>NW_026889795.1:9950000-10680000 GCF_033153115.1 Saccostrea echinata | reverse complement strand
TAGCTTTTTTGTATCCGGCTTATAAATTTAATACTATTAGGCCTAGAATTACCAAACTTTATCAGCTGATACATCTAGGGTAGAAGGTGTGTCGCACATTAAAAGTAGGTCGCTCTGACCTTTAATAAAGACGCTATGGCCAAATATGGAAAAATCCTGTCAGCTCATAACTAGAAAACTATTAGACTTAGAATCATCAAACTTGGCCAGTTTATGCATCTTTGGTAGAAGGTGTGTCGCAACCTATTTCAAGGTCAATGTGACCTATAATTTAAGTAAAATTAAAAAAAAAAAATGTCTTTTAACTTTTTAATTGCACAATACCAAAAGATGTCAGAGTATTGCAGTATCTTTATTAAAAAAGTGTTAAATCAAAAAAATACTAGTCTTATTTTTATGCCCCACCATGAATATGACCGGGGCATATAGTGTTTGTCATGTCCATCTTCCGTCCTTCTGTCCTTCCGTCACACTTTGCCTTTAGCTCTGTTCAAAGCTCAGTTTCAAAGAAACTATCCAAGATATTTTTATCAAACTTCATATGCTGATAGATATGATGAGAGCTATGCAACTGCATCAACATTTTTTGACCTTGACATTTCCTTTGACCTTGACCTCACTTTTCTTAAATTAGTTTTTAGCTCAGTTTTAAAGATACCATTCAAGATAGTGTAAACAAACTTCATATGTTGATACATACTGATGTAAGCTATTCAACTGTATCAACATTTTTTGACCTTGTCCTTTCTTTTGACCTTCACCTCACTTTTCTTAAATTATTGTTTAGCACAGTTTTAATGAAACCTTTCAAGATATTTTTAACAAACTTTATACGCTGATACATACGGATGAGAGCTATTCAACTGCATCAATATTTTTTGAACTTGACCTTTCCTTTAACCTTGACCTAACATTTCTTAAATGTTCAGTTTTAAAGAAACCATTCATGATATTTTTATCAAACTTCATATGCTAATACATACTGATGTAACCTTTTCAACAATTTTTGACCATGACCTTTCCTTTGACCTTAACTTCGTTTATTTTAAATTAGTGTACAGCTCAGTTTTAAAGAAACTATTCAAAATATTTTTATCAAACTTAATATGCTGATACGTTTTTATGAGAACTATTCAACTGCATCAAAAACGTTTGACCTTGAACTTTTCTGGGACCTTGACTTCACTTTTCTTAAATTTGCATTTTGCTTAATTTTAAAGAAACCATTTAAGATATATTTATTTAAGCTTATGCACTTATACATAATTTGGTGAGAATTTATCATCTATATCAAACTTTTTAGATTACAATTTCAATTTTAAAGAAATTATTCAAGATATTCTCATCAAATTTCATACACTAATACAAATTTTCATGTTGCATTACTAATATACCCTCGACGGGGCATTCATGTCCTATGGACATATTTCTAGTTTTCATTATGTTCTTTACAGCAATCTGTAACAAGAAAAATTCCACCTCTCCCATGGGTGTATTTATCAGGCACTGGTCAAGGAAACCTTTGATAGCAGAAAATTGCATGTCAAATTAGAAATAAATTAATGAGTTTAGTGTGAGGAGATAACTGGTAGAGCATCTCTGATCAGGTGTTATCTACATATCTTGGGTATCTGGCAAAGGAACCAACCTCTTAATTAATTGCTTGTGTTGTATTAAATTGTTCTTGTTGGCTAGTCTTGCTTTCAAGACAAATTTGATGTAAAGTAATTAAAACTAATTTGATATTGTATTCTATAATTAAAACTTATATGATATTGTATAATATAATTAAAACTAATTGTTTATTGTATATTTTTATTTTAATTTTTATATCTTTAAAACAAATTGCAGACTGCCTTGTCTCGCTAAGATGTCATTTAGACAATTTTATATTCTAAAGAATAAACAGAATTTGTTTTGATGTTTTATTAGGCTGTAGCATTGTTAATCATAAAATATACAATAGACAAAGCTGCAGATGGGCCTTACTTAAGATCTAACACAACCAGTTGATAAATATATGATGTATTATTTGTTGTAAATAATACCTACACCACAGGAGATGTATGTATATAAAACTTTAAGGAACGGAAAAAATCATTGAAATCTTTGAATCAAGATTAATATGATTTTCTTGCAATCTAAACTGTTTGATAATAATATTTAACAATATTTGACACGCTGTTCATGCTGTGGCGGGACACTTTAAATTATCATTAACATTGCAACTACAGCAAAAATAAGAATTTAATTGAAATCCATGTCAAGTAATTATTCCAAGTTGAAATAATACCTTGTTTGGTGTAAAATATTGGGAAAAAACGCAGTTCGGTTGTATTACATGCTGTCAAAAATTGACCAAGCAGTTATGTTGTCTTTTTTTACATCGCGGTAATTTTAACTTAAAATCTTTATGGAAAATAATGTATTGCAAATTTAAGTATGGTAACGTTTCATACGCGGACTTTGTTTTTTGAGCTTATGGTACTCCTGATTTTTAGCATGGCGGTATTATTCATAGAAGTAATTAAATTTTGCATTATAAATCATTTGTTAAGCTAACAGCAATTGCGGTTTAATTTCATTAATTTTAACATAGCACAAAATGTAGTCCCATTAAAATTTATATCGGGACAAATATATAAATCTTGCATTTAAACGTTGCTGTTTAAATCTTTTTGTGTTAATGATTTTATTCAAGAAAGCACGAAATACTGGATTTTATTTATTTTTAGCTACGGCAATCGTGACATTACACTTTGTCTTTATCCTTGCAGAAATAAATTTATTTCAACAAAGCACAAAATACTGCTGAGTTTTAGTTTGAACAGATGGACATGGTATAAATCATGCCTTTATACATGGGGTTAATCTTTGCAGATATCTTATTTTCTACAGAGCATGAGTAATTGTAACACTTAAGGCCAGCGTTTTTTTTTTTTATTTTTAGGTTTACGAACACCATGTGTAGAAATTGTTCTAAAAATATACTCGAGAGCTTAATTAAATATTCCTATAACATATAACAAACATGGAGTATTGGGGAGGGATAAAAGAAATTTCAACTAAGTGTAAAATAATTTTTCTGGCTGCCACATTCATAAACAATACTATGTGCCTGTATATATTTGTATATAATTGTTTTCTTTAATAGCTGAAATGTTTTATTTCTTTAAGGCTATTGTTTATTTCCCCCACAAATGGACTTCATTTCTTCCATTAAGTGTTATTCATTACATCTGATTCATAAACAATCCTTCTCTAAAGAATGTTGGTTCCACTGTAAGCTATAGCAGATGCCTAAACAATGTCTCTGGCTATAGCTACCTCGGGCAGTTTTTAAACTTTGAGAGGAAATTAATTTACATGCAGATACTTTTGAATACGGATGCATAAATTAATTATATCACCAACATGCCAGTGTGCAACAAAGTCGTCAGCATTTAATTTGTCCTCTGAATATGTGAAAACGTTTTGAAGAGCACCCATATTGATAAATTTTACACTAAACCATGGCGTTAATGCTGCTATGACCTATGCAGATCTGCCCTCATTTACCCGTCACATTTATCATAAACAGGAAGTACGAGTTCGTAATTTCGAAATCCCGATCCCGACTCAAATGCTGGTCAAAGTTTTAACAGACTTCATATTTCCTTTTTAAACTCTTAATTAATTCAACAGTAGACCATAAATATAAGATTATTATAGTAAAATTAAATTTAACAAGCGTTTATCTGTTTAATGTGTCGTAATCAACACAAGTTCATAGATACTGTACGAAGGCTAAAAATCGACCCCCGAATTTTAACAAAGAAAACAATCAAAGCCATTAATAAGGGCAGTAAATAAACAGTGCTTTAACTGTAAAAACACAGCTTAGGAGTTGCATGGTAGACAATTTATTTGCCTGGAGGGGTGTTGAGATCAAGTGACAAGCGCACGTGTTCACAACATTGGCTTCAATTGAGACATACAGTATACAGTGGTATAGTTGGGTTGTTTATGTTGAAATGAATTTTCACCGCGTTATTTTAAACCCCAAATAAATGTTGATTTATTGTATTTCATTACAAAATTGCTCAATTATTTTTTTCCAAGCTAGTGTTTGATTAGGTACATGTGTACTATGATTACGCAAGCATGTGGCATAGGAATGCGTGAAGTCTATAAATAACATCGTCAATGGCAGCCTACATGGAGACGATGAATATGCAGCTCAAATTAATTGTAACTTGTTTTTAATATCATTTAACAACAGATTATCATTATCAACAGATTATAAACATAACATTTTCAACAAGCCTACGTTTCAACAATAATTTTTCGAAGTTTAAAACACAGTGATAAACAACAAGAAATTGCCCATGTATCTATAGGTAATACTACGATATGTCCGTGTGATAGCCCTGTTTTACCTGAAAGAAAAAACTATCAAAATCCTAATGTGGTGTAAAATACGCACCCCTTTTTCACAAAAACATTTTCTAGGAAAAAAGTGTGTATTCAGCCAAATATGGTAATACCCTCGGTGTCGATGTCTCAGGTTAAAGTTTTTGGGGCAGTTTTCTTTTTTAAGTACTTTTATGTCTTACATTATTCAGGGATGCATGGAAGATGTTTCTAGTGTTTCATTGTAGAAGTCAATGTTTCAGATATTGTAATTTCGGCTAAAGAATGACCAGCTTTCTGTTTTTGGAGCAGGTTACAGTTTTTTTTTTGAGTCAAGTCTCATTTCCAAGTAACTAAAAGCCCTTTATTGACTAAACTTACACATATGATACTTCGAAGGATGCTTACTACCATGCATGCTTTGGATGCTGGATCTGACCTAATTTTCCGGATGAGTGACCAGGTTAAAATTTTTTGAGCAGTTTCATTCTAAAGTACCTATAAGGCCTATGTTGATAAAACTTGTATGGATGATACATCTAAGGATGTTATCTATAAGGTTTGCTTCGGATGCTGGATCTAACCTACATTTTCCGGATGATTGACCAGATTTAAGTTTTTTGAGCAGGTTCATAACCAAGAAACTACAAGGCCTATCTGAAACAAACTTGAAAGAATGATGTATGAAATGGTAAACAATCTCAAACTTGCTTCGGATGCTGAATTTGAATTACATTTTCTGGATGAGTGACTAGTTTTAAGTTTTTGATTAACTCCATTCCGAAGTAACTGCAAGCCCTATCAGATGAAAATTGCATAAATGTTGCATTTTGGGATGTACTAGATTATTAGTTTAGTGTGGGACTTTGATTTATTTCAAGACAACATTCGTTGAGGTGACCTCTGTATCTCTCATTACTTATGTTTTTAAATCATGTCTTTTTGGGGGTAAGAGAGGAACAAATTTTTTTACATGAGAATATACGGGGATGAATGATGATGAAGTAAAGAAAACCAAAGTGAGTGACAATTGTTGTCCAGAAGTAATGATAGTTTAAATAATATCCAGATAAAAGAACATTTCTAAGCAGGTTTTTTTTTTTAAATTTATCAGTGTTTTAGCAAAATCTGCTATGACAGACATTGTACAGGAAATATTTAAAAAAAAAAAAAAAAGATAATTAAATTCTGTGCCCAAGCCTCTCTAAGAGGCTTTGGGGTCACATTTATACAAGTTTACCAAAACTGGGACCCTCTTAAACTACATTATGAAACAGTATAAGCTTCAATTTACCATTTGAGAACCATTGGCATAACTTGATTTAAGGCCTCAATATTAACATTTCCCCCATTATTAGTCCATAAGGATAAAATTTTGATTCAAACTTAAAAAAAAAGTTTAGACCGCCTAAGGTTATGCTTCAGTCAATTGATCAATATTTTTTTTTGTACTTTTGCAAAGGAGCTGATGTTGGAGAGGAATCTGGAAATGTGAGCTCTGATGGTTTTTTTGTGCAGAGGAAACACAGAGGACCTATACCATTTTTTGAAGAGGAGTTTGAGTTTGATGTTCAGCACAAATCAAGCCCATATCAACTGAAAGCTATAGGAAAGCAGATTGAAAGAGAAGGTCAGGAGAGAGGTATGTGTCTACACATGTGACTTTGACTTTGACAAAAATATTTGTACAAATTTAAATATTCTGGTTTTTTAGCTCTACTGGTCAGAGACCAGAAGAGCTTATGCGATAGTAAGGTGTCCGTCGTCCGTCCGTCTGTCTGTCTGTCTGTCTGTCTAGCTGTCTGTCTGTCTGTAAACAATTTTTCAAAATGCTACTCCTCCTACAGTTTTGGTCTGATTTCAGTATAACTTGGCACACAAGAAGACTACCCTAAGATACATAATTTAGTGCATCGGTTTTTGATTTTGATGAACGGTGTTGCCATGGTAACTAAAAATAGAAATTTCTGTGAAATTCCTTTAAAATGCTACTCCTCCCACAGTTTTGATTTGATTTCAGTATGATTTGCATACAAGTAGACTACATTAAGATACAAAATTTATTGCATCAGTTTTTGATTTTGATAGACGTTGTTGTCATGGTTACTAAAAAGAGAAATTTCTGTGAAATTCCTTTGAAACGTTACTTCTCCTACAGTCTTGGTCTGATTTCAATTCAATATAACTTGGCACACAAGTAGCCTTCAATAAGATATATAATTTTATTTATTGCTGCATGTTTCAAAGTTTCAAATCCAAGTGCTGCTTTTTTCTTTGTTACATGTATATGTACAGACCAGTAGAGCTACAGTCTTATCAGAGACTTCTGGTTTCAATTATTCTGATTAAAATAGATATGAAGATGCTAGATATTTGGATGTGCAATATTTACACAGACTTGGAAATACACATGAGTACTCACCATACCTCTTTTGGGCTGACTAGTTTTAAACTCGCTTTCACTAAAATAGCATTTATTAGGTTAATTGTCAATCTGAGTTTTTGTACATTTTATACATTTTCAATTTTTTCAAACCACTAAATAAAGTCAAAACAATCTTGTCATAAAGCACTGGCAGTCAAATGGGTTTGTTTAAATGAAAGGTTCATCTTTAATTCTTAAAAAGGAGATATGAAGGAAAGTGTAAATCTGTTGCTATCTTTATCTTAAACTGTAGGGTCAGAAAGGACAAGTGTTTGGTATTAAGTGTAGATTTCAAATTGCCTAAATTTGGGGACTATATAGGGAAAAATATTTTAAAAGTAAATATATCTCAAGAACAACAAGTCCTTGAGTAGCCATATCAATATGCAATCATCACCAGAAATTTCTAATTCTTTTTCTCAATTTTCTTCATATTATGGCCCTAGGAATAGGATGAAGCCACAATAAGGAAGCAAAGCCTAGAATTGGAATGTAGCAATCTTTTTATTTTAAATTCCTAACTGAGCTCTAGTTCAAGTGAGTTTTTTCCCGTCCAAAGAGAGTTTCATGTTCATTGGTGTGTCTGACATGCATGTAAACTTTTCATCTTTTAAACAAAGCATTCTTAGGTGATAGGGATTGAAGCATTTTCAAATAAGCAACATGCCCTCTTAAGGAGGCATGTCGTCTTTCAAGAGGAGACATTTTAGTAAAAGTAGTGAAAATCTGGAGAGTCAATTAAAAATCCTTTGTCATATCAAGAAAGATGAAACATATCCTTTCAATGTCTGGGCACTTCTAAAGCCGCACAGCCATAACGTAATATATATACCGGTATTCTGATTTCATAAAGCCAAGAGCAATTCCCTGGAGAACAACCGCAAGGAAAAGAATCGGGAAAAAAAATCCTTTTTAGCTCACCTGACAAAGTCGAGATGAACTTATGCTATACCCACAGCTTTGGCGTCCCGTTTAAAGTTTTAGGAGCAGGTCCATTCCCAAGTAACTAATGGGAAATTTGCATGGATGATGCATCTAGGGATGGACACTACCACACTTGCTTCGGATGCTGGATTTGATGTACATTTTTCAGATGAGTGAGCAGTTTAAAGTTTTAGGAGCAGGTCCATTTCCAGGTAACTATAAGCCCTACCTGGACAAAACTTGCATGGATGATGCATCTAGGGATGGACACTACCATACTTGCTTTGGATGCTGGATCTGACCTACAGGAGTTTTTATCAATGCAATCTTTAAAAATCTTCTCCTTTATTCCTAGACATCAAGCAGTTGAAATGTTGGCATGATTGTAATAAGTGTCAATCCTCTACCCAAATTGTGAAAATCATGTCACTAGGGTCAGGGATTCTAGTGCTAGGGTGGGGCTATATAGGATATATAATGAAAGTGCATTATTTCTTTGAAAATATTCTTGTCTGCTCCTAGGTATTAATCAAACAAACCTAATGTATAGCTATGATGAGCAAGGGTGTCTCTTTTAAAATTGTGAATTTCATGGCCCTTGGGTCAGGGGTTCTGGTGTTAGGGCTGGGCTCTTATGATTATATAGTGAAAATGCATGAATTCTTTGAAAATCTTCTCCTCTGCTCCTGGGTATTAAACAAACTAACTACATACATAGTTATGCTGAGCAAGTGTGCCTCTTCCAAAATTGTGAATTTCATGGCCCCAGGGTCAGGGTTCTGGTGTTAGGGCGAGGATCTAATGATTATTAGCTTATCTGAGCTGAAAGCTCAAGTGAGCTTTTCTGATCACCCGTTGTCAGTCGTTCGTCCATCTGTCTGTAAACTTTTCACATTTTCAACTTCTTCCAAAGAACAATTTTAACCAAACTTGGTACAAAGCATCCTTGGGTGAAGGGGAGTTTAAATTGTTAAAATGAAGGGCCAAACCCCCTTTCAAGAGGAGATAATCAAGAGAAAACAAAAACAGGGTGGGGTCATTAAAAAATCTTCTCAAGAACCACTGGCCCAGAAAAGCTTAAACTATAGTGGAAGCATCTGCGGTAGTGTAGATTCTAAATTCTTCAAATCGTGACCGGGGGGGGGGGGGGGGGGGGGGGCACAATAGGGAATCCAAGTTTTCCCATTGAAAATGTAGAAACAATCTTTCAAAATCTTCATCTCAAGACCAACAGGGCCAGAAAAGCTGATACTTATGTGGAAGTATCCTGGGGTAGTGTAGATTCTAAATTGTTCAAAACATGACCCCTGGGGGTAGGGTGGGGCTGCAATAGGAATCCAAGTTTTAAATTGAAATATGTAGAAAAAATCTTTAAAAATCTTCTTTTCAAGAACCAACGGACAAAAAAAGCTGAAAATTAAGTGGTAGCATCCTGGGGTAGTGTAGATTCTAAAATCTTCAAATCAAGACCATCAGTGGAAGAGCGGGCCACAATAGGGAAACCAAGTTTTACATTGAAATGTAAAGAAAAATATTTAAAAATCTTCTTCTCAAGAACCACTGGGCCGGAAAAGCTGAAATTTATGTGGAAGCATCCTGGGGTAGTGTAAATTCTAAATTATTCAAATCATGACCCCGGGGGTAGGTTGGGGCCACGATAGGGAAGTCAAGTTCTAATTGAAATATGTAGAAAAATCTTTAAAAGTCTTCTCAAGAACCACAGGGCCAGAAAAGCTGAAACATGTGGAAGCCCGGAGAAGTGTAGATTCTAAATTGTTCAAAACGTGACCCCTGGGGATAGGGCGGGGCCACAATAGGTATTACAAGTCTGGTGAAGAACAGCATTGCCAAAGTTACTCAGGTGAGCGTTATGGCCCATGGGCCTCTTGTTGTTTGAGTCCTATGTCAACTTCCTGTTTATTGGTGCATCTGTCCCTAATAAATTTTCTTCACAGTTTTCTCAGCAGCTACTCATCACAGATAAATGAAATTTTAGCACACTCTTTGTTTAGGCATGTCATATGGTGGGTTTCATTTTTGTTTGAATCCGATGTCAACTTCCTGTTATTCCGTATGTCTGTTTGTACCAAATTTCGTCAGTTTTCTCAGCAAGTACTCAGTGTAGATTCTTGAAATTTTAGCACAATCTTTGTTTAGGCATGCCATATGGTGGGATTCATTTTTGATTAAATATGATGTCAACTTCCTGCTTATCCGTGTGTCTGTCCATACAAATTTCGTCAGTTTTCTCAACAACTGCTCAGTGCAGATGCTTGAAATTTTAGCACAATCTTTGTTTAGGCATGCCAAATGGTGGGATTCATTTTTGTATGAATTCGATGTCAACATGGGAGTGTTTATTCACATCAGACTGGGCGTATTACTAGTGAGCATTCGCTCACAGACTTCTTGTTTTGTTGATGCTAATCATACTATTTTTCTTGCTTTTGGGCAACAAAGCTTCATTTATCAGTTAATGGTACCTCTAAGTTGTTGTATTGTACTCAGGTGACCGTTAAAGTCTTTGGGCCTCTTGTTTGTAATCCTGTCTATTACATTACTGCCATCGAAAGGTTGAAGATTCAGGATTTTTAGGTCGCCTGAGTCAACCAGGTGACCTATTGCTATCCGTTTTTGTCTGTCGTCATCTGTCGTGCGTTAACTTTTGAGCATTTTCAACTTCTTCTCTAGAACCGCTCAACCAATTTCAACCAGTTTTGGCATATAGCATCTTTGGGTGAGGGGAACAAAAATTATGAATTTCATGGTTGCTTCCCCCTGGGGCCCAAGGGGTGTGGCTAAAACCACCAAAATTTGATACAATCTTTAAAATCTTCTTCTTTACTCCTGTAGTATTGAAACAAACTAAGTGCATGGTTATGATAAGCAATGATGCTTTTTCCAAAATTGTGAATTTCATGGCCCCTGGATCAGAGGGTTCTGATGTTAGGGCGGGGCTCTATTGATTATCTAGTGAAAATGCATTAATTCTTTGAAAATCATCTTCTCTGCTCCTGGGTATTATTTAAAGAACTAAGAGCATGGTTATAATAAGCATTAATGCCATTTCCAAAATTGTGAATTTCATGGCCCCTGGGTCAGTAGTTATGGTGTTAGGGCAGGGCTCTATTGATTATATAGTAAAAATGCATTAATTCTTTGAAAATGTTCTTTTCTGCTCCTGCGTATTATTCAAACAAACTAAGTACATGGATGCACAAGGATGCTTTTTCCAAAATTGTGAATTTCATGGCCCCAGTTTTTTTTCGGGGGGGGGGGGGGGGGGGGGGGGGGGATCTATTGATTATATAGTGAAAAAGCATAATTTCTTTGAACATATTCTTTTCTGCTCCTGGTTATAAAGTAAACCAAGTGTGTAGTTATGATGAACAAGAGTGCTTCTTCATCAATCATGGCCTCTAAGTCAGATGTTCTGGTGTAAGGGTGGGACTCTATTGATAATATAGTGACAATGCATTAATTCTGTTAAATAATCCTGTCTGCTCCTTATTGTTGAGTAAATAAACAAAGTGCATAGCTATGATGAACAGTTGTACTCCTTACAAAATTTTTAAAACTTGTGGTCTCCAGGTTTTGGTTTTTAAGGGGGGGGGGGGGGGGGGGGCTTTATTTATTAATGAAGTGAAAATGTGTTAATTCTTTCAAAATCTTCAACTAATTGCATAGTAATGATGATTAGGATACCTCTAAAATTTAATTATGCAATATATAAATTTCTGACCTTGGCTTTGACATATTGACCTCAAAATCAAAAAGGAGTCTTTTTCAAGTTATATTGACTTCAGTTGTAATGTTTCATTGCAAAATCTCAAGGAAGAACAAGAGTTATCACCAGGAATCCATTTTATGCAGGATATTTTTTACCTTGATTTTTTTTACTCTTCTTTAAGTTATTAGGTGTAACAAGATTGCATAGAAAAAGTTCAAGAAAGTCTACTTATAATCTGGAAGCTTTTTTGCAATTCACAAATTCCTGACCTTGACCTTACTTTGTAGAATTTAAAAACAAGAGTTTTAAGCCCTTCACCGGTATATGGTGACGGCTCTACATAAGTGAAAACTTCTCGAATGGGACGTTATACAACGTTCAATCAATCAATCAATCTCTCCCCCTGTATATTACAAAGATGAAATAGGTGCATGGTTATGATGAGTATGGGCGCTACTTCCAAAATTGAGAATTTTGTGGTGCCAGAATCAGGAGTTATGGAGTTAGGGTTGGACTCTATTGATCATATCAGGGTTTTCCATGGGCCATTTAATGTGGCGGCCCCGCCACAGTAAAATTCCTTGGCATCACAGTTAAAAAATCAATGTCGTCAGTAAGATAAATATATAAATTTATAAACCTCCAAATTATGTACTTTTAGATAACTTGAGCCGAAGGCTCAAGTAAGCTTTTCTGATTGAAATTTTTGTCCGTTGTCTGTCCTCGTTGTTGTCGTAAACTTTTCACATTTTCATCTTCTTCTCAACAACCACTGGGCTAATTTCAACCAAACTTGCCACAAAGAATTCTTTGGTAAAGAGGATTCAAATTTGTTCAAATCAAGGGCCACGTCTTCTTCCAAGGGGAGATAATTATGATTTTGTGAAAAATTAATGGCATCATATAAAAATCTTCTCAAGAATCACTGTGCTTGAAAACATGAAACGTAAGTGGAATTATTGTGAGGTAGTGTAGATTAAAATTTGTACAAAATCTTCTTCTCAAGAACAGCAAACCCATGATTGGTCATATTTATATGAAAGCATCCTCAGGTAGTGTAAATTTATATTTGTTCAAATCGTAACCCCCGGGAAAGGGTGGGACCACAGTGGACGATCGAAGTTTTACCTAGGAATACATAGAGAATCTTTAAAAATCTTCTTCTCAAGAACAGCAAACCCATAATTTGTCATATTTATATGAAAGCATCCTCAGGTAGTGTAGATTCAAATTTGATTAAATCATGACCCCGAGGGGTAGGGTGGAACCACAATAGGCGATAAAAGTTTTACCTAGGAATACATAGGGGAAATCTTTAAGAATCTTTTTCTTGAGAACACAAAAGCTGTGATTGGTCATTTTTATATGGAAACATCCTCAAGTAGTGCAGATTCAAGTTTGTACAAATCTTGACCCCCGGGGCTAGGGTAGGGCCACAGTGGGTAATCAAAGTTTTACATAGAATACAGAGAAAAAATCTTTAAAATTCTTCACAAGAACAACGAAGCCATGATTGGTCAGAATAATATTAAAGCATCTGCAAGTAATGTAGATTTATATTTGTTAAAATAATGACCCCCTCCCCTCTCCCAGAGAATAGAAGGGCCATAACAGGGGGATCATATAGTTATACAAAGGAATATAAAGGATATAGCAATAAAAATTTTCGTCTTAAGAACAGCAAAGCCATTATGTGTCATGTTAATTCAAAAAGCATCCTTAGGAAGTGTAGATTCAAGTGTTTAAGTCATACATCCTTTTATATTTAAACTTTTCAATACTAAACTTTTTTAGCTAAAGTGCTCAGGAGAGCGATGTGGCCCCTTGGCCTCTTGTTCAGTTTCTTATGATAAACCATTAATTTACTCAAATTAGGGTTTATTTTTGGCTTGCACAAGCAATTATCTTCTTGACCTCTCTGGACACTTGAATGAATAGAGAAAAGCCATTTTTTCCACACATCAAGAAAATTGCAGATGATATTTTTTAATATTAATTAATTCATGCTTTAATAGTTCTACAGATAACCACGTCTCTAAAATTGCATTTGGACTGCGAGTGAAACATCGTACGTGTATCATAATCATGTATTTAGTAATGTTTAAAAATGAATGACACTAAACCGCTGAATTATTTTATAGGTCACCTGAGTCACACAGGTTACCTATTGCTATGTGTTTTGGTCTGTCATCATCAGTCGTGCATTGTGTGTTAATATTTGAACATTTTCAGCTTCTTCTCTAAAATCATTGAACCAATTTCAGCCAATTTTAGCATATGGCATCTATGTGTGAAGAGGGACACAATTTGTGAATTTCATGGTCCCTGCCCCCATGGGGCCTGAGGGGTGGGGTTAAAACCACTAAAATTAATGCAATCTTTAAAAGTCTTCTTTACTTCTGGACATCAAGCAGTCAAACTGTTGGCATGATTGTAATAAGCATATAGCCCTCTACCAAAATTGTGAAATTCATGGCCCCTGGTTCAGGGATTCTGGTGTTAGGGTGGGGCTCTTTTGATTATTATATAGTTAAAATGCGTTAATTATTTTAAAATCTTCTTCTCTGCTTCTGGGTATTAAACTATATACTTAGTACATAGTTATGATGAGCAAGAGTGTCTCTTCCAAAATTGTGAATTTCAAGGCTCCTGGGTCAGGGGATCTGGCCTTAGGGCAGGGCTCTATTGATGAAATAGTGAAATGCATTAATTCTTTGAAAATATTCTTCTCTGCTCCTGAGTATTAAACAAAATAACTTAGTACATAGTTATAATGAGCAAGAATGCCTCTTCTAAAATTTTGAATTTCATGGCCCCAGGGTCAGATGTTCTGTTGTTAGGGCGGGGCTCTATTGATAATACAGTGAAAATACATTAATTCTTTGAAAATCTTCTCCACTGCTCCTGGGTATTAAACAAACTAACTTAGTACATAGTTATGATGAGAATGGGTGCTTCTTTCAGAATTGTGAATTTCATGCCCCAGGATCAGGCGTTCTGGTGTTAGGGCGTGGTTCTATTGATTATTATACAGTGAAAAATGCTTTAATTCTTTGAAAATCATCTCTGCTCCTGGGTATTAAACAGACTTACTTAGTACATAGTTATGATGAGCAGGAATGCCTCTTCTAAAATTGGGAATTTCATGGCCCCTGGGTCAGGGGTTCTGGCTTTAGGGCAGGGCTCTATTGATGAAATAGTGAAATGCATTAATTCTTTGAAAATCGTCTTCTCTGATGCTGGGTATCATTTGAACAAACTAAGAGCATAATTATGATGAGCAAGGATGCCTCTTCAAAAATTGTGAATTTCATGGCCCCTGGGTTAGAGGTTCTGGTGTTAGGATGGGGCTCTATTGATTATATAGTGAAAATACTTTAATTTAGGGTGGGGGTCTATTGATAATATAGTGAAAATGTGTTACTTCTTTGAAAATCTTCAACAAGTGTATAGTTATGATGATAAGAGTACCTCTTCAAATTTTTGAATTTCATGACCCTGGGTCATGTATTCCGGTGTAAGGGTAGAGCTGTGTTGAATCTGTAGTGAATATAAATTTAATATTTCTTTGAAAATCTTCTCTGCTCCTGGGCATATCAGAAGCAAACAGTTTTAGTAAGGGTAATTTTACCAGATTTTTTTTTTACATCTGGACTATTTGGTCAAGTGTTCTGGTCCTGACCAGTGCTTTATTAAGTTATTCTCCATAGCCATTCACTTTTGATAATTAATCACTGTAAATAATGCATTTAAAAGGTTAATAGAATAACTGATTTATGCAAGAATTTTCATTGTATAATACAAAAAGTACTTCTATTGTTTTAATGATCAGGTAGACTTGTATATGATAGATAAATAAAAATGAGACAAAAATATATCTTATTTATTGTTATTCAAAGACTAAGAGATCCCAGTGTAAGAGGTTCTGATATGGTGTTAAAAATAGAACAGATGCACTTATAGTTTGTTAATAGACAGCATGGTGATAGTGATAAATGGGGGACAGATTAGAACTTAATTTATGAGTTGTTACTGAATTCTAGACTAATAATTTTGTTGATCCTGATCATCCTATTTCTCATGCTTTTGGGCAATAAAGCATCATCTATCAGTTTATTTAATACTCTATGGATCCCCTAAATTGTATTATACTCAGGTGACCGTTAAGGCCCTTGGGTCTCTTGTTGTTTTACACTTTGTTTAATCAATATCAATCAATTGCTTCTATTATCAAATTTATTTATCAATTTCCCAAACAATAAAAGTCATTTATATATTAAACTGTCGATTCAATGGGGTTGGGTGTTTTTTTAATTTATTTTAATTGTGGTTCCTTTGCAAATTCGCCCGCGAAATGACGGCGAATATAAGCACTTTGCATAAAACCTTGCACCACAGTTAAATTTGAAAGGATGGAGATCCCAGGATCATATAGTAAAAGTACATAAATTCTTTGAAAATATTCTTCCTGCTGCTTGATATTAAGCGCATATTCAAACTAACTGAGTAGTTATGATAAACAAATGTGCCTTTTCCAAAATTGAAAGAACAAAGGAGACCAATGTGAGATGGAACGCTTGGTGTTCAAAAAGTCTGAAGCTGATTTTTTGTGTTAAGTCAGAATGGTGGTAGTGACAAATGGGGGCAGATAAAGACAAGTAAATAGATCCACTTTAATATTTGTAAATGGGTAATAGACTAATTATTTTGCTATATTTGTACATATTTTAAACAACAAAGTGTTTAATTTTTTATTTTAGAGGGGATCTCTACATGGGCTGAGATTACTTTCAACAAAATGCTTGCACAGCTAAGAGAAAATAGGGAAAATGAAGATAGAATTCAAAAACTAATTAATTTTCTGAATATTGAGACTGCTCATCATCAGTCAGATCAAGGAGATCTCAAGAAAAGCACTGAATTTGTGGACATCATTCAGAGGGTAGACTACCTGGACTGTTCAGGACTTCATTGCAGTAAGGCAGAAAAGCAGAGCAAAAGTTTTAAGCCATTTTCTCAATCCAGTGTTGATGATTTTCTTGAATGGATGACAGACTGTGACGAAGTCTTCAGAAAGACACAATCTCCAAAATGTCGACCCATTTTATCTATCTTATTCTCTGCATATACAAAAGAAACATTGTTAGACTTTAAACCAAGAGACCTTTCATTCATTATTCATCGATGCCTAGAATTCGCTATTGAAAACCAAAACCACATATTGGTTCTAGAGCTTGTGAGGTTGTACAAATTTGATTTTGATTTCCATTTGGATGAAGTGCTCAAAGATAAGGAAATAAATTCTGTTGTTATGGACACGTTCTTGACAACAGCAAAATTTATGATTTTAAGAGAATGCCCAAGACTTCGACAAAATGCAATTAGACTATCGTTCTGTTGTGAATGCAGCCAGAAAAATAGGCTCGTGATCATGATGTTATATAAAGGTAGCATAGAAATGAAAGACGGAATTCCAGAAAAAGCCATGGGGGTTAAACTTGTCTTCTATAACTATACACAACCATCTGATGAAGCATCAATCGTCTTCAACTCCTTTTCAGCTTCTTGTTCATCAGGTGACTTGCCTGTTATTACAGAAAACGACGCAAGAAAACTTTTCAAGAAGCATTCCAATCTCACTCTCATATCGGCATCTCCATATAAATCATCAGGATATCCCAAAGGAAAGCACATTATTGTTGAAAAACGGTGCATTAGTCTATTATGTTTGCATAAAGGTTTCATTCCTTTTGGAGAAAGAGAGTTTCCAAAACAAATTAACGGTTTTGACGTAGATGTACAGGAGGGATACTGTTCTTTTGGAAGTGGTAGATCTATAGACTTTGGAGGACATATTCGTCGTGCCAAGGGAATAAATACTCCTGGACATGGAAGTATCGGGGGCTTTGTTGATTTGTCAAATGGTTCTGTTGGTTTGATTACGTGTGCTCATGTTGTATTTTCAACAGATGAATTGTTTAAAACTAATTCTGAAATCGAGGATTATGTACTTTGCAGAGATACAGATTTGAAAGTAGAGTTTTTTGATAAAAATCAACATAATTTTCAGGTGTGTGGTAATATTGTAAATAAATGTTTTCCCACATCAATTGATGACATTTCAGTAGACGCTGCTTTGATAGAACTTGACCAATCTGTGAACGAATTTGGATTTCCCGTGGCACTAGCTGATCAACTATATCTTGCAGGTAAGCTTGAGTACACAACCCAAGAAAGAAATTGACCCCAATTCCGGGGTCCGCTAGGGCTGTCCCTGAGCGAATTATAGCGCGTCACAGATGGATCAAAAGCAAACACTGAAAGCAAAAAGCAAGTTTTCTGTGCACCTAGAAAGTGATAGTGGGGTTCGTTATTACATAACTGAGCTGTCAATCAGGATAACAAACAACATATGTTTTTGTGCACGCGATTTCTAAAAAAAACGGCTTGAGGGGTTTCCATGAAACTTTCAGGACTTATGTGTGATCACTTGAATCTTATGCGTTTTTTTCTTTTTTGATGACGTCACTTCCGGTCCGGAGATATTGTCGATTTAAAGATTTTTAAAGGGTCGGATTGTCCGGAAACTTTATCATGAAAGGCTATAGATAGAAACATGAAACTTTCAGGTATGATAGACCTATGTCTGTAGATATGCGTTATGCATTTCATTTTTACTGGAAATGCCGCATATCGACGCTAAAAAAGGCCTGATTTTCTGATTTTTCAGATGAGTGAGCACATTAAAATTTTGGGTGCAGGTCCTTACCCAAGTACATGTAACTATATGTCCTACCTGGACCAAATTTCAAGTATGATGCATTTAGGGATGGACACTACCTCACTTGCTTCGGATTCTGGATCTGACATAGATTTTCCACATGACTGACCAGGTCAAAGTTTTTGGAGCAGGTCCATTCCCAAGTAACCGTAAGCCCTACCTGGACCGAACTTGCATGGATGATGCATCAAAGGATGGACACTACCACACTTGACTGGGATTCTGGATCTGACCTAGATTTTCCACATGAGTGACCAGGTTAAAGGTTTTGGAGCAGGTCCATTCCCAAGTAACTATAAGCCCTACCTGGACCAAACTTTCATCGATGATGCATCTAGGGATGTATAGTAACTCACCTGCTTCGGATGCTGGATCTAACCTAGATTTTCCACATGAGTAAATTTTAGCCATATTTTACCAAAATTAGCATGGATGATGTATCTAGGAATGGATACTTCCGGACTTGCTTTGGATTCTAAATCTGACCTACATTTTCCTGATGAGTGACCAAGATAAGTTTTTGGAGTAGCTATATAATATTATGGCCTGTTATTATAAACTTTGTATAGATGGTGCATCTAAGGATGAAAACTTCCAGACTTGCTTTGGATTTTGGAACTGACCAAAATTTTCTTGATTAGTGAACAGGTTTAAAGTTTTTGAGCAGGTCTATTTCCAAGTACATGTAACTATAAGTCCTACTTAAATCAAACTTGCATGGATATTGATCTTTGGATGAACACTCACTGGAAAAAAATATGATGTGAAATTTTGCATTACTTATAGATAACATTCGTCGAGGTGATTCGCCCGCGTGGCGCAGTGGTAAGAGCGTCTGCTCTAGAGTCGCGAGGTAATGAGTTGATCCTTACGTCGCGGGTTCGAATCCCACTGTGGGACGTGGAGACCGGTCCTTCGGATGAGACCGTATAAACCGAGGCCCCGTGTCGCAGTAGGTGCTGGCACGAAAAAGATCCCTCACTGCTCAATGGCCGTAAGTGCCGAGTATAGGACAAAATTTGCAGATCTCCACCGGCAACTGGTGGCGTCTCCATATGAGTGAAAAATTCTCGAAAGGGACGTTAAACAACATACAAACAAACAAACAAAACAAAATCGTCGAGGTGAGCTTCGTAATCTTTGATTACCTATGTTTTTATGAATCTGATGATGTCAACTTCCTGTTTATCGTGCTTGGAGTGTATATTCACATCAGAGTGGGGGTATTACTAGTGAGCATTGGCTCACAGACTTCTTGTTTTTTCTTGAAATACTCTTCGTAAAGTATATTATGATATAACATTTTTTAATAAGTTTTCCTATTATATCACAAATGTAATAAGTTTCACTATAAACCTTGAAGAATGCTGAATCACACCGGAAACAGTTATGTCACACGCCGGAAACGGTTATGTCACCCGACGTAAACAGTTATAATACCCTCTCGATCACTTTCACGTGTTTTTATGTTACGCATTTGTAGCTCGGGTTCGAGATGTAATGATGTCGGTTGCTAAGCAAATGTAAACAACGGAGCATAATTCTAGCGTCATGAAAGCATTTTGGATTATTTGTCGAAACTTAAACAATTTTAGACGATTTTTTAATTTTAAAAATGTTATATAACATATACCACATGGCTTCTCGGGTGACTATACCAGAGTGCTTGCCCCTCGGTGACAGGAAAGTCCTGGAGTGTTATGTCACCCTCTGCCTTCGGCATCGGGTGACATAACACTCCAGGACTTTCCTGTCACCGAGGGGCAAACATTCTGGTATGTCACCCTCGAAGCCATGTGATATATGTATAATGTTACATGATTTTTATCACTATTTTGCAAGTATTATGTGTACGTGTTTTAAAAAGCTCATTTTAAATAATGGAATGAAATAATTATGCAATGAAAAATTCCAAAAAAATGTAAACAAAAACCATTCCAGACAACATATTTCAAGAATTTGATCACTGACCTTATATATATTTAGTACCATTAAAATAAGGGCAACAAAAGTAAACTTGGGCTGTAACTATTCCATTTATATTATGTTTCATTATCTAAAGAGTTTAATGCATGGAATTTTGATTCTTAAGCCATCTGCGATACAAATCATCATTTATTAAAACACAGTCTATCCGACTTTTTGAATTATTTTCAGCATCAAACCATGTTATACCATTTAGACTAGGGTATTTTCTTTTCCAAAAATCGATTAATTATAAGTTGTTTATAATATATGTCCACGTTCATACACTCTGTGGCTTTCATCGCTTAGTTGACAAAGTCTCCACAAAGAATAATGTTATTTAAACAAGTTTTTTTTGTTTAATATCTTAGGAGAATATATATTTATAATTGAAAATATTTTCTCTTTTTATATTTATCTCATCATTTGATAGAATTTTTCTCCCGTCCACTGTTCGTTTAACATTATTAATTCAACTTCAATATTAAGATTTTCTTGAAAAAGAATAGTTACACCCTTACTAAATACAGAATCACTGTAGGAATGAAATGCTTTTCCTTTCCATCCGAGATTATACTTATTTTCGTATTTTTAAACAAAATATCTTTCCTGTAAAAGTGCAACATAAATCTTTTCTTTCAAATAGACATGAGTATAATTGTTTTTTTCCCTCTTTTCAGCAGTATTTAGACCTCTTACATTAACTGAAATAAAGTTTAACTTTTTCATAATCAATAATTTTTCATGTAACAAAATATCAGATAAACAGAATAAAATATACTACTGAAAATTTCTAAAGCAATACAAGCTCAGTCCACATAATTGCATAGATTCTGTATCATTAAGGATGTCGACCCAGGGGGTTATCCGTTGACAGATTCATCGGGGTCGGATCCGGGGTCTGTTCACGTACTCAAACCTAATGCAGAATAGGCATCTGTAGTGTTACGGATAGAACGATGTATCTCAGCTATGTTTTTTCTGCATGACACTATGCTTCTTTTGCTGTCTTGAGCTCTGCCTAGATTGACTCCACTCGTCACTTTTTTTACGCTAACGAATTGTTTGAGCCACTCTACCTAAGATTTTTCCTAACAGATTCTGGCCAGGCTGGGCTGAAGCTTTTTTGATTTCTGTACCAGATTTGTCAAGCCCCGTCCCCATTTGTCGTTGAACGTATACTCAGCAAACACAGTGTTTTTCTTTACGAATCTGACATTCTCTCGGAATACCTGAATTTAAAACGATTTAAACAGATTTGTTATGCCCCGCCCTAAATATGGCAGGGGCATATAGTGTTTGTCATGTCCGTCTTCTGTTTTTCTGTCCTTATGCCTGTCCTACTGTCGCGCTTTGTGTTTAGCTCAGTTCAAAGCTAGGTTTCAAAGAGACTGTTCAAGATATTTTTATCAAACTTCATATGCTGATACATATTAATAAGAAATATATAAATGCATCAAAAAATTTTTGATCTTGACCTTCCTTTTCACCTTAATCTCACTTTTAAGGTCACCTGAGCTGAAGGCTCAAGTGAGCTTTTCTGATCATATTTTGTCCGTCGTCCGTTTGTCCGTCCGTCCGTGTGTCCGTCTATAAAGTTTTCACATTTTCAACTTCTTCTCAAGAACCACTGGGCCAATTTCAACCAAACTTACCAAAAGGTATCCTTGGGTTAAGGGAATTTAAATTTATTCAAATGAAGGGCCATGCCCTCTTCCAAGGGGAGATAATTAAAAATTAGTGAAAAATTAATTGCTTCTTTTAAATATCTTCTTCTCAAGAACCACAGGACTAGGAAAGATGAAACTCATATGGAAACATTCTTAGGTAGTGTAGATTCAAATTTGTTTAAATCATGACCCCTGGGATTAGGGTGGGGCCACAATGGGGGATCAAAGGTTTACATAGGAATATACATGTATAGGAAGAATTTTGAAAAATCTTCTTCTCAAGAACAACAAAGCCACAATTAGTCACATTGAGACGCAATCATCCTCAGGTAGTGTAAATTCAATTTTATTAAAATCATGACCCCCAGGGGTAGGGCGGGGCCACAATGGAAAATCAAAGTTTAACATAGAAATACATAGGAAAAATCTTTAAAAATCTTCTTCTCAGGAACAGCAAAGCCAGGATGAGTCATATTTATATGACAGCGTTCTCAGGTAGTGTTGATTCAAGTTTGTTCAAATCATGACCCCCGGGGTAGGGTGGGGCCACAATGGAAAATCAAAGTTTTACATAGAAATATATAGGAAAAATCTTTAAAAATCTTCTCAGGAACAGCAAAGCCATGATTAGTTATATTTTTGTGGAAGCATCCTCAGGTAATGTAGATTCTATTTTGTTCAAATCATGTCCCCCGGGGGTATACGTAGGGTGGGACCACAATGGGCGATCAAAGTCTTACATAGGAATATAAAGGAAAATATCTTTTTCTCAAGAACTGCAAAACCATGATTAGTAATTTTGATATGGAAGCATCTTCAGGTTGTGTAGATTCAATTTTGTTAAAATGATGACCCCCGGGAATAGGGTAGGGCCACAATGGGGGATCGAAAATTTGTCATAGGAACATATAGGAAAATATCTTCTTCTCAAGAACAAAAAAATCATGTTAAGTCATTTTAATATGGAAGCATCTTCAGGTAATGTACATTCAATTTTGTTCAAATGATGACACTCGAGAGTAGGGATGGGCCACAATGGGGGATCGAAGTTTTACATAGGAACATATCGGAAAAATTTTCTTCTCAAGAACAGAAAAGCTATGTTTAGTCATATTGATATGAAAGCATCCTCAGGTAATGAAGATTCAACTTTGTTCAAATAATGACCCCTGGGATAGGGAGGAGTCTCAATGGGGGATAAAAATTTAAAAAAGGAATATACAGGAATTATTTTTTTTAAATCTCAAGTACAAACAAAGCTATTTGTTATATTGACATGGAAGCAACATCAGGTAGTTTAAAATTCAAGCGCCCCCCTCTCTCTCTCCCCCCCCCCCCATAATCCTGTAATCTTTTCAATACTGAACTGATTTGTGCTTTTGCCTAGCCATTTTGTTCAGGTGAGTGGGCCCATGGGCCTCCTGTCTTAAAGTTGTGTTCAGCTCAATTTTCAATAAGACACTCAAGATTTTAATCAAAATTTTTGCTGATACATACTGGTGTGAACTATTCAATTTTTTTTTCACCTTGATTTTTCCTTTAAACTTGACCTCACTTTTTTTTTCAATTAGGTTTAGCTCAGTTTTAGAGAATCTATTCAAAATATTCGTAGCAAACCTTATATACTTAAACATATTAATGAGAGATTTTCAACAGCATCAAAATTTTTTTGACCTTAACCTTTCCATTAACCATGGCCTCACTTTTCTTAAACTAATGTTCAGCTCAGTTTTAAAGAAACCATCACGATATTTTCATCAAACTTAATATGCTGATACACATTAGTGAAAGCTATTCGACTGCATCATAATTTTTGACCTTGAACTTTTCTGCAACCTTGACCTCACTTTTTTTAAATTTACACTTTGCTCAGTTTTAAAGAAACCATTTCAGGTATTTTTATGTAAGCTTATGCACTGATACATGAATTGATGATTTTTTTTATCTATATCCAAATTTTAAACTTGTTCTTTCCAATTACCTTCAATTTTATTATTTATTGTCTATAAAACTCAATTTTAAAGAAACTTTTCAAGATATTCTCATCAAACTTCGCACACTAGTACAAACTTTCATGTTACGTTACTGATATTTTCGGGGGAGGGGGGTATTCATGTCCTACGGACACATTCTAGTTTTCTATAATTTCTGTTATATAGACTCATGTGTTTCGTTCCATTGATCATTTACTTTCAATCTATCGCCAATGAGTCTGGTTTTAACCATTATATCTGAATGGCTGGTGCTAGGGTGATTATATATTACATGTGTATTTCTTGTGATAAGACATTTCTTGCGGTGCAAATATTTCTGACCTGTTGACGACCTTGGAGTTTCACCTTCTATTGAAAACCTTGGCCATAATATTTAAGTTATTTGTGTAAGGCTTTTAAATTCCACGCGTGTATTTCTATATATTTCTCTTTTTTTTACTTTTAACCTCGGTCTTTGAGTTCCATCTACATTTGGACATCTTTAGCCTTGGTTTTGAGCTGCCATGCAGGGGCATCGGTGTTTTACGAACACTTATTCAAATATTCCTTTGCTGCAAACATTCTTATTACCAAGCTAACCTACAAGTATTTCTATCCGTTTTATGTGTCTGTTTAAAATTGATATTACAAATTCGACTTCTTCAAAATAGTTGTCAGTCTTGCAGCATAAAATAATATGTAAGAGGGATTGAACGTTAATCAAATAAAAGACCATATTCTTTTAAAATAAGGGACTTAGATACAAATTTCGTGAATGTGATGGTGAACACAACGTGTTCACTAACGAAAAACTGCGTTAAAATTTTCATTTCCAAAATGCGACAGAATTGGCAATATCAAGAAACAGTCAATAGACTCGAGTGCTAATAAGGACCAGGGGTCTATGTTGTTTCTCTATATCTGTTTATATGTGTCTATTATTATATCCAAAATGATTAATATATATATATAGAATGAGTATCAGCTTAGTTTTGTCGCTTACGCTTGAATGCTATCTCCAAGAGATGATGTAGATACGATATCGACAGTCAGAGTTCTCCATCATTTGAAATTTTACTGTGTTGCAGACTTTAAGTGAACCACTAATATTCGCAGTATTTTCGCGATCAAATTCGCAACCGAACCACTATTCATTATATATAATTAACCCCCCCCCCCCACACACACAACTTTTTTGAATTAAAAATTAGTTTTACAAACGGTATGATCGTACATATCAATAAAAAATAAATGAATGGAATGGATATTTCAAACAATGTTTCCATATACACTATAATATTCTACATACAATGTACTGTAAGACAAATTAACCAACTCTAACCCCCCCCCCCCCCCCCAACACACAACTTAAAAAAAATAAGTACTATATAACAAAAAACATAAATAATATACTTTTATCACTCCCCACAATGAAATATATGGAGATAACGAACAGTATTCAAGCTCAAAAGTCCATTAATCGATACAAAATAGGAGCAGAGCAAACACGGACCTCCAAACATCAGAGGTGGGATCAGGTGCCATGGAGGAGTGAGCATCCCCTGCCGACCGGTCACACCCGCCATGTGCTCCTTGTCATGATCGGGAAATAACGGAAAAATCCGTCGATAATTCAATGTGTAAATAATGGCCTAACAATTAGTATGAATAACGTCAGTCAGCATTTGACTCAATGATAAATTATATTTGCTGACAAGGTCATCGTATCAACCATAGAACTTACGAAATGATGACTTTAAACGAGACAGCTGATATTCTTGTTTCATCAACTTATTTGTCAATAATTTACCTTGTTTTAGAAATTGTACATACGTAGAACATGCTCTTGCGTATCGAATTAACTGGGAGATATATACCCCGTATGCAGGTGATGAAGGTATATTGCTGCATAAGTAAGGGAAGTTGACGATTGAAAAGTTAAAGTCATCACGTTTATCATAAAGCTTGGTTGTTAGATTACCATTAACGTCTTTTTCAAGTAGAATATCCAAATATGAAACAGATGTGTCAGACTCTGTGGTATCTTTTATCTCAAGTTCACAAGGATATATCGTATCGACATAAGAATGGAAATAGCCATTGTTATAAAGTTGAAAAGTCGTAAGTTTTTAAGCTGTTGATTTTGCTAAAATCTTGTGATTTCAAATTTTCCAAAAGTTCCTTGGAATTTTTAAGTATCCACATCTGATTGATACCACTTCTCGAATATATTGTTGCACAGTACTCTTGAAGTTTCTCTTTCACCACTGTTAACATCATAGTGATGAGTAAAGATAGAGGCTTGGTTGAACATTTATGGAACCCGCTATGTATCTTTGTTTGTAAGGATTTTTATGAAGTTTCGGAATCCAATATAAATATGGTAATTCAAATTCATTTTGGTTGTTTGGAATATTAAAAATATTCAAAACTGACATATGATTTTGAAGAATTTCTTCCTTAGAAAGGGAACTATGAGTATAAGTTGGATTACCATTTGTAGAATTAAATCCAAGTTCCTTTAAAATACATTTAATATAATGAGCCTTACAAACAAAGACAATGTTGTTACCTGCTTTGTCAGCAGGGACCAGTAAGTACTGATCATGTAATCTATCTAATTCTTTTTTCACTTCTGGATTATTGAATACAGAAGGATAGATGGTTTTCATATTGCCTCTCAATCTCAAAATGGTTTATGTGTATTAGGATACAAGTTGCTCGTGTATATTAAACCTTGATATTTTTGTATATACGATGTATATTTTTTAAACTTCATATTTACACATGCTCTGAAGAGCAGAGGAAATTCTGGTCGATAAAATCGATCTACTTCCCCTCTTTAAAAGTAAATTTGCCGTGATTTTTGTCAGTTTATCGAATTTAAAATTATTTTTAAAAAAACTTTAGAATAGTAAAATACTTTTAGGGGGTGCCTTTGAAATCTTCAACAAT
Organism: Saccostrea echinata; assembly: GCF_033153115.1. NCBI lineage: Eukaryota > Metazoa > Mollusca > Bivalvia > Ostreida > Ostreidae > Saccostrea > Saccostrea echinata. Next base: position 10,653,185 of record NW_026889795.1, on the reverse strand, counting down.
ACATATACATCAATGAAATGATTACGGTACCGTAACGATGTTTGACTCACAGTGCCAACATAATTCTAGAGACGTGGTTCTGAAGTATAAAAACATATAAAGGCATATGTTTATTATATTTTTTTAATTTTTAAAATAATATTTAAACGTGCAACTAGCAGTTATACAGTTACATGGAAGTGTGAAAACAAATTATTTGTCTTTGTTTCTTCATGTGTTAAGTCCAGCGAGGATCTAGGAGATAATTGATTATGCAAGGTGAAGCAAGTCAAATTGCCCTAATTAAGAGACAATTAAGTGCACTGCCTTAAAAAATGAAAAGACGATAGACTTCTTTGATTAAAGATTCCGTTAGAGAGAATTTATATGTTCTGATTTTCTCATTTTCACATCTCTTACTGTGTCACAAAATTTTTACTGTGTTGCACGCATAAAATTTGAATCGTTACTGTGTCGGAGGAAATTTTACTGTGTCGTGCCCGACACACTAAAACAGCTCATGGAGAACCCTGGACAGTTAAGTTTTGTTTGTTTAGTGTGCTACTATGTTTCTTTATATTTGCGTGTATAGTTTGTTTGTTGTTTAACGTCCCTCTCGAGAATTTTTCACTCATATGGAGACGCCACTACTTGCCGGTGGAGAGCTGCAAATTTTGTCCTGTACTCGGCACTTACTACCATTGAGCAGTGAGGGATCTTTTTCGTGCCAGCACCTACTGCGACACGGGGCCTCGGTTTATACGGTCTCATCCGAAGGACCAGTCTTCATGTCCCACAGTGGGATTCGAATCCGCGAGGTTAGGATCAACTCCTTACTTTGCGACTCTAGAGCAGATGCTCTAACCACTGCAATCAGTTTGACTACGACTACCATCTTTAAAACTATGTTATGTGTATTACCTATACAGTTTTCTTTAATATTATCGATATGGTCGATATCGACGATATCGCCTCGACATCGAATCATGTTTGCTAAACCATTAGTTGGTATCATTCTTGCTGCCGTGTAATTTTGTATGTGTTTCTATGTTTCAGTAGATTCTAGTTACGAATATTCCTTTGCCGTTAATATCGACGATACCAATGATTTTTCGAATCATGTGAGTTAGCATATGTGCATTGAATGTACATTGTGGTCAGTTTTTGGAAAGCTAGGACATCTTTATAAAATGTTTGGTCGTCCTATCCCGACCCACTGGCTAAAATTGGTCTGATTCACATCTTATTTTAACTTCTAGCAATTAAACATTTTTTTGTGAATTCCGGAATATAGATTTTGAAAACTCAACATTGATAAAGAAATTTTCTTTAAGAAAATTTTCTTTGAGACAATTCCAACCTACCTAAAGACATGGGATTTTCATCCTTAGTGGAGAGGGGGCAAACAAACATTAGTTTTAAGTTGGCCGTATATACTGAACTTTAAAAACTACTTTTATTATGCCCCCCTTCGAAGAAGGAAAGGCATATTTCTTTGCTGCTGTCTGTCGGTCGGTCTGTCTGTCGGTCCACGAAGTTTCCGTTCGTTTTCTTTGCAGAGAGTACACGTATTGAAATGAAATTTGGTATACAGACTTATTAGAAGAATATCTAGGTCAAATTTTGTTTTGGATACGATCGAGCCATTTTTGACAGAGTTATGCCCCTTGGAGTTTAAAAGATTCGAATTATTTGCATTTTCCGTTCATTTTCTTCGCAGAGAGTGCACACACTGAAATGAAATTTGGTTTACAGATTTGTCATAAAATATCTTGTTCAAATTCTGTTTTGGGTATGATCGAGCAATTTTTGACAGAGTTATGCCCATTGGACGTAGAAATATTCCAATTATTGGGAGGGGGGCATACGTGTTTCACAAACATCTCTTGTTACTATAAAGAACTTTTTTTTAACTTAATTCCAGGTTTTGAACCAAATAAGCCACCAGTTTTTAAAGGGGAGGTTGTTAGTTTGCCAGATCCTGAAACTGACAAAATAAGATGGTCAGATGCTCTACAAAAAAGTAGAATTCCAGGCAGATTAAACAGCGTCATAAAATATGGAAGTGAAACAAGATTCACAATTGGAAGTTTATTCTTTGATCAAGTGCATATCCGCTTTGTGAATCAAACTTTAGATTTGCCGGACCAAAACGGCTGTGCTACAATGTACAATCAAATTGAAATTCAAAGCCTTCCCCATGGAACTTTTTTTAAGCCTGGTGATTCTGGAGCATTTGTGTTTTGTATCAACCCTGATAAGACACTAAGCTGTCTTGGGATGGCAATAGGTTCGACCACCAAGGGATCCTGTCTAGTGACACCAATGGTTAGAATTCTAGATTCTTTTGAACTCCCTCGTAGATTAAAGCCGTGTTCTCCTTTTGTATCTGGAGGCAATGCTAGAGTGTCAGAAGATCCTACAAGTTCACAGTTAGCCGATCAAAGTCATGATCCATCAGCAGTTAATTTGGAAGCGATACTGTTGAATTTCCAAAAAAACATACAAAAGTCAATGGCAGATATGAAAAATGCACTTCAAACAGAAATAGGAAATTTGAGAACGGAAGTTCGAGAAACGAATGAAAAAATCCAAACAGAAGTTGAGAATTTGAAAACCAAAGTTGGAGAGTCGCCAATGCAAGATCGAGCAGAAGTTGGAAACTTAAAAGCACAAATAAAAGAAACTAAAGATAACCTTTAGTTATAAGGGTTATCTGCAAACTTATCTGACATCAATAGGAATAAAGAAGTTTATAATTATTCAAAGAATAGATTGTTTTGCATAAAGGTGTAATTGTGCATACATAAGTAAGTAATCTTGGCTATTGTAAACATCTCATGACATTAAATGTAGTTTTTATTCGTGATCCATTGGCGATCTGTATAATTACTATCCATCTACGTTTTTTCCCCCAATTTGCTAATTTGGATGAAGCATTTAGCAGTACTGTTAAGGTACACAGTGGAAATATCGACAGTTTTTAGGTCGTCTGAGTTACTCAGGTATTGTTATCTGTTTTCGTCCGTTGTCTTTCGTCGCGCATTGTGAGTTAACATTTGAATATTTTCAGCCTTTTCTCTGACACAGCTGAACCAATTACAACCATTTTTTCATATAGTATCTATGGTTAAAGGGGAACAAAAATTGTATATTTCATGGTCCCTGTCCCTCAGGTTTTAGGGGTTGGGGCAAAAACCACCGAACTTGATGCAATCTTATAAAATCTTCTTTACTTCTGGACATCAAACAGTTACACTAATGGAATGTTTGTAATAAGCAATGAGCCCTCTACCAAAATTGTGAAATTCATGGCCCCACGTTAAGGGGTTCTGGTGTTAGGGCGGTACTATACAAATCATATATAGTGAAAGTGCATTATTTCTTTTAAAATCTTCTCTGCTGCTGGGTATTAAACAAACTTACTAAGTGTATAGTTAAGATAAGCAAGGGTGCTTCTTCCAAAATCGTGAATTTCATGGCCCCTGAGTCAGGAGTTCGTATTAGGGCGGGGCTCTATTTATTACAGTTGAAATGCATCATTTCTTTGAAAATCTTCTTCTCTGATCCTGGGTATTAAATAACCTAACAAAGTACATAGTTATGATAAGCAAGGTTGCCTATTCAGTAATTGTGAATTTCATGGCCCCTTGGTCAGGGGTTTTTGTGTTAGGGTGGGACTCTATTGATTTTAGTAAAAATGCATTATTTATTTGAAAATCTTCTCTGCTCCTGGGTATTAAATATACTAATTTAGTATATGGTTATGATGAGAAAGGGTGCCTTTTCCAAAATTGTAAAATTCATAGACCCAGGGTTGGGGGTTCTTGAAAGAGGGGGGGAGGGGGCTCTATGATTATATAGTAAAAAAGCATATTTAAAAAAATATTTTTTTTTTCTACTCCTGCATGGTGATAAAACAAAGAAACTAATTACATAGTTATGATTAGCAAGGGTGCTTTTTCCAGAATTGTTAATTTCATGGCTTCTTACAGAGTTATCAAAACTTGTGACCCAGGTTCAAGGTTCTATTGTTTCTTGGGAGTTCTTTATTGATAATATAGTGAAAATGTGTGAATTCTTTGAAAATCTTGAGTAAAGTTGGCCAGGAGTCCCATGGAAACACATTGACTTAGAAACCCGGGATTCTGAGGATGTGTAAAAGTATAAGTAGTCATATAGATATAGAGGCAGTCTAGGCTCAAAGTAGTTTAAATCATGACCCCCGGAGGTAGGCTTGGGCCACAATAGACGATCAAAATTGTACATAGAAATATATTTAAAAATATCGTTAAAAATCTCCTTTTCAAAATTAGCAAAGGAATGATAAGTCATATTTATATGGAAGTTTCCTGAAGGTAGTTTATATTTACGTTTGTTCAGATCATAACCCCCAGGGGACGGGTGGGTCCACAATAGACAACCAAAGTTTTACATCGGATTATGTAGGAAAAATTCTGCTAATGAAGAACACCAGGGCCGTAGTGACTGAGGTGAGCGTTGTTTTCCATGAGCATTCTTTTTTCCTTTTTATTTCTTTGTTTCATTTTCTTGAAATGACAAAAGGCCCATGGGCCATATCGCTCACCTGAGCACTTAAGATAGGAAAAAGCAGAAATCAGTTTAGTACTGAAAAGTTTTACTATATATAATTGGTCAGAGGGGATGATTTGAACAAACTTGAATCTACACTACCTGAGGATGCTTCTATATAAATATGACCAAACATAGCTTTGCTGTTGTGGAGAAGAATATTTTTAAAGACTTTTCCTATATAATTCTATATTTAAAAATATGACCAAACATAGCTTTGCTGTTGTGGAGAAGAATATTTTTAAAGACTTTTCCTATATAATTTTATGTAAAACTTTCATCGTCCATTGTGACCCCGCCCTACCCCACGGGGTCATGATTTAAACAAATATGAATCCACACTACCTGAGAATACTTCTATATAAATCTGACAAATCATGGCTTTGCTGTTCTTGAGGAGATGGTTTTCAAAAGATTTTTGTTTATTGTGGCCCTGCCTTCTTAACACCCCCACCCCCCCCCCCCCCCCCCCCCGGGGTCATGATTTGAACAAACTTGATCCTACACTACCTGAGAATGCTTCAAAATAAATATGATCGATCATGGCTTTTCTGTTCTTGAGAATAAAATTGTAAAAGAATTTCCCTATATATTCCTATCTAAAGCTTTCATTGTCCATTGTGCCCCCGCCCTACCCCCGGGGGTCATGATTTGAACCGATTTAATCTTCACTACATGAGGATGTCTTCACGTAAGTTTCATCTTTCCTGGCCCAGTAGTTCTTGAGAAGAAGATTTTAAAAAGATGACATTAATTTTTCACTTAATGTATTTTTAATTATCCCTCCTTAGAAGAGTGCGTGTGCGTTCGGCTCTGGTGAGCTAAAGAAGTAAAAATAACAAATAGTGATCGAACACAGAAAATCTACTAATAATACAAATTTTTGAATAGGGCATAAAACACATACGCCCTGAAATTCCAGAGGTATGATCAGTTGCCTGCGAGGAAGGGCTTCCCTGTTTATCGGTTAATAAATGCTGTAAGCCTTAAGTATTGATCATGTAGAAGGAATATTCAGTAGTCAAATTTAGTATAAAACAAAGGCCTAACTGTAGGTCAGAAATTTTTTATGCAAATCTGTGGCTAATTATTGCCAAATATGAGCAGGACAGACTATACATCTTTCAGGAAGATAATGCACCAGTCCATACACCTAGAGAGACTTGTAGGTGGAAAACTGAAAATGGCATCAACACCATCAATTGGCCCCCACAGTGAAAATAAAACTTCAAAAACGGATTATTTCTCAAATAAAAACTAGACAGGACCTAATTGATAATGTTTTAGAAATCTGGACATCTCTAACTCCAACATATATAAATTTGTATCAATCCCTACCAAAGCGAGTCCGATCTGTTCTGACAGTCAATGGATGCATTACTAAGTACTGATTTTTTGGAGTAAGTACCTTTATTATATTTAAAGATATATGGCCATGACCAAAGTGAAAGCACATTATTTCGGCTCTACGTATCACTTCAGCCATTTTGTGACTTTCAATTTGGTAGTTTCAATAGTAAACAAATTTTAAATGTGATCTGGTACATGTAAAAATGAGAGAGTTTAGTTTTGTTTTTTTAAATAAATGTAAACATTTTTTTGAGATTTTTTTTCCGAATTCAATTCCATTACAATATGAAATCATTTTCTTTCTCGGTGTATTAGTTACACTGTAATAATTTAAGGAATCACTGTTTAGTTTGTTGGGTATGCCAGGGCATCAACAATAGTTGGAAACGTGGGATAATTTGCATGACGGGCAAAACAGACAGTGATTCCTTATATTTTCATTATATTTGAAATAAAATTTTCAATATAAATTTTAAAAATGCTGTCTCATACATTTAAAACACACGAGGTCGCACGTGTTAATTTCAATTGTCCCCACCCATTGACGTCAGACATAAACACAACCGCACGAGACCCTGGCTCCTGAGCTTTCACATGAAGAAAATTAACATTCCAGTTGAATTATCAAGAAATTAACTCACCTAACTTTCAAAGAGCTATAACAGGGAAAACAATTAGAAATGGAAATATTAGTTTTTAATCAACATACTTTCTCTTGTTCTATAGAAAACAGGAATAATATTGCCTATTGGTTTGTTTCTCAATTTCAATTCTATTGTAATTATTATTGGTGTTTTGTAATGCTAAACGTCGGTCAAGTTTTATGATAAATCTACATGCAATGCTAAAATTGATTGAATAGGAAAATCTGTATGGAATTATTCAGAAGGAATGGACCTTTAATGTGCTGTAGGTATTAACCATGAACATTGTCTAACAGGAAACAGTATCCTCTATAGATGCAACAGAAATCTTCTCCTGGAATGGAACATGAACAACAGCAATTTAACATTAAAACTACTATTCTCCAGGACTAGACCAAAAATATTCTCCAGAAATGAATCAAAACATTCATTATGAATGAAACATGTATATTCAAAAGCAAGGGACTATGAATAGGGGTAAGCATCTGCTGTCGATTGGTCACACCTCCCGTGTGCTCCTTGTTAAGATTGAATAAACGGGAAAGTCTGTAGACAATTCAGTGTAAAAATAATGGACCTCAAAATTAGTATGAAAAACGATAGTCAGCATTCGAATTAACAACATATTGTATTTCAAAGCCATTGTTTCGACCATAGTATTTGCGATATGCTGACTTTAAACGAGAAAGTTTATATCCTTGTATCATCAAGTTATTTGTCAATAGCTTCGTTTTAGAAATAGTATCTATATTGCATATTGAAACAAATGGGAGACATGAATGCCATATCTAGGTGAATACTTTATTTCCATGAGGTATCTTTTAAATATGCTTATAAAAACAAAATAAAAGATTAACTGTGAGATAAAAATATTTATTCATGATAACATTTATTTTCAGTATGCAGTGGCACTCCATAGTGAAAATGAGTATTGCATCTTTTTGCATTAAACAAATGACAATTCCCTTTTGATACATTAAATATTTATATTCTTGGTTTTGTTACAAATAAAGTTTCAAAATACAAGCACAATAAACATAATTTTTTTAACAGTGAGCTAAAACATCCCATAGACAGTTAAAACCATTCCTTTGATTATCAATTTTTAGCCAGCCTTTGATTGGAGCACTCCTATGATTGACATTACTTGACCACGCCTTCTATGGATATGATTGGAGCACTCCTGTGATTGACATTACTTGACCACGCCTTTAGATCCTGGTCCTCTCCTTTGTGTACTACAGATTGTACAGCGCTCCTAAAATGACAAGAAAATCAAAGTACTGTGAGAAATAAAATCAAGGACAATAGACAAAACAAATGATAATATGAAATGACTATCTTCCTAGGTGAAATTATAGCAAGAAACCCAAAGGTACAAAAGGGTGAGACAAAACTTACCATTACTTACCATTACCTCTGATGTTTGGAGGTCCGTGTTTGCTCTGCTCCTATTTTGTATTGTTTAATGGACTTTTTAGCTTGAATACTGTTCGTTATCTCCATATATTTCACTTCTCAACCCTTTGTGTTACATATTGTTAAAGTATGGATCAAAGGTAACAGAATAAAAAGCAACAAGTGCCTCCAGTATATTGGTTTTAAAAAGCAGATGTGTATATTTAATTAATGTACGGGAATATCATTTTGAAAGTTGTTTAAAAATTCAAAATTCTTTCTAACAATATCTTTCAAAAAAGATAAATTAAGAGATGTATTGAAAACATAAAAATATTATAGAGTTTGTCGGAACACTAAAATAAAGCAATGTTTTGATAAGGAGAAAAAAAAATCACCATTGAGTTTGTGGGTAAGCAATCTTCGTGGAATGCTGGTTTACAGTGGAATAATACAACATTGCTAGCTCATATCTCAAATCTACAAAACTTGTAATTACTTGTAATTATCTTGTAATTACTCATTATCGGACATATACATGAGCATTTTCCAATACGGATTCACAGCAAAAATAATTAAAACGGATCATGAAAAGGGATAGAAATTTGTAAAATATTACATGACAAAAATGCATGATGACATTAATTGAAAATCTCAAACTTTACAATTGACTTGATTTCACAGAAGAGCTCTAGCCTACCTGTTACTATGATTCGCTGTTGACAAATAGGACAAGACTGACTACCTGGTAAAAAAAATGTTATTCTTTTAATACCTTAAATTTTAGTACAACTTTCCTGCCTACTTCCAAATATTTACATTCTCTTTTTTCTATCAGACCGTGAATATGACATAGAATTTTAAAAAAGCCTGGCTGTCTGGTCATTGTTTATTGTTTCCAATCAAATACCCCCAAAACATTCTTACTTGGTGAATATGCATTCATAAAAACATTACCCCTTCCAAAGAACCTAAACAGGAAGAACATATAAGCATCATTGTCATGTTATCAATATAGCATTAAAATATTGCTTTAAATAACAACAGCTACGCCTCTTCTCTGTGCTTTGACCAGTCTGTCCAATAGATTAAAACTTTCAGCCACCAGAATTCCTCTACAGCCCTCCCTCAATGATATCTAACAGGAAATGAAAGTAAGATTGTCAGATACTGTTGAATATACGTTTTTTAATGCTTTTACAATTTTCAACATTGATGGCATTAGATTTTGAAACTAGTTGTTAGAATAAAAATATGCCTCTGGAGCAAGAATTGTCACTTAGGTTTGTATTAAAAATCTCAAAGCTACATTAGAAATAGGAAAAAGAAGAGTCTGTGAGCAAATGCTCTCTATTTATACCCCCGATAGTATGTGAATAACCCTTTCACGTTGACATGAGAAATATTGTGCTAAAATTTAAAGCATCTGCGCTGAGTAGTTGCTGAGAAAACTGTGACGGAAATTTGTTACGTACAGACGCGAAGATAAATGGGAAGTTGAAATTGGATTCGAACGAAAATGAATCCCATCATATGACATGCCTAAACAAAGAATGTGCTTAAATTTCAATCATCTTTAATGACTAGTTGCTAGGAAAACTGCCACGAAAATTTGTAACGGACAGACGCACGGATAAACATGAAGTTGACATCGGAATTAAAAAAAATATCCCACCATATGACATGTCTAAACAAAAAGTGTGCTAAAATTCAATCATCTGCGATGAGTAGTTGCTGTGAAAACTGTGACTAAAATTAATTATTGACAGACACACATACAAACGGACGCACGAACACAAAAGGGTAAAAGAGTATCCTTTGGAGCGGTGGTATAAATACTGCCTAAAAGAAAGAAAGATATGATCAAAGACCTGGGCATTGATAGAAATATAATTATATACAAATTAGAACAAGAAGCAGAGGAGGTAGCCTTAAAACAAGACATCAACACACTCACTATTATGTCAGAAACGTACTACCACTTTTTACAGACAAACTTAGAAAATTACTGACAATATGCTGTCTTGACTGCGAAACTTGATTTTGCAGTAAAGGCAGCACATTGACAGTAATTGTCTAGTTTTGTCTGTAAAGAAATAGGAATGTCAGTACGTTTCTTAATTAGTAGTGTCTGCATTTTAAACGTTGATAAATATTTATGTAAGTATTGGGAATTATTATTATTATTATTTGTAAAGATATACATTTTTGATATATTGATATAAAAATATCAAGACCACAATAAGCAGTAAACGGGGCCTATCATCAGAGAAAAAAATAGTTAAACATCTTAAATACGCTTTATCATTAAAAGTTACGCTATTTTAAAAGAATACAATATTGCGCGACTTATTATTAATATTGCTTATTTACTACCGATAATTAGTTCGTTCAATAATGTACATGTAAATCGCGCTTTGTTTTTTCTTTTTATTTCAGTTAAAAAACAAACAAACAAGCTAAATCAAGCTTTACATTATTATTATTATTATTATTATTTTTATTATTTTTTTTTTTTTTTGTAAAAAATAAATCAAAATAATATCATAGTAATTTACGATTGGACATACTGTACATGTACATTTATGCTGTTCTTTATTTTGTTTTTTTTTTTTATTTTTTCAATTAAGAAGATCAATAATTTTGAAGTTGATCTGGATTTAAACAAAAATGTAAATTAGAAGTATAAAAATAAAATAATTGAATGAAAGCACATACATATACATAATCTGTACCGTATCTTGCTATGATTTCTCAGAAACCATTTTCCCCCAACCCCTTTTTTTAGTAACAATTGTGATAACCATTATTTTCTTTTTCCTTTTATACAATAAAGAATGTTTTGTCTTATAAATTTACCCAATATAAATTAATGGATTTAAAAAAAAATAAAGAAAATAAATGTGTAAATAAAACATAATACCTGGCTAATTAAAATATAAATATAATTTTTTAAATCATGTTAATAATAATTTCACACTGTACATTAACACGTTTTGCTTGTAGAATGTTTTATTTACATCGAATGACAAACTGGCATGCTGATCGGTCGACACGCTGATTGGTTATCAATCCTTATCGCTAATCCTGATTGACAGCTCTTATACGCAACACCGAACGCGCGTTCGCTTTCTGGGTTCGCTACTGAATTTGGGGTTCACTTTCGGCGTCCGCTGCGGGTTCGCTCGGGGTCAGCTAAAGCGAACCCCAAGCGAACCCAGAAAGCGAACCCGGGGTCTGCTTTGGGTTCGCTTTCTGTTAGGTTGTGTCTGGTCGGTACTGTAGCACCGGATGTCTCTCGATGTTGTTTGTTCTCATCATACTCTTTATTAGAGTCTTCATAAAGAGAATGGCCTCATTAAAAGATCTGTACCTTTGTGAAGAACAAGCTGGATTCAAAAGAGGCAGGATATTTTTCTTGATGAAAATGAAACATGAAGAAACAAAAAATCCTTGTTGATATTGCATATTATTTATCAGTAAGAAAAGATATACAAAGCAAAACTGATGATTAAGAAAAATATGGGGAAAAAAAAATAATGTGAAGTCACTAATTTTCATCAAAGTTTAATTTTCATTGTTTTCGAGGTAGGACGAGACCCACAGAAATCTTCTCCATCAAGAAGTGTAAATTGTCGTCTATAGAACTGCTGAATAACTCTTTATCCACGAAATAAAATCGTCCACTTTAAAAAGTTTCCCGCAAACCACCAAAATATGACATTACAAAAATGTGTGGTTTTATAGTATAATGAATACAGATATCAGAAAATCAAAACTTATGATGTTAAATGTAGAAAACAACAACAACACAAGAAGTAGAGAACCTTCTTAATTTTAGCTTCAAGATAACAGCAAAGAGAAATAATTCAAGAATGAACGTAAAAAACAGAATAAGAAAAGCCTGTGCTGCCTTTGCAAATGATCTCCAATAATCGGAACCAAAAACAAAAATTAGAATTTTGAAGAACTTTATTGGAGTCATCCTTTAATATAGCTTTACGTCCTGGAATCTGAAAAGGGCAATCACACACAAACTAGACACCTTCCAGACAAGATATCACCACATATTACTCACGATTTTTACAGCAAGATGGAGCTGTTTGAAAGAACAGAACATTAATTATTTATGAAAGGAGATACGTTAGATAGGTCATATCTTCAGAACTGAAAGATTAGAGATACCTCGTGTGAATCAAATCTCTCCACAGCTGAAGACTTCATCAAAACCAATAATAACAATGTAAACCATGGCTAAGTCATTCCTGTTCCTCCCAGCAACGTCAATAATATCACAATCATTTTTATGCTGTAAATAATGATCCAGCAAACCTGTTCTCTCCTGAAACTATAAATCCCGCAACCGTTATTTCTAAGCCCTTCCAACACCTTTCTACCTGTAGATTATAGTACTGAAAGATCTTAACCAATGAGTCCCTTAATCCTGGAATTTCCATTCCATTCTGGATTTGGGGGATCAGTCTAATGGGATCCACATGAGTCCCAATGTTATGAAGTAATCCTTTGATAAAAGCTGTCAATAAAGGGTTTCAGAACTTGTTTGAGTACTTTTAAATCCTTTGTAGGTTTAATATTGGGAAACAGAAAGGATCTTGAACTTTCTGGGTTGATTAAAGGAGAGGTGATCTTATATGTTTATCAATACTGAATTTGATAATGTTCAAATAATGGGATGCAGACATGATCTTGAATTCTTTTTGGGATAATTATTTGTAAATCACTCGCAGATAACATGAGCAGGGGTGTTCAACAGCATTCAGTGACTGAAAGGGCAACAAGTTCTGCTTCCAACACCATGGGTAAAAGCTGAGGGTAAAAAGGGATGTGGTCTTATATGGTTTATCTATGCTAAATTTAATGAGATCTGCCCACAGTTCCTTATCATTTTTGTCCTTGCAGAACTCGATGGCTTGGTTAACGTTCTTCAACTTTGTTGCCATCAAGGTCAAGCGTTCTCCAGATCTCCCATATGCCCTAAAAAAGAAGAAATAAAAACTATAATAACAGAATTGTGAAAATACTAAATGACAACGTCTATACATTTCCTGTTATTGTCTTTTCAAAAAATGCAGAGAGAGTGAATGAATTATGCTTCTGGGTCATTAACATATATGCTAGACACAAAGTCTTATGGACAAACAGAAAAAAAAGATTTGAAAGAAAGAGGGATGATACAAAATTGACTTCACTAACACTATAAGACCCTGCCATATACATGATGTGTATAAATATGATCTCCAGACAAAAAAGTTCTATGCAGGTATAACAGATAGCTAGAGAGACTTACATGGTGATTTCAGTCCTCTACCCTAAATATTTTCTTTGTGAGGGATATGATAAGGTTTACCAAGTATTTAGACCTGTGCAGAAAATAGTCCTTGGATCTGGCACGCTTCGATAGGTTTCTGCAGCAGGTGGTGAATGCTGCTTTTTAAGAATAGAAGTAACTTGGGGGAGGGGGGGGGGACAAACGATGCACACAGTTTAACAAGCTGTCAAAGACTATGCTGTTCATCTTTCTGACATACTCAATCAAGATACTAAGATCAAAGGCAAATATTTACATTTAGTATGTTTTTCTACATTACCAACTATAAAATTGATTTGAAATCTATTTTCGTGTGTACTCTCGCGTAAAAATATACACAGAGAGACTCGCGCTGAAGTGACGTCATAATGAGTCTACAGAGACGTTAATAAAAAAATTAACACGATTTAGGGCAGCGAGAAGGAGTACATTTTGGTGCTTCTAAACATATAAAATGTAAAATAAGTGAATTATTGATGTGACACGAAAATCATTTTAATTGTGAATACTTCAATTAAATTAAAGTTAAAAAAAATAATGCAGTACATCAACAGCTAATTATTCTTTTAAACTACATTTTTAGCATTATATCTGACACAATAAATGATTAAGGACTTGATAAATAGGTATATATCACTTTCCAGAGCCACGGATTCAGATCCATATGAGTTTGATATATCAATTTACTCTTTGTGGTGTAGAGTCTAAAAAGCTTTTTTATCTATGGAATAAACAGAAAATTGTCTGAGATTGATAAAAAGCCAAGCTAATTATGAATTCAGTTATTTGAATTTATGAAGTTTTTAGTAGAAATATAAGATCTTCAGTAGAAATTTAAGGTCACTTTAAAATATAATTTTATTTCCAATGAATTTCTGATACTGATTTTTTATTTTTTTTTTTTTCTAATTTTCCTAATATCCAACTCCTGAACACTCTTACGTCATTTGTATTATTCCCATTGAAAAAAACTACTTAAATATTTCATGCCGTTTGAAATATAAGGTTATTTTATTAACAAGGATTTCAAAATATATCGTCATTCAAAAATGTTAATTTAAAAGCCTTTTATGTAACAGTTATACACATGTGTAAGGTCTTTAAAATATCATGGTATACAATTTGTTAAGTAATAATATCTACAGAAAATAATTAAGAAACGAACAATAAAATTTATGGCCAAACGTGGACTCGCACTCGGGCCCAGATGTTTTCTAATCACTGATATATACATCATCCACAGCACGACAGAATTATAATTATTATTTTTTTTTTTTTTGAAGAAATATCATCTCAGTGTAAAATATCCTGAGTAATGAAGACTTACTTTTACAATAAACCATAAACTAAACATTTGCATTTTCTTCCTGTCATGCATTTAAATGAATTAGTATTCTGAAATAAATTAAAATGTAACAGTTTAATTGTTGATGTTATGAAATTTAATTCTATCAGATTTTTTGAACATCAGGTTGTTAGCATGTACCGATGCATCCTGCGCAAGCGCACTGAATTCCTATTTTCTTACATTGTTATGTCGGTAGAGTCTATAGGTTGCACAACAGTATTAAATTCTGCTATATATTCTTACCAAAAATGCGCAACTTTAAGTAGGTGGTATTAATTGAAAACAAACTTTTGAGAAGTTTCCTTTTCAGATCATGTAAAACAATTCTTTATAAAGAGGTTAGTACCAAAAAATACATAGGCATCCAGCAAGGCACGCAAGTTTGTTTCGGTCGAAGTCGAGCAGGTGCTTGAAAATCAAGTCCAGGACCTAATCACTCCCCACTCAAATACAGTATATAGAAAAATCAGCACGCCCTAAATTATAATGAATCTAGTCAATACAGGAAGTTTACATATTGTTTTTCATCTCATAAAAAAATTCAGCTCCAGTCTCGTGTTAAAATGCCCGAATCGGAAGGGAAGATTCAGGAATTATTTAGCGTCAGCCATGATTTAACGTGAACCTCAAGTGAAATACTGTTATGACACCTGCAACATAACCCAGTCACGGATTCCGGGAAAATTATTTCCGGCATGGTTTTCAAATATACAATTTGCTTTAACACCGAACCCGATTGTATTTTTCGTGACATTGAGGCGGGAAATCCAAGTAAGGAAAGTTCGAGGTATTGAATGCCGTTATCCTTTCATCTCAGGAACTTTATGAAATGGATGAAGAAACATTTAAGAATGTTGTATGAAGATAATTATGATATAGTGAATATGCGGTATTCAAGAAATGCTCAACACCTGGATAAAGTTTTGTAAAGATATAATCGCTGATAATAACCGGATTCAAAGAGAGAGGGTGCCAAATTTAGTCGAGTGTTAACAGTTTTCTTTTTTATTATTATTTTTTTTCTTATCCATAGTGACACTTGGAAAGATCTGTTCGATGTAAGATCAACATCACTATCTGGGTATGTGACATCTTCCACAAAATTGGACAAGTTGTTACAGGAGTATGATTATGCAACTTCCTGTAGGTTCCGTTCTTTAAAAAGTTCCAAACAATTTGGAAAGGATGTTGGTAAGGTCTTGTTGCGATATTTTATTTTTAAATACGACTTTAGCAAAATAATTTCTTGAATCTTCTCATTATTGTAACCATTTTAAGCTCACCTGAACCATAGACTCATAGTGTCGGGTGGTTACATTTTGATTCCGTGTTTGACCTGCATGGTTACGACCTATCAAGTGGTTTTGACCTGCTCATAGCTAAGTACATGGGTAGCTGTATATTGATAACATAATAGCTTTTAAATTAATAATTAAAATATGCATTGTCTATAAAAAAAATCCTATGTAGACAAAAACAAAATGTGAAACTGTTGCAAGTGTTAATTAATTGCTTCAGAATGAAACCACTTGTGTCGAACATGGATTTATGTCGAAACCACGCGGGTCGAACAAGTAATAGGAAGGTAACCATCCCCATTCTAGGCTCAGTTGAGCTTATGTGATTGAAATTTGTCCATTGTCTGTGTTGTTGGTGTTTTGGGTGTTGTAAACATTTTAAAAACTTCTCAACTTATTCTCCAGAAAAGTTGTCATGAGAAGTTGAACTTAGAAACTTTTTTATGTATTTGTTCAAAGTAACACCCCCCCTCCCCCCCCCCCCCCCTTATCAGATTCACATTTGTTAATATCAATTTACACTGAAAATTCTTTTGCAATTACTGTAGTTGTAGGAGAGATTGATAAATCCCATATCAGATTTGTGGACACACAGGAAAATGCTGAACCCCATATAGAATATGATGCTATTCATTATTATGGGCAAAAAAATCTTGGAATGTCACCAGGGATATGACAGAGACAAACGAAACAACCAAAAGAAACAAAGCAAAGCAAGAAAAGATGTAAGTATGCATTATTTATTCTACTTCTAATAAACTAATAATGAGGCAAAGATGAGGACTGAGAAGGATAACCCACTGTCTAGGGTTTAACATTACATTTTATGAGAACTAGACCAGTTGGGCTATGGTATATCCATTCTCTGGGGAACAACATAACCCAGTCACTGTTTAACATAACCCAGTCACTGAGGAACATAACCAAGTCACTGAGGAACATAACCCAGTCACTGTATAACATAGCCCAGTCACTGTTTAACATAACCCAGTCACTGAACAACATAACCCAGTCACTGTTTAACATAACCCAGTCACTGAGGAACATAACCCAGTCACTGTTTAACATAGCCCAGTCACTGAACAACATAACCCAGTCACTGAGGAACATAACCCAGTCACTGTTTAACATAACCCAGTCACTGTTTAACATAACCCAGTCACTGAGGAACATAACCCAGTCACTGTTTAACATAACCCAGTCACTGTTTAACATAACCCAGTCACTGAACAACATAACCTAGTCACTGTTTAACATAACCCAGTCACTGTTCAACATAACCCAGTCACTGAACAACATAACCCAGTCACTGAACAACATAACCCAGTCACTGAGGAACATAACCCAGTCACTGAGGAACATAACCCAGTCACTAAACAACATAATAACCCAGTCACTGAGGATCATAACCCAGTCACTGTTTAACATAACCCAGTCACTGAACAACATAACGAAGTCACTGAACAACATAACCCAGTCACTATTTAACATAACCCAGTCACTGAGGAACATAACCCAGTCACTGTTCAACATAACCCAGTAACTGAAAAACATAACCCAGTCACTGTATAACATAACCATGTCACTGTTCAACATAACCCAATCACTGTACAACATAACCCAGCCACTGAACAACATAACCCAGTCACTGAGGAACATAACCCAGTCACTGAACAACATAACCCAGTCACTGTTTAACATAAGCCAGTCACTGAGGAACATAACCCAGTCACTGAGGATCATAACCCAGTCACTGTTTAACATAACCCAGTCACTGAACAACATAACCCAGTCACTGAACCTTTATCTCAGCTTAGCTCTTTTTTTTTTTTTTTTTTTTTTTTTTTTTTTTTTTTTTTTTTTTTTTTTTGTAGTCTGACCACACATATAGACGAAATCGTAGATTGGTGCAGAACAGCAAGAAGAAAGCTTGTCCTGTTTGAATAAAGATTCGTCATGTTGTGAAGTTTTCAAGCTATTTGGTATGTATTAATTTGTATTATAGACTCACTAAAAATTGTATCGATAAATGTTATGTGTAAATATGTTCAGTGTTTATGTGTTGATGTACGTTTTGCTGTTTAATATTTTAAATGAATACAAGACACAATTTACTTTTATATAATTTAAAGCTTTCAAGTAAAGAAAACACACCTCATCATCAAAGGAAACTGGTTAAGAATCTTATTATTATTAGATAATTATTAGAAGCATGTGTACATACAGTTTTATTTTGTCATTTCATTTTTGTAGGTAAATATGTTTTTCTTTTATTTTAGATATATGCCTTGTTCAAAGGTGATGCGTTTGGGATAGAGTTCTACAGTTCTTACAGTAAGTATACACAGTTATAAGAGAAAGCAATTCCCTTTGATTATGTAAAGCTAGGTTTGATAATTTGTTTTTAATTGATAAACAAATCTGTGTTTTAGGAGGGAAATGAGGTTTACCCATTATAATATCTTTCATCCAAATATTTTTTTTTTTCATCAAAAGCTGACAAATAGAAAACTGTCAAAAATGTTTTCTTCAGACCAGTTGTAGTAACTCAGGCAGTAATGAAAGATGCTGTCAACACATACTATCAGAAAACGGCCCGTTTGTCAGATTGCTTCTTTAGTTAAATTTTGTAAGTACCTCGATAACAGGCTAATGCAAAACTTCAAGAGAGATTAGTCCCTTGCATATCTAATGAATGAAAATCCAGTGTATCGATGCAAGCAGATCCACTTTTATTTTTTTAGCAGATTATCAAAATTAATGAAACTTGAGATTGTTAAGACATTTTGACGATATGATCCATGTTCTGTAAGGTGATACCATATATATGACATATAATGCCATATTTACACAATATATCTATATAAAAATTGTTACAGCTGTATATGTACATTTAGGAAATTATTGTGTTAATGAGTGTAGTGCTGTTTTTTTTTGTTTTTTTTTTTTTTGTTTTTTTTTTTTTTTTGTTTTGTTTTGTTTTGTTTTTGTCTTTTTTACATCTAGTCATTTTATAATTTTACTGGACAACCCTTGTATTTTGGTCATAGCGATAAAGATGATACAAATGAAAATTCTTATTAAATGTACTAGTCATTAATTCATCATATTTTTTCCACTAAACAGAAAGCTTCAGAACAGATATCAGAATGCAATGCCCGGTTGCACAAGAGTGTAAAAGCTGAAGTGAGTATAATAATAATAATTAATATACATGCAGTTCACACCTTTAGTATATAACCGCATTCCAATGTCTTTCTGGTTACTTTCCATGTCACCTGACCCATTAAATATTCCTATGAGCATTTCTGATGAAACAAATTCTTCTGGTGTCCATCATACTATTTTTAAACTATTTATATTATGAAAATAAAACATTGTTATGATGTTTTAGGGTAACACATTAAATAGATATCCTGTGAAAACCATTGCTGACTGATGCAAAGCTGAGGTCATCAATGGTTTTCAAGGGATATCAATTTCACATGTTACCCTAAAAACGTATTATTAGCTCACCTGAGCTGAAAGCTCAAGTGAGCTCTTCTGATCACCCGTTGTCTGTCTGTTAATTTTTCACATTTTCATCTTCTCAAGAACCACTTGGCCAATTTTAACAAAAGGTGGTACAAAGCATCCTTTGGTGAAGGGGAAATTAAATTGTTAAAATAAGGGGCAAACCCCCTTACAAGGGGAGATAATCAAGAAAAGGCAAAAATAGGATGGGGTCATTAAAAAATCTTCTTCTTAAGAACCACTGGGCCAGAAAAGCTTAAACTCATGTGGAGTCATGCTGGAGTAGTGTAGATTCTAAATTGTTAAAATCATGATCCCCGGGGATAGAGTTGGGCCACAATAGGAATCAAATTTTTACATTGAAAAAAATCCTTGGAGATCTCCTTTTCAAGAACCACTGGGCCAGATATGCTGAAATTTATGTGGAAGCATCCTGGAGTAGTGAAGATTACAAATTGTTAAAATCATACTCCTGGGGGTAGGGTGTGGCCACAATAGGTATAACACTGGGGAAAGTCTGGTGAAGAACAGCAGGGCCAAAGTTACTCAGGTGAGTGTTGTGGTCCATGGGTCTCTAATGTAAATAGTTTAAAGATATCATGATGGACACCAGGCAGTAATGGTTTTCAAGGGATAACCTTAAAAATTTAAATATTTTCCTTTGTTATACCAAATCTATTTAGAATAAAGCATTTAAAAAAAAGAACCCACAGTAAACCGTACGGGCATACATTCTGCCCAATTTTGCACTGTTACCCGTCGTCATGCAATGTCACCGTTGCTATGTAATGTTACGTGGAGGGCATAGTTTACACATGCGGTAGGGTAGCAGGACTTTTTAACAAATGTTTTTAAACCAATCAAATTTGACTTAACATAAAAGTAGAACAATAAGGTTTGTCTATATTGTTCATGAAAAATTAACATTTTTTGTTTATAGACTGAACAGTCCATGAAACTGGTTAACATTTTGTGCGAATGGCCAAGGATGGATCTTCCCATAAACAAGGGAACAGGAAACATACAAGGCTACAATATAGCAACGATGGTAATTTTTAGTATCTGTTGCATGCATGGTTATCTAACAGACCTGGGTTCAGAATTTAATTCTGTCTTATTTATCACTCAATTTTATTGTTTATTTCACACAATCATATGGTGTGATCTGACTTTCTGATCAGTTTTCTGAATCCATATCAACACTTTCTGAAACTGACTCAATCTTCAGGTCAAGTTAGAGAAATTTATTAAGAATTGATGTTTAGATATATAAACAGCATGATATATATATAAGGCCAAACAAAAAAATATGTGTGGTTCCGGTTACATCTCCAAAAAAATTAGGGTAGGTAGGTAGGGATTTTTTTTTTTTTTTTTTTTTTACAAAATGATTTTCTTAATTTTTCTAAATAATACCTATCACTGCTTTGCAAGTGGCATTTAGATGTGGCGTGATAATATACTAGTCAACATTAGTAGGGGACACCTTCATGCTAGATTGCTTTGGATTTAACACTATTAAAAACTTGCTTGTTGAAATGATGTTTTGCAAGGAGGCCACAATTGCTGAAACTAAAACTAATACTGAAGCCCATGATGGAAATCGGGGAAAATTCTTGTGATTCTTGTGATTCTCCCCTGTGATTGGGTTATGTTGCACAGGGACTGGTTTATGTTGCTAGGGGACTGAGTTATGTTGTTCGGTGACTGGGTAATATTTTTCAGTGACTGGGTTATATATCTCTGTGACACGGCTTTGTTGTTGAGTGACTGGATTATGTTTCTCTGTGACTGGGTAATGTTGTTCAGAAACTAAGTTATGTCTCTCAGTGACAGGGTTATATTGACTGGGATATGTTAAACAGTGACTGGGTTATGTTAAACAGTGACTGGGTTATGTTAAACAGTGACTGGGTTATGTTCCTCAATGAGAGGGTTATGTTCCTCAGTGACTGGGTTATGTTGTATATTGACTGGGTTATGTTTCTCTGTGACTGGGTATGTTCCTCAGTGACATGGTTATGTTGTTCAGTGACTGGGTTATGTTGTACAGTGACTGGGTTATGTTATACAGTACCTGGCTTATGTTAAACAGTGACTGGGTTATGTTGTATAGTGACTGGGTTATGTTCCTCAGTGACTGGCTTATGTTAAACAGTGACATGGTTATGTTGTTCGGTGACTGGGTTATGTTAAACAGTGGCTGGGTTATGTTAAACAGTGACATGGTTATGTTGTTCAGTGACTGGATTATGTTAAACAGTGACTGGGTTATGTTAAACAGTGACATGGTTATGTTGTTCAGTGACTGGGTACGTTAAACAGTGACTGGGTTATGTTGTATAGTGACAGGGTTATGTTGTTCAGTGACTGGGTTATCTTAAACAGTGACATGGTTATGTTGTTCAGTGACTGGCTTATGTTAAACTGTGGCTGGGTTATGTGGAACAGTGACTGGGTTATGTTAAACAGTGACATGGTTATGTTGAACAGTGACTGGCTTATGTTAAACAGTGACTGGGTTATGTTGCTCAGTGACTGGGTTAGTTTCCCAATGGTTGGTTATGTTGAACAGTGACTTGGTTTTGTTGTTCAGTAACTGGGTATGTTAAATAGTGAATGGGCTATGTTAAACAGTGACTGGGTTATGTTCCTCAGTGACTGGGTTATGTTAAACAGTGACTGGGTTTTGTTGTTCAGTGACTGGGTTATGTTAAACAGTGACTGGGTTATGTTCCTCAGTGACTGGGTTATGGTAAGCAGTGACTGGGTTATGTTAAACAGTGACTGGGTTATGTTGTTCATTGACTGAGTTATATTCCTCAGTGACTGGGTTATGTTCCTCAGTGACTGTGTTATGTTGTTCAGTGACTGGGTTATGTTGTATATTGACTGGGATATATTAAACAGTGACTGGGTTATGTTAAACAGTGACTGGGTTATGTTAAACAGTGACTGTGTTATGTTCCTCAGTGAGAGGGTTATGTTCCTCAGTGACTGTGTTATGTTGTATATTGACTGGGTTATGTTAAACAGTGACTGGGTTATGTTGCTCAGTGACTGGGTTATGTTGAACAGTGACTGGGTTTTGTTGTTCAGTGACTGGGTTATGTTGAACTGTGACTAGGTTATGTTGAACTGTGACTGGGTTAGGTTTCCCAATGATGGGTTTTGTTGTACAGTAACTGGGTTATGTTTCTCAGTGACTGGGTTATGTTCCCCTGTGATTGGGTTATGTTGCACAGGGACTGGTTTATGTTGCTAGGAGACTGAGTTATGTTGTTCAGTGACTGGGTAATATTTTTCAGTGACTGGGTTATATATCTCTGTGACACGGCTTTGTTGTTGAGTGACTGGATTATGTTTCTCTGTGACTGGGTAATGTTGTTCAGAAACTAAGTTACGTCTCTCAGTGACAGGGTTATGTTGTATAGTGACTGGGTTATGTTTCTCTCTGGGTTAGGTTGGTGAGAGACTGGGTTATGTTGCTCGGTGACTGGGTAATGATTTTCAGTGACTGGGTTATGTTATTCAGGGACTGGGATTTGGTTCTCAGTAACTGGGTTATATTTTTCAGTGACTGGGTTATGTTGTTGAGAGACTGGGTTATGTTGAACTGTGACTGGGTTAGGTTTCCCAGTGACTGGGTTTTGTTATCCAGTGACTGGGTTATGTTGTTCAGTGACTGGGTTATGTTAAACAGTGACTGGGTTATGTTGTTTCATTTAAGCTTGCAATTGAGAAAGAAAAAGAAAAAAAAAGAGAAAGAAAAGCTAGAACAGTGCAGTTTTGAGGGATTCACTTGTAACATATTGAAGTGATTGCCAAAAAAAAAATTAAAATATAACAACCCATTTTTGCCAGAAAGTTTTATAGTCAGTAAGTTTTTTATCATCTTTTACAGTGTATTTCAAAGCTGTAAAATAGGATTTAAATAAATATAGAAAACCATGAATATCTACTAAATTATGTGTGTTCATTATGTCACAGTTAAACAGTGAATTGGTTATGTTATTGATTGGGTATAATATGTTGAACAGTGACTAGGTTAGGCTTTCCAGTGACTGAGTAAAGTTTCACAGTGACTAGGTTTTGTTGTTCAAAGACTAGATTATATTGGTTTGTAACTGGGAAATTTTTTTTCTGTGACCTAATGGCTGTAAACCAGGGTCATATTAAAGAATCATCACTTCTTGTAAAACTGCAAGTCAACAAATTAGGGATTTTTGTTTTTTCATTGTATGTGATTGTCTTTATGGGCGGGATTCCTTTTACCCTCGGAAGATTAGCGTAAGAAATAATTATTGAGAAATTCAAGTCTTTGCTGTGCATACACTAGATGGCATACACACATGCTAACTAGGTCACTAGTTCTACCAGTGGCTAAACGCAATCTATTAATTTATCATGTTATAACTATTAAATACCCTAACCTTCGTGAAAGTCGTTCATTCGCCTGAATGTCTTAATATTAAGACTCCGATTATGGCTATTGATCGTATTATTTACCACACACCATAGTGTTTACAAAACTATATTGCATCAGGATCGAATATGCGTTATATTACAAAAAACCATACCGGAAATAATTTTCCCGAAAACCGTGACTGGGTTATGTTATAGACTCTACCTGTTAAACACGTCATCGAGGAAATTACTTATATTGTACTTCGATAAGAACAACTACCGTGCTTCATCAGCCCATGGAGACATTTTAAAAGTAGAAGGTAAGGAATTTTTATAAAGAAAGGGGACAAACACAGTTTAGATATCTCATTGTGTAAAATAACATGACATTTAATATGAGTATAGAACTAGGATGAATTTTTCATGGTTTAATAATAGAAACGAAAAAAAGGCTAGTAGGTAGATCCCTTCAGGAAAGCCAATAAATTTACGGCGATGCTATTTTGTAATTATTTTCTATAAAAAGAAGAGGGCAAACATCATAGAGAGATAAACGTTATATAGTTCAGCGTTACTCTGAGAAAGTAAAATATTGAATCATTTTAACAAATTAATCGTGTTTATAGCTTTGGGGGGGGGGGGGCAGACACAAACACTTCATCTAAATGAATACGAATAAACGGTATGTTTATAAACTCTGTGTAAAAACAATCTTCTTTGCCTTACTGTGACTTTTTAAAATCAGAAATGGGAATGGGTAGATTGTAGCCAGTGGTACATGTAAGATAGTTAATTTGATACAGCACCCCTATCAAATTCCAGGGACTCCAGATTAAAATGTTACAACATTTAATCCCTTCCTGGTGATGTGATATGCACTGAAAGTGAGATGTTTAAGTTCTAACAGGAAAAAAAAGATTCATTCAGAAACGGAAAGATACACGTAGGCCAGTTTGAAGAGTACTAGCTGCAATAATGTAGCCCTCTCCAATTTTTTTTTTTTTTTTTTTTTTTTTTTTGGGAGAGGGCTACAACTCCTTAGGATCTCCGTAATGGTGCAAGTGCGGGAGTGATTCACTACCGCACAGATTTCGGCTCAAATTATCAGTAAGTGGGTATTTTATTAACATATCTTACCTGAACTCAAAAAATGTAGTTATGCAAGACATGAACTGATCCAAAAATATACAGAACAATCCGTATATCGGTTATTTTTCGTGTATGTCAACATCACAACTTGAATTTATCCGCCATGTTTACTGACCTTGATCGATTTTATTTTGGGACAACCAATGAGAATTCGGGATCTAGGGGAGCGGATCGTTTAGGATTTCCCTTAATTTTAATCATAAATAACACTGTTTATGAAAAAATATCCCATGGAATGCTCTTATTTATCGATGTTTAATGATATCATACAACACAAACATTTATCAACACCGACATTTACTTTATCAAGTGATTCTAAATTTCAAGCGCAAGTCTCAGTACATCACGCGAGAACTGTCATGGCTGCTGAGGAAAACGACTTGTAAACACGCAGATTTATTTTACTCGGTTTTCGTGTATAAAGGGCTATGATGTTGACAGTGAATAAAAATTCCGTCTTATTGGAAGTAAGTTGAATACAAAAACAATTTATTTTGCCTGCAGTCGCCCGTATCTAAAAAATATATTTGCACCATTACGGAGATGCAATGGAATTGTAGCCCTCTCCTGAAAATATCAGATTAAAAAAAATCTGAGAGGGCTACATTATTGCAGCTAGAAGAGTACATGCGTGAGTTCAGTGTATCCAGTCATAAATTTCAATTTGGTCTGTATATTCTCCCTATTATAAAAACGCATTTATTGCATGTATTTCTCAAAGGATTATAAATATTATAAATATTCAAAGATTGCTTATTACATATTGTAAACATGTAATATCGGTTTCAATGGAACCAAAATGGTGACATAAATTGCATCAAGCTGTCTTAAATGTTAATTTTCAATACACAGTCTTTCAATCATGTTTGATCTGAGGAGTTAAAACGTTACAGTGGGTTAAAGTTCTTATTTCCTTAGACGAAGGTCTACAATGATTCAAATCAATGAAATATATTGATGTAGAATGTTAAAGAAAATAGAAACCATTTATAGTGCTCAACAATGATTATACATTTAGGGGTTTTAAATGCCGTTCTGCCACAATTATTATTTATTCAAATCAAAAACGTTTTGTTTTGGGTTGAAATATAAGCGATGCCAACAAAACCAATTCAAGTTGTTATTGATTTTGAATATTTAAAAGTGCAATAATATTCCTCAATTGAATGAAGCTTTTGAAAAAATAACGTGTGAATGGCTAAAGGTTGAACAATACTTCATGTCGTTTAAAATTATTTTAATGAAAATCAAACACCCATAAGACGTATTTATTTGTTTACTCTTCAATATTAAGTTGATTTTTTTTTCTTTTGTTTAATAATTTTTCAAAAAGATCGAATTGTCTGTGCAGGTAAAAAAAGGATTTAAAGCATTTTCTAACCCCCGAATGTCTTAAGGTAGATAAATGTGAAATAAAATTGTTTTCAGATATTACACAAATATTTCATGAAGATAAAAAAAAAATAAACTCCCAGAAATATTCTTATGAAAATAAGGAAGTAAAATTTATTGCAAAATTTACAAATCATTATGCAAAAGACGTTTCTATTGAGTACGTACGGTTTAACAAACTGCAATTCCCAAGGCATATGTTCAGATTCTAAAACAACATAACTCAGTACATGGAAATAAAACCTTCAAGCCTTCAATATTAATTGATCAATAATTGTTGACAATTTGAAAGAAAAAAAAGACTTGAGTGATTATTTATGGTTATACAAATTAAAGTGCAAAGAAGATTATCCATAACCCCCAAACATTCCAAAACGTAAAGGAAACTGGTGTTAAAAACTATATATACAATTGAACTTATTCGTAGACAATGTTTCAGTGGTAAGAAGATAACATGAACTTCAATAATTCCTTCACTGGCTGCAGTTTAAGATGTAACATAGGTTTTAGGTTGGATTGTTGGAATCTAGAGTTTGCTTCTCAGTGCATGTGATAACATATTTTACCTAGAAAAGACAGTCTGGAACTATTTTGGCATTATATATTTGTATATAAATCTTGGGTACACCGGTACCATTCGGTTCGGTATAAGTTTATACAGACAAATTGACAGGAAACATAGTAATGTTTCAAAGTTAAAAGTAAAAATACTCTGCGTTTGATAGACACGGGGTTTTAAAGTTACACCAAAACTTTGACCAGGGAATTCAGTGTGGTAGAAAACATTTTTGTGCTACAATGCGGCTTTCGGCTCCCGGACAAAAAAGCCAGGTTAATATGTTATAATTTATGAAGATAGACTGCTACACCAATTTCAATCGATCTTTAAATAAAGAACTTATGGATGTACGAGGGATGATCAAAAACTTTAAAAATTATCTCTATACTTTAA
The DNA here is from genome assembly GCF_033153115.1 of Saccostrea echinata. Classification (NCBI taxonomy): domain Eukaryota; kingdom Metazoa; phylum Mollusca; class Bivalvia; order Ostreida; family Ostreidae; genus Saccostrea; species Saccostrea echinata. The sequence goes on along the minus strand of NW_026889795.1, from coordinate 10,625,833 downwards.
AAACCACAATTCAGATCAGAATGAAATTCCACATATAGTCATACACATGTTCTAGAAATAACAGCTGTTATGAAATGTTTTGTTCCATGTTTGTAACGTCACAATGTGAAAATGATTTTAATATGTAGGTGCTTTGTGACAAAATACAGTTCACTCATTTATTTTATGAAGACAAAATACTTGCCAAAATTTGAATCATTAATTGGATTGATTATTTTAGTGTAGGAGGGGAAAAGGTTTAAAATGATGCTTGTTCTGTTGCCCGGTGAACGCAAGCTGGAGAAGAGATGTGTCTTTAGTTGAGCAATTTGTTATGAAAGATTTCCAAGTAACAGTTAGAAAAATAGTTGAATATCTGAATAAAATAATTATAAAATCCCTAAAATGTCGTTTAATTTTGACTTTAAACATGTCAAAGATATATGGTCACCGAGCTCATTATGGGAAAGGATATCCTTATCCATCCATCCTATTTCCTAGATTTGTCCATTTCTGACAAATTGACTGTATTTGTTACAAAAATAACTTGAATGGTAAGAAATATAAGACTCTGTAAAATCTTTTACCTTCTGTGAACAGAACGTTACGGAACATGTCACCTGACCGCCTGGATCACGTGATTCGCGCATGGGCAGAACGATTGCAGATATGTTTTAAAATAAGAGATGACCACTTTAAAAAAAAATGAACACTGAAACCTAATTTTATTTCTTTTATGGAAGTAATTCAATTAGTCTGTGAACTTTTCGACTACTTTTTGATCGTAATATTCAGATAACGAACAATAATCATGCTAAAAATCCATTGAAACAATACAAATGTGGATCAGAGCAAACACGGACCTTTAAAAGCATATGAGATGAGATCAAATGTCATGGAGAAGTTCACAATGAAATACTGAATCCAGGCGGTCTCTGGATCTATGTCCCATGATGGAAACTATTTGATTATATGTTGACAATATATTACAAATACACACTGTTCCTTTTGAAAGTCTTATGATTATTTCAGAATATTTAGCGAGATAGCTTGACGCATAAAGACAATAAATTGCTAAGTTAAAGCTGACATGAATTCTTAAAAACGCAACATTTGCATCATTGTACGACTTTGTTTCATACCAACTATTCTGCCATATTTCTTTCAGATGCCTTGTCTTATTGTAACGATATATACCCCAGTGCCCACGTTACAGTTGAGTGAATTTTTGGTTTGGCTATCGACGCGTGCACATCTCCGATAGTAAAGTATTTGGGAACACATGAATTGATGAAAACATTTTAAAACCAGAACAGATAAAAACAATCATAACGATAATTATGAATAATTATCGTTTTGAATAATATAAATGCAAGTTTGAAAAAAAAAAAACATAGTTGCGCATGTTTTTTAAAAGCATACCAATATATGCACAATAAACTTGAAATAATACACAGTAAAACTCGTACAAACAATTTGCAATAATCTATCGTAAGAATGGAACAAACAACCAGCATATTTGCTATGCATATCCATAGGCATTCAAATACAATTGATGCATATCGAGAGAACACGTCGAACGCTGTAAACCTATTCATACCTGGAAAAAGACCACTGTACCCGTTCGAAGATGTGCACATGCCGTGTGATTTACACTTTGTATTCCATTTATTGAAATATGCATCACAAAAAGTAATAAACTCCATAAATACTCAACAGTAAACACGTTGTCACTTCATCGTACAGCATAGCACTCAAATACACTTAGTCCGTGCTGATCAGATTTTGGTCAGGGAAAATATCAAAAGGGAAAATAGTATTTGCGCGACTAGGTAAAAAATAAGAAATCACTTTTTAAAAAAGTCTGCTTGCTGATTAGCTGATTATCTAAACTAAACTGAGTAATTTGGTGTAAGAAAATGATTTAGAACACGACACGAAAGCACTTAACCAGAACAAAAATTAACAAATATACACACACGTAGAGCGGGGGGGGGGGGGGGATACTCCCTTTTCTCAGAGTGTCTTTCAGCTGTTCAGACCACAGGTATTTGTGGACAGGACCCCCCCCCCCCCCCGAAATATACCCCGGGTCAAAAATATTTTTATGTCTTTTTTCATAAATTATTCTTCTAGACTTAAGTTTTCATTTAAAAGATACCCTCGGTATTATAAAATAGAGAAGGTAAGTCACTTCCATTTGTTTACACTGGACCCTTCTTGAATATCAGGGCCGAAATATCATTTACCTAATACATGTCACCAAAATGTGTCATGATATCTTGTTTCGGTAGATATTATTTTCTTTAATCGTGCTATTTAATTGCCCAGGCATTCAATAATAATCCGAGTATTCATCGTCAAACGTAAAAAATGCTACAAGATTTGGAAAAGTCAAAGTAGACATTACGGAAGTGATGCAAAAACGACACCTAGAGTGTAACTCTCGAGTTCCGAGTGTAATAGAATTGAAGGAAAAGCCAGAGATCTACGGAAAAGTTCGGGAAAATTTTGATAAAGAAGTCAAAATTGATTCATTAGAATTTAATTCTGCTTAAGATTTTTGAGATGAGTGAGAATAGTCGTCAATATTCCCTTTAAAACGTTAATTCTGCGTTATTTTTTGGATTTTTCTTATGGAATACGTTGTAAATGTGTACTAGAAAAATAATTTATGAAAAAAAGACATAAAAAATATTTTTTGGCCCGGGGGTATATTCAGGGGGGTAGGTGGGGTGGGTGGTGGGGGTGGGAGTCCTGTCCACAGGTACCTGTGGTTCAGGCACATAACATCAAAGAAATAATTGACACTTTACCTGAAAAATCTTTGACAAGCAAAAAAAAAAATAGTTATAAAAATTATAATAATAAAAATATAAATTAAAAAAAAAATTAAAAAAAAATATTAAAAAAAAATATCCAAAATCCTATTTTGTGGCGGTGATCGGGGGGGGGGGGGGGGCAACTTTTCTGACGATTTGACTATAGTGCAACAAAAGTGGAGGGGATCAGCCTTTGAGTGTGTATTTAAATATATTTTATCAAGGAAAACCCGAACTTTTTTTTCGACGTTTGTTTAAAACTGCTACATTGAAAAATGTATACTACATATTCCACCCCCCTTTCATTTTCTTTAAAAGATGTAAGATCCGTAACAAGAATGTATGCTTATGTAATAAATTGAAGTAATGAAGCCACATTCGTGAACATATTTACTACATGTACCGACAACAGTTAGTTCGATTTCTGAAACGTTTTATTTGCGTGACTATATTGTCTAATCAGGCAAATACCAGTGTCATTTCCACCTTCAATATTTTCCCTGATCAAAAATGCTGATCGGCAGGGACCACGTGGTTCAAGTGCTGGTGACAATGTGTTTACCGTTGAGTTACAAATGGAGTTATTTCTTCTGTGATGAATAATTCAATAAAAGGAAAATAGGAAGTAATTCTTTCGACATGTGCACATCCCTGTAGCGATAGCAGTATTTCAGGCAGATGACTTTAAAGCGTTCGACGCGTTTTCTCGGCATGCATGCATGTATAACTTGAATGCGTAAGTTGCATAGTATATGCTTATATCGTGTAGCATGCATAAAGCTCAAACGTACAGTGTTATTTGGAAAAAAAATGCATGCTTGTGGTAGCCTTTTTTTTTTTTTTGGATTGTTAGATTTATTGCATGTTCCAAAACTGCTTTATCGGAGATGGGTACAGGCCTACATGTTTTCGGTCAATTCATGGCGTGTTTCAAAGCTTTGCTATTGGAGATGTGTACATGTCGACAGCCAGGCTAGAAAATCACTCAAGTATAAAAAGGCATCAGGGTTTATATAGCCGGTAAAATAAGTGAGCAAATCTGAAAGAAATATGGCGGAAAAGGGAGTACTGGAATGCAAATGTTAAAGACTTTTTTCTTTAAATCATATGTACCTTAGGATTGGGTTGACTAAAAAGCGGAAACCAAATGTTACCTTAAGCATGCATACAAGAATAAAGTCTCTGGGGTCAAACCATTTCCTGTAAATAAGGAAGGAATCTTTTAAGGATCACAAAAATAGCGGGACCAAAAATACTCAGGCTCAACTAGTTTGTGAATATGTGACATCTTTTTTAAGTTAACAAACAGGAAAGAGTTAGTGAATTGTAGAGAAAAGTTTATTAGACTTATAATTGTATTAAATACTGTCTTACTGCTAATTGTTTTCTTTGATACATTAAAATATTGCAATAATTGTTTGATCAGGCTTCACTCATAAACACATGTACAAACCTCCACTTCGACTTGATTACCGGCCCAGTCTTAGGATTCAAAACCTCTGAATATGTCAACATCGCCTTGATCACAGACATCATCTTAGTGTCCAATTTGTGTGGACATGTCCATATAATGATCATAGACTCTATATGTGTGAATTATTCCACATTGCCTTGATCACAGACTCCGTCGTTGGATTCATCACGTATGTACAGGTTCACATCACTTTGATCACAGAAACAATCTAGAGATTCAGCACGCGTGTACAATTGTAAATATATGATGTATATAGAGTATATAGAGAAACCGGTTAATCATCTTCATACTATATGTGTATAGTAAATGTGAATTAAAAATATAAATCATGAACGATTTAGCATACAAATTGTGTAAAGATACATGTAAATGATCTTGGCGCATTTAAAAAAAAAAGCTAAAGAGAGACAAGTTATACATCAACAAACATTATACATATTTTAAGAGAGAACTGTTAATAATATAGGTTACTACAGCACAGTGTTAAGATTTACAGAAAATTTAGATATTTCACACTGAGTAAAACAACACCGTATTCTGTTATAGAGAGAAACCGCGGGAAAGAAGACAAGTAGGGAATGATTGTCTGCTGTAAATAATGTCTAAATTAGTGAAGCAGAAATCTGTCACAGTGGCTGATGTTAGGCATGGTCGTCACATTTCCTTTGTGACGTCAGACCGCGTCTGGATTAGTGATGGTACAAATCTCATCTTGACAAACACAGCAGGGGATAAACTATTTCATCTGACTGATATAAATAGTGTATGGGGAATACACACGGTGTCCATTGAGGGAGATTTAATTTATATCGACAGTGAATATAACATCAATAAACTGTCCACAGATTACAAACTAAAGACTACACTCATAAATTACACAGTACCATGGCAACCACAGTGTGTCTACAGCTCCCCCTCCACACGAAACCTGCTAGTCGGGATGTTTAATACTGATACATACTCCAGCGTGGTAACCCTGTATAATTCCGCAGGAGAAAAAATCCAGCCCAAACAGTGCGAGAACACAGGTCAAGCGCTGTATAAATGGCCTCTCTACATCACAGAGAACCGCAATGGAGACATAATTGTGTCTGACTGGTACCGTTTAGTGGTGACAGATCGTGGAGGGAGACACCGCTTCTCCTACACTGGACCTACCTCAGAATCACGACTGTCACCACGTGGAATCTGTACAGACGCGATGTCACACATCCTGGTGTGTGATCAATATACCTGTACAGTTCAGATATTAGACCAGGACGGTAACTTTCTATCACTGATACAGACAAAATCACAGCACTGCACACCTTGGGGCCTGAGTTATAATGGAAAAACTCACTCTCTGTGGGTTGGATCAGAAAAAACCCAGAGCGTGAACATATACAGATGTTTGTACGGAAAATCTCTGATAGGTAGGTTTGGATCTAGTGTGTATGCATTATGTTAATTAGTAAGGCCTAGATTTACATTTATACAAGGTGTTGATTAGAATAAGGTAAATAACGAGGGGTCTGGTTAATATATTACATACTGAAAACTATCTTTTTTGTATTGTATATGTGTATTTGTTGTATTGGTTCGTTTTAGTTTTTTTAACATCAGCAAAAACATAATTTATGGGACATGAGATTCTATAGACTAACATGATATTATTTCTATTGGACTTATCGAACAGGATAAGATATTGTTACTGTGACTTGACATTTCTGCAAATCTCTACAGGTTTGTTTAAAGTACACAATCTCTTATTTTTATTGTATTAATGCCCATAGCCTTCACTATATCAATGTTATCAATCTTTTGGCTTAGAACTTGATTTTTATTTACATTTTACCTCAATCCATCTTCTTAAAATATTGAAAGTTATGGCTTTGATATGTAGGATGTAAATTATAGACTTTTTACACCTTTCATGATATACATTGTACATATGTATTATAACCTTGAACTTGCTGAATTGGACATTAGCTTCAATTTTTATTTGATCAGAAAAAAATTGTTTTCTCGCACAGGAGCTGATGTTGAAAGGAAGAGAGGAAGTGGTTATGCTGAGGATTCTTTCGACCTAACATCCATCTTACTTGGGGGAAAACAGTTTTCAGAATACCTGGACTTTAAATCATTCGAAGAAGAGCAGAAATACAGAGAAGAAAACCACATTTCAAAAGAAGGTGAAAAGAAATAAAAATGGGACTATGTACTAGTATATGCTTTTCTACAAGGGTTGTCCCAGAAAACACGAACATTTTAAATATTTCATAAAATGGCTGACCAAAATTATTCATTTTTGGCATAATTTTGGGAAATGATATTTTTGTCATTTTGGCTAAATGAAATAAGGTTCCAATGCCCTGTGCGTTAATAAACAACATTTAAAGGTTGCTAAATATTGATGATTGGCGCACGGCAATTTCTTGACTTTAAAAATTAGCACTGACTACAATGTTTTTCTTTATTATCAGGCTATGCGAACATATAATGTATCAAAAATTATATCCTTAGAAATGATATGATCTAGAGTCATCGTGTGTCCAAAAAAAAAAATCAATACTCTGACATCATAAATATAAAAAAAATATGACGTTTGATGCACAAACACTATTAATTATATATTGCCAAAAACGGCGACGTCGAGCGATATTGAGGCGCACTAAATAATCAACCAGTTTTGTTTGGAGCGGTGTTCGACTCCTGTTTATGCAGAAAAAAGAACTTGGAACGAGGGAACGACACAAATACATGTATCAATCACAGGTTTCTACTTAGAAAAGGGGGTTCAAAGATTAATGAACTAGTTTTCCGATGAAAGAAGCGTTTTTTTTTTTTGACCAACAAAATAACAACAAACTGAAAAAGCTGGATGTCATATATGGAGACCACCGTTAAGTATTCGAGCAGTTAGGTTTATGATCAGGGTTGGGAAATTGTCTACTAAAAGAATTTATTCCTTGATTTATTCTTAACTGTAGTACATGTGAAATGGATAACTCGGTAACTAAAAGAAAATCAAATGCGATATCAAGAATTTTTAAAGACGCACAATTCCTGAACAAAATCAAAAGCTTCACTAGGTACGTTTTGACGTCGTCGGTGTTGCACCGGCAGCTTTTATGAATGAATAGTTTATCTAAGAGAAAAAATGTTATTTATAGAGATATTTTACTGAAATTTCTGTAAATAATATTTAAAAAATGTTGATTTTAACGCATGCCAATTTTTAACTTTATAATATTAGTGAAACAAAAAATATTGAAGAAGTTCGCGTTTTTCTGGGACAACCCTAATATATGTTGTGTATTATTTAACGAACTGCTTTTAAAAAGTTTTAGTCCACGATTAACTTCAACATTTTTTTAATAGGTTTAACAATTTATAATTTGGTTCTGTTCTACTAAAATATGTATATTTATACGACTTATTCCCCAGTAAAAAGGCAAAGGCTGTTAAGAGCTGTGAACTTAATAAAAAATACTAGTAAATGGATAACCTAATTGCTGTCTGCATTAAACAAAAGTAAATAATATGAATACTGGGAATGTACAGGTAGAACTCTGGATTAATTATTTTACTCTCTTCAGGAGCTGTGGTAACAGATGAGTCTGGCAGTGAAAACTCAGATGGTTCCCCTGTTGAGCTTAGTGATCTCTCTGATGATTTCAGTGAAAAAGATTTAAATCTTCAATCTAACATTTATCAACAGAAAGACACAGGGAAAATGATTGAAAGGAGAAGTGGAGGTAATCGGATTTCAAATAGAAAAAATAGAGATGCATATTATATACTTTTCTCTCTGTGGAATCTTTCTGCATATAATAAAACATTCTTTTTCTTCAAATTAATATTCTGGATTAGTATTGAGAAATACTAAAATTTGAAATTTCATGTTAATTTCCATATTCCGCGACCACAGACATCAGGCACAGAGAAAGCCTCAAGAAATTGACCTGACCTTTTACTAGTTGTGAATATCAAGAAATTAACACAACTATAGTTCAATGCGTTTTCACAGTGAAATCAGTTCGCTTCAAAACAGAACTCCTTACATTCAAATTCAAAATTGTAATCGTCTTTAAAGCCAATCTACATCTTCAGCTGTTTTTCAATTTTACGTGCAGTTATTGCAAAATTTATGTACGACTGTCCATCTTAAACGTATTTATAATTTTAAAAACTTCACTGGGAAATGAATCGGATTGAAACATGATAAAATCTTTACATGATTTGCAATGTGACCAAACCAAGTCATTATCCAGTGAGTTTTTCAAACTATTTTTAAATCTTAAGGTGACTATATGAAAAAAAAAACACTTAGATTGCATTGTGTCCTATGTGCATCTAGTTTTGACTTGAGAAATTCAATCCCCACGACACTAAAGGAATGCATGGAATGATAGAGATGCTAACTCCTCGTGGTACCTGATCCCACCGTTTGATGTATTGTTATATTGAACCTGAATATTGTTTGTTATCTCATTGAGTACAGAAATTTTTTGATTATATATTATAAGATTGATAGGTATGTACATATGCATTGTTTAGGATAGGTGTTAGATGCATAAGGTTTAAGGAGGAATGCCACGTCAAATTTTTATTTCATAGATCTTTAAATAATCCCTATAAAGTAATGGTTTCAGCATCGAAAGGCCGATATTAACTCTTAATTATTTTATTTGAATTTTTTGCATCTTTTCACAGAAAATGAAAAAAAAGATTTCTTTGCTTATAAAATGCTTTGGAGTTAAAATTTTGTTGTTTATGAATGTATCATATGAATATCTAATACAATATGTAAAAGAAAAGCAATATAGACGTTTTACAATTTTTACTAAAAAATATTTCTGAAAATAAAACACATTTTTTGTGAATATTTTTCAAACATATGGTCAAAATCTTCATAAAAGTCATAACTATGGAGAACATGTTTTTCAATTATATTTTAAAAAGAAATTGAAATGAAGTACCCAAAATTTTAGAGATTTTTTTTTTAAATTTTGGCCAATCCCGATCGAAATTCAACTGATCCCAACCAGAATTCTATAATTATTGGAAATAGATAACGTTTTCAAAAGAATACCAGTTTGATTATGTGTGATATGGGTTTAAAAATAACTAAACTTGACAATCAAATAGATTGTCTTAGTGGTAAATACATAAAGTATGCAATAAATTATTATTTTAATCATTTTGTGTTAATTTTGATCGGGATCAATTTAATTTCGAAATATAAAGAAAATAATTTCTATAAAATTTCGCAATTTCATTTCAATTTCTTTTCAAAATATGATAGAATAACATGTTCTCCCTATTCGTGACTACTTTTATAAAGATCTTAACCATAAGTCTAAAAGAAATTCACAAATATTGTGTTTTATTTTCATAAATAATTTATTATTTAAAAAAATTAAAATGTCCATCCAGCCTTTCTTTACATATTTTATGAAACATTCATGTTATGTATTTATCAACAACAAATGTTAAACCGTAATGCACTTTATTTGCAATTTTCTCTGAAAAATGAAAAAAAAAAAAAAAAAAAAAAAAAAAAAAATCAGATAAAATAATTAGAAGCTAATATTTGCCTTTCAATGCTGAAACCATAGTTTAAAAGGGATGTTTTAAAGATCTATGAAATAAAATTTTGGTGTGCCATCCCTCTTTTTATTGAGATTCCCGAGGGCAATAACTCTCATACTTGGTTGTAATGACTGTGTGATTTACACACCAATAATTCACATGAAATATATGGAGTTAACGAACAGTATTCAAGCTCAAAATGCCATTAAACAATACAAAATTGGAGTAGAGCAAACACGTACCTCCAAAAAGTCAGTGGTGGGATCAGGTGCCATGGATGAGTGAGCATCCCCAGCCGACCGGTCACACCTGACGTGCGCTCCTTCTCATGATCGGGAAATAACGGAAAAAATCTGTCGACAATTCAGTGTGTATATAATGGCCTAAAAATGAGTATGAAAAACGTCAGTCAGCATTTGACTTAATGATAAATTGTATTTGCTGGCAAGGTCATTGTATTGACCATAAAACTTACGAAATAATGACTTTAAACGAGACTGCTGATAATTATTCTTCTTTCAGCAACTTGTTTCTCAATAACTTACCTCGATCGTTTTAAAAATTGTTCCAACGTAGAGCATGCTCTTGCGTATCGAATCAGCTGAGAGATATAAACCCCTCATGCAGGTGAGGAAGGTATATTGCTGCATAAGTAAGGGAAGTTGACGATTGAAAAGTTAAAGTCATCTCGTTTGTCATGAAGCTTGGTTGTTATATTAATACTAACATCTTTTTCAAGTAAAATATCTAAATATGAAACATGTGGTACCTTTAATTTCAAGCTCACCGAGATATATCGTATCGACATAAAATTGGAAATAAACATCGTTAATTGACAATACGTCGTCGATATACATGTATCTAAATGTCGAGTTGAAGACCACAGCAAGTGTTTTTTTCTTTTCATGTATAAGCTTTTGGACAAATTCTGCTTCATATGAATACAAAAATAGGTCTGCTAATAGCAGCAATTTGTACCCATGGGAATTCCAATAGATACACACTAAACTGAAAAACATTCCTTATATTTACGTTTTACATGCCCAAAAGCACCACAAATACAGTAACTCAATGCTTGGATATCTCGCTGTCTTATGTCGTTATAGTTTTACTAACGTCTTTCTAGCCCCTTTGTGACGTCATTTTAGAGCGGGTTGTTCCGTGAGTGAGTGTACAAAAATGGTATTCAAATCAATTCCACAGTTGGCATACTAGAAAAACGGGGCAAATGTTAATATATGACAATAAAGAAATGCGCATTTACAAGAATTTTCTCATCTTTAGAGAATAATCATGATCAGTACAATGAATGTCCACCAATTTATTTTAATCATTCTTTTTTATTATTTACAGACAAACGGGTTCCTATTCGATTACCATCACGTCTCAGAAGGTCAACAAGTTCCGATCGAATTAATACATTGAAAAGAAACAAATCAAGGAATGAATCTCAAATCTTGCTCCATAGTATTGAGTACATAGATTGCAGTGATATTTGTGAATGGTCAGCGGTACATTGTTCTTCAGGAACAATAACAGCCTGCAAACAATCGAGCATAAAGGATATCTTAAAATGGACTAATTATTGCAGCGAAAAGATAGAAGAGGCACGGTCCAAGAAATCTAAATGGTTATGCAATACTTTAAGTGTTTTAATTACCATTGAGACAAAGATGATACTTGAAAGTGTAAAAGAAAATGAACTTCAACTCGAAATCATTGTTAAACATTTTGTTGATTTTGCCATTGAAAGCAGGAATTACATACTAATGACAGAGCTTGTGCGTTTGTATGGATTCCATTTTGATTTTGGCTTGGATGCAATATTTAGTAAGGGATTAAACACGGTAAGTACTGCGACAGTGGACACAATTTTGCAGTCAGCGAAATACATGATTTTAAGAAAATATCCGAGTCTCCTGCGCAATTCAATTCAGTTATCCGTGTGCTATGACTGTGGAAAGGGATTTCATGTGACTATTGTTTTATTGTATAAAGGAACTATAGAATTTGATATTACCAAGGAAACAGTCATGGGAAAGAAACTTGTCTTCTATAATGAAACAAAACCTTCTGATGAAGCATTGGGTGTTTTAAGGTCCTTTGCAACATCATACGCTAGGAAACCTTTGCCAACAATCACAGCAAAATTAGCAAGAAAACTTTTTAATAAACACTCCAATCTTACAATGATATCAGCTTCACCTGTAAATCAGTGGGGTATTTAAAAGGAAAACACAAAATTGTGAAAGAACCTTGCGTTCTTTTATTATGCCTACATAAAGGATATATTCCCTATGGAGAGGAAGAGTTTCCCAGAAAAATAGGACATTTTGAAGTAGATGTTCAGGAGGGTCGCTGTATGTTTGGAATCGGTGGATCACTTGAATTGGGAGGGCATATTCGCCGTAAAGGAAGTAAAAGCAGTGGAAGTATTGGTGGTTTTATCAACACAAACGGCAAAACTGGATTAATCACTTGTGCTCATGTGGTTTTATCACTCCGAGAATTGGAAAACAGAACCATAAACAGAGACAATAATGCAGACGAGGTGGAAGCGTTTGTTAGAAAATCGCGCTCATATAAGGTGTGCGGAAAAATTGTGAGGGCAGAATTTCCAAAAAACAATACACCATTTGAATGTAGTGTTGATGCAGCCATTATTGAACTTGATTCATCGTTTAGTATTACAGGCTTTCGTAATGTGGCAGCAGAACAGTTAATCTCTGCAGGTAATAATTTTCAAATATATACATATATAAAAATAGACTGGATTTCTTCCAAATAATATTAATAGCGATTATCTGTAACCACTTAAACTTCTTTGCCACGCATGGTCACCGATTTTGATAAAACTCTGCCCATTATTACAACTTGACATCAGAAACATGTATCAAATAAAATTTCCTTGCTTTGTGTCTTGGTTGCCATGGTAACAGCCAGAATAGTTGGAAAAATTGAGATTTTCAGCTACTTTGAATCTTTATTAGGCCTTAATAAAAAAAAAATAAGAAACACAAACAAACCATTCTCAAAATAACATGAAACCTTGTTGCCACTTATGCTATAAAGAAACTATTTAGAATTTATCTTTAAGTAAGTGGTAACCATGGGTACATTTGGAATATATTTTAGATGCTGAAAATGCTGAAAAACGCTCAATATTCACTAATGATAGGTTTACATGATCAAATTCAATCAACAACCTAAGAAAAACAATCAAAATATTCGACCGTAAGTAATTAGGTATTGGCAATATTATTCTAATACTAACTTTCATGGTTGCCATGGTAACATAGTATAACCATGCAAAATCTGCTGCTAAGATTGGGTTAATGCTACTATCTTGAGGAAAAACAATAAAATATATGACTGGCACATATTCATCCTTAGGACCTTGCAACACCCACAACATAAGAAAAACTGGGATTAATTGTTACTTTGCAGTGTAACCATAGAAACAACGTACCAGTTGTTTAAAGTGATATTTTTTGTTGCCTTAGGAATTTACTTACCTTTTAATCAAGAAACATATTTTTTGACTGACCTTGAATAGTACTTATCTGGTAGAACAAAAGTTGAATATCATATATTGATAAAGTTTGTTGAAAAATACAACACTGTTGCTATGGTAACCAAAAAGGGAAAATGTTCCATTTTACTAATTTTATATCAATATTAAACCCTATGTACCAGCATTTTGCATCCAGCTAGAGATTGGGTGGTAGTCAACATTGAGAGTCAGGTTAGTTGTTCATAATTATCAATCATAAAAGTTTTGGGAATCTACATACAAGGGTACGTATCCAAGGAAACAGAATATTTTTTCAGATTTTTATGCATATTTTTCGGCTAATTTCCATAGCAACGCTCTATTTAAAGAATTGAATTTGAATTTTGTGAAATGTGAAAATTAGGGTCACACCAACGCCTTTAAAAATTGATCATCAGTTATATAGAAACATGCTTTTTAAAAAGATAGGATAAGATTAAAACACACTAAGAGAGTAAATTAAAAATCCCTTCGTGGTATTAAAACCATGGCAACCATTGCCAACTTATGAGAAATATCATATTTCGTCCTTGGTATATGTTACAAGGATCTTTTGTCTATTTTTTGCTTACATTTCAACCTATAATTGTTTTTATTCTTAAGTGTATGACTTTATTAAATTAAATGAACAAAATTATTACTTTTAAATAGTTTGTTTCCATAGTAACGTATGTAATAGTTGATTTACCAAACATTTTTATCATGCATGTAAGGCATCAAGCCTTCAACTTTCAGAAACAGTCATTGCCACTTTTTTGCTTTGCTGCAATCGTTAACTATGGGACTCTGAACATGTTTTAAAAAATGCCATTTTTCAAACATTAGGACATGTTGCTATGGTAACCATGACACTTAGCAACCAATTTTCGCCATTTTATCCTAGAGAGTTTGGAGAAATTCTGAGACTATGCGTGCCACAGCTCTTATATATAAAGTAAAAGTCTTACAGAGAATGGCTCTTTACATGTTCTGGAAAAATCGGCAATAAAGTCATAGAAATTAAAATGCAGTCATTGCTTGGTGGAAGGGATTAAATATGTGTCGTAAAGGAAATATTTAATTCTGTGTTTGTTACAGCAGCAATCCAGATTTCGTGGAGGAGCAGAATTCGTGCAATTCTTACAATCTCATAACCAAGGAATTGGTACTCTCAACAAATTTTGCTTTTTTATAGAAAAGATTCAATGATACAAGGTGTATGTTATACAAAAAAGAGAACTGTTGAAGTGTTCTTTTCAATATAAACATACTTTTGCACACATATGCTTTATATTTAAGGCAATAATTGCATGGACATATATTAAATGAAAATATTCAGTTTGTTGATATATCCTGTACATTCTTTTTTATTTTTAGGATTTGATGCAGATAACCCAGTGATATTTAGAGGCACAGTGATTCCTAATGAAAGGATACGAGATACTTCTGGCAGTGTGTTAAAGTTTGGAGCCAGAACTGGCTTAACTGTAGGCTCTTTGTTCAATGAAAATATGCATGTTCGCATAAGATACGAAGACTCCCTGAAGCTATATGATAGTCTAGGATGTACTGATATTCCTTCTGAAGTAACTGTATACAACCAAATGGAAATTGAAAGCTTAACCCATGAACAATTTTTTGACGTAGGTGATTCAGGTTCTTTTGTATTTTGTATCCAAGACGACACTTTATGTTGTATTGGAATGGCAATAGGACTTTCAACACGTGGAACGTGTCTTGCGACACCTATAGAGAACATACTGAAGTCTCTCGGTTTATCTGTGAACGATACTTTCTTTATTCCAGCTGAAGCAAAATTACAATCAAACATTGAGACAGACAGGATATTGGATGCTATTGATAGACAACAGAAGTATATTGACAGACGTTTGCAAGAGCAAAAGGAGGAAATTGAAAAATATTTTGAAGAAATAAAGAAAACAAATAAGTAAAAGCCTTCAAATGTAGAAAAGAAAGTTTCATTCTAGTATTGTTTGTTATGTTGGATATTTATGGATGTAGCATTTCCAATTAGCGTCAAGCATATTATGACTCTGCTCAAATGACGTCATAGTGTTAAGCCTGAACTGAGTTGTAAGCTCATAAAACTCAAGCTTATAAGTTTGAACAATGTGTTAATGTTTTGAATATCGACAATAAGTATTAATTCGCTTGACCAATATGCTTTGTGTTTGAGCAAGAATTTGTAATGAAATGTTGACATATTTACAATACATTTTTCATATTTACTATTCAAAACACTCGCCTATTCATCATTTTTTGCGACATTGTATGATACTAATTATAAAAAGGGAGAAGATGATTTTCATAAAATCCCTAGAAAAAACTCATTTCTTTCAGGATCATTTGTTTCAATATTGTTTTTCAATTACATTATTTTTATTCCGTGATTATGTATCTTGAATTATGTACAAGAGAGGGTAAATGTGTCTGCTCTTGTAAAGATGTTTTGACAAGCACAACATTTTTCACATTTTCATAATTATAAAACGTCCTATTAAAGGTTATACTCCTATTTATAATGAAAATGAAAGTTCTTGATCCCTGGATATTTCATGGAAAATTTGATTCAGAACTTTGAACAAAATGTAAGTCCTCTTTGTTAGATTGTGATCCATTTGTAACTACTAAATTTTGTGATTGAGGCAACATTCTACATAAATACATACACTGTACAAGGTAGATAATTTGTTCGCGACAGGAAATATAAGCGAGTAAAAGAGGGTCGCAAAACTGGTTTCAAAAATTGGTTTACAGTAAGTGATATTGACACTTTTTGTCATAATTGATTTTTAGAATGATAAGGCCATTCCAAGTTTTTTCTATGTTTAGCTTCCACCCATCCTTCAAAAACCTACCTACCCATCTGCAATAAACACACAGGTCAAAAAATCAAAATACAGATTTTATAGTCATTAATATTACTTTAAATTTTTACCAAGGCAAAATTTTTTCACTTAAATTTTAAAACCACCAGGAAAGTTTCGGCCCATAAAATAAAACAAAACTGCTAAGAAAAACCAATGCATTGGAAAATTATCATATGCTCTTTTTGATAAAGATGTATGATATTGACTTATATTGGAACTAACCCTCTATTTTTTAAATATTATTTGGTAAAATATATTTTGACAGCGTTAGCTTTGTCTTTTTTTTTCTTTTTTTTTTTTTTTGTTTTTGCTTTGGGTATTCAAAAATCAAAAAATCAATAAGTATCAATGTCATTTATTTTAAAAGTAAAACAAAGTTAATCAGAGATTACAGAGCTCACTGCAATGATGTTTTCTTTAAGTAAGGCAAAGTCCCAAACTAAAGTAATAATGTAATAGTGTGCATCCCTAGATGGAACATTTATGCAATTTTGATCTGATGGGGCTTACAGTTACTTGGGAATGGACTTATCTAAACACTTTAAACTATTCACTCATCCAGAAAATCCAGTCATCTGAAGCAAGTTTGAGAGTGTTCGTCCCTTGATGCATCATCCATGCAAATGTGGTTCAGATAAGCCTTATGGTTACTTGGAAATGAGATCTGCTCAAAAAACTTTAACCTGGTCACTCATCTGGAAAATGAGGGTCAGATCCAGCATCCGAAGCAAGTCCAGTAGCGTGCATCCTTAGGTGTATCATCCATGCAAGGTTGGTCAATATAGGGCTTATAGATACTTGGAAATGAGATCTGCTCCGAACACTTTAACCTGGTCACTCATCCGGAAAATGTAGGTCAGATCCAGCATCCGAAGCAAGTACAGTAGTGTGCATCCTTAGATGTATCATCCATGCAAGTCTGGTCAATATTAAAGGGCCTATAGCTACTTTGAAATGAGACATGCTCCAAAAACTTTAACCTGCTCCAAACACATTAACCTGGTCATTCTTCAGCTGACATTGCAGCATCTGAAACCTTGACTGGTACAATGAAACACATTAGAAGCATCCTCCATGCATCTCTGATTAATATAGGGCATAGAAGTACTTAAAAAGAAAACTGCTCCAAAAACTTTAACCTGGGACGCCGACGCCGAGGGTATTACATAAGCTCCCCCAACTTCGTTGAGGTGAGCTAACAAAAATCATGATTCTTATTTAAAGAAAATTATGCTATCATTTTAACAGAAAATTATTAAATAAAAGATTATGTTTTCAGTGACTTATCTCATAATATGGAAAATGCTCTTTAACTAAATTATTAAGCATTCAATTTCAGTTAAACTTCAAAATGGGCCTGAAGAACAAGTAAAGAATAAATCTTGGTAACAATAACAAAACAAGGAGTAAGAACTCAAATTATTTTATAATTCTTTTAAATAAATGAATTATTAGAAATTTGTGTTTTAGAATTTTAAATTTATCCAAATTAAGCTGTAAATATAATCAATGAATATGAGTTGATACTCCTTAAAACTCTCAAGGAAATGTGTAATAATAATAAAACTGCAAGAAACAATCATTTTTATGCTTATTCTCCTACATAATGAAATGCTAATTTACAACTTATGGTAGATGATTTGATGAAGATATGTATCTGTAATCATGTTTCCGTCACTGTGGTGTCAGTCTGACTAAAGCCAGCCCCTAGTATTTCCATTCGCTCTACAAACGAAGTGAAATAGTAGGGGCTGGCTTTAGTCGACTGACTGTGGTGTATAACTTAGTCACAGATCTGAAATGCTGACCAGTCTAACAAAAATAAAAATCTGAGTAATGTTCCTAATATGCTGCTAGCAGTTAACTGCTGACCTAACAAACTACAACTACATGTAGACACTCTCTTACACAACTGTTCCCATCCCAATATTCTGCTTTTAGATAGCTGACAAACTGCAACTAGATACTGGCCTAGGGCAAAGCTGGAAATGCCCATCTACCATTGCCAATCTGCTACTGGACTGACTTTATGGCAGTTACAGCTGTCAACTAGACATGTCCAAAAAAGTAATAACCTAAATCCTAACTTTTAATAGCCATTCTCTGTAACCACTTAAACTGCTTTGCCAAGCATAGTCACCGATTTTGATAAAACTTTGCCCATTATTAGTAATTGACACCAAAAACATATTTCAAATAGAATTTGGTTGCTATGTTTCTTGGTTGCCATGGTAACAGATGGAAAAGTTTTAAAAATTGAGATTTTCAGCTACTTTAAATCTTTATTGAGCCTTAATTAAAACTAGGAAAAACAAACAAACCATTCTCTCAAAAAACACGACACCTTGTTGCCACTTATTCTTTAAAGAAACTGTGTAGAATATATCTCTAACTAAGTGGTAACTATGGGAACATTTGGAATACATTTGAAATGCTGAAAAATGCTGAAAAACGCTCAGTATTCACTAATGGTAGGTGTTACATGATCAGAATCATTCAACAACTTGAGAAAAACAATAAAAATATTTGTCTTTAAGTAAATAGGTATTAGCAATATTATTCAGTAAATAACTTTTATGGTTGCCATGGTAACACAGTGTAACCAAGCATATTCAGTTACTAAGATTGGGTTAATATTACTATCTTGAAGAAACCCATGAAAATTCAAGACTGACAAATATGCATCCTAAGGACCTTGCAACACCAACAACATAAACAAAATTGGGATTAATTGTAACTTTGCAGTGTAACCATGGAAACAATATACCTTGGGTTTAAAGTAAAATTTCTTTGCTGCTCTAAGGAATTTACTTCCTTTTTAATCAAGAAACATATTATTTGACTTACCTTGAATAGTGCTTATCTGGTAGAACTAAATTTGAATTATATATTGATAAAGTTTGATGAAGAAAACAACACTGTTGCTATGGTGACCAAGAAGGGAAGATGTTCGATTTTGTTAATTTTATATCAATATTAAACCCTATGTGCCAGCTTCCTGCATCCAGTTAGAGATTGTGTGATAGTCGAAATTGAAAGTCAGGTTAGTTGTTCATAAATATCAATAATAAAAGTTTTGGGAATCTACACATAAGGGTACGTATCCAAGGAAACAAAACATTTTTCAAAGTTTTATGCATATTTTTTCCTGCTAATTTCCATAGCAACTTTCTATTTAGAGAATTTAATTTGAATTTTTTAAATGTGATAATTAGGACCACACCAACGCCTTTAAAAATTGTTCACCAGTTATATAGAAATGCGCTTTTTAAATAGATGGGAACAAATAAAAAACATACAGAGAGTCAATTTGAAGCCCCTTTGTGGTATTAAAACCACGGCAACCATTGCCAACCAATTAGAAATATCATATTTCGTCCTTGGTATATGTTACAATGCTCTTTTCTCTATTATTTTGTTTATTTCAACCTATAATTGATGGATGTATTTAAGGTAATGATCCATGCCACGTAAAATAACGCTGTATGACATTATTCACGTCAGTGACGTTATTACGTCAGACCATGCCCGACGCTTATTATATCAAAATGACAGACGTCAATATCACTTACGTGGTAAGAAGGGTAAATTCGTTTTCGAAAAAAAGGCAGAAAACTACGCTGTACGGTAATTCCCGGAATTGTAAAGGGGAAAAATATTTGTATATAGAATGTATATATATTACGTAATAGACGCTATCCGTAAATCGGCAGCTACCCGGTAGCTGCCGTGTATTAGCAGCTCCAGCGGAGCTGCCCCTAAAATGTATATATAGGGCGTGCACACGTGAGTGAGTGACAGAGTTAGTTACGGAGTTACAGAGTTGTGAGTTAGATATTATGTTGTACTTGTGATTAATAGAAACATGTAATAAACTTATAAACTGATTACTGGAATTTTTACTTTACGCTATCAAAGGAGGAAAAACATAATTATAAATTCATATGGGATATTGAGGATTTTAACAAAGTGTAAAGAGAATTTGAAATAGCAAAAAGGACCGCACGCTCGGTCCCGCTACAACTGGTGGCAGCGGTGGGATGTTATTCCTCAGTTAGGAAAAAAAATGGGATTTTATTTTCAATTGGATTATTATCATGTTCTTCTCCGTGATTGTGACAATGTGTTTGGATTAAAACTTTGTATCATGTGATTCAAACGGATGTTTTTGAGTTTTATACGTTCTTATTTTCGGGGATTTACTGTGTGAAATTATTTGGATTATTATCGAAAGAAAATGTGTGTCGTGCTTTTGGAAATAACAGTGAATTAAAAACGCACATTTCAACATGAGTGTTTATGAAAATCACCGGAGATATGTGAATGTATATGATATAGATGACAACGGAAATTATGTTTTACTGGGAATGATAGACGTTATGTTTCGCAAAGAATGTCCCAATTGTTTTGTGATGTTTAATAAGAAAGACAATGTATGTTTCATTCGAAAGTCAAATGGAAATGTGTTGAGCCGATATTACAAGTGTCCAGCGTGTGGGTGCAGGATTAAAACTTATGATTGTTGATATAGGACATAAAAAATATGAGTGGAGATCGTACAACGTACACTCCAAGAAGTATGGAGTTCACGCAAGGAAATGAGACTGAAACACCTAGATTTCAGAGAAGTGCACGCAGATCTCTTCTTATTAGTTTTAATGAAAGTGAGGATACTTCTCCAGCTCCCACAATTGAAATTGCAACAGGGCCAACACCAGTTTGTACTAGTACACCGAAAGATGCGGATAACGAAGTCGGGCAGACCTTCAGTGTGGAAAAGGAAGCTGAAACATGGAATACATTTATTTTGCTTTGGACAGTTATATTGTTGCTTGGATGCGTAGGGGCTTATTTGTTCTATCAGTATTTTCCAGGATATATGCTCCTGTGTTTGACGAAAGAGTTTATGTTTTCTGCAGCCCTAGGACTGTTGTGTGTTATTTTGATTAGTGTGATTATAAAGCTGTGGTGTAGAACTCCGAGTGGGGGATATCAATACACTCCTGTTCGCACCAGACCACAGCAGCACGTCCGATTTCCCCAGGAACAAACAGCTAGTCCAGTTCTTCCTATTAGGAGACGACCAGGTTCTCCAACAGAACGGAATCTGTCTATTTCTCATGCTAATCCAAGCTATCAGATACCAGTAAAGAGGACGTTTAAAAGGCGATGGAGAGGATATATGGGCAGAATATATACGATATTTTGAAAACGTGGTGTCCATTAACGACTGGAATGACGAGAAGGCACGTAAAATATTCTTTACAGCACTGCGTGGACAAGCAGAAACCTATGCCTATGGCCTTTCTGCAGAAACACGAAACAACTGGACGGAACTTAAATTTGCAATGGAGAATCTTTTTGGTCATAAAGCGATGAAAGAAAGTTATATTGCGGAAGCCAAAATGCGGAAAAAGAGAGCTAATGAAACCTTTCGAGACTTTGGACAGGCGATTGAGGATCTATACAGGAAAGCTTACCCCGACAACCGGGATTTTGTGCAAGAAAGTAGCATGAAAACCTTCTTAGATAATTGTAGCCAGGAGAACGAGTTTCGTTTTGCGGTGAAACGAATTAGACCTAAAACTTTGCAGGAGGCTGTTACAGCGGCAATGCAAGAAGAGTGCATTCGCCTGGGAGAGAATAACAGAAATGAGAATGCCAGATTCAATAGACGAGCTGTATATGCTGTCAACGAACCCTTTGAGTTATTGGACACCAATTCCAAGAAAAAGTGTAATGAGCGGCCAAAGCAAAATTACCAGGACAAACGTCAGAAGAAGAGATGTTTCACTTGCGATTCAGCAGATCATCTTTCATTCAATTGTCCAAGAAAAAGAGAGGATAATAAAGCCCGTTTTAGATCATCCCGAAATCAAGATAGTAGGCGTTCGTTAAACCGCCTAGGACCGAGGCAGTAGGCCGTGCGCCGGTCGAATATCCTGAAAGGCCTAGTACATCAATGAATTGTGATCTCCCCTTCGATTTGGCAGTGGAAGTTTCTAAAAGAGCGCAAGAGAAACACAGCAGTGTTATTCAGGCGAAAGATTCTGGAGAATTGCAGCTCAACAACACTGGCCAAGTTTCCAGGTCAACGAGTGTATCTAGTAATTCCATTTGTGTTGATAATGTTAGTATTGCGAAGTTGGAAGTTGTTAATGAGATAGGGATTCCAGGAAAATGTGGCTTTCATATAGAAGGATTAATTCAGGGAACAAATGTGATTTGGAAAGTAGATACAGGTGCGAGAAGATCTTTTATAACAGAGGAAACCTATTACAGTATTTTCCCGGAAAATAGGCCCGTACTAGAACGAGTAAGGACAAAATTCCTAGCAGCCGACGGACAAACAATTAAAACCATAGGAACCGCTAAAATGATTTTAACACTAGGAAATGTAGACATAGAACAGCGAATATTTGTAGGTGGGGTAAAAAGAAATTTGTTGGGAGAGGACTTCTATGTGTGATACAAATGTGTCTAGGAACATGACACCGATGAACTCTTAATGAGTTGTGACAATGGAACTGAGAAACGAACTAATTATATCTGTTGTACAGAGACCGTAGAAATTCCAGAAAATCACGAAGCTATAATACCATCAAAGCTTACTTATGTTGAACAAATAAACGGATTACCACTACCAGTTCAAAGTTTCGTACAATCGCACAAAGTGGCTGTCGCAAAATCGCTACTGAATGCAGAAACATGTTATGTGTTTTTACGTGTTTTTAATTCCGGAGAAAAACCAATTACGATCAAGAGGGGTACATTAATGGCATTATTCATACCAGTAGAGTATGTGAGTGAACCAATTGATATCTGTAATGATGGAATTAGCGCTGTTAATGAGGAAAACAGTGAGCTACCGCAACATTTAAAGGCCGTCTATGAAGACGGGTGTGATCATTTGACTGAGGAGGAGTCAAAGAAGTTCAAGGAATTCCCTATTCGGAGAAACCGTGTGTTTGCTAACCCAGAGAGTAAAATGGAACGGGTTGCAATTGGAGAGCATCGTATTAAGCTAATGGACGAGGAGCCATTCAAAGAAGCACCGAGACGAGTGCCAATTTTCAAAAGAGAAATTTTAGATGCTGAAATACAAAAATTAGAGAAGCAGGGCCTGGTAGAAAAGTCAAATAGTCCATGGTCCTCGCAACTAGTCTTAGTTAAGAAGAAAGATGGAAGCTGGCGTGTATGTGTGGATTACCGCCGTCTTAATGCAATAACGATCAAAGATGCCTACCCCATTCTCAGAATAGAGGATGATCTGGATGCCCTCGCGGGGTCTAAATGGTTTTCAACACTGGAATTAAATATGGCTTATCATCAGGTACCCATGGCAGAGCAGGATAAACAGAAAACGGCTTTTGCAACACCCAGAGGGGGATTGTTCAATACACCGTCATGCCGTTCGGTTTATATAATGCACCAGCCACATTCCAAAGAATCATAGAAAAGACTTTGAGTGGATTACAGTGGAAAGTAGCTGTGTTATACCTAGATGACATTGTAGTATACGGAAGGAATTTTGAGGAACATATAGCTAATCTTGAACAAGTTTTTGATCGACTGGCAAAAATGAACTTAAAAGTAAAAGCTAAAAAGTGTTCGTTTTTCAAACCGGAAGTGAAATTCCTGGGTCATGTCGTATCAGCGAACGGAATAAAAACGGATCCTGTAAAAACAGAGGCAATTAAAAATGCTGCAAGACCAACAAATGTGAGCGAGTTACGAAGTTTTCTAGGGTTGGTGTCCTATTATAGGAAATTCATCAAAGATTTTGCAAAAATAGCAAGGTGCTTACATGCACTAACAAGCAAAGAAACAAAATGGGAATGGACAGACGAATGTGATCATGCCTTTCATACACTGAAAGAAAAACTTGTGAGTGCTCCGATTCTTGGATATCCAGATCCAACTGCTGGTCAATTTATCCTTGATACCGACGCAGGTAATAGTGCTATTGGCTGCGTGTTATCTCAAATTCAGGAACACAGTGAAAAAGTAATAGCTTACGGAAGTCCTGCGTTGACTAGAGCAGAAAGAAATTATTGTGTTACGCGTAAAGAAATGCTTGCAGTAGTCTATTTCATGAAATACTTTAAACATTACCTGTTGGGAAAAGAATTCGTGTTACGCACAGACCATGGATCTCTCACTTGGTTACACAGATTCAAAGAGCCAGACGGACAGATATGTCGATGGCTACAGCAAATAGGAATGTTCAATTTTAAAATTGTTCATCGTTCAGGAAAGCGACATTCTAATGCAGACGGCTTATCTAGAATCACTGTAACTTCAGATGAAACAGTGTGCAGACAATGCAAAAGAAAATTAGACGACGAATATACTGTATAGGGGGAAAATAACTCGCGGTGTTAATATTCGCTATATTCACGGTGTTTATAAATCCGTGAATTCTAGGAACAGTGAATAAGTTTTTGAATATTAAACCTCAATGTTTTATTTGGAAATTTGAGAATAGACTACCATAGGTACAATACATGGTCATTCAGTAATTACGAGTAGTACTTAATTGTCATTCAATTATCTTAATTATCACGCTTTACTTTAATTCAAATAAACGCTAATAACCTGTATTTATTGTTAAAAAGCTGTTTTAATAGATACATGTTTCATCAATCAAAACACATGGGTCATGGGTTTTGATTACCCGTGCGTAACGTTACCACGTGTATTTGTTACCTGCATTAACATTATGCGTATTAGTTTTTATGGAAATTTTGGATTAAAAAAATATCATTCAAATAACTATCGAACTATCGATATTATTACGTCTATCTACATTAATACATTTATTAGCGTCCAGTATTTTTTTTTCGCAGTGATATGTATACCTTCGGAAAGATGTGTACACATGCACTCATCGTAAAAGCATATAGGAAAGTCATTTGACGTTTATAGTAAAAAAATTTAATAACGGCACTTGTTTTGATTAATCATCAATTAACTACTGAATCTAACTATTTTATTTAAACCTATCCTGTTCATGAAGTGAATACATATCGCTGATAAATGTCGTTCTTGCTATACTAGCTATAGATTACACAGTTAAAGACAAGGAAGGTAACTTTTATTATACACCGATTCCGCGAATTCAACAAACAGCGATCATGTCCGATTAGAGAAAAACGTGAAAATTACAACCCGTGAAATTAATCCCCTATACAGTAACGGAGTCCCGGAAAGTCACATTAATGATTTGCGTAAAACCCAGTGCGAGACAGATTTGTGTATTGACCAGGCTATATGTGATATTCATCATTTGTTTACCACAAGTGAAGGTGACAACAATCAGCCAACAGGAAAAGGACGGACAGAAAATAGACCCAGACGAGCTAAGCCGCAACCTGAGCCCGATGTTGATTTAACATACTCTGGACTTAGAAAAAGTCAGATTGAGGATAAGGTAATCGGATTTATTCTTAGTTGGATTGAAAAATATGGGAATAAGGACAAGCCAAAATTTGACGCTTTATTTCATATGCATCCTGAAAGTCGATTTTGGTATGGACGATGGGAGTTACTTACCATACATGAGGGAGTACTGTGTATCAAGTGGATAAAGGGTGATACAATACGATTGCGGATCTGTACACCGAAGACATTGAGAAATGCTTTGTTGTGGCACTTTCATGATTCGCCTATTTCTGGACATCAGGGAATTCTTAGAACCAAGAAAAGAGCGGATTTGAGTTCATATTATTGGCCTAATTTTCATCGTGATATAGGCGACTATGTCAAATCATGTCATATCTGTGAGGAAAAGAAAAATCCACAGAAAAAGAAGAGGCATTTCATGAAAAGTTATATAGCGGGTGGACGATTTGAGAGAATAGCAGCTGATCTAGCAGGACCATTCCCCAAGTCTGAACACGGAAATATGTATATATTAGTAGTAGCGGATTATTTTTCAAAATACACAGAAATTTATCCAATACCTAATATGGAGGCCGAAACAGTAGCGGACGCTATATTTCGGGGATGGATAAAAAGGTACGGATGTCCGTTAGAAATTCATACGGATCAGGGTAGTCAATTCGAGAGCCAATTATTTTCACAGCTCTGTGAAATAATGTGTATCTCAAAAACTCGAACAACAGCTTTTCATCCAAGATCAGACGGGATGGTAGAAAGACTTAATCGGACAATCAAAGAAATGCTATCTAAGTTCGTGAACTTACCACAAACAAATTGGGATAAATACATAGATGCTGTAAGCATGGCGTACAACACTTCAGTACACGAGACTACAGGAATTACGCCATACCGTATGATATTTGGAAGTGAAATGACAATTCCAGTGTCTGTGTTATGTGATTTTACTGATTTTCAAAATGAGGATATAATGTGTTATACGGATTATGTGACAAAGTTGTGTGAAAGTCTGGAAAAAGCTCATGATTTGGCCAGAGAGGCAACCCTATCTTCAATAGCAACGCAAAGAAAACAGTATAACAAGAACATTATAGAAAAGAATTATGAAGTGGGTGACGTGGTACGACTTTACCAACCTAAACAGAAGAAAGGCACAAAACTGAAACTATCCCGAAATTGGACTGGTCCTTGGGTTGTGCTGAAACGCCTAAGTAACATCCTGTTCCAAATTCAGCATTCGAGGATGTCAAAACCAAAGATTGTGCATGCGGATAACTTAAAGCCATTTCGCACAAGGAAAACAATACAACGTAATTTAGAGACATTAGTAAAGCAAACTCTGAAAAACAGCAAAGATCAAATTATTGAGGAGCCTGATATTACCCCTGTCCCAAAGCAAACAGATTTTAGTGCAAAGGACTCCGAGAAATTACTAGAACCCCAAAGACGAAGTTCAAAGGACGCCGCCGACAGTGACCGGGATGCAGCTGGGGAGGACCGCGACAGTAGCCAGACAAG
Organism: Saccostrea echinata; assembly: GCF_033153115.1. Classification (NCBI taxonomy): domain Eukaryota; kingdom Metazoa; phylum Mollusca; class Bivalvia; order Ostreida; family Ostreidae; genus Saccostrea; species Saccostrea echinata. The sequence goes on along the minus strand of NW_026889795.1, from coordinate 10,598,641 downwards.
AAATACCCGAACTCCAGACAGACCCTCGATGCGGACCAGAGCCGGGCGCCTTATGAAAGTGCCGCGTAGACTCAGAGACTGATCATACCCTATTCGGATGTTTGACAGTACAGATGATTTGTGAAACTTGTGGACTAGTACTTAAGAATAGAAAAACGCTTCAACAACATATAAAAGAAATTCATAGCGAACGTGTAAATATATTTCACTGTGATTTTTGTGGAAGACCATTTTCCAGAAAATTTAATCTAAAGAAACATTTGAACCGTGTGCACGGAAAACTTGAACTAACGATGGCGAGTAGTAAACAATTAACTAGAGATGATTTAAAGAAAAATCAAAAAGCAGTCTACGTTCCTTTGTATGAAGATATTTCATCTGACGAGGAGTCATTTGATGTCAAAATGAATGTCCAACAACAGCCGATGTATGTACCAGAACTTGAGGACATTTCATCAGATGAAGAGACTATTGAAGAGCAGCCGAGAGAAGCAAACGAAGAAAGATTGGAAATATTAAGTGTAAATTCGGACCTCATGGAGGAATTGCTGGCGGAAAACGGATTACGTAATGACTTTGTGGACGATTTATTACGCGAGGACACACCAGATGTTGAAGAAAGTGAAAGTGAGAACGAACATTCCATAAACAATAGCGAACGTAGTGGTAGTGCCGCGGATGTTCATCCAGTGACCATTACACATTCAATTGGAATATCGTTAACGCGAACAACTACTGTTATGCCGAACGGGAATACTGAAATCGAAAGACAAACCAATGTGTGTTTTAGCGAAAATATCGATCCAAGTGACGTTGACATGGACACTCTCATTCGGGACATTTTAAGTGAGATTCCAATTCATTTCCGTAATCAGAGAGACAGGAACGTGTATGGAGATTTTTCTGAGTGACTTTTGACCTTTTTAATACTTGAACTTTTAACAGTTAAAGATAATGTAAATTCTTATTTTCTTGACTCTTGTATGTGAATATTTATTTTGTTGTATACTTGTATATAAATTGCTTTGAATTCAGTAATTTTATTTTGAACGGGGTCAAAATCTTAGCCGGGGGGAGTTGTAAAGGGGAAAAATATTTGTATATAGAATGTATATATATTACGTAATAGACGCTATCCGTAAATCGGCAGCTACCCGGTAGCTGCCGTGTATTAGCAGCTCCAGCGGAGCTGCCCCTAAAATGTATATATAGGGCGTGCACACGTGAGTGAGTGACAGAGTTATTTACGGAGTTACAGAGTTGTGAGTTAGATATTATTTTGTACTTGTGATTAATAGAAACATGTAATAAACTTATAAACTGATTACTGGAATTTTTACTTTACGCTACCAAAGGAGGAAAAACATAATTATAAATTCATATGGGATATTGAGGATTTTAATAAAGTCTAAAGAGGATTTGAAATAGCAAAAAGGACCGCACGCTCGGTCCCGCTACATAATAACTTCCATAGAAAGTTTGAATGGAAAGTCAAATAAATTCAAAGTCAATTCATAGTGAAAGTCAGGATCACATTCGAGGTCATATCAGTATACTTTGGGTCAAACGGCAAGAAACTTAATGTTAAATATTTATATATTAAATTCATTACAGAAAATTTTACATACAAGTATGAAAAAAGATAACCAGTTCTGTATCAGTATCGGTTAAGTATCAAATCTTGAGCTAATGGAATGCATACAATTTTTGTTTTATATACAAATTACATTTGAAAATATATCTCAAATCTTAAAAAGTACTTTCAAGTTTGTTTTTAAATAAATGTCCAATAGATGAAGGGTGTGGCACTTCCAGTTTTCAAGTTGTGGATCATGAAGAGATTGTACCAGCTCATGCAAAAGCATTGGATGGACAGAGGGTTGGAGAATTGTGGAGCTTGGTGTCTTACAAGCCTGCCAGAAGTGTGGTCTCCCTCTTCAGTAGGCGCTTTCAACCACAATTCAAACATACCATCTCTCTGCCATTTTAAAGGTATTTTTATTTTGTTTATATTTATCCATATAAGCCGGTACACATACATGTAGTAAGGCTTGCCTTACATTACAAATTAAAACAAATTGGCTGTTTAGTTTGCCTTACAAGTCTGTATATAGTCTTACAAAGATTGTTCTAGCATAATTTGGCCATTTATTGTAATTAATGGGAATTGAATGTACATTTTATTTAATGATGCAGGGATTTTTTAAGGGTCTCTCTGGGGCCGAAATTCGGCCCCATTCCCAAGTGCATGTTTTTCCCAAAATTATACCTAAAAATTCCCAATATGAAAAAAGTATTAAGTTGTAAATTATTAAAATAAAATAATGACAAAAAGGTGTTTATGTCCTCTATGTGCGATGTACGAGCCATCCGAGGAGTTCCGGAAAGTTATTCGGAATACTACGGATGTTGTATGCATACTTTTTAAAGCGGGATCGATGTTTAAAAATTAAAGTCGAGATCGTTAATTAATAAATAAACGTACATCATGTCAGTCTCTCCAGTTTGCCTAGGGCGGTAATTTTCAGGCTGTGTTGAATCACCCTTATTCTTATAAATTAGTCAAACAATACCGATTAACCACTCATCTGGAACAAACCCACTATCAAATTTTATTTTATTTTAAAGAACTTCTTACGTAAAGGTAAAAAAGATGACAACATTGTATAAAAGTGTTCATTTACAATGTTATTATACCCTGCGGCTTTACCATTTTTAAGGTCCTGAACAGTTTCTATTATTTCATATCACTAAAGCTGGTTTAGTTCAGCTTCATACTATAAAAAATAAGAAAAATGATTAAATATTTGACTTTTCCTTGTTTTTATTTGTATGAAGATATTTTTCCCATTTTCAACGAAATATCGCTATTTTCCCCAATCTTGACAGCCCCGGCCCCTGGAGTCAGAGGGTAAAAAAATCCCTGTGATGTACTAAGTGAAACACCGAACAACAGCATAACTAGCAGTGATCAAAGAATGTTTATCATGAAACCAATATCCCACAGAATATGGATATCTCCTAATTTCATCTTCGCTAGCCAAGGGTTTCCGATCTGAAATCTACTCTACAACCCTTCGCTAGCCAAGGGTTTCCGATCCGAAATCTACTCTACAACCCTTGGTTGTAGAGTAGATTTCAGATCGGAAACCCTTGGCTAGCGAAGATGCCTAATTTTAGTTCAGCGCTATTTCTAGTTATTTGAAAACATATAAATAAAAACTAGAGCAAAGGCAAATAAATGTGGGCATAGATAAGAATCTAGAATTTTTAGGTCACCTGTGTTACTCAGGTAACCTATTTCTGTAGGTGTGTGCGTCATCCATTCATAACTTCTCCAAAACTATGTGGCCAATTTCAACCAGACTTGCCACAAAGCATCCTTATAAGGTTGAAGGGATTCAATTTTGTCTAAATTAAGGTGTAGCTTCACTTTTAAAGAGATATTATCAAGAATTTTTTTAATACAGAAAAATCTAACTAGAGGAAATAAAACTCAATTAACAGTGAATTATTTGTTCAATTATATTGATTACAATGAAAAAATTGGACAAGTTTTGAATAGTTTTGAAATGGATGTAGGTGATTTGAAAGCTATAGTAATTTTCTTGCCCCTTGGGCAAGTGGTAGGCAGGTGACCGAGGAGGCCAGTGGGCCTCTTGTTATTATTATGGTTTTAGTATAAAATATTGATATGAGAAATAAAATCACACACACACACACACACACAAACATATACTAGTATATATATATATATATATATATATATATATATATATATATATATATATATATATATATATATATATATATATATATATATATATATATATATATATATATATATATATATATATATATATTATTTCCATTCATTGAGCACTCGTGGTGTAATATTGAATGCAATTTTGTTCAATTGCAGATACCTTGCAGTAATACATCCTGCAAGCTGTTAAACAATATACCAACTGGGAAGAGGTATGACAGAATTTGGGCTGCAAATAAAGCTTGCTGCTGGTGTGTATTAATTAATTCATTGACATCTCCATTAGAGTGAAATATTCTTCGAATTCTTCTTTGAGCCAGCATATACTGTGACACATGACCTATTTTTATAATGTAGATGTTCGAGGATAATGGTCTCATCCGAACAACCCCACAATTTTCACTTCAAATGCTGAGTGTTTGCAGAAGGAACAGTTGCTACCTAATACATGCCTTATGTACGTCACGTTCCAGGGATCGAACCCAGGCCTCTCACTTATCGAGCTGACGTTCTACCAACTGAGCTACGGAATCATATGTGAAATTGCTGATATTAGTTATTTTTAATGTTTCCACTACTCTGTTGTCAAACTTGGTTTTGACTCACACTTGTAATATTTTGCTGTGAAATATACGCGAAAAAAGTTAATGCTGCCTAAGCTCATCAAACAACATGAAATAATTGTTACATTGCTTGAAATGAAAGTTTAGGTATAATATATATTTCATACAATTTGTTCCATGTTCATTTTCAATATATATATATTTATAACCTGGAAATGTAAATGGAATCATTTTACTGTAAATCGTAAACATGAAAATTTTGCAGAGAAAAGCTGTTCAGAGGAAATTCGGGCTGAATATTTTCAAAACGGCTCCACTCTTTTTTCTGAAATTTGGACACAATGATTGATTGTTGTTATATTTCATAAAAATAATATGCTTTTTTATTTCCATTATTCTGTATGTTGTAAAATATGTGATGACGATTCACATTTTCCATATTTCATTGTGAGTCAATGGACGATATAGGTGGTGTTGTGAGGACATTATGAAACATTAACTTTTTTTAAATGTTACAAATGAAAGTTGTTCAGGTAATATATTGTTCATGAAATACTGTACCAAGTTCATTTTCCATTTAATTTGTTCATATTGAATTGTAATTGAAGACAATTTTAGAGCAGTCGTAAACATGAAAATTTTGCAGAGAAAAGCTGATCAGAGGAAATTCGGGCAGAATATTTTCAAAATGGCTCCACTCTTTTTTCTGAAATTTGGACACATTGATTGATTGTTATTATATTTTATGAAAATAAGTTGCTTTTTCTATTTCCATTACTCTGTCTGTGCTTTACAATTTGATTAAGATCCACAATTTATGTATTTTGCTGTTCAAAATTAGACATCATAGGTGGCGCTGCGAGTAAAGTGTAGAAATTGTTATAATTTTTTTTATTGTTTTAAATGTTAGAACAGATGTTACATGTTCACTAAAAATAAATATTTTAAAATTTTACGTCATCTTTGACTTATTTATTTAAATTGATATATGGACTATATTTTTAAGGAAAAAATTACACAGAGTTACCTCCCTTAGTTTGACAACCCCTAGATGGCAAACGGCTACACTCTTTTTCTTTATTTTATAATCAAGCATCCTTTATACATATGTGTATCCATTGATACCAAAATCATTTGTTTTCCATTACTTTGATCTCACACTCATACTACCTTAATCTAAAATTTTCCCTGCTTCTGTATCAAAAAAACAACGTTCAAATCATTGCTACAGATGAATAAATGGATTAGAAACAAGTCCTTCCAACTTTTTTCTTCCTCCTCTTTTCCAAATAATTAAGATCTTTTATAAGTTAAAATACTCGCAATATCAGGATCTAAGAATTTCGAATTGAAAGCCTCTTTCAATTTAAACAAAACGTTTTGCAATTAAACTTCTATCCAGTTATAAAATGAGCTCTTCATTTCAGAAACATTCGTATTAAGATCATTTCAGGTATGTTGTCAATTTTTTTCCTGACTGCCCCCTTCCCAACTTTGAAAAACGATACTACGTGCCTGGATGCACATGCCAAAGATCAGCTTAATATCTGCAGGCCTGTAGGTAAAAATCCGGAAAACAAAGTTGGACAGACTATTGGCATTTGAAGCATGTCGTACATTGTTTATTGCTTTGAACATATTTTATTGACAATCAAAAGGATCAGAAACAAGTTCTATCAACTTACTAGTTCCTCTCTTTAATATAACACATAATAATAATTGTTATGCAAAAAATATCAAAAACTTAAACAAATAAAATAGTTACATATATTAACAAGCTATTTAAACCTACAGGATTCATTTATGAACTTGTGAACAGCAGCAAAAATGCCAGTGTTTAACTCTAATGATAAATTTGCATTGCCCCAGAGAAGTAGGTGTTCATCTATGATATCCAAATCAAGTCGAAAAAGATAGTCAAAAAGATTCATAAAGTATACTGTTTATGATGATCAATACTCAGTACTGAACTAGGAGCGAAGCATCACTCAAAAATGTGTTGAAGGGATATAAATAGAATGTTCCTTTCTTTAATATTATATTATCATAGGAACCAGGTAGAATGAAGACATTCCAAGACAGTCACACAGATTATCCCCCCGCTTGAAAAGTGGGGGTATATAGTGATTGGGATGTCCGTCCGTTCGTCTTTACGTCCGTCCATTACGCCTTGGGGTACACATCTATTATCCGCAACTCCTCCTATACCACTCAATAAAATGTAATGATACTTTAGCAGAATATTGTTACATAATGCCATTGTGCACCTCCTATTTCACTTTTTGATCGGACACATATTTCGGGTTTCCAGTAGCAAAATATAGACACTGCCATTCTTTCTATAATATTTAGGGGTACCCATTTCTTATCCGCAACTCCTCTTATACGCCTGAGTAAGATTTACTGATACTTTCACATAATCTTTGTTACTTAGTGCCATTGTACACCTCCTTTTTCACTTTTGATTGGACACATATTTCAGGTCTCCCATAGCAAAACATGGAATTTGCCATTATAAACATATGGGAGGCGGGAGTATCATTTTGTGAGCTCAGTGCTCACAGTACCGCTAGTTTAACTACATGAAATATATGGAGATAGCGAACAGTATTCAAGCTCAAAAGTCCATTAAACAATACAAAATAGGAGCAGAGCAAACACGGACCTCCAAACATCAGAGGTGGGATTAGGTGCCATGGAGGAGTGAGCATCCCCTGCCGACCGGTCACACCCGCCGTGTGCTCCTTGTCATGATCGGGAAATAACGGAAAAATCCGTCGACAATTCAGTGTGTAAATAATGGCCTAACAATTGATATGAAAAACGTCAGTCAGCATTTGACTCAATGATAAATTGTATTTGCTGACAAGGTTATTGTATCGAGCATAGAACTTACGAAATGATGACTTTAAACGAGACAGCTGATATTCTTGTTTCATCAACTTGTTTGTACATAATTAACCTCGTTTTAGAAATTGTACATACGTAGAGCATGCTCTTGCGTATCGAATCAACTGAGAGATATAAATCCCGTATGCAGGTGGTGAAGGTATATTGCTGCATAAGTAAGGGAAGTTGACGAGTGAAAAGTTAAAGTCATCTCGTTTATCATTAAGCTTGGTTGTTAGATTACCATTAACGTCTTTTTCAAGTAAAATATCCAAACATGAAACAGATGTGTCAGACTCTGTAGTATCTTTTTTCTCAAGCTCACTGGGATATATCGTATCGACATAAGAACGAAAATTACCATTGTTAATTGACAATACGTCGTCGATATATTTATCAAGTGTTTTCTTCTTATCACGTATAAGATTTTGGACAAATTCTGCTTCATATGCAAGTGATAGTGGAATAACTCTTTATAAGTAGAAAAAGTATGTCGATGGAAAAGCTTATGTCATTCGTTCTTCGTATAATTTAGTATATAATGTAGCATGGCTAATTAAAATCTACACTCAGTTAAACATATGGAAACCTATTTGGTGTCGTCTTTAATTTCCATTTTAATGAAGGTAACTATTGTTACTAGAATGCAAAACGTGAAGATATCGAACATTGATGGATCTAAAATAATCTACAAACATTACAGGCCACAGGGTGAACATGAGATAACAGTGCATAAAACACTTACCCCCGGAAATCAGGTGCATAGGAGGAGTAAAGATCTGCTACTGACTGTTCACACCCGCCTTGAACCCCATGTATTGATTAGATGGACAGAAAATTCCATAGTCAGATTTAGTATAAAAAACGAAGGCCTAAGAGTTGGCATGTTTGCTAATAAAGTTATAATGACGACTATATAATTTATGAAATGTTGACTTTAAACTGTTTTTTTTAAATCAATGTATTATCAATTTATCTTTAAGTAGCCTGTCCCGGTCACAAATTGATCATATTTGGAGCATGTTCGTAAGTATAAAATAAATAGGGAGATGCAAACACCATATTAAAATCATAGTGGAATATTACTACAAAATTTTACGATAAAAACTTGAAGTAATCTCGTTTGTCTATTTAATTATTAGTTAGCGTTATATTTATCTCCTATAGTCAGTAAAACATCCAAAAATAAACAAGATGTGGCAGATTCTATATGGTGTCTTTCATTTCATTTTTATTTTGGTACATCAAGTCGACATATTAATATAAGGAACTGTTGTTAATTGATAAAACGTCGTCGATATATCTGAATGTTGAACTAAAAGCCACAGCAAGTGTTCTCTTCTCATGTATAAGTTTTTTTTAAATAATTCTGCTTCATAGAAATGTATAGCTGTAGATTTGTAGCTCGCTGGTCTGAAAAACATTGGGATGGACGACCAGCTAAGAAATATAAAAACCAGTCGGCTAATAAAAGAACATTAATAGTATCAATTGGAATTCCAATCATATGTAGGAAGACATGTCCTTCGAAGACTATATAAATGTTGTCAACTAGGAACTCCAGTATTCTTTTGATATCTAATTTACAGTAGTTGTGTGTTGAATCGAAGTGATTTTTTAAAAAAAATAATAATTTGTTGTTAACCATCAACCTGACACGAAACATTCAAAGTTTCATATTTAATGAAGAAGGAGTTTTTTTATGATATCAAATAGCCTTGTCTATAATTTATCGTGATGAATAGTTGTATAAAGTATAAACAAATCGTACCTTATGATATTTCTGATTTTTAAAATATACGACTTAAGCCAAATTCTCAAGAACGCTGTCTCTCTTATTAACACCAAATAATAATCCCCCAAAATAATTGTGGAGATCAATAGTAGTGATACAACAGATTTGGTAATTCTAGAGTATTTGTACATTTTTATCTCTCAGAACATGTTTGAATTACATCTTACATCCTTGGGTGTACATTGTGAAGCAAAATTACATTCCATTCTAGAGAACTCTTTCTTCTGAAACAATTTTAATACTTTATTTTTGTCTAAATGTTCATAAAGGTTTAAAGTTACATGATCCTGGGATCAGGTCTTGTTAAGTGAATTTAGCAACACATGAAGCCATTGCTCATGTATATATGCTAATGTTTTGCAGTTTTTTTATCTTTAAATATGACATTGCTTGGAAAAGGGTAGAATACCGTGCAGAATGAAGATTGGTAAATAAGATACAGGATTCACTATTGAACAAGATAAAACCAGTCTCCGCTTATCTAATACTGTTTTTGAAAAACATTTAGATTTTTTTTAAAACAAATACTCATTGTTATTTGAGGCTGACCATGGCCTAAATTCAAGTTTAAGGTTTCCTATTTCATGCAGCTCCGACAGGGGACCTCTCGTTGCTATGGAACAAGGGTTGCTCTAGATACCTTTTTATTAAAAGAGTTGATAGTTAAGAATGAAACTTGCTTAAACATACTTTTTGGAAAAAGATATAAGTGAAAAACCTCAAACCCTCATTTTTCATGATGAAATATATGGAGATAACGAACAGTATTCAAGCTCAAAAGTCCATTAAACAATACAAAAAAGGAGCAGAGCAAACACGGACATAAATGCATATTTATGTAAAATCCTTCATTTTTGTGTCGTTATCCACAAACCATGCTTTTTGAAATCAAAGACGCTTAAAATTTAGCAAGTGGATGAGATTCTTGACGATTTGTTTTAGATCGATCAATGTTAATGTTTAAAGAATTGTAGATCTGACAATTACAAGCAGACAATAGATTGTTCATTGCATTAGTACTGTTGTCAATCTCATATAACGTTGCTTTATGCTTTCTCTCATTGCCCTTTTTTCTTAAATAATCTGCTCGAAATATAATGTCAGGAAAAGAAGAAATTTAATGTTATTACATTTGAAGTTATTTATTTTTTTTTTTAATTTCATTTTTATTCTATCTAAGTTTACAAACTTTTCTGTTCGCCCGATAATGATACGGAGCACCACCGGGTGTGACGGATCGTCAAGAGATGCTTACGCCTCCATGGCATCTGATCCCATTTCCGATGCTTTTAGGGGTTCGTGTTTGTTCCGCTCTCGATTTGTATTGTTTCGATAGACTTTGACTTTAATTACCGTTCCCTATCTCCATATTTTTTAACACTAAATACTGTTCGTTATCTCCATATCTTTCACTGACAGTGCAGATATCTAAACCTGTTATGTCTTTTGAAAATCACAGATCTGAAAATCGATATGTACCTCCGTAAGTTACAGCCATAATTTTAAAGACGTTCGTGTGACTATAACGCCCGTAATAAACAAATACCAAATTCATATGATAGGAAAAAAAACATTTTATTGCAAGGAAGTGTTTCTTAATTCCCGTTGTGAAAAAGGAAAGAATTATCATACATACTTGGTAAGTAAAGCTCTGGTTTCAAGTGAAATTCAATTATAAAAGTTATCAGTTTGTCAAGGGTCTGTTAAATGTCGTAGAATAGGACATTTTTACTCTCTTGAAAAGAAGAATGCACTAAAAACACAGGTTGCTTGGTTGTGTCTTAGTTTAAGTGGAAGTGATTTTAAACTATTCAAATGCATATCTTTTAAATCTGTTTATCTTCTTCTTTTTTTAAATTAACTTTCAACCACACTTTATTTAAATGCTCTTTTCCAACCGCTTCTAAGAACTTTCATAATTTTATTATTTACTGGTCATGTCTTACTAGAAATATTCAGTAAGTATTATTTGATTCCTCATCATGCATGAAAAAATAAATATCTATGAATTATTTAGTTAATAATATTTAATATATCTTACTGCATGAATAAATTATGTCCATGAAGTATTTTTTTTAATTGTATTGCAATATGAAACACTTTAGATTTATCAAACACTTATTTATAAATAGGAAAAAAATAAATCCCTAACTTTATTTCTTTTTTATTCAAAATTCTCCGCAGCTCGACATAAGAAGTCATTTCTTTTTATATCTCTTAGTTCATTTCTCTTTATGAATCATTCCGCCAAGGAAGTATTGTAAGAGAAAAAAATCAATATTATTACAAATAGGTGGTTTAAATTTTATCGTGTGTCTGTCACAACAGAATTTCATTTAAACTTAAGGTTGGAAGCAACTTCTTGGTAATATACGATATACCAGTAAATTTAAAAACAAGTATTCAACTCCACAAACATACAAAGTAAAAGTTCTTATATTACACATGCTGTCCAATAATGGTCATTATTAAAGTGATAACTTGAAAATGATTTCATGATTAAAAATACAAAGGGAAAAGAAATAAAGTATAAACTCTTGAAATTATGTTTTATTATTAATAATGCGAATTAAATTTTGTTTATCTCGAACGAAAACAGGAGGAAATTTTACCTGCAAGTTTGTACGTTTTACGTCTGAGAAATTGTACGATAGGAATTTACCTGCTGCAAATTTCACGATTTACTTTTAAATAATCACCTGAATTGGTAGGATGATATATAATTAGGGAATCAGTTCAATTTAAGGTGAGGCTATATTTACAGATATTTAAAGTTAAAACGATGTACGTGACCTGATCACAGAAACTATAATTTTGAGCGAAATTTGCAAAAAAAATGTAAATATGCTCCAATGAATACCAAATGTGCAAAAAAAATTTCTGCACAGCAATCACATGTAAAGAAGAAAAAAATATACGAGCGAAACAAAACCGCTGCAGGAATTGATAAAATATATGCCGAAAATTCCAATGTCTTGTATAAATAGTTTTAAAAAAACAGATTTAGAGTTCTGAAGTATAATAAAAATAAGGTTATAATGTGCTCAAATGTAAAATCAATAACAACTCTAGCGATGTATGAAAAAAGAAATAATAGGGATTGAAACTGTAAAGAGAGTAATTAGTCAAACGTTGAGTAATCGGATACGTTTTTATACCCCCTGTTTGAAAAGTTGAAAGGTATATAATGATCGGGATGTCCGTCCGTCCTTCCGTCTGTACGTCTGTCCGTCCATCAGTGCGTCCGTCGTCCGTCTGTTACGCTTTGGGGTACCCATCTCTTATCCGCAACCCCTCTTATACCACTGAATGAAATTTAATGACACTTTCTCTATGGAATCTTTATTCCATAGTGCCAATTGTGCACCTCCCATTTTACTTTTGATCGGACACATATTTCGGGTTTCCCACAGCAAAACATGGACACTGCCATTCTATCTATAAAATTGAAGGGTACCCATCTCTTTTCCACAATCCCTCCTATACCACTGAATAAAATTTAATGATACTTAAATTTCACAGATTCTTTATTATATAATGCCATTGTGCACCTCCTATTTTATTTCTTGATCTGACACTTATTTCGGGTCTGCCAGACCAAATCATGGACATTGCCATTATAATCATATGGGAGGCGGGGGGAATAATTTAGTGAGCTCAGTGCTCGCAGTGCCTCTAGTTTTACTGCACAGCAATAAAGGAGAATCTTCAGGAGTACTGTACAACAACCTAATGTGTCATTGATAGAAGCAAGGTCATTTGGATAAGTCCAAAGTCATTGGAAGAGAAATTGTACATAACAATCCTTCTGTTGGTGAAATACTTGCTGACAAAGCAGGTGACAACATTGTTTTTGTTTGTAAGGCTCATTATTTGAATTGTATTTTAGAGGAACTTGAATTTAATTCAAAAAAATGGTAATCCAACTTATATCCATAGCTCCCTTTCTAAGGAGGAAATTCTTCAAAATCATATGTCAGTTTTGAATAATTTTGGTATTCCCAACAACCAACATGAATTTCAATTACCATATCTATATTGGATTCCGAAACTTCATAAATGTCTTTACAAACAAAGATACATAGCGGGTTCCACTTAATGTTCTACCAAGCCTCTTTCTTTACTCCTCACTAAAATATTAACATTAGTGAAGGAGAAACTTCAGGAGTACTGTGTAACAATATATTCAAGATGGTGTAAATCAGGAATGGATACTTAAAAGAAACTTTTAGAAAATTAAAATCATAAAATTTTATCCAGCTTTATGATAAAAGTGATGAGTTGAACTTTTCAACCTCAACTTCCCTTACTTATGCAGCAATATACCTTCATCACTTGCATACGGGATTTATATCTCTCAGTTGATTCGATACGCAAGGGCATGCTCTACGTATGTACAATTTCTAAAACGAGGTAAATTATTGACAAACAAATTGATGAAATAAGAATATCAGCAGTCTCGTTTAAAGTCATCATTTCGTAAGTTCTATGCTCGATACAATAATCTTGTCAGCAAATACAATTTATCATTGAGTCAAATGCTGACTGACGTTTTTCATACTAATTGTTAGGCCATTATTTACACACTGAACTGTTGACGGATTTTTCCGTTATTTCCCGATCATGACAAGGAGCACACGGCGGATGTGACCGGTCGGCAGGGGATGCTCACCCCTCCATGGCACCTGATCACACGCAGCACAGTTAAGGCTGCAGTAAGGAGGCGGGGCTTAATTTATGGGAAATGCTTACTATGACATCACACAAAAATATAAGTTCTTCAAATTATCACAAAATGAAATGATGTGCTATTTTAAACTGTTGAATAGCTTTAAACTACATCAATACTAACTAGTGCATGCATTATTGTCGTTGGTTAAACCCCACACAGCAATATATAAACAATTCACTGATCGCAATGTACTTGTCAATGTGACGTCATATCGTAAAATTTGACGCAGTTTGTATGCAGTGAGAGGTGGATCAAGTTTTTTTTTTTGGATTAAAATCTTCCAATTTGTTTTTCATATTTCCATGGTTACTTTTATTTGGCCCCCTTATTAGCAAAACACCTATCTTTGTATTCATATAAAGCAGAATTTATTCAAAAAAACTTCTATAAAATAAAATGGTGAAGATAACGAATAATGATCGATTATAAAAAAAAAAATCACAAAAAAGAATATGTGCACAGGGCATGAAACATGGACCCCCAGAAATTTCAAAGGTGGGATCAGGTGCCGAGGAGTATAGTGAGCATCTCCTATTGAAATGCATAGCTCTGATTCTCCGACGTATTTGGATCCAATCTTTGACACCCCTTTTTCAGCTCTTCAAAGTTTTTTTTTATTGAATATTTCAGATTTCCTATGTTTTGGCATGAGCATCACTGAAGAGACATAATTTGTCAAAATGCGCATCTGGTGCATTAAAAGTGGTACAGTATCAGATTTACAATATCGATCACACCCGCAGTGAACCTTATGTATTGATCAGAAAGACAGAAAATTCCGTAATCAAATTTTGAATAAAAGTAAATGCCTAACACCTAGTATGAAAATTGCCAGCCATAAAAGGACCAATTATTTTTCGGAAGACTTAATTTTGAAGTTGAGAACAAACACTTGGGGTATACTCAAAGTCTTTTTCATGTTGGCTAGTTATTCACCAGTGTTCCTTAGTGAAATTGAAAAAAGGTGTACAAAACCTGTATGATTATAACTTGTATAATAATACATCTTCATCCTTAATTAAAAAATGTTTTGGTTTTTTTTTTCATAAACCGTGATAATATATATGTCTATACGAACTACCTCAAGAAAAAAAACGATCTACAGCAGATGAAAAGTGAAATTAAAGGTTTCACTATATACCAGAAATGACTTATAAACATGAGTTCCAAAAAAATATTTTCATGTTTTGTTTTATAAAAAAAAAAGAACATTTAATATTTACAAATTACATGGAATAGACATTCTCCCTTTTTAAGGGAATTATTTGAGCCATAAAGGCCGTAGGAAGAATCATCTTCTGTTTGGAGGGGGTCGCAACAATTACCCAAGAAAAAATACCTTAACATCTATTAAAAAAAACGTAGTCAAGTAATTTTGTTCAGGGAGCAAAGCCGAAATTTATAATTTTAGATATGTAAAGTAAGCTACCAGTAACTGTCTACTAGTAACCGGCTACGATAGGTAGGTAAAGTTATCTACTAGTACTTGTAACTGGCTACTAGTCTCTGACTTAAAATATGAATGACATGAGAGTAAAGCTTGCTACTAGAAACTGACTTAAAATGTGAGCAAATGTATTTGTTTCCCAGTAGTAATTCTAAGTAGAAGAGAGTCAAGCACTTCCAGTGTAAAACCAAGGTTGGGGAGTTCACTTGATGTAAACTAAAATGATCTGGCTCCCTCCACCCTTTATACTGGCACATTTCTTTCAGTTTTTTGAAAGATTGGTGAATTTTTGATGTGTTTGGAATAGCTTGAGATGAGTTTATCTGGTTAACAGCATCTTCTCTTGTGGCCTTAAAACCCAATCTTGGGATGTAACAGATTGAAATTCCGCAGCTATGTTTAGGACTCCCATATTTTCATCAGCCTATGCAGAGGTTCGGGAAAACTATTATGGCGTCACGTTAAAACAACACAATCTCGATGAATAAATACTATGTGTTCTTTTTTAAACACACTGAAATACTTTCGTTTCTCATAAATATTATAAAGATAAATGGATGTGCAGGTTATCATGCCAATATAGCACCTAGACTATGTAGAATGGAAGCCAGCTTGATCTCGCTTTACTTACTGAGATGACGTCATTTCTTAGTTTGACACGCAGTTTCTCTGTACCTAAGGCGTATTTAAGCTATTATCATATTTTGTAAAAATAAAAATAAATACTACACAAGCTTAATTGGACCAAACTAAAAACATATTCTAAAATACATTAATCCACATTTTATTGTCAAACTAAATTTATAATGTGTAGACTTTATATATAGCCGTAGGAAACACATTTGTACAGTAACGTGCTAGAATGAGGGGTCCAGCCCATCGAAAATATCAAAAGTTCAACGATATCCGATTCACTATAAATTCCGAATTTTTAAACACGTGTAGCTATTATTCCTACTATTCTTAAAAGTGCTTGGAGCTGGTTGTGCATTGATTATTCAATCCGTAATGTAACATTATTCCAGTGCATATTACATCTATGTATAGAGTTTATAGAAAGACGGCTAAATTTTACACAATTCCCGAGGATGAGGAAGTTGCTCCAAGCACTTTTCATGTTAAGAAATTTGTCTCAAGCAAAACAGAGAAAATTTTATAGCGCGAAGATACCCGTATATCGTTGAACGTTTACGATCTTTGTAGTAGTATATATAATTATGTTCTAATTTTAAACCTATCACGTGACAAACAGCTGATGTAAGCAATATCGCTTTGGCCGAACTCAGCAGAGACCCGATATATACAAGTGCAAACACCACAACATGGATCTCGACTAAGGAAACAGCCAAACACTCTGTGATTTTGAAGCATTTTCTCTGAGCACGGGTATTGAGGGATCTCTTTCCAGTCTTACATCCCGACACATCGCAGAGTCCACTGTAACTGATGATCTCTGTTATTTCAAGTTTTTCCTTTCTTCTTTTCAAACTGTTTCAACCTTTATTACTGAGTATGTTCCATTTCTCTTTTTTTTTCCTTGATCTGAAATATTCAATAAATACTCAATTCTCGTTATATCGCGGGTTCCACTGTATCGCGATATTTTCCAAAAATTAGGAAACATAGCTCATATCCTTTGTGTTGATGAACTGTATATCTGTCGTCTGATTGCTGACTCGTATGATATTGAAAAATGAATGGAACACACACTCGTTGGAAAAATATTTATTCAAATAAAAAGCAATTTTACGAACTTCCATTCCCGTTTTTATTTTATTTAGACTATTAGATATATGAACCTAGTAAAAAAAAAGAGGCCCAAGGGCCTTAACGGTCACCTGAGTATAATACAACAATTTAGAGAATCCATAGAGTATAAAATGAACTCAAAGGTGAACCTTTGTTGCCCAAGAGCAAGAAAAATAGGGTTATCAATATCAACAGAATAATTAGTCTAGTATTCATTAAGAGTTCACAAATTAGGATCTCACTCTCACCATACAATATATTAACAAACTATCAGTGCTTCTGTACTATTTTAATTCCTTGTTGAAATTTCTTACATTGGCCTCTCTTGGTCTTTGATGAACATTTAGTAAGACAAGTTATTTTTGTCTCATTTTTATTTATCTATTACTTACAAGTCTACCTGATCATTAAAACTAAAAAAAACTTTTTGTATTATAAATAAAAATTCTTGCATAATTCTCCTATTCTATTAGCCTTTCAGGTACATTATTTACAGTGTTTAATTATCAAAAGTAAATGGCAAAGTGGAATAACTCCTCTCAGTGGAATACAAATTAATAGAGCCCTGGCCAGGACCACAACATTTGACCAAATGGTCCAGATGTTCAAAAATCTGGTAAAAATACCCTTCCTTATTAAAACTTTTACTCTTTTTGCCTCTGATATGTCCAGGTGCAGAGAAGATTTTTAAAGAAACACTGCATTTTTACTACAGATTCATTATAATAATATTCGCTATACATGTGTATTATCAATAGAGCCACCCCCCTCCCCACTGAGAAACACCAGAGCCTCTCACCCTGGGACCAGATGTTTGCTCACCATAAGTAATCATTTTGTTTATCTGCTTAATACCAAGGAGCAGACAGGATTATTTAATAGACTTAATTCATTTTCACTATATTATCAAGAGCCCCACCCTTACACCAGTACATCTGACCCAGGGGTCAAGAAATTCACTACTCTCGAAGAAGCACTCTTGCTCATTATAATTATACACTTATCTTCTTTGCTTTTTAACCAGAATATTTTCAAAGAAATTTTGCTTTTTCACTATATATCAGCAATAGAGTCCCCCACCCCTTTCACCAGAACTCGAGACCCTGGGGCCATGAAATTCACAATTTTGGAAGAAGCATTCTTGCGTATCATAACAATGTACTTAATTTGTTTAAATAATACCCAGGGGCAGAGAAGATATTCAATGAAATAATGCACTTTCACTATAGGATCTATATAGCCCCACCCTAGCACCAGAACCCCCGTCCCTGGGGCCATGAATTTCACAATTTTAGAAGAGGCATCCTTGCTTATCATAACTATGTATTTAATTTGTTTCAATAATACCCAGGAGTAGAGAAGAAGATTTTCAAAGAAATAATGCACTTTCACAATATGATCTATATAGCCCACCCCTAGCACCAGAACCCCTCACCCTGGGGCCATGAATTTCACGATTTTGGTAGAGTTACGCTTGCTAATCATAACTATGTACTTAATTTGTTTAAATAATACCCAGGAGTAGAGAAGAAAATTTTCAAAGTTATTTTGCCTTTTCACTATATAATCAATAGAGCCCCCCCCCTTTTCACCAGAACCCTTGACCCTGGGGCTATGAATTTCACAATTTTGGTAGAGTCACCCTTGCTTATCATAATTATGTATTCAATATGTTTCAATAATACCCAGGAGTAGAGAAGAAGATTTTTAAAGAAATAATGCACTTTCACTATAGGATCTATATAGCCCCGCCCTAGCACCAGATCCCCTCACCCTGGGGCCATGAATTTCACGATTTTGGTAGAGTCACCCTTGTTTATCATATTTATGTATTCAATATGTTTCAATAATACCCAGGAGTAGAGAAGAAGATTTTCAAAGAAATAATGCACTTTCACTATAGGATCTATATAGCCCCGCCCTAGCACCAAAACCCCTCACCCTGGGGCCATGAATTTCACAATTTTGGGAGAGTCACCCTTGCGTATCATAACTATGTATTCAATATGTTTCAATAATACCCAGGAGTAGAGAAGAAGATTTTCAAAGAAATAATGCACTTTCACTATAGGATCTATATAGCCCCGCCCTAGCACCAGAACCCCTCACCCTGGGGCCATGAATTTCACAATTTTGGTAGAGGGCTCAATGCTTATTACAATCATGCCAACAGTTTGACTGCTTGATGTCCAGGAGTAAAGAAGAAGATTTTTAAAGATTGCATTAATTTTGGTGGTTTTAGCCCCACCCCTCAGGCCCCAGGGGGGCAGGGACCATGAAATTCAAAAATTTTGTTCCCCTTCACACATAGATGCCATATGCTAAAATTGGCTGAAATTGGTTCAGCGGTTTCAGAGAAGAAGCTGAAAATGTTCAAATGTTAACACACGACGCACGATGGACGACGGACGACGCACGACGACGGACGAAAACAGATAGCAATAGGTCACCTGAGTGACTCAGGTGACCTAAAAACATAATAAATTCGTATTTTGGAAGTCTTAAGTTATTTTTATTGTTTAGTTTTCATGTGGATTCACGTCGTAAGTTAAAAGAAAAAGATTGTACTCTATGACATCGCGAATACAGTGAGACGCTCCAATTTAGGAAGTAAATAAGACTTCCTGTTTTAAAAATAAACTACAAATTAAACGAAGCAAGCTTGGAAAATAATTTAACACTAAAAAGTCAAGCCATGGTTAGGTGCTTGAATATCATTTGATGAAAAGTTAGAGTAAAAATTTAGAACATTTTTTTTTTTACAAATGTTATAAGTACTGCAATATTATGGGATACCAGTATACAACATTAAAATAAATCAAGACACATCATAACCATTCTTGGATGATAAACCCTAATGTCACATATATCAAAAAGGAAATAACAATATACAAGTCTAATCAGATTGATCACACCCTGGACACAAATAAATATCATTTAATGCTGCTTTAGCCTGATCAGCATTTACTAAAACACCATGAAACCAATTTTTACATTCATTGCATTGAATCATAAATATGCCTTCTTTAGGCTCTTGGCATACACAATACTGATTTGAATTGATTGTAGACACAAAGCTACCCAAAGCATGTATATCATTCAATAATTTTTTCTGCATGTTTATAACCCAGGTAGGCATTCACGATCATTGCACAATTTTAATCTATCATGATTAATTTTTACAACCTTCATCCTAAGTTTAATTTCAAAAACACAATCAGACAACTTTCGAGTGATGATACCAGGTCCTTTCCACGTAGGACTTATCTTACGGCATCTACTTTATAGCTGCTTTGTCAAAAACACACACAGTATCGCCTACTTTGTACGCAAGTACAAATGTTTTCTACTCGTAGTCCCTTTTCATTAATGTTTGAGTAGATTTCAAATTTAATCTTGCAATTTCATGAACAGGTTGCATCTTTTCAATAAAATCCATGAGATAATGTTCTGTATCCTTGTCATTTTTCTGCTTCTGGATTCGAAAACATCAAATCTACTGGCATACTTACTTCTTTCCCAAACGTAAGTATGTAAGCTGTAAAACCTGTACTTTTGTTTTTTTGCACTGGCTAAATATGGTACATATTCATCCCACAGAGTCGGAGGGTGGCTAACAAAACAGAGCAATGCATCCATTAGGGTACGGTTGTATCTTTCTATGTGCCCATTTTCTGATGATCTATAAGGGTTTGTTCTTGTTTTTCGATCTGTAACCGTTCACATAAATGTTTGAAAAGAGCACTCTCGAGACTGGCTCCTCTTTCTGTAAGAATTTGAAAAGGAAAGCCAAATCTTAAAAAGAGTTCATCCACGGCTTGCGTGCTGGCTTCAGCAGATTGATTTGGAAGAAACACAAACTCAACCCACTTGGTACAATTGTAAATTGATCTACCATCATTAAAATATATGAATTTTTCTTCCTCGTCAATGGCAAGGGGCCCTAAAAATCTAAATGTACTCTTTCTGTGGGAGATCCTGCATGGAACCTGTTCATTCTGCATCTGATCTTTTGGTTTGTTTTCTTACTGCTGTGACATACTGAGCAAGATGAAACAAATTTTCGAATGTCTTTAGTAAGTGCATGCCGTGAATTTCTCCTGAATTCGGGCTAAAGTCGATCCCTGACGTCCTGATGTGGGAATATTATGGCATAAACCCATAATCTCGTCTATCATTTCCTTTGGAACTAGAAGCAGTTTTCTGGACCTTTTGCTAGCTAGTTTTTCCATAAGACCTTATGTTCAACCATCTCGTAAAGTTCTTTGTCGATCCAGTAGTGTGGTATTAGAACTAAAAAGAAAAAAACTAATTTCCCAGCGTTGTCTCCTGTTTTTACCTGCCAGTTGATAAGGAATTTTAAATCAACTTCTGCATGCTGTTTGTTTCCAGGAATAATTTTCTACCTTTGATCTATTTGATGAAATTCTGGTTTGTACCAACTGTACAGTGTGTCCATCAAAAATTGAAACATGATTTCTTTATGTGGAACTCTCAGGTACCAATAAAGTACACTGCACTTCCTGATCTCTGATTTGTTTATTGTGTTTTATCTTTGGAATGCTATAATCCCCATCTCTGATAAACTCACTCCAGTTTTGATATACTCTTCTACAATAATTGCATCCACCACATGGCAGCTGTTCTAGTTTGACATCCTGATAATACGGACATGCCTCTGTTTCGGGAATCTGAGAGAGAATGTCCGCATTCTGAAGTTTGTTTCCTGGTCGGTGATAGATCTTCATGCGAAACGGGCTCAACTCCTTTAACCGTCTGACTAGTTGTCCATTTAGTCTTCTAAAATGCATGAGCCACTGGAGACTACGATGACCTGTTCTTATGTCAAAAGGTCTACCTAGCAAATAATGACGAAAATGAGGTGTAAACCTTACTACGGCTAATAATTCCTTTCTGGTATTACGGTATTTCGTTTGCTTTGGGGTAAGGGCAAAACTAAAATATGCAATACAGCGTTCAGCACTATTTTGTACTTGAGACATCTCAGCACCGATAGCAACGTCCGAGGCGTCAGTATCGAGAATGAACTTTCCCTCTCTTGTAGGAATAGTGAGAACTGGTGCACTCATTAATGTATTTTTCATAGTTTCAAAGGAATGTTCATGTTTTTCGTCCCAATAAAAAGGAGTTGTACCTGTAAGTTTATATAAGGGAACTGTTATCTTTTATGAAGCCTATGTGATAGCTTGCAAATCCACAAAATCTTTCCACTCCTTTGGTAGAAAAGGAGCTTTCCATCTGGTCATGGAATCTATGAAACGTTGACTAATTTTTATTCCATTCCTTCCTACGTCTTAAAAACTCTACCTCCGGTTTAAAGAGTTCACATTTTTCCCCTTTGGGTTTAATTCCATAACTTCTGAAGTGCTGAAATACTTTGGCAGGATTACAGATATGATCAAAGTCTTGACCTAGAACGAGGACATCATCTAGAAAAGCTAAAACAACTGACCAATGAAGTCCTTTCAAAACTACATGTAGGTTCAGAACTTGCTTGGACATTACATAGGCCAAACCAATTCTTTTGAACTGAAATAGTACATACTTTTTAATGAATGCAGTTTCGCATTTATCTGAATCTTTTATTTTGATTACCAATAACCCTAAGTTACATCAAGCTTTGAGAACAACACCTTACCTGACAATGAATCAATACACTCTTCAATATTAGGTAAAGGAAATACATCCTTTTTGGTGATTTTGTTCAAAGCTGCATAGTCTACAGGCCAACCAACACGTCCGTCCCAAATTTTTGCAAGTTATTACAGGAGGTGACTGATGGTTCTATCACACCTGTCTTGATCATTTTGTCCATGTGCTTTTCTTCTTCTCTTGCAAAATAAAATGGTATTCGCCTTAAGCGTTGTTTAATAGGTTGAGAATCACCTGTATCGATACAATGTTCAATAGCAGTAAAGTTTCAGATGTCAGACTCATGGGTTGAAAATAATCATGAATAATTGATCAACATTGTTTTAAATGGCATTTGCTCTGCAGGCGTTAAATGTTGACTTGATCTTTGATACAGATCTTGTAGATGTGATGGAATGTCATTAGTATCTACATAGACTGACATACCTTTGTCTTGTTAATGGTCACTTCTGGAACAACTTGCTGACTCTATGTTGCTGCGCTTAAAACTTGGTTGCGTTTAAGTACTACATTATAATCATGATAGTTAATAAATGACATGATAGGATTGGTATGACAATCTACTAAAAACACAAGGAGAACGTAAATTGTCAATTTGTGGTTCAATTACACAATGCGACATAGTTTTATCTGTTGTACATGACAACTGAAATACAGAACATGCCGGAACTACTACTCGTTTTTAATATTAACTTTAGCAACTGTATCATTCTGTTTCTCACTTAGTTGAAATTCAATTTCAGTACCATAAATTTTTATGATTTTCTTTTCAAAATTGATGTCCAAACCATGCTTGATCAAAAGGTCCTATCCAAGCAGCATGTCATACTTGATAGGGGCAACCGTCACTGCTTCAAATCTTTCATCTGTAAGTCAACGAATTCTAACTTATAATCAGTCATTTTCAAATCTCTACCTGCAGTGAATAATGTAAAGTTTGATTTTTTAACCATGTATAATCAAAGAAACATGAAGTTTGGAACAGGATTTCAACTGTCGTATGAATATTGCTGGTTGTTCTGTATCCATGAGGCCTGTTAAATCAGGGACCAATGTTAGGCCTGTTGACCTGTTCCTTGGTTGTTTAAAGAATCTGCAAATGTCACTTCTTTCTTTGCTCTTTTATTGTCATTATTTAATTTTGGATAATCTTTTCGGAAATGACCTCGACCTCCACAAGGTCCAACTCTCCATGGTGAGAGAGATCGTCTTTCAAATCTCCGATTAGGACTTACCTGTCTGCTTTGGTTGTCTGGCCATGAAAAACATTTGTTTGCTGTTCTAATTTCCAACATCAAACTTTCCATCTGTTTCTCCAAGTTACACAAACGTTGATCTAACTTAACTTCTTGTTCAATGTTCGAGGGATTTTGATGTGTGCAACAGATTCGAACTGACTGTCCAGAGTCAGGAAGAGACTCGTCCGCTTTTCAGTGAACTTCTCTGATATCCCTTCTGTTTTTGTCATAGATTGCTTTATAGTTATGCTGAAACCCTTTAATCTTATCAATTACATCTTCTATTGTTGTCAGATGAAGGTTGGCTGCATACTGTCCTGCGTCGCGGTCCGAATATCCTAGACAAATACGTTTGACAGCTTGAGAATACATAAAATCATCAGGAAGATTTTCAAAAGCTTTGGTGGCTAGTTGTAACACTCGGTCAGCCCAGTTTTCAATACTCTCATCAGGTTGTTGTTTTATTGTGACTAATTTCATTTGAGCTGTTTCTGGAATTTCCTTCCCACCAAATCATTTATCCATTTTCTGGATAAGATCATCAAATTTGATGTCATCATTTTTCTGTAAAATGTTGGAGAAAAATTCACTCGCTTTCCCTTCCAGGCTCCAGCATAAGTAGTCGATTTTAGATTCTTCAGCAGTCCAGTTCTAGACTTATGCATAACCCATGAACTACTGCTTAAATGCATTCCAGTTTTCACTTCCGTTATATCGAAAAGCGATACATCAAATCTTTCTTGTCGTCTGTTACGATTTCCATTGTTGTTTGCCAATCTATTGGGTGCTTGATATCCATATTGATTACCTTGATCACCATTCTGATAGCTATAATTGATGTTCTGATTTCCAGTAAATCATAAAATCGTATGCATAAAAATTCTAAGAATTTTTTTAAGTATATGCTTAAATTTCTTAAGGATATTCTTAGCTGAGTAACATGCTTAATTTCCGTTGCATAAAAATTCTAAGCAACATGCTTAGCGATTCTTAGCTAAGCATATCGCAGTCTGCTTAAGTACACTGTTGTCATCTCAATAAAGTCACTTCCGCTTTCACATAGATGTAAACAAACACATCTCATGATGAAGAAGCAAAGAAATAATATTATGAAAAATATCATTCATATTTATTTAATGATTCACCTTCCTGTTATAACTATTCTTTTTAATATTTTGATCCATTTAATTGATCAAAATTTTTGTTTGATATCGATGACATGTTTATATTTATTTATCATCTACTCAAACAAAAAAAAGAGAGAGAGAAAGAAAACAATTAACAAACTGTGGAGGATGTAGAGAAAAATTGGCATAATTGAGAGGGAGAGCGAATCAAATTAATTTTGAAATTGAAATTATTTTTTATAGAATAAGAGGACATGGTAAACACTTCTTCCTCGATGAATTTAGGTTTCGTCTCGAATTTGTGTATATTAATCTCGTGTAATATTTGGCGCTTTTTCTGAATACAGTCAAGAAATCTCTCTCTCTCTCTCTCTCTCTCTCTCTCTCTCTCTCTCTCTCTCTCACGTTAATTAATCCACGATTGAGGTGTCGATTGAATGATTGTATAAATTACGTGTAATATGGATACATGTAAATCAAATTCTTCTGAAAATGTAAGAATAATTTAACATAACTAGAAGTAGATGTACATTGCACGGGTGAACTCAAAAAGGGCTTTTCCGACTACACTGCATTGTCACAGGTGCTGGACGTTGACAAAACTACGCAACAATCAAATGACGGCATATTTTTAACCGTTTTGATAATAAATCGCTAGCATCTTGTAAAGTATATAAATGCCATATACCAAAGCAGATACATGCAGATTGTACTTGATTTCATTAATTTAATTACCTCTTCATATTTTTATTTCATTTTTTGTAAATTTCCTTTAATTATATTTGTTCCTCTACCTCTTTGAAATATCTTAAGTAATATGCTTAAGAACTTAAGTAAAAAAAAGATTATACTTAACTTAAGGCATATGCATAGCATATACTGAAGAGTTAAGAGAACTTTTATGCAACATGCTAAGCAATATGCTATGTAAAATTCCAATCTGCTAAGCAGGAAAACAGTACTTAAGTATATGCTTATGGACTTAAGAATTCTTATGCATACGAACCCAGATTCCCTTGAGGTACATCATATCCGGGATTGTGTTAATTTCCTGACTGAAATCCTTGGCCTTGATAGCCTTGTGGCATTGGAAAATTCTGTTACAATGGATTTGGTCCCCCAATTTCCTGGAAAATTTCATGCATTTGATTGATTAAGGGTCCTCCACACACCCCCAGCTTATGTTCTCATATTACTGAGCATTACTTTTAACAAGCATATCAACCTTCAAAAACTGGCCAGTAATTGAAATATAATTTATACTGATTTTTAAAAAAATAATTTCATAAGTTTCAAGATATTTTTCCCATGGAATTCTCATACGTAGCACAATAATTTTTGGGTTTTTTTTCTATAGTATACTATTAAGCTCACATAATAACCATTAAAACTTAATTATATCGGTCAACACATTTTTTTAAAGAAATTGATTAAAGTTATAAAAGATAAATAAAACTCATTTTCTCTCAAATGCATCTATAAAAAATAAGGAAGGCTCCTGTTAGTATAGAAGAAACAACAAAGAATAAATTACAACAGGAAATTGAATTAAAATCAAATTCATTAGTGAAGAATTTTTTTTTTCAAAATCTTTGGTATCAAAGTTCCTTCTCAGAGTTATTTTTCCTTTTGCTCGGGACTCAGAAACTTTGGTAAGTCTACGCATACGTCATCATACTTAAGTTACTCATCATTGGCTACTGAACTAGGCAGATAAATGAGCAAAGAAATGCACACTATTTATCAATGATATACACACATTGAGATATGCATTACTGAAACGCACAAATTTGTGTGCAAAAATATCAACTTTCAACACGAACTTTTTTGACGATATGGCAATGGGTTTATTAGCCTGAAAGTAGGAATAAAATAACCTAATACTTTTCTCGTTATACCAGCACCTGTTATTTACAAATTGTTATGCAACACAAATCCAAAGGTCTGTTGTTCTTTATTGAAAAAATGGACACCTTTTTTCTTTCGGTCACCATGTGTTCATTGTTAATGATTAGGATGTCGCTCTCAGTCGACGGTTGTGGAGGACCCTTAACAGGTACTTCAGCTGAATAAGGTACTTGAGCCATGGAATTCGGGGGTGGTACTACAGGAGGAAAATTATTTGGTCCACCATAGTACTGTCCTCAAGGCACAAACTGATTTCTATAAGGAAACACATTTGTCCCGACTGACATTGGTACCTGCTATGATGGAATTCCTAAATTCCGATAGTTCATACTTGAAACATATTGACCTGACATGGGTGTTCCATGAAGTGGCTGTATGAAGTAAACTCTGAGGTAAGCTAGGTGGCATCTTGGCTGTACACTGTGGAATTTGAAAAGGTGGCAACATTGAATCCATCATTCCATTGCCTGAAAAAGTTACATGAGTTGGAATCATTTGAGTAGATGCAGCTATCGGAGGTTCGACATTTTGCCCTTTTGCTTCTAATTCAAGTTTGACATGTAATGAATCTAGTGATCCACCAAACATACTTGAAAACATCGGAAAACCAGTACTGATCTGTTTTGGTTTGGTGTCAAACAATTGAAAACTAGTCATGATCTGCTTTGGGATAGTGTCTATTGTTGGTGTTATATTCATTGGATATTTAAATTTTACACCATAAAAAGCCTTGTTATGTTTTAAAGGGGGAGACAAACCACTTCCGTCTATCCCTCTCTTTACATTTGGAATTTATGCAATACCTGATGAATTTTTTTCACCTGAGTTTTTTTGATAAGGTGATTGTGGTTGGTTCATCTCACGATTATGAACTTCTGAGAGTGCTCCCTCTGCCTGAACAGCAGATGTACTTATCTAAGGTTGAAAATGTTGGAAAATATAC
Organism: Saccostrea echinata; assembly: GCF_033153115.1. Lineage (NCBI taxonomy): Eukaryota > Metazoa > Mollusca > Bivalvia > Ostreida > Ostreidae > Saccostrea > Saccostrea echinata. Next base: position 10,570,811 of record NW_026889795.1, on the reverse strand, counting down.
TCGCCAGGTGGAACAGTTTCACTGTCTTTTGGATTTTCAGTTTTATCCTGAATTTGTTCACCAAAACCTAAATCAGAACTCTGCTCACTATCGTATCCTGTACAAAAAAGTTCAGGATTTACTGAAAAATCTGTTTGTTCCATAAACTAATTTGTTACTTTAAAATGTTTGATTTGATTGACATTGTGAACAGTAACATTTCCTACAGTAGCTATGTGCTGCAAAATATTTTTTGCAAATTCATTTCCTACACCTACTATTTTCTGCACTTCTTTTTTATTAGCAAAATTTTATTTCATATTTTCTTTACCTACATTCATATTTGCTTCTACTGTGGATAAATTATTACGTTTTTGGCATTTGAACACGAAAATAATAACCTATGTTATCAATATTATATTATATAAATATTGCATGTAGTTGAGTGTAACATTGAAAATTTTCACCCCAAGAAAATCATTGTCAACCGAGGCGTATATCTGTCACTGTTGGCACGAGAACTGATAACTATTTATAGCATATCAAACCCGATGTACATTTATATAAGATTTTACGTTATTGCCACAATACACAGTAGGAGACAAGGAGCCATGTGAATTTTCAATACTCTAAGAGTGTTAATTGTTTTGCCTAATTAAGTAAAAACAATTTCCCTATTAAATAATTGTAAAAATATAATAATTGTACGTATAAAATTAATTTGTCACTTTTACCCTCGCAATATACATTTGCGTAATTTAACTCTCCACGTCACAACATCTCTTAGATCTTTAAGAATAACAAAACTGGAACTCGGAAATTTTTACATCTAGTGATTGAAAAAACGCTTCGTTAGACACCACTCTAATTTTACACACAAGTACTCTCAAACTGAATTTGATATTAAACAGATGTGTCTCATTTACAACATTCATCGCTTCGGATAGCAAGTTTTCCAACAAACTGTTGGAATTCCGAGGTACTAATTGTGCTTCTTTATAAGCTGACTTGTTTTTATATTCCTATGAAGCAGAATGTATTCAAAAACTTCTAATGAAACAAGGAAAACACTACCTGTGGCCTTCTCTTCGACATTCAAATATATATCGACAATGTTTAATCAATGAACAATAGTTAATTTTATTTGTATGTTGACTCGATATATCCCAGTGAACTTGAAATAAAAGACGCCATAGAGCCTGCCACATCTGTTTCATATATGGATGTTTTACTGACTACAGACGATAAAGACCAATTAAAAACTAAACTGTATGACAAACGACATGACATCAGATTTTCAAGAATCAATTTTTCTTATTTATGTAGTAATATTCTACTATAACCTACTTACGATGTTTATGTCTCCTAACTAATTCGCTACTCAAGAGCTTGCTCTGAATATGATCAATTTTTAAAGTGAGGAAGGCTACTGACAGATAAGTTGATGTTTCGGGGAATTCAGCAACTTCGTTTAAAGGCGGCATTTGTAAAATTTATGGTAGCATCAATGACCTTGCTAATATAACCTATCATTGGGTCGTATTTTGGCTGACTTTTTTCATACCAAATATGACTACGAAAAGTTCCATCTTCCTGATCAATACATACGGCTCGAGGCGGGTGTGACCGGTCAACAGGGGATGCATACCTCTCCTGGGCACCTGATGCCATCTTTGAAATTTCCAGGGGTCCGGGTTTTATCACTATCGATCACTGTTCATCATCTTCACCTTTTACATTGAGCAAACAAGTTTTCTGAAAGGCCCTAAATTCATAATAAAGATTGATGAAATAAATAATTATGAAGAGAGAAAATTAGATATATATAAATAATAACATTAAATTCTTATTAACAATGGTTGTTTCCATTCTTATGTCGATACGATATATCCTGGTGAGCTTGAGATAAAAGATACTACAGAGTCTGACATATCTGTTTCATATTTGGATATTTTGCTTGAAAAAGACGTAAATGGTAATCTAACAACCAAGCTTTATGATAAACGTGATGACTTTTCAATCGTCAACTTCCCTTACTTATACAGCAATATACCTTCATCACCTGCATACGGGGTATATATCTCTCAGTTGATTCGATACGCAAGTATATGCACTACGTATGTACAATTTCTAAAACAAGGTAAATTATTGGCAAACAAGTTGATGAAACAAGAATATCAGCTGTCTCGTTTAAAGTCATCATTTCGTAAGTTCTATGGTCGATACAATGACCTTGTCAGCAAATACAATTTATCATTGAGTCAAATGCTGACTGACGTTTTTCATACTAATTGTTGGGCCATTATTTACACACGAAATTGTCGACGGATTTTTTCCGTTATTTCCCGATCATGACAAGGAGCACATGGCGAGTGTGACCGGTCGACAGGGGCTGCTCACTCCTCCATGGCACCTGTTCCAACCTCTGATGTTTGGAGGTCCGTGTTTGCTCTACTCCTATTTTGTATTGTTTAATGGACTTTTGAGCTTAAATACTGTTCGTTATCTCCATATTCTTCATTCGTACCTTTAATACGTTGTGCGATGGTTTTTTATATTGTAGGGAACTAGAGATTTTTTTTTGTGCTATGTGTAGGGATGGCATTACGATGAGTGATAAAATAGCGAGCAAAAATTCTTAAAGTTATAGGAGCATCTTTTCGCAATCAAAATTCCATACAGTTTAAATTCAATTAAAATTCTTTTAAAGCCATATATGGGGTATTTTTTATGAGTTCAGATTATCAAAATTAAAAAGATCTTTCTATTTGTTTTTTTACTTTATACAAAGATCACTGTTCCGTAAATTACACGATTTGTCAATCGCGTTCCAAAGATATCAAATATCTAAAACAATAACCGATTTATTTCCCGACTCCACATTTAAATAACATACCAATTTAAAATCTAATTTACGATAGAAAGGCGAGGTTGTTCAAGTTAAAAATCGGCGAACATTTTAATTTTAACGTAAATAATATATAATCATATCTATTTTCATTCAATCTAATATTATTTTTGAGCTCAAATACGCCATATAAAGCTTTCAAAGGGGCATTATTTTGGTAGTTTCTGGTGCATTCTGGAAATTAGTTTTCAAATATATTTCATAAACAAGAATAAGTTCCATTATTTTAAACAGATAAATAATGATTTTAATAATGGGAATGCAAGGGCACTCTTCCGACCACTTGGAAAAATAAATCAATTTTGAAATGTCATATTTTATCTTTTATATTAAGGTCTCTAGTATGCGGAGCCAGCTGAAAATAGTCTTTTGCTGTAGTATTGATGTGTAAATTATTAATTAGATTCTGCCCCTCCCACTTTATGTTGCTGAAAAGATCAGAAACCGACAAATTCATACTTTTGACCCCCCTCCCCCAACAAACACACAACAAGAATAGGATTTTTTGAGTCTGTGCAGGTTAAAGTTTTTGCTTGTTAAAATTTTTGTATGTGGAAGTTGCCCCCCCCCCCCTTCTTCACTTTCAGAAAAAATCAGAAAAAAGTTGTTATGGTCCTGACTTTGCTAGCATCGATTAGAACTATTACTGGTTATGTGTTTGGTTATTATTTAACTGATATTGTGGTACCCGGCGATTAGGGCTAAATTGTTTTAAAACATAATTAGAATTTTCTATCTATCTGTTTTACATGCATAAAAAAATATTAACTGCAAAATGAGATCATTAGCTTTCTAACTGCTTTTTAAAGTGTCTTTTTTAAAACTGATACTGATGTTGTAAGATAAATGTCTATATTCTCAATTACCCCGTTTCAAATCATGTTTATATAATGACAAGGTACTTTTTATCGACCTATGACGTTACTTTACCTTACATTATGAATTATGGTGTTCCTTTTCAATTTTGTAATAAAACAATGCAATACTGTAAAGTATCTTAAACAAAAAGTAAAAAAGATAACAAAAATAGAAAAACAGTCCCATAAAGCTTAAAGTCTACACAAAATGTAATCAAAATGTCATAAATTTTTAAGATGATGACGATTTTGACCTTCCGTAGGCTTAGGTGTTTCCGTGAAAAAGAAAACACAGTGATTCGAGTCCTCTGCTTTTCAGATGAAAAATAGATACATCAAAAGTATTGCTTCTTCAAGGCTCATTAACCAAAATACAGTTGTGTATTCTTAAGGGTTTGGTTTTGTGTTCATCCAAGCGAAACTCGTATGAAATAAAATTCTCAGTATCTTAATAAATACTTCTTGCTTACTCTTGAAAACTGACCTATGACACCTTCCATGGGAAAGCTGTCTTGACATGTATGCAGTTTGGTTGTCACTTGCAGTGTCATGCAGCAATAATGTGCATATTCCACTTGCAGGACTGCACAGCTAAAGGTCTAACAAAACAATAACATGACATTTGTTGTGTATGTGCAGATAGTTGAACGTCATGGGTACAACTATTTGTTTCGTTCCTAGCAATTCTGTGCGTACTTTTTCCATAACTGTCTGTTTTTCATCAACTAGGCATGTCCGCCATGCGAAATCTGTGAGCTGCCATTCCGGTATTGAAACCAACTGACTTTTTTTGTAATCTGATGTCTCTAGTACCCCAATTACACAAATCAATTAGAGAGATATCTCGTAAAACATATCCAGTTATTAGAATGTTTCGATCTAAATGTTTAATATTGTTTATTATAAAAGTAACATCGATGTTTACGTCATATCTGGGAATGCTCCGTCTTTGATTTTACAATGACCAGATAAATTAATACGCGCCCAGTTTTAGCTGTTCCGACTGAAGTTAACGTCTCTTATTTCTTTTGCAGGTAAGGCTATTAATTACCTTTTATCAAATAAGCATATTAATCCTACAAATGTAGGACAATGTCATATAATATTGAAAAATATTGCACGAAAATTAAGAACTATATTCACTCAGCGTAGTTTATTTCTGAGGTCTGTCATGCGATATTCGGCTAAAGTGAAAGTAGGAGCTGGTAAGTCTATATTTTGTGTTTATTTTGAATTATGAGCCTTGTCTCAGATCTACGATATAACTCCTAGTATCAGTAATACATTTTGAGTATGACAACGCCTGCAATCTGATGCACATCAATTTTAAAAAGGTTAAACGTTATACAAAGGATCTGAGAATTTCCACGTGTTTGTTGCAAACCACAATTTGGTAGCGGGCAATATTTAAGGTTCCTCTGATAAATGTTACCATGTTTCAAAATACTAATGGTATTCGTCATTGTATCAAAATATAGTTCAGTCAAAAACAGGGTTTCAAATATTATAAGTAGAGTAAATAACTAAATTTTGTTTTCATTAATGAGCAATTTTTGTGTAAGATCCTTCATTGAGCCTCAGACACACCAAGTTAAATGTCCAATGACGGCTAAGTGAAGTGACTCTACGTAGTACACATATATGGTAAATCAGTTGTGTTATTTGTAAATCAGAATTTTGATATTCCAATTTTATTGCTTTTTTGTTTTACTTTTTGTAAAAGAGATGCAGGTATTATTAATTATTTATATAAATAATATTCACATAAGTTTGTACTATGTATACAAACCATCATTTTGGACTTGGTCCTTCTAATTTGCAGATTAGTGCTGTGTATGTAGTTCTCATGGGGAAAAGTAAATTAAACGATAATAATTTTCAAGGATGTCAACTTAATTTGCTTATTGCTTGATATATGTAAATTGTTCATCAAATGAAGAGTTCAGCAAAATTGAAAAAAAAGTTTCTTTTTTTTTTAAGATGAAAATTGCATAAAGTATTAACAATTAATATTCTCTAGTTGAAATGGTTAAGATTGAAAACTTGAATTTCTGCAACTGCATTGGTTTCATCAAAAAGGGCCGGAATATAATAAGGGGATCTTACCTGATGATCTTATGTTACCAATGAGCATGCTGAATCAAATGCTACCAAGCATGTTTATTTTTGATTGAATGTTCATTTTATGAAAGTTTTTCATATGCTCAATCAGACTTAGGTTGTTGGTTGCACTTGTAAGGAAAAGATAAGGTGCTGGGAGGTGGGGGTGGGGGGTAAATCTTGGTATTGATCCATAAATAATATTCTTGTAAAAACCTCTTAAGATTTTTCAATAAAATTGAAAAAAAAAATGAATGTACATGTAGTCATCACTTTATCTCAAAGGTTATTATTATTTTTTTTATTTGAGGACCTGCATTTTAATGGTACAGGCAAACCTTGTTATTTCTATCCTGATGGGACCAATAAAAAAGTTGAGAAATCTGGTATAGTTTGACACATTGAGGTTAATATGCTTAAAGAAAATATGGAAGAGACTTTCAATGAAATATTAAGATAACAAACAATAATCAAATTCAAATTCACATTTATTGATTAGAGATTGAAGCAAAACTCTATTGTTATAATGTCTCGGAGAAAAAAAAGTTTTATCGGACACAGTTTCAGGAAATAAATACCGTTCAGTTAAAACACTGACACCCTTCAACATGTTCAACAAAGATTAATATTAATATCTAGATTTAAAAGAATTGTTTTTGAACTTTTTTCCCTAAAATTTATTATAACTATGTTTATCATGTTTACAGAATGCCTTGTTTCACAAAAAAGAACACTGTTCAGATATTTTCTCTGGACTGCCAATTTCTGCATTTCATGTGATACCTGTGTTGGAACTCTCCCAAAAACCTCCCCTGTGAGGTAAGTTTTATATCACAATGAAATGATTCTGTAAATTTAATAGACATGTGTATAAGGGTATAAGGTAGGTGTTATAATCACAGTGAGCTAACTAGTAATTTTCAGTTTGTATGATTGGATTCAGAAAATAATGAAAGAATGTACAAGTTTTATGACGAGAAATATATATATGGTTGGATGAAAAGAAAGATCTTGTTTAAGTGAATGTTGCGTATGTGTCCACCACATTGTCTCGAGCCATGGTTGGAGTCCGCCTACAGCTCTCTCCTACCCGAGGCTGCTTGAGCGAATAAAGTATCATTATCATGAATAATCAAACCTTATGTGTGATGTCACATTATAAACCAATAAAAGTAATCGTTTATATTGCAGTTGACTTAAACAATAAAAAAACAAATGTTAGGTAAACAGTGACTGAAAAAAGAAAAGTCACATCAGAGGTTATTTTTAAAAAATTGAAAACTTCAATCTCTTTTGGAAGGAAATTTTCTGATCATCTTCTTGTAACTTACTAACACACATGTCATCATATCAGGTTTTTAAAATTCTGCCATCAAATCCGTACCTTTTCATTTAACCTTCAGATTTTGTACCGATACTTGTTTGCTTTATTTGATTATGATCTTATATGCTTGTCTCATCTACTTCCCAAGGCAAGATGACATGACCATCACTTGGGTTTACCTTGATCTTATTTATGGTTGACCTCTTTGTATATAGATTAGACTCATTAATCTCTATATGGATTAAACTACTCTGATCTACACTAATTGTAAATTAAAATAAGATATATTCAGTGCAATGATCAGTGTTAACCAACATTTACAATATGACCATCATTGCTGAGGGATGTGTAGTCTTTGACCCTGAAATTTACATGTCTATCTTTGCATACTTTTTACTTAGTCATGATGTAAAGATTTAACTTTCAAGTTCCTTCTTTGAGAGTGATCAACAGTATTGTTTTTTTAGTGGTATGTTATAAATTATTTATATTTAATATTTTACAGATCTCAAAGTTAAGGAGATCATTCAAATGACAGAGGTTTTGGTCCATGTTGATTTGTCTCAACAGTTAATCTTTTGGAAGGCAGTGTTGGAGAAAATATCAGCAACATGTGAAGACTGTGATTTAGTTTCATATGATATGACTTGAGAAAGTTAATATTTTTAGGTCACCTGAGTCACTCAGGTGACCTATTGCTATCTGTTTTCGTCCGTCGTCGTGCGACGTGCGTCGTCCGTCGTCCGTCGTGCGTTAACTTTTGAACATTTTCAACTTCTTCTCCAAAACCGCTTAACCAATTTCAACCAATTTTGGCATATAGCATCTATGGTTGAAGGGGAACAAAATTTGTGAATTTCATGGTCCATGCCCCCCTGGGGCCCGAGGGGTGGGGTTAAAACCACCAAAATTGATGCAATCTTTAAAAATCTTCTTCTTCTCCTGGACATCAAGCAGTCAAACTGTTGACATGGTTGTAATAAGCATTGGGCCCTCTATCTAAATTGTGAATTTCATGGCCCCAGGGTGAGGGGTTCTGGTGCTAGGCTGGGGCTATATAGATCATATAGTGAAAGTGCATTATTTCTTTGAAAATCTTCTTCTCTGCTCCTGGGTATTAGATAAACTAAGTACATAGTTATGTTGAGCAAGACTGCCTCTTCCAAAATTGTGAATTTCATGGCCCCTGGGTCAGGGGTTCTGGTGTTAGGACGGGACTCTATTGATTATTTCCCGATCATGACAAGGAGCACACGGCGGGTGTGACCGGTCGGCAGGGGATGCTCACTCCTCCATGGCACCTGATCCCACCTCTGATGTTTAGAGGTCCGTGTTTGCTCTGCTCCTATTTTGTATTGTTTAATGGACTTTTGAGCTTGAATACTGTTCGTTATCTCCATATATTTCATTACATAGTGAAAATGCATTATTTCTTTGAAAAACTTCTTCTCTGCTCCTGGGTATTAAATAAACTAACTTAGTACATAGTTATGATGAGCAAGAGTGCCTCTTCCAAAATTGTGAATTTCATGGCCCCTGGGTCAGGGGTTCTGGTGTTAGGGCGGGACTCTATTGATTATATAGTGAAAATGCATTAATTCTTTGAAAATCTTCTTCTCTGCTCCTGTGTATTAAATAAACTATCTAAGTGAATGGTTATGATGAGCATGGCTGCCTCTTCCAAATTTGTGAATTTCATGGCCCCTGGGTCAGGGGTTCTGGTGTTAGGGCGGGACTCTATTGATTATATAGTGAAAATGCATTAATTCTTTGAAAATCTTCTTCTCTGCTCCTTTGTATTAAATAAACTAACTAAGTGAATGGTTATGATGAGCATGGCTGCCTCTTCCAAAATTGTGAATTTCATGGCCCCTGGGTCAGGGGTTCTGGTGTTAGGACGGGACTCTATTGATTATATAGGGAAAAATGCAATTATTTCTTTGAAAATCTTCTTCTCTGCTCATGGGCATTAAATAAACTAACTAAGTACATAGTTATGATGAGCAAGAGAGCCTCTTCAGAAATTGTGAATTTCATGGCCCCTGGATCAGGGTTGGCCGGGAAATACCAGTGGTGGGAATTACCAGTGGTAAATACCGGTATATCCCGTCCCGGGAAATACTACAAATTTTCTCTAAACTGGGAAATATTGGGAAATACTGGAAAATACTAAGTTATTAGAGTTTTTTTATTTCTCTTATTCATTCAATCTTATACAAAATTTAAAAATAAAATAAACATAAAAGCAGAAGGTGAATAATATGGAATATGTCTCAAATTGCTATATAACCAGGTCCAGCACAATCTCTTGATTAAGCTATATAGCTTGAAATAGCTGTATAGCTTTAATAAGCTATTCAAAATAGCTTGATAAAGCTATTTATATGCAGGTTTTCACAAAAATGTTATTTGTACAGAATAGACAAAAAGTCGCAAGTATTTGACTATTCATATATGAAATATGGGTTATCAAATCAACAACCCAAATCAAAGATAGTTCTAACATTGCAGCATTTGAATACTTTTAAGCAAAAGATGAATTTCCATTGTTTGGGTAACTGTTCACTACCTTGTGTGCGTTGAGGCATGGATAAGTATGATTACTTCTCATTGTACTGAATTATTACCAATCAGTTATCTTGTTGACCATAATTGGCCTCCTTTATAATTTCATTGAAGAAGTAACTGTATCAATTGCTTTATATAGCCCCAAAACTTTTAGAACTTTGAGTACAAAGTCACTTTAGGAGACGCAATTTGATGAGTGATTTTTACATGCATTATTTTCATAAGAGTTCAAGATTGAATATCATCACTGCACCAAGGTGCGACTTTTTGTGCATACTTGAAAAATAACACATTTGAGAAAAAAGTGTGATAAAATAGCTCAATCAAGCTATTCTGAATAGCTTAATAAAGCTATATAGGTAAATCAAGCTATATAGCTTAATCAAGAGATTGTGCTGGACCTGATAACAGATTCAGAATGTATCACCTACTCCAGGTCCCATACCCAAAAGCATTCTGAAACATTTCCCTGGCTGTACAAAAACTGAAGTTTTTCAATTTAAGTTTCGATTTTCAGTTTTGTAAAATTATTAAGTTTATTAATTATAAATCCAAGAACAACAACAAAAAAAAACCAAAAACAAAAAACAAAACTTGTTTTCATCCTTCTATAACCATTGTAATTTTTACAAACAATCATGTTGTTTTGACAAATTGCTCTGCATGGACAGTTTTGTGCTCCTGTTTTGAGATATAATTACCTTGAGTAAAACTAAAGGCTTCTGCTCAGATTTGATATTCATACCATACTCTACATTTAAGAATTTTCTTAGATCCCTCTTTAGTTAAATAAAAACCCTATTGTGATCTTTGTGTTCATTTCATGGCCCTTATTGACTACATCTGACTCCAACACTCATGATTGGTATATGAATTAATATACAATGTTATGATTACATGTATATAAAATGAATTACTTGGAAACCAGAATTTTTTAATCGGGAACAGTGATACCAGGTAGATATCTAAGCCAAGAAGGTGTACTACATGTCAATATGAATGAAGTATGTACCTATTTCTTATTTCCCAGTATTTCCCGGGAAATACCAGTAATTCCCGGTAATTACCAGTATTTCCCACCGTCCTGGGAAATACGAGTATTTCCCAGTTTTTTGCCAACCCTGCCCTGGATCGGGGTTTTCTGTTAGGGCGGGACTCCATTGATTATATAGTGAAAATGCATTAATTCTTTGAAAATCTTCTTCTCTGCTCCTGGGTATTAAATAAACTAACTAAGTGAATGGTTATGATGAGCAAGAATACCTCTTCCAAAATTGTGAATTTCATGGCCCCTGGGTCAGGGGTTCTGGTGTTAGGGCAGGGCTCTATTGATTATATAGTGAAAATGCATTAAATATTTGAAAATCTTCTTCTCTGCTTTTGGGTATTAAATAAACTAACTAAGTACATAGTTATGATGAGCAAGAGTGCCTCTTCCAAAATTGTGAATTTCATGGCGCCAGGGTGAGGGTTTCTGGTGTTAGGGCGGGACTCTATTGATTATATATTGAAAATGCGTAAATTCTTTGAAAATCTTCTTCTCTGCTCCTGGGCATTAAATAACATAATTAAGTGAATGGTTATGATGAGCATGGCTGCCTCTTCCAAAATTGTGAATTTCATGGCCCCTGGGTCAGGGGTTCTGGTGTTAGGACGGGACTCTATTGATTATATAGGGAAAAATGCAATTATTTCTTTGAAAATCTTCTTCTCTGCTCATGGGCATTAAATAAACTAACTAAGTACATAGTTATGATGAGCAAGAGAGCCTCTTCAGATATTGTGAATTTCATGGCCCCTGGATCGGGGTTTTCTGTTAGGGCGGGACTCTATTGATTATATAGTGAAAATGCATTAATTCTTTGAAAATCTTCTCTGCTCCTGTGTATTATTTAAACAAAGGAAGTGCATGGTTTTGATGAGCAAGAATACCTCTTCCAAAATTGTGAAATACATGTCCCCAGGGTCAGAGGTTCTGGTGAAAGGGGGGAGGGGTGGGACTCTATTGATTATATAGTGAAAATTCATAATTTCTTTCAAAATATTTTTTCTACTCCTGGTTATAAAGCAAAGAAACAAGTGTACAGTTATGATGAGCAATCTTAGAATGCTTTTACAAAATTTTTAAAACTTGTGGTCCCAGGGGTTCTTTGTGTCTGGGGGGGGGGGGCTTTATTGATAATATAGTGAAAGTGGGTGAATTCTTTGAAAATCTTCAACTACATGTAATTGCATAGTTATAATGATTATAATGATGGGGGTACCTCTTCCAAATTTGTAATTTTCATGACCCTGGCTCATGGGTTCTGCTGTTAAGGTAGGGCTGTGTTAAATAGTGAAAATGCATTATTTCTTTGAAGATCATCTCTGCTCCTGGGCATATTGGAGGCAATTTCAGAGTAAAAAGTTTTAATAAGCAAGGGTATATTTACCAGAATTTTGAACATCTGGACCATTTAGTCAAGTGTTCTGGTCCTGGCCAGGGCTCTATTAATTTGTATTCTACTGAGTGAAGTTATTCCCCTTTGCCATTCACCTTTGATAATTAATCACAGTAGGTAATGTATTTGAAAGGTTAATAGAATAAGAGAATTATGCAAGAACATTTATTGTATAATACAAAAAGTACTTTCTTAGTCTAAATGATAAGTAGACTTGGAAATAATACATGAATAAAAATGAAACAAAAATAACTTATCTTTTTAAATGTTCTTCAAAGGCCAAGTGAGGTCAATGTGAGAGGTAAGACATTTTATTAAAGTCTGCATGGTAATAGTGATAAATGAGGGACAGATAGATAGATACTAGAACAATTATTTTGTTGATCTTAATCATACTATTTTTCTTGCTTTTTTGCAACAAAGCTTTAATTGTCAGTTTATGAATCCTCAAAATTGTTGTACTCAGGTGACCGTTAAGGCCCTTGGGCCTCTTGTTGATTTCATGGTTGTATGAACAGATGCATTGACCTTTCCAAACATCATTGAAAAAGAACATATGATGACCAAACAAAAATACATATTTGAACTTTCCATGTGTTTACAATGAAGAACATTTTGGATGTTATAATAATGTTTTATCTAATTTAATGTTTAGTGCATTAAATGCTAAAAATGTTTTAAAGTCACTCTTGTGAAACCCATGCTAAGAACAGGTCTCAAATATCTTAGAGAGTTATATTAGAGTTATATTGTTAGAATTGAAGCTTATTTATAACATTATACCTCATATCTTTAAAGAAACTTTCACAAAAATTAGTCAAACTTGCATATACTGGTTAACATGTTAAAAGAAATATAATATCCTGGAAGTGATTAAGAATAAAAAAAAAAGTTCATTTATCATCCTTTTCTTTTGTTCTTCTTGGTGACTTTTTTACAATAATCAAAGACATTAACATTTTAGCTCATCTGAGCTGAGGCTCTATTGAACTTTTCTGATCAAAGAGTCTCTGGTTTCTGTCCATATGTCATCCATAAAAATTAAACCCTAAAATACGGGTATCAAAGTTTGACATGGGAATAGAAAGAAAAAAAATCGTCCTTTAAGGAACAACAAGGTACGTAATGATTTACTCATAATGTATGCAAGCATCCTCAAGTAGTGAAGATTCAAGTTGGTCGAAATCATGGGCCAGACTTGATGTTAAAATAGTATTAAAATATTCCCTTTGTATTTTTTTTCCAATATTTTCTTCTTAAAATAAATCTGAGATCAGATTTTATATATAAATTGGTAAATGCATGTATACATGTGAAAAAAAAAACTTTAGAAAACATATAAGCCATCTTAGCCATATTGATAATGAAATATCCTCATGTTGTGGAATCAGTTTTGGATTAGATATGGCCTTATGACCCCAAGGTGGGGCCACAATATTTGCACAAATTTGTTTTTATGAGAATTAAGGGGGATAAGAATGTCTTAGAAATCTGAAGAACATCAAGGTGACTCAAGTGAATGTTGTGGGCCAGGCCTCTTATTTAAATTGCACACTTTCATTCCCCCTGCAGATTTTTAACATCTTATTTGGCATATTTTTTAAGGAGAAAATTATTTTTCTGACATTAATTTCCCTGTGTTTTGTACACACCATAGAGTAATTTTTTAGATACATCTGGGCTTTCATATAAAGTGCTTTTTTTAGATCAACAGTGAGTCCCTTTAATTCTATTTTTAATACATTGCCATGTGGTTGGGACTACTTCTATGGCTAGCATTTTCTTGTTGAACTAACAGGTATGCATTTAAAGAAATGTACCTTTTGTAGTGAGTTTACATTTAAAACAAAGGTTCTTCACAAATAGTTGTAGCCACTTAATTGGTTTAACTATTTCATATTTTTTTGGATTTTTTGGTGCACTACTAAAACCTGTGGCTGCGCAGTCCTGCAGGTGTATTGTACACTTCATAGCTGCAAACTGCTGCAAGTTCAATTAAGCTGCATGTACCCAGAGATTGTTTTCATTATGAAGATGTCATGGACCAGTTTTCAAGTGTTAGCAAGGCTTAATTTTTGAGATATTAAGGTTTTTATTTTTAGTGAGTCTCACTTGGCTGCACACAAAACCAAAGCCTTAAACTTCATTCAAACTGTTACAAATATACAATGCCGGCCTTAACTGGATTCCTAAACTTCATAAAAATCCGTAAAAACAGCGATACATTGCAGGGTGAAGCAAACCCTAACAAAAATATACTATTGTAAACTATTGTTTACTATAGTTTACTATAGTTAACTATAGTAAATCAAAGTTCCAAAGTTTTCACTATAGTAAATCAAAGTTCAAACGTTTTCACTATACGTGGGTTGTCCAAAAATGTTGGTGAACAAATGCTTAATTTTCTTAATAAAATGGCAATGGCAAAAGTGTACGATAAGGAGGGATTCTTGTCTGGTTTCTGACTAGACAAAATATCCCAAGTATATTTGCTTGTATGTCTTATAGCTGTAATGTATTTAAAAGATCTTATTTTTCTTTACTCATCATAATTGTACAATTTTAAATAGAAATGGTAAACTGAGTTTGAAATCCAACAGGGACTATGTTTTTGGCGCAACTGCAGCGTATGAAAATATCTCCTTTTCTGTCTATCAAAATCACTTACAGAACATTACATGTGGTTAATTTTTTTAAACAATCAAAGACTTAAAGAAATTTTGATATGTAACTAAAATTAATAATAATGCCCTAAAGTTTTAAAACATAGCAAATAAAAATGATTTTCTAAACAAATTACAATCCTGTAAGCTTTTGAAGGCCTCCAACCTTAAATCAGATTTGAGCAAAAAATCAGTAAAAAGTGTTTTTTCTCTCTTACTAAACGGTCAAAGCTTTTTGTTTTTGTATCATTTTGTATATTTATATGACTACTTTACCATATGTAAAAATAAGAAATATTTAAATATAAGAGGTATATAAAAATAACTAATATATCCTAAAAAATTAAGAAAAACAGAGGAAATCCGGATTACCCAATATCTATTTAAGTTAAGTCATTTCATTTGGTAGAATCATCTGATAGACCTGATATGGTAACATCTTTCTGTGCAAAAAGAAAAACATTTTGTCTTTTAAAATAGAAGTAGGCATCACATGATTAGCAACAGTAATTTTTTACTCTAAATGTCGAGAAAAAAGATAATGACCTTGACCTGACCTTGTTTCTAAAATAAAACAGTCAAATTTAATCTAATTGATACCATCTCTTAGTGATATTGTCTTCTTGAATCTATGAAAATTTCATTAATTTTTAAATACAAGTAATATGAGTGGAATAAGAGAAGAATCCCTCCTTAATATAGACCATGATTTAGAAAATATATATAAAAAAAAATTAAAACAATGCACACTATTTTATGAACGTTATAGGAGTAAATACTTCGTATATGCAAGCTGCACGACCCAGTCTGACATAATTTATTATGCCACACTGCCAAGTGTGTGCAATAATATTTATGTACAGACCATAATTGATTTAATTTTGAAAATTCAAAGCACAATAATTTACGAGCGTCATCAATATAAACACTTCGTATACACATGCTGCACAGTCCAGTCCGACGGCGCTAGATTCATAACAATGTCATGAATAGGGATGTCCTATTTTAATCAAATAACAGTGGTTTTCCACTTCTTGCACTGTCTCCGAAATTTTACACACCGTTGAAAAATCGTATACACCAATTACAAATCAATGAACTAAATAAATTCCAATATTTTCAAGTTGTTTGAATAAATATTTTGTGTCTGACGTCGTTTTAAACATATTAAAACATAACTGTATGATTGGACGCTGTTCCATTCGGATGGCCGATGTCAAATTTTCTGTCAATTTTTGAAACATACTTCTTGCGGTTTTCGCTTAATATCCTTACTGTCTATTTAGTAAGCGATACTAAAGATATCAGAAAATGACGATAGCCGCTTTATTTGCGACACATTTAATTTTTATTAAGCCTTGACTTGTTTCATAAAG
Source organism: Saccostrea echinata (assembly GCF_033153115.1). Classification (NCBI taxonomy): domain Eukaryota; kingdom Metazoa; phylum Mollusca; class Bivalvia; order Ostreida; family Ostreidae; genus Saccostrea; species Saccostrea echinata. Next base: position 10,554,595 of record NW_026889795.1, on the reverse strand, counting down.
AAAATAATCATTTTAATCAGAACACTTTATTTAAAAGTTTAAGGCATTTTAACCCTGCTCCGTGCGCACTACCGGCGACCTATAATGACCGCGATGTTTACAAAAATATTAAGTTCAAACATTAATAATCAAACTTTTCTGACTTTTATTTTCATAACCAATATTTTGGTATACAAAAAGTATATCTTGAACCATTCTTTTTTACAAAACGCCTTTGTCCACGACCTTTATGGACAACCCTCGTAGTAAATCAAAGTTCCAAAGTTTTCACTATAGTTAACCAAAGTTTCAAAGTTTTCACTATAGTAAATCAAAGTTCCAAAGTTTTTGCTATAGTAAATCAAAGTTCCTAAGTTGTTACTATAGTTAATCAAAGTTTTAACGTATCACTATACTATATCAACATTTTCACAACAGTTTATCAACGTATTAAAGTATTTAAATAATTTTTTGCATATTTTAACTTTTTTTTGGGGGGGGGGGTGATTTGGGGTTGGGTGGGGCCTGGGGGGTTTTGTACATGTAAGTTAAAATTTCAAAGTTTTTACCACAGTAATTCGAGGTTCCAAAGCTTTTACTATAGTTAACCAAAATTCCAAAGTTTTCACTATAATTAATCAAAGTTCCAAACTTTTTACTATCATAGTAATCAAAGTTCCAAACTTTTTACTATAGTTAATCAAAGTTCCAAAGTTTTCACTATAGTAAATCAAAGTTCCAAAGTTTTTACTATAGTTAATCAAAATTCATAAGTTTTTACTTAGTAAATCAAAGTTCATAAGTTTTTACTTTGATACTAAAGTTAGATATAGTAAACTATAGTTAACCATAGTTTACTATAATACTTTTTGTTAGGGAAGCTTCTACTAAGCCCTTATCTCTACTCCTTACAAAAATATTTACATTTGTTATGTTTTTCTATGTTTTTTTAATGTTTTTCTACTAAGCCAACTGTGAAATTGATTTGAATGTCATTTTCGTGTATACTCACGCGTACAAATATGCGCGGAGAAACTTGCGCTAAAGTGACGTCACAATGAACAACAGAGACGTAAATAAAAATATGACGATATAGGGCAGCGAGAAATTCAAACATTGAGTATATTTTTGGTGCTTTTGAACATGTAAAATGTAAATATAAGGAATGTTTTTAAGCTTAGTGTGAATTATTGGTGTGTAAATCACACAAAACTTAAAAATATTCCTTAAATATTAACTGCTGTTACTTCAAACGTTTTGTGTTACAGCATTTTGATAGTGTAAATCAGATATAGATTCTCAAAAATTACAATAAAATTTTTGAAAATTTAAAACCGTCAAATTTTGTTCAAAAGTCAGAAACGTCAAAACGCACGACATTTCTACATTTTACGCAACCTTTCCTTACGATAGAATAAAAACCAGACGTTTTGGAAATCATAGATAAGTGCTTCTTCAAAAATAAAAATGGAAGTCGGAAATTTTCATATCTTTTGATTGTTCATCAACAAAATTACTTAGTTAAAAATCACTCTCATTCTATACACAATTACTCCAAAGTTGATATTAAATAGATGCTGGAGTTCCTAATTGACAACATTTATGGAGTCTTCGGAGATTGGGTCTTTTAACAAGCTGTTGGAATTCCGATAGGCACTTATTGTGTTCCTTTATTAGCCGACCTAAACACACTGGTTGTAGCGTTCAACTCGACTTTAAGATACGTCGACGATGTACGAACAATAAACAATAGTTATTTTCATTAATATGTCGACTCGATATATCCCAGTAAACTTAAAAAGAGACCACAGAGTACCCCATCTGTTTCATATTTAGATGTTTTACTGACTATAGACGATAATAGCCAACTAAAACCTAAATTTTATGACACACGAGATGACTTAAACTTTTTCAACGCGTAATACAGTTAAGGTGCTAAAATGGAAATATCGGAATTTTTGGATTAAAAAAAATACATTCTTTACAAGGATGGGTGATTCTTAACTGATATCAGACAAATGTAATGTGTTTCTCTATTGGGGTCCTCTATATATTCCCATATTTCAAGGGCATAAACAAATTAAAAATCTAAGTTTAATTTACAATTCTTTTCAAAACTATGTGTACTTTGTAAAAAAAAAATATGCTGTATAAACCTATATAGATTATGCTATTTAATAAATTTAATTAATTGCTAAAATTACATTTGTTAGACCGCATGTTGAATATTTTGCTGGTCAACTAGAGTACATTATACAAAGATAAAGTTATTTTATTTGCAAGATTTCATCATGTTCGCAGCACTTTTCATATAACTTAATTCTTCATGAGCTTATGAGTACAAGCTTGACATGATCCATTTGGGGTATGCCCTTGCAATATATCGATTATGGGGACATTGTGATTAATTTTATTCACATGTTTTTTTATGTATCTTAAACATTATCTCTGATATATTTTAATTGTGAAGCGCTTTAGAGGACCCAAATTGATAGAACGCTATAAAACTTTTATATTGCAATTACAATTATTACAATTACAATTTATTAGGACCCTTCTTTTACTTTTGCAATATGAATAAAATAGTAAAATATACATCGCATCTAAGCTAATGGACTCTTAAAGGTCATAGGAAACGATTCTTAACACTAGGATTTTACTTTTTAAACCTAAAGCTATATATGAAAGAATGTTAAATTACGAGTAGTAATATTTTTTGGCCTTTGTTCTATTGAAAAATAAAGGTGAAAACGTTTCCACTTGTTCCTTTTCTTACCCGCTTATCGTTCTTGATTTTGTGGTTTTATGATGTCACAAGAGCCCACTGATGTAAACAGAGCATTAGACTAATGTATTTCTACCATATTTTATCTAGTTAATTTTAGCTATTTTTATAAATATAAATGTGTCTTTGTTTTCAGGTGAGTTATCTGATTTCGTAGTTCAGTCAATTCAGTGTGCGTGAGTCGTTGATAAGGCACGGCAACTCAAAACTAGAGGTTTTTATCGGAGGATGATCCTGATGAATATCCTATATAAAATTACGCTTAAATTATTATCGATTACTTACTCTACATCAAACCTTTAGAAACAAAAAAAATATTTCCCTGTTTAATATACATATACGACATACTAAGAGGATTTCATCATCATTAAAAAAAAATATTAAGTCATTTTTTATTTCAAGAAAAATCGCATAATGCAACATAGAATCGAGCAATTTATTTTGACTTTTTCTGCTTAGAATAAAAAGTTTGATTAAGCCTGTAATATTCTGTTAAAGAAAGATATATGACACGTATGTGGGGGATATCCCTAACGTGAATCCCCAAAATAAACACGGGGGCCAGCGTAAGTCCATGATAAGCTAGGATCATTGAAAATGTCAGCGTCTTTGAAGTTTCGTTTTCCCCGATCCGAAACACACATATTGCTGTAAAAACGATATAGCAATAGAATCCCTGAGTTTATGACATGATCGTATTCTTCTATAATATATACCGGTATATATATATATATATATATATATATATATATATATATATATATATATATATATATATATATATATATATATATATATATATATATATATATATATATATATGAAGAAGAAATGTTGAGCCCAGAGCAACTGAGATTGTTACGATGCCGATACTTCGTGCAGTCACGGTTTGACTCGACAATTTCGATTTTTGAATTACTCGATATGTAGTAAACAGTGCAGTCCGTGATCAGTTTGCAAATTTATCCATCCATCATTTGCGAGACTAAAATTCAATATTAATGTTCTTTTTAACAGGTGATAAAACTTTTGAAATTATATCCTTTACAGAAAAAAAAAAACCCGTAAATATAATACACACTGGAAAAATAAATAGGTTTGTATACGATGATAAGTACTGATCTTTGATAAATATTTTAACAAATTGACGGGAAAGATACCTACTTTTTTTGTATTTTATGTATTAAATTTTACTAAATTAAAAAAATGTCAATTTCTAATTCATTCAATATCTACATTTGGTAGAATCCTTATTCTTCATAGAAATATTTCCACATGTTAGAGCTGCCTTTTTTTTAATACATAGGTCTACATGTTTAAACGTCGTTTGTGCTAACTCCCATATATAGTGTATACAAGTTTACGTATAGTTCTTGCCAGAGTTAGTTTTTAACCCATCTGCAGTGTGTTTAAAAATTACACGATTATTTCAAGAACTTTCAATTACAAAAAGAAAGAAATAACAGGGGGGGGGGGGGGGGGCAGAGATCGGGTATTGATGGTGATGTTGTACATGAGTAAGTGAATATAAAGACAGTGTCAAATGATAAGAATTGATTAAATTGCAGTATAAAACAGTAACACAAGAAATTTTTTCTTGTTTTTTTAAAAGCCATGTGATACTACACAGCAGGTACATATCGTTTGTCAAGAAAACTCAGTGTAATACTGACTGTGTATAATTTTGTGTGAAAGTAAAACTAGGTTGTAAATAAATGAATTCATTAAAACAACTGCCCTGGTTATGAAAAATGAATTCATTCTCACTCTCCCTTCTTTCTCTCGTCCGATCGCTTTATTTTTCTCCCAATAGATCGAAGTGTCAAACGATGAAAATGATCACACTTTGACTGATAAAACATGCAAACATCTTGCAAATATGCAATGGAATTTTTAAAAAGAAATACTAGCCTGTTTGAAGATCGTATATTTATACAAGATTTTAGCCATGATTATGATATTCTTTAAAATTAAGCTGCAACATGACATGATAGTTTGTAAACATTGCATAGCTTTGAAAGCGACTGGGCCTTACTGACGTCATATGCTAAGGGAGATAAGCAACGTAAGTCAAAGTGAATTTTCACGACAGTAATTTTGATCGACTGTGCTGTAGCTATCTTGCATAAAAAAATCGAAAAACAATTTCAGTCTTATTTTACCAGCTCAGATGAACTTATTCCCGTATGTAACTCAATATGTTCAGGTAATTGTCTCCTATGACCTTAAAATAACAGCAAATAATATTTTATTTGATTACAAAATACATTTTTCATTGTACAAAATATAACTTGATCAACCTCTCACTGCAGACAAACTGGGTCAATTTTTACGATATGACGTCACGTTGACAAATGCATTGCGATCAGTTAATCGTTTATATCTTGCTGTGTGGCATTTAACCAACAACAAAAGGTAAAGTAAGTTTTGATGTAGTCTATAGCTATTCAACGGTTTGAAATAGCAAATATTTTCATTTTGAGGTAATTTGAAGACCTGATATTTTCGTGTGACGTTAAAGTACATATTTTCCGTATAAATCTGGTCCCGCCTCTTTAACCGTGCTGCGCGTTAACTTTCCTTATTTAAGTATTAATATCCCAATATCATCTGCATATGGTTATAACATCTTCCAACTTATTCGATACTCAAGAGCTTCCTCCGAGTACGTTCAATTTTAAATTTTATGGTTGATATAAGGATCTTGTAAGCAAATATAATTTTTCTTTAGCTGACTTTTTTCAATTGTTCGGCCTTTGGTATTATACTGAATTTGACTAAAGAATGTTCCGTCTACCTGATCAATACAGTAAACTCATGTCGGGTGTGACCGGTCAACAAGGGATGCTTACTCCTTCTAGGCACCTGATTCCACCTCTGGAATTTCCAGGGGTTTGTGTTTTATGCCCTCCTCAAAGAATTGTATTGTTTATAGATCGTTTTTTAGATCTTTTTTTTAGATCGATCACTGTTCGTAATCTACACCATTTAGTGTTTAGCCTCATTGCTGCTACTCGAGAATTAAAGTCTAGAGTGTTAGGATTGCAAAAATAGAGAATAATATTAAAGTTATGAAATAAATAAATATCTTTTTAAAAAATATTATAAATATATATGTTTTTACTTCACAACCACGTCTCTTGAATTATGTTTGCACTGTGGATCAAACATCGTAATCATTTAATTGATGTTAATATATTGTTGGCGATTTAAATGCATCCCCTTACAGTATTTTACTATTCTAAAGTTTCTCTTTCAAATTCGATAATTCGATTAACTGACAAAAATCACGAAAAATTTACTTTTTATAAAGATGGTAATTAGTTCGAATGTATCGACCAGAATTTCCTCTGTTCTGCAGAGTATGTGTAAAATATGAAGTTATATAGATATACCAAAATATTAAGTTTTATTATACACGTACAACTTGTAGATACACTGTAGTGATACAAGTATATAAGTGGGTTTTTTTTTAAATCGTATATGTTTTTTTTTAAGTTGTGTGTTTGTTGGTTGGTTGGTTGGTTGGGGGGATGTTACAGTTGATTTGTCTTATAGTACATTGCATGTACATTATTTTTTTTATGAAGACATTCTTATTGTTTTAAATATCCATAAATTTATTTTTATATTAATTTGCACAACCATACCATTTGTGTAACGAATAAGTGAATCAAAAAAGTTGTGCATGTGTGTATGCTTTTACAACTATAATGATTATGATTGTATGTTGTTTTACGTCCCATTCGAGAATTTTTCACTCATATAGAGACATCATTATATACTGGTGAAGGGCTTCATATTTTGACCTTTACTCGGCACTCAGGGCCGTTGAGCAGTAAGGGATCTTTATCGTGCCAACGTCTGCCGTGACAAGGGGCCTCCGTTTTTAAGGTCTCATCTGAAGACACTGCAACTTTTACTTCAAAGTGCCAAGCACTTGGCGAAGGAACAGTTGCTACCTAATTTTTTATCGACTTAGGTCAGTCGCAGCGGAGATTCGAACTCACGACCTTCCGATCACGGATCGAGCGCTCTACAACTATAATGAATAGTGGTTGAGTTGTGAATTTGATTGCGAAAATATTACGAATATTAGTGCTTCACGTAAAGTCTGCAACACACTAAAATTTCAAAAGGTGCAGAACCCTGCGTACAATGAGCAAGGATTTCATGGATTCGAGGGGACGTAATTTTGTGTATTCAGTCATATCTTCGAAAGGAAATAGTACTTTGAAACCTTAGTATATTAATTCGTGGGCGATGTAAATACGTGGGTTAAGGGCATTCATGATTTCCACGAATATGGAGTCATCACGAAATATTATGATTCCACAGTAAAATCAATAAAATGAATTTGCACATTGATACCGATATTTTGGAATATTGGGATTCCATAGCAGAAAAAATATTGTATTGCGATTTTTTTCGGTACATATATACTAACCAAATGTTTGGACTTTGGATTTCTAAAGTAAAGTTTGAAATTTAAGAATGCAAAAACGTTTCAATCGTGCTTAAAAATAATGATGCTGTTGCATGGTTGCATTTTGTTGCAAAACAGTAGTGAGATCAACAACATTTTTTCTATACAATGTATAAATTATAATGTACACTCTGCTTATAATTGGTGGTTAATAAAATTTACTTTAATAAAAAGGATATTTTTAACTGTTATTAGAGATATTGCAGATCATATCGCAATACATTAAGAAAATGCAGTATATCGCAAAACGAAATTCCCATTCGCTATCCAGTCCAACAATTAAGCAGATTTGGAAGACTTTTTTTTTAAGTTAACAGTATGGTGGCGATTCATCTTATTTATGTACAAGCATCTCCTTACGTGAGGTGCGATTTCAGTTTTACAACTAGGGCTCGACATTTTACATGGAAAAATACAGGGCAACCTCATGCAAAGATTCTTATAAATAACAAACTTTTAATTGTGGCCATTAGCAAGCACTTCACTATGACTGATGCAGAGCCTTTTATGGAAAATAGGTTGATATTTACAAGAAAAAGTCATTCTGTTATGATTAGATAAAACTTTACTATAAAAATATTCAAATTGTTGAAATCTTGACCAAATGACTAAAATCATACTTTATCTATATAAATCTCTATTCACTGAATATGTTATTTCGTATTAAACAGATTGTTATTGATCAATCAATTAAAAAAGCTTCTAAAATTGTTAGATCCGCATTTTTACACCCATTTGTCTGATAATTTCATAATAAGTGTCAGTTATCCGCGTGGCGCAGTGGTAAAAGCGTTTTCTCTAGATTTGCAGAGTAAGGAGTCAATCCTTACCTCACAGGTTTGAATCTCACTGTGGAAAATGGAGATCTATCCTTCGGATGAGACCGTATAAACCGAGGTCCCGCGTCCCAGTTGTTGCTAGCACGAAAAAGATCCCTCACTGCCCAATGGCCCTAAGAGCCGAGCATATGTCAAAATTTGCAGCTCTCCAGGGGCTAGTGGTAGCGTCTCCAAATGAGTGGAAAATTCTCGAGAGGGACGTTAAACAACAAATTTACAAACAAACATATAAGTTTCAAAGGTCATCTGTTTTACGCCTCTTTATAAATGTAAGGTCAGAAACGAAATAATTGTCAAATAGTGTAATGTACAGGAGGATATGTAAATATTCAAGCAAATCTAAAAAGTGCATTTGAAATAAGTTTATCTTTTGTTTGTGATTAAAATGAATCTATGGATTTCCTTTTTCTCTACAGACAGGATATGGATGTAAAGCAGGCACAAAATGGAGAAAATCATCGGGGTTACATTTGCTGATAAGAGTATTTAACTTTCACTACAAAGGATGTAGATGACGTAGGTAAAGTATTGTCATGGAATCCCGATATTTGAATTTAATTGGAACTTGCCTGACTACAGTCATATGATTCCAAAATACTAATGTATAAAAAGAAGGGCAAAAGTCTTCAAAAAGATATTTAAAATATCAAGTAGACATTTACACTAAAAGATAAGACTATTAGATTTATAAAGTGTTTCACTGCCTTTCAGTAGAAAACAATCCACACTTTACCGCATGTTTTTCATTAATATCGAGTAGAGCATTCAATTTTACAACATATTATAAAAATTGTACTCATGTTTACTTTACGTTTAAAAAATTCTTTGGAATTTGATATGAACTGAAAATGATTCATTTGCACATTGACATGATCATATTTATTTGTGGAGTCAGCATAGCTAAAATTCTTTCTTCTTTGTTTAACATTTATGCATTTTCACTCTTTCAGAATGGCGTTAAGTAAATCGAGTTCTCCTACTGATAGAAGAAGGTTTTCGAAACTTGCCTTAATCATAGTGGAAGAGCTGACGCCTATTTTACGAGACGTGTTAGCAAATGAAATTTCTCCTAGTGTTATATTTCATCAAGTCAAATCGAATGTAAATTTGTTTAAAAAACTTCGACATGATCAGATTCTTATTATCAAAAATGCCCACATTAATGGATACAGAGACTTTGACATTACATTGCTCTATACATTGATACGAACTCTTTGTCCAAATATCCCATCTCCAACACGGGGATGGGGGATCTCAGAAATGCCTTCTCCGGGGGAGACTAGTCTTGGGGATGATATAGAACGTATCCGCTTAATTAGAAAAGAAATATATAGCCATACAGATGTGTCCCAAGTGGAGTTCAATGAGTATTGGACCATCATATACAGCCTGTGTCAAAGAATGGGGAAAAACCTACACAAAAATTACATTCAAAGTCTTGAACATGCACAACACTGTCCACTTGATGAGGAAATGGAAAATTGGTGGATGGAGAAAATTAAAAAAAAATGTCAGGAAGTGATGAAAATATATATGATTATGAAGTGTTTACAGAAAAAAAATAGAAGATGAAAAGAAGGTATTGATTTATATCCATTACTTAAATAATTGAAAAAAAAATTAAAAGCCAACACATATGTAACATCACATGGCAAACCCTTTCCTCTCCCTACCGCGGGGATACTCGTTTCTAGGTCCCTACTTAGGGGATACTCGTTTTTAGGTCCCTACCGAGGGGATACTCGTTTTTAGCTCTAATGGTGAGAGACCAGTTTTTATCCGATTTCAATAAGACTTTGTACATGAGTAGACTATACTAAGATACATAATTCTGTCTGTCTAAGATTATATTTTGTTTTTTTTTTTTTTTGTTGTTTAAAGTCCCTCTCAAAAATTTTTCACTCATATGGAGACGCTACCACTTGCCGGTGGAGAGCTGCAAATTTTGATCTATACTCGGCACTCTGGGCCATTGAGCAGTGATGGATCTTTTTCGTGCCAGCACCTACTGCGACACGGGACCTCGGTATATACGGTCTCATCCGAAAAACAAGTCTCCAAGTCCCACAGTGGGATTCGAACCCGCGACGTAAGGATTAACTCCTTACTCCGCATCTCTAGAGCAGACGCTCTACCACTGCACCACGCGGGCGACTGTCTAAGATTGTAACAAACGTTGTTGCAGTGGTAAATAAAAAGAAATGTCTGTGTACACTTACCTCCTACACTTTATGAATGCGATTTCAATTAAACTTTGTAAAGAAAGGAATAGACAATACTTTATGAATAATGTTATTTATTTCAAGGAAAAAGATTTCAATTTCTGGTTTTAAAATGCTATCTCCTATCTTTCCCGGCTCTCTAGTTTTGCTCAAATTTCAATTAGACTTTGTAAACCAGAAATTTATACTAAGCTACGACTTTATTAGACTTCTTGTTTCTTAAGGAACATGATATACCATAACTTTGTATTTCTTTTCAATGAAACCTTTTGTTCGAAAGTAACCTCTCTCTTATTTTTTGTCGTCAATATTGTACAATACAATCCCTTGGATTTTTAATGAAATGATCTAACAAAAAAATCTTACAGCACAAACACTCAAAAAGAAATGGACCAATACTTTTAGGCCCTGTAATTAATACGTGTAATTTCACTCCTTGATTTTCTTTTTAAAATTCAAGCCTAAAGCATTACTGTGATTTATATATTACTGCTGAAATATATTTTTACTCAGGGATTGTTAATTACGCTTGCAGAAGTGAATCTCACTGTAAAACCTGCAGCAAAGCAAAGCCCTGTAAAAATAAGTCAACAAACAACCTTCACTTTGAATCAAATGGTAGACTCGATCAATGAGAATACGACAGAAGAGGAGATAATGAAAATATTTGACACTGTAGAGGAACTCTTTAAGGATCACCCAATGGGAGAAATATTGGACTTGAATGTCGACCTTTTTTTTTAGCAAACTGTCATCGAAAATAAAAACCTATGCCAATCGAGGACCTCAAACGATGAAAATTTTAGCAAGATTTTTCCGTTTTATCTTGCGTCTAAAGAAACAATATGGTGAGTAAAAATCGCTGTATAATGTGTAAAATGATATATCCGAGTAATTAACACATAAATAAGACGCATTATTTTGCTGAGCTGTTATCCAACCCACCTACCACTTTTTGGTCGATAAAATGCTAAGCATTGAAACTGATTTTTAGATGCTTACATTTAAGAAATAAACAACGTTATTCAGTGAACAAGGCGTCATGAATAGCAATTGCTCTGCTGGCATATTCCATGATGCGCGCTGGCACATCATGGAAAATATGCCAGCAGATTTATGGCTATTCATAATGCAATGTTTATTGAATAATCGTTGTTTATTACTTATATTTGCATTCTGTGATGTTGTCAAGAATATTAGAGGAAATCCTGGCTTACATAAGGGTACGACTGCTTGTCTCCAGTAAAGGAAAAAAACATGACAATAAAATGAGTAGACCTGATTAATCAACCTTTTCTCAATAAATTACAAATAATATATATGGTATTTGCTTCTCAACCACAGTTATCTGGATACACACTACACGACTTCAAATTTTTAATTATGTTCCCCAAACGAAGTTTGGAAACATATTGTTTTTACTCTGTTTCTTCTTATTATTATTATTAAGGTCTTCCGTCTTCAGCGGAAGACCTTCTTGTTATTCTTAGGTTTCTTTTTCACTTTTATTATTGTTCTTTTTTTCTTACCGATTTTGTGCACGCGATTTTACAAAAACGGCTCGATGGATTTCCGTGAAACTTTCAGGACTTTTGTATCATCACTTGATCCTTATGCGTTTTTTCTGTTTTGATGACGTCACTTCCGGTCGGTAGATAATGTCGATTTAATGATTTTGAAGGGTCGGGTTGTCCGGAAATTTTCTCATAATTGGCTCTAGGTAGAATCATGAAACTTTCAGGTATGATAGACCAATGTCTGCAGATATGCGTAACTCATTTCATTTTTACCGGAATTGCCGCACGTCGGCGCTCGCTGTGGTCCAAAAATAGACATATCGAAAATTTCAAAATTTTCTATGCTTTTTCTACAATATCTTTTTACCTGTAAATAATTTGTTAAAACATGTAGAACAAAATTTGTTCATAACTACACGATCTTCCATCCAATATCAACACAAAGGGGCTAATTTCACTCCATGATTTTTTTTTTAAAATTCAAGCCTTAAGCATTACTGTGATTTATATATTACTGCTGAAATAATTTTTACTCAGGGATTGTTATTTACGCTTGCAGAAATGAATCTCACTGTAAAACCTGCAGAAAAGGAAGGACTTGTAAAAATAAGTCAGCAAATGTCTTACACTTTGAATCAAATGGTAGACTCGATCAATGAGAATACGGCAGAAGAGGAGATAACGAAAATATACGATACAGTAGAAGAATTCATTAAGGATCACTCAGAGGAAGAACTATTGGACATGAATGTCGACCTTTTTTTTAGCAAACTGTCATCGAAAATAAAAACCTATGCCAATCGAGGACCTCAAACGATGAAAATTTTAGCAAGATTTTTCCGTTTTATCTTGCGTCTAAAGAAACAATATGGTGAGTAAAAATCGCTGTATAATGTGTAAAATGATATATCCGAGTAAGTAAACACATATATAAGACGCATTATTTTGCTGAGCTGTTATCCAACCCACCTACCACTTTTTGGACGATAAAATGCTAAGCATTGAAACTGATTTTTAGATGCTTACATTTAAGAAATAAACAACGTTATTCAGTGAACAAGGCGTCATGAATAGCAATTGCTCTGCTGGCATATTCAATGATACGCGCTGAATAATCGTTGTTTATTACTTATATTTGCATTCTGTGATGTTGTCGAGAATATTAGAGGAAATCCTGGCTTACATAAAGGTACGACTGCTTGTCTCCAGTAAAGGAAAAAAAACATGACAATAAAATGAGTAGACCTGATTAATCAACCTTTTCTCAATAAATTACAAATAATATATATGGTACTTGCTTCTCAACCACAGTTATCTGGATACACACTACTCGACTTCAAATTTTCGTAATTTTTTTTTTGTTTTGATGCAGTTGTGACGTCATCATTCAAGGTATTGAAATCCTCTGAGAAAATTAACAACAGTATAATGAAAAAGAGAATGCTTTTATATTAAGGAATTAAGGAAACATATTTGGAAATGTAAATATAGTCCTATGAACGCAACTGTTGAATGCAGGTTCATAGTGGGAGAAAACAGAGAGTATGCAAATATAGACGCATATACCCCACTCCAAAAAAAAAAGAATCACGACCCTAGATTCAAAATACCTGAGCACCCACTGATCCAGATCTGGAAAGAGTGTTAGGAAAGTGGACAAGTATCATTTTATTTTAAACGATAGTTCGCGTCAAAAGCTCTTACTCTCCTCGGTATTTTTTATTGAGCTTATTCCAGTGATTATATAGTTTATCGCGTATGATTTACGTCTTGTACTGGTCTTTGGAAAGGTCCGTATGGTAATTGCACATACATGTATGTCGATATATTGGCCTTATACATGTACGACGTGCATTTTGGGGGGGATGTGTACACACATTTATTTTTGTAACAATCTAATTTTGGCCTTTTTTCCAAGCATTTTATTGCAAAATTAATAATTAAATTCGTATAAAATATAAACTGATCTTGTACTGTATAGATTACAAAGATAATTCTTTCAAACCATTGCAAAAAAATAAGATTTAGTAGATTAAAAATTTCAATGTTTTAAAATATTTTCGCAAAATTGTGATACCTGTAAAACAAGTTATACGTTATATAATCGCGAATCTGAAATTTCATTTTAGTTTTATTTTTATTTCTATTTTTATTTGTTTTTATTTATTTTTTTTTCTATAACTGTATTTCATGACTCTGATTGAAAACAACAAACGACAATCGAAAACTAGAGCAGATATAACAATCCGTAAGGATTTTTTCAAGAACAAGACAGTGTTCAAGGTAGTGCAGATTTAAGTTTCTTTAATACATTGCTCCTGGGGTAAGGTGAGGAGACATATTTGACAATCGGTTTCAAAATTCAAAAGGTAAATCAATAGGAAAAATCCTTTCAAAGATTCTCAAGAATATCAAGGCAATGTTAAGTATATTTCAGATAGAAAGGACCTGTAATTATTGCTAAATCAAAGTGTGGCCCCTATGGCTACAAAGAAGCTAGATACAACTGCTGGAAGTTTGACGTGAATGTAATTTTATTTTAATTTATTTACATATATCAGTTTTATTTTCATCGATCTACAAACATTCAGAAAATGTAAAAATTCAAGTTTATCCCAAATTTGAAATAAACTACGGATAAAGTAGGAGTTCAAAATTATATATATATATATATTTTATACATAGCTTTTTGGAAAAGTTAGATCAGAACCTTTAACTTGAAACCTGTTTATTTACAATTCAATTCTTAAAGCAGATTTAAATTAAACAATGCAAATTATTCAACATTCAATTAAAGAAAATTGTTCATGAAATCATAAAGAAGCAATATTTATGAGGGACTATTTCTTGTGGTGGAAAGATATTTAGAAGAAAATTCTTCAAATCTAAATATTTGCTAAATTTAATATATTGAAACTTTAGCCCCACGTATTTTTACTTAGTGAATATTTTCCGTTTTGATATGCTAGGAATCTACACTTATAAATTAATAAATTTTTGCAAATAAACTCCGAAACGGGTGTACCTGAGTTCTTACTTAGTTCTCTGATAAGACACCATATACAAGATGATGTCCGTAAACTATATTCAGATTTCACTCGCATAGTAAGTATCGTACATTAAATCAAAAGTCTAATTTCATTTTCTATAAACAGCCATGAAATAGCAAAAACGTTAGTACCGTGGCGTTTCCGGTTGGCGGATCTAAGTTACTGGCAATTTGTAATGAAACTGACAACAAGCAATCCTTTATTTATTTCATTAAACGTCATCACTGAATTTTTCAATCAAAACCTAATATAAATGATATAAAAGAAATAAATTGTGATAAGCGATTAAAAAGGGAAATGTGCGAATTATTTTCGTCATTCACGGATCTTAATATTGACAGAAGCTTCTAGAACATCATATAGTATCGAGTTCGATGTTAAAAAGAAAAACGAGGCATTATGCATTAAAATAAAAAAGCTTTTGCGTGAATGGTCATTGAAATAATGGTAAATCATTGATAACACTATAAGTTGTGAATATATTTACATATATCGAAAGACTATTACATGTATATAGTAGGATTTCCTAATAAATTTATCGATAAAATGTGTATATATATTCCTTACAGAGAGCATCGTGGCAACGAACCCGAAGTACAATTTGTACTTCGTAATAAACTTGCTTACATAAAAAGAGAAAATTAATGAATAAGGTAATGTTCAAATACAATTAAAACTGTAAAATTTTATGCTTTAATCAATACATTTCAGTTTTGTTTTCTGAATACAGTCTTTTGTATCAAATACTCGGCCTATTCACAGGGCGTTAAAAGCTAATTTTACACAGGTACTTGGGTTTTGGTTTATAAATATGTATGTCCCTTATTGATAAAAAAAAAATAAGGTAAAGTACTTTTTTTTTTTAACATATCAATAAACTTATAAATCAAGACCCAAGTACCTGAAAATCCCCCCCCCCAAAAAAAATCAATTTATCAGTAAAATTTGCATATTCGCTGCTTTTATCTTTGACGGAAATTAAATGAGAGCAATTGAAGTACAATATCCATAACATGGTATAACAAGTTTCACAATAAACGTCAATTAATGAAATTGTTATTTTGAAGTTTTTACAAAAAGGGGGGGGGGTGGAGGGGGTGGAGACGTACATATACTTCATGCGGGATTTTGAACAAAGTACTTCTTCATGCTATAAGCCTGTTGGCTGTCAGTAAAAACTACAACATATTTTCTGTCGGTAGTGGCATAAATTAAATTCCCCGCGCTTGCGCGGGATTTCATCTAGTATTAAATATAGCTCTCAATATATACCGGTATTTTCAGAACAAATTTTACACATTCACTCAACAAATTTTGCCAAGAAATGAAGATATTAAAGAAGTCGAGATAAAATTTACACCGTTTTTTTTTTTTTGTTTTTGTTTTTGTTTTTTTTTTTTTTTTTTTTTTTTTTTTTTTTTTTTTTGTCTGAAAATTGCACATTTTGACCAATATCTCAAAATTTACATCACTGACCCCAATTTTTTCATTCATTATTTGAAACAGCACGATACTTCCAACCGATCCTCACTTAATTCATATTTGTTTCATATAAGAAAATATTTTATTGCCTATTTAGATTTTTTGATATACCTACGATACTTTTTAGTGCAAAAAGGTCACACAATAATTTATTCGCATTAATTTGCATGATTTGTTCAATAATAAATATCATTCAAACTACTTTACGTAAAATAAGATTATATTAATTGTCATAATTACATCTGATAAAATAAGATAAAAATTAAAGTGATTTACCAATACTGTACAACAATATATTCGAGAAGTGCTGTAAATCAGATGTGGATACTTAAAAATTCCAAGAAACTTTTAGAAAATTTGAAATCACAATATTTTACCAAAATCAGCAGTTTAAAAACTTACGACTTTTCAACTTTATACACAACCATTCCCCACGATAAATTAAAGTCCAGGCTTTTTGATATCATTGACAGCTGCTTTTTCAATAAAAATGGAACTCGTAAATTTACTTACCTTATCATTGGTCATTTGCAAAATTATTTTGTTAAAAACATTCTGATTGTACACACAAGTACTCTGAAGTTGACATTAAAAAGATGCTTGAGTTTCTGATTGACATGTCTATGTGGTTTTTGGAGACCAGGTCTTCCAACAAGCTATTGGAATTCCCATAGGTACCAATTGCGCCCCGTTATTAGCAGACCTTTTTAGCTCACCTGAGCCAAAGGCTCAAGTGAGCTTTTCTGATCAAAATTTGTCCGTTGTCTGTCGTCGTCGTCGTTGTCGTCGTTGGCGTCGTCGTTGTCGTAAACTTTTCACATTTTCATCTTCTTCTCAAGAACCATTGGGCCAAATTCAACCAAACTTGCCACAAAGCATCCTTGGGTAAAGGGGACTCAAGTTTGTTCAAATGAAGGGCCACACCCTCTTTCAAGGGGAGATATTTAGGAATTAGTGAAAAAATAATGGCATCATTTAAAAATCTTCTTCTCAAGAACCACTGGGCCAGGAAAGATGAAACTTATGTGGAAACATCCTCAAGTAGTGTAGATTCAATTTTGTTCAAATCATGACCCCCGGGGGTAGGGTGGGGCCACAATGGGGGATCCAAGTTTTACATAGAATTATATAGGAAAATATCTTCAAAAATCTTCTTCTTAAGAACAGTAAAGCCAAGATTGGTCATATTTACATGTATATGGAAGCATCCTCAGGTAGTGTAGATTCAAGTTTGTTCAAATCATGACCCCCGGGGGTAGTTTGGGGCCACAATGGGGGATCCAACTTTTACATAGAAATATATAGGAAAATATCTTTAAAAATCTTCCTCTGAAGAACAGCAAAGCCATGATTGGTCATATTTTTATGGAAGCATCCTCAGGTAGTGTAGATTCAAGTTTGTTCAAATCATGACCCCCGGGGGTAGGGTGGGGCCACAATGGGGGATCCAAGTTTTACATAGATATATATAGGAAAATATCTCTAAAAATCTTCTTCTTAAAAACAGTAAAGCCAAGATTGGTCATATTTATATGGAAGCATCCTCAGGGTGGGGCCACAATGGGGGATCCAACTTTTACATAGAAATATGTAGGAAAATATCTTTAAAAATCTTCCTCTGAAGAACAGCAAAGCCATGATTGGTCATATTTTTATGGAAACATCCTCAGGTAGTGTAGATTCAAGTTTGTTCAAATCATGACCCCCGGGGGTAGGGTGGGGCCACAATGGGGGATCCAAATTTTACATAGATATATATAGGAAAATATCTCTAAAAATCTTCTTCTTAAAAACAGTAAAGCCATGATTGGTCATATTTATATGGAAGCATCCTCAGGTAGTGAAGATTCAAATTTGTTCAAATCATAACCCCCAGGGGTTGGGGGGGGGGCACAGTGAGGGATCAAAGTTTTACATAGATATATATAGGAAAATATCTCTAAAAATCTTCTTCTTAAAAACAGTAAAGCCATGATTGGTCATATTTATAGGGAAGCATCCTCAGGTAGTGAAGATTCAAATTTGTTCAAATAATAACCCCCGGGGGTAGGGTGGGGCCACAATTGGGGATCAAATTTTTAGATAGAAATATATAGGAAAATATCGTTAAAAATCTTCTTCTTAAGAACAGTAAAGCCATGATTGGTCATATATATATGGAAGCATCCTCAGATAGTGAAGATTCAAGTTTGTTCAAATCATTACCCCGGGTATAGATTGGGGCCACAATGGGTGATCAATGTTTACAGAGGAATATATAAGAAAAAGTCTTTTTCTCAAGAACAGAAAAGCCATGATTAGTCAAATTGATATGGAGGCATCTTTGGGTAGTGTAGAATGAAATTTGTTCAAATGAAGGCCCCCAGGGGTAGGGTGGGGCCACAATTGGGGATCAAATTTTTACAAATGAATATATGGGGAAAAAATCTGCTGCTCAAGAACAACAAAGCCATTTGTTATATTGATATGAAAGCATCATCAGGTAGTTTAAAATTCAACACCCCCCCCCTCTAAACTTTTCAATACTGTACTGATTTTTGCTTTTTTTTCCTAGCCAATGTGCTTAGGTGAGCGATGTGGCCCATGGGCCTCTTGTTTATATCCATATGAAACAGAATTTGTCCAAAATCTTATTCGTGAAAAGAAGAAATTACTTGCCGTTCCCTTCAACGCAACATTTAGATATATCGACGAAGTATTGTCAATTAACAATGGTTATTTCCATTCTTATGTCGATACGATATATCCCGGTGAGCTTGAGATAAAAGATACTACAGAGTCTGACACATCTGTTTTATATTTGGATATTTTACTTGAAAAAGACCTAAATGGTAGGTAACAACCAAGCTTAATGGTAAACGTGATGACTTTAACTTTTTAATCGTCAACTTCCCTTACTTATGCAGCAATATACCTTCATCACCTGCATACGGGGTTTACATCTCTCATTTAATTCGATACGCAAGAACATGCTCTACGTATGTACAATTTCTAAAACGAGGTAAATTATTGACAAACAAGTTGATGAAACAAGCATATCAACAGTCTCGTTTAAAGTCAACAATGACCCTGTCAGCAAATACAGTTTATCACTGAGTCAAATACTGACTTACATTTTTCATACTAATTGTTAGGCCATTATTTACACACTGAATTGTCGACGGATTTTTCCGTTATTTCCCAATCATGACAAGGAGCTAGCACATGGCGGGCGTGACCGGTCGGCAGGGGATGCTCACTCCTCCATGGCACCTGATCCCACCTCTGATGTTTTGGAGGTCCTTGTTTGCTGTGCACCTATTTTGTAATGTTTAATGGACTTTTGAGCTTGAATAGTGTTCGTTATCTCCATATATTCCAAAGAATTACAATTTAAGTGCAAAAAGGTCAACTTAATTGTACTGTAGCTCAGCAATATGCACACTGACCGCCCATTTTCTTTGCGATTGTGACTCAAGCTATAAGAGTACTTGTCTAAAATATTCTTCTCAAAAAAAAATCCTTGATATAACTAATTTCAGGAGTGACATACCTTAAGTGCTTTTCACGAACGCATTCGTAGCAGATTAAACTTAAGATTTTACTTACGACAGACTTCGTCCCTAGCAACGATCTCAATATGCTTTGTACAAGTAATCCTTACATAAGTGGATGAAAATAAAAATAAAGCTTAGTTTTCAACATTTGTTAGCTAAACAAACATTATTGACAACAAATATCGAATGCAATTGTGAAGCAAGAAAGTTTGAAATCTGACGTAAAAATCACAAGTCTGACGTAAAAGTAGGTCACACGAAAATCTTAAGTTAAACTTATTTCGTAAATATTTTGTAGTGTATTTCATTTAAGTTTTCGACAGTATAATTGTGAAAAAATATATAATATTATTGAAAAATGCTTTTAAAAGTTCAATTTAACATGTATTTTGATTTTTGCGGTTATAATTTTACAATAGGTTTTTAATACTTAAGAGAGGGTTAGGACTCTCGTTAAGTTTCTGCAGATTTTGCACCTACGACTTCCTTATGAATATTTGTGAAAACGATTTTTATCATAAGTTTTTACTTAAGATAAAAATATGTCGTAAGATTTTTTTGTGAAAAGGTTTACTTAGCAACAACTTGTCAAAATGAAATCCAGCTTACGTAGTATGGATTCACTTTTGGATATCTGTCGTGATACATACTGGAAAATGAAAAAAAGGCAGTGATAAATGCAGCTTAAAAACATATTTTTCTGTCAGGGGAACCCAGTGGAAGTAAAGTAGGTGTTGATGATTTGCCGAGTGGTTCCAAAGAGAGTCCTCCAGTTCCTACAGATACCTTGTTACTTCCGCCCAAACAGACACGGAAAACAGAGAGTGATCGAGAGCTTCATGAAGAAGGTTTAAATGATATTTTTTTCAGGATAATCACGGGTGAAATATTAATGTCATATCCGAGTCACCCTGGTTACCATCTGCGATAGATATTAATCTTTCGCTGTGAACATCTCTTAAAAATGAATATTTTTATCTATTCGGATGCATCTTAGCCAACTGTCTTCAAATTTGAATAATTTTAGGGATAAAATGGAGAGAAATGTCTTTTTACTGGGGACGGAAATCGAATACATAAGTGCCAATCGCTTGTTCATGAGGAGAAGACACTTCCTGCGGCCTTCAACTCGACATTTAGATATATATCAATAACGTATCATCAATTAAAAATAGTTACTTCCATTTATATGTCGATTCGATATATGACAGTGAACTTAGAATAAAAGATACCATAGAATATGGCACGTGTGTTTCACATTAGAATATTTCACTAGAAAAAGAAGTTAATGCTAAGCTAACAATAAAACTTTATGACAAACGTGTTAACATTGAACTTAACTTTTCCATCCGCAACATCCCTTACTTATGTAGCAATATACCCTTGTCACCTGCACATGCGATTTATATCTCCCAGTTGATTCGATACGCAAGAGCATTCCCCAAGTACAAACATTTTCTTCGAGGCAAGCTATTGACAAACAAATTGAGGAAACAAGGATATCAACAGTCTCGTTTGAAATCTTTATTTTGCAAGTTCTATGGTCGATACGATGAGCTTATCAGCAAATACTATCTGTCTATAAATCAAATGCACGCAGAGGTTTTTCATTCGAAATTAGGTCATTATTTAGACGCTGAATTGTGTACGGATTTTTCCTTTTTCCCGATCATGACATTAAGCACACGGCTGGTGTGGCCGGTTGACAGGGGATGCTTTCTCCTGTATTGCACCTGATCCCACCTCTGATATTTTTGGAGGCCTGTCTTTGCTCTGCTTCAAATTTGCATTGTTTTTATGGACTTTTGAGCATGATATCTGTTCGTTTTCTTTATATTTCATTCTTAATAGTGATTTTGTTAAGGGATTGTTTAACTATTTCATTGCAGAAAGTTACTCCCGTTGGTCTGATACGACTTTCAACAAAAAGCTGGAACAGCTCAAAGAAAATGGAGAATTCGAATGTAGAATTCAAAGACTTATTAGTAGTCTTGATATTGAGACTTTTTATCATCAGTCAGATCGAGAAGATCAAACAGAATTTGTTGACGTCATTCAGAGAGTAGATTACCTGGACTGTTCAGGACTTCATTTAAGTGATGCTGAAAAGCAAAGTAAAAGTTTTAAGCCATTCTCTCGATCGAGTGTTGATGCTTTTCTAGGATGGATGGCGGACTGTGACGAAGTCTTCAGAAAGACACGAGCTGCGAAATGTAGACTCGTTTTATCTATTTTATTTTCTGCATATACAAAAGAAACATTATTAAAGTTTAAACAAAGAGACCTTTTAATTATTATTCATCGATGCTTGGATTACGCTATTGAAAAGCAAAACCACATATTGATTTTAGAGCTTGTGAGGTCGAACCCATTTGATTTTGATTTCCATTTTGATAAACTGCTTAAAAATAAGGAAATAAATTCTGTTGTTATGGACACGTTCTTGACCACAGCAAAATATAGGATTATACGAGAATGCCCAAGACTTCGACAAAATGCAATGAGACTATCGTTCTGTTTTGAATGCAGCCAGGAAAACAGACTTGTGATCATGATGTTATATAAAGGTAGTATAGAAATGAAGGATGGAATTCCAGAAAAAGCCATGGGGGTTAAACTTGCGTTCTATAACTATATACAACCATCTGATGAAGCATCAATTGTCTTCAACTCCTTTCCAGCTTCTTGTTCATCAGGCGACTTGCCTGTTATTACAGAAAACGACGCAAGAAAACTTTTCAAGAAGCATTCCAATCTCACCCTCATATCGACATCTCCATATAAATCATCAGGATATTCCAAAGGAAAATATATTATTGTTGAAAAACGGTACATTAGTCTATTATGTTTGCATAAAGGTTTCATTCCTTTTGGAGAAGTAGAGTTTCCAAAACAAATTAATGGTTTTGACGTAGATGTACAGGAGGGACACTGTTCTTTAGGAAGTGGTAGATCAATAGACTTTGGAGGACATATTCGTCGTGCCAAGGGAATAAATACTCCTGGACATGGAAGTATTGGGGGCTTTGTTGATTTGTCAAATGGTTCTACTGGTTTGATTACGTGTGCTCATGTTGTATTTTCAACAGATGAATTGTTTAAACCTAATTCTGAAATCGAGGATTATGTACTTTGCAGAGATACAGATTTAAAAGTAGAGTTTTTTGATAAAAATCAACATAATTTTCAAGTGTGTGGTAATATTGTGAAAAAATGTTTTCCAACATCAATTTATGACATTTCAGTAGACGCAACTTTGATAGAACTTGACCAATCTCTGAACGAGTTTGGATTTCCTGTGGCATTAGCTGATCAACTATATCTTGCAGGTAAGCTTGAGTACACAACCTAACAAAAAACATATTTCAAGAATTTAATACTGACCTTATATTATTTTAGTACCAGCAAAATAAGGGCAACAAAAGTAAACTTGGGCTGTAACAATTCCATTTTTATTATGTTTCATCATCTAAAGAGTTTTAAGCATGGAATTTTCCTGCTTCTTAAACCATCAGCAATAAAAATCATAATTTATTAAAACATAATCTATCCGACTTTTTGGATTATTTTCAGCATCAAACCATGTTAGACCATTTAGACTGACCAATCGATTAAATATAAGTTGTTTATAATGTATGTCCAAGTTCGTACACTGTATGGCTTTCATCCCTTAGTTGACAAAGTCCCCACAAAGAACAATGTTATTTTAACAAGTTTTGCAGTATTTTGCTTAATATCTTAGGAGAGTTACTATCTCTATCTTATGACAGTCCAGAAATTATTTTTTACTTACTTTGATATCCTTATCCTTTCACACTGTGAGAGAATATCATTTTGGTATCCTTTCACACTGTGAGAGAATATCACTTTTATTCAATAAATAAATCACAGTATTACACTGTTGAAAATGTAATAAAAAAATATCCCATTAGCCATATCCACGGGATAAAGGGGTAAACATGGGATAAAGTAAAATACTTTCTATTGATGACTACCGTCTTTAAAACTATGTTTTTAACATATGTGTTACCATATAAACTTTTCTCTAGTATCGATATTGTCGATATCTACGATATCGCCTCGACATCGAATCATGCTTGCTAAACCATTTGTTGGTATCATCCTTGCTGCCGTGTCATTTTGTATGTTTTTATGTTTCAATAGATTCCAATAGTTATTAATATTTCTTTGCCGTTAATATCGTCGATATCAATGATTTTTCGAATCATGTGTGTTAGTATATATGAACATTGAATGTACATAGTGGTCAGTCTTTGGAAAGCTACGACATCTTTATAAAATGTTTGGTCGCCCTATCCCGACCGACTGACTAAGGTGGTCCGATTCACAATTTTTTTAACCTTTAGAATTAAATATTTTTTTTGTGAATTCCGGAATATAGATTTTAAAAATTCAAAATTGATAAAGAAATTTTCTTTAAAAAAAATTCCCACCTACCTATCTACCGACATGGGATTTTCATCCTTAGTCGAGAGGGGGCAAACAAACATTACTTTAATGTTGGCCCTATATACTGAACTTACAAAAATACTTTTATTACTATAAAGAACTTTTTTAAATTTAATTCCAGGTTTTGAACCTAATAAGCCACCAGTATTTAAAGGGGAGGTTGTTAGTTTGCAAGATCCTGAAACTGACAAAATTAGATCTTCAGATGATCTACAAAAAAGTAGAATTCCAGGCAGATTAAACAGCGTCATAAAATATGGAAGTGAAACAAGATTCACAATTGGAAATTTTTACTTTGATCGAGTGCATATCCGCTTTGCGAACCAAACTTTAGATTTGCCGGACCAAAACGGCTTTGCTACAATGTACAATCAAATTGAAATTCAAAGCCTTCCCCATGGAACTTTTTTTAAGCCTGGTGATTCTGGAGCATTTGTGTTTTGTATCAACCCTGATAAGACACTAAGCTGTCTTGGGATGGCAATAGGTTCGAGCACCAAGGGATCCTGTCTAGTGACACCAATGGTTAGAATTCTAGATTCTTTTGAACTCCCTCATAGATTAAAGCCGTGTTCTCCTTTTGTGTCTGGAGACAATGCTAGAGTATCAGAAGATCCTACAAGTTCACAGTTAGCAGATCAAAGTCATGATCCATCAGCATTTAATTTGGAAGCGATACTGTTGAATTTCCAAAAAAACATACAAAAGTCAATGGCAGATATGAAAAATGCACTTCAAACGAGAAATAGGAAATTTGAGAACGGAAGTTCGAGAAACGAATGAAAAAATCCAAACAGAAGTTGAGAATTTGAAAACAAAAGTTGGAGAGTCGCCAACGCAAGATCGAGCAGAAGTTGGAAATTTAAAAGCACAAATAAAAGAAACTAAAGATAACCTTTAGTTATAAGGGTTATCTGCAAACTTATCTGACATCAATAGGAATTAAGAAGTTTATAATTATTCAAAGAATAAATTGTTTTGCATAAAGGTGTAATTGTGCATACATAAGTAAGTAATCTTGTCTATTGTAAACATCTCATGACATTAAATGTATTTTTTTTTTTCGTGATCCATTGGCGATCTGTATACTTACTATCCATCTACGTTTTTTTTTCCAATTTGCTAATTTGGAGGAAACATTTGGCAGTACTGTTAAGGTACACAGTGGAAATATCGACAGTTTTTAGGTCGTCTGATTTACTCAGGTATTGCTATCTGTTTTCGTCCGTTGTCTTTCGTCGCGCATTGTGAGTTAACATTTGAACATTTTCAGCCTTTTCTCTGACACAGCTGAACCAATTACAACCATTTTTTCATATAGCATCTATGGTTAAAGGGGAACAAAAATTGTATATTTCATGGTCCCTGCCCCTCAGGTTTTAGGGGTTGGGGCAAAAACCACCAAAATTGATGCAATCTTATAAAATCTTCTTTACTTCTGGACATCAAACAGTCACACTGTTGGAATATTTGTAATAAGCAATGAGCCCTCTACCAAAATTGTGAAATTCATGGCCCTACGTTCAGGGGTTCTGGTGTTAGGGCGGTACTATACAAATCATATATAGTGAAAGTGCATTATTTCTTTAAAAATCTTCTCTGCTGCTGGGTATTAAACAAACTATCTAAGTATATAGTTAAGATAAGCAGGGGTACTTCTTCCAAAATCGTGAATTTAATGGCCCCTGAGTCAGGGGTTCGTATTAGGGCGGGACTCTATTTATTAAAGTTGAAATGCATCATGTCTTTGAAAATCTTCTTCTCTGCTCCTGGGTATTAAATAACCTAACAAAGTACATAGTTATGATAAGCCAGTAATTGTGAATTTCATGGCCCCTTGGTCAGGGGTTTTTGCGTTAGGGTGGGACTCTATTGATTTTAGTGAAAATGCATTATTTATTTGAAAAACTTCTTCTCTGCTCCTGGGTATTAAATATACTAATTAAGTATATGGTTATGATGAGGAAGGGTGCCTTTTCCAAAATTGTAAAATTCATAGACCCAGGGTTGGGGGTTCTTGAAAGGGGGGCTCTATGATTATATAGTAAAAAAGCATATTTTTAAAAAAATATACTTTTCTACTCCTGGTGATAAAACAAAGAAACTAATTACATAGCTATGATTAGCAAGGGTGCTTTTTCCAGAATTGTTAATTTCATGGCTTCTTATAAAGTTATCAAAACCTGTGACCCAGGGTCAAGGTTCTATTGTTCCTTGGGACTTCTCTATTGATAATATAGTGAAAATGTGTGAATTCTTTGAAAATCTTGAGTAAAGTTGGCCAGGAGTCCCATGGCAACATATTGACTTAAGGCCCTGGGATTGTGAGGATATGTAAAAGTATAAGTAGTCATATGGATATAGAGGCAGTCTAGGCTCAAAGTAGTTTAAATCATGACCCCCGGAGGTAGGCTTGGGCCACAAAAGACGATCAAAATTGTACATAGGAATATATTTAAAAATATCGTTAAAAATCTCCTTTTCAAAAATAACAAAGGAATGATAAGTCATATTTATATGGAAGTTTCCTGAAGGTAGTTTATATTTACGTTTGTTCAGATCATAACCCCCAGGGGACGGGTGGGTCCACAATAGACAACCAAAGTTTTACATCGGATTATGTAGGAAAAATTCTGCTAATAAAGAACACCAGGGCCGTAGTGACTGAGGTGAGCGTTGTTTTCCATGAGCATTCTCTTTTTTCCTTTTTATTTCTTTGTTTCATTTTCTTGAAATGACAAAAGGCCCATGGGCCATATCGCTCACCTGAGCACTTAAGATAGGAAAAAGCAGAAATCAGTTTAGTTCTGAAAAGTTTTACTATACCGTAAATCTGGAAATTTTTACTGTAGATAAATTTTTAGCAAATTTGCGCGTGCATTGCATTCGCAAAAATATTTTTCTTAAAAATAAATCAACAACAAAAAATGTAAGCAAAAATTTTGCTGACGGCTTGTGTATATTTGTAACCGGGTGAACAGATGTTCGTAAGCAGTTGTCATTTTAAGAAATATAATTAAGTACATGCGTGATTTGATAAAATGTTATGAAAACTTTAAACAGTTTAGATGTTTTATCTCTTCTTATATTTTATCTGATTATTGAAAGTAAGCATCGTTTAATATTGTATGAATACGCGTAATTTATTGCATGTACATGCGTAACTTATAAACTGTTATAAAAGTTTTAAGCGCTTTTAAATTTTAGCGCCAATGACAATTCGCAAAATTTTGAAACGTAAAAATTAATAAACAGCTTTTTGACCTAGATTCGCAAAAATTAATCGACGTAAAAATTTCCAGTTTTACGGTATATACATGTAATTGGTCAGAGGGGATGATTTGAACAAACTTGAATCTACACTACCTGAGGATGCTTCCATATAAATATGACCAAACATAGCTTTGCTGTTGTTGAGAAGAATATTTTTAAAGACTTCTCCTATATAATTCTATGTAAAACTTTGATCGTCCATTGTGACCCCGCCCTACCCCCAAGGGGACATGATTTTAACAAATATGAATCTACACTACCTGAGAATACTTCTATATGAATCTGACCAACCATGGCTTTGCTGTTCTTGAGGAGATGGTTTTTAAATGATTTTTGTTTATTGTGGCCCTGCCTTCTTACCCCCTCCCCCCCCCCCCCGGGGGGTCATGATTTGAACAAACTTGATCCTACGCTACCTGAGGATGCTTCAATATAAATATGATCGATCGTGGCTTTTCTGTTCTTGAGAAGAAAATTGTAAAAGATTTTCCCTATATATTCCTAGATAAAACTTTCATCGTCCATTGTGGCCCCTCCCTACCCCCGGGGGTCATGATTTGAACCAATTTAATCTACACTACATGAGGATGTCTTCAGGTAAGTTTCATCTTTCCTGGCTCAGTAGTTCTTGAGAAGAAGATTTTAAAAAGATGCCATAAATTTTTCACTTATTTTTGATTATCTCTCCTTAGAAGAGTAAAGAAGTAAAAATAACGAATAGTGATCGATCACAGAAAATCTACTAATAATACAAATTTTTGAACAGGGCATAAAACACATACGCCCTGAAATTCCAGAGGTATGATCAGGTGCCTGCGAGGAGGGACTTCCCTGTTTATCGGTTAATAAATGCTGTAAGCCTTAAGTATTGATCATGTAGAAGGAATATTCAGTAGTCAAATTTAGTATAAAACAAAGGCCTAACAGTAGGTCATAAATTTTTTATGCAAATCTGTGGCTAGTTATTTCCAAATATGAGCAGGACAGACTATACATCTTTCAGGAAGATAATGCACCAGTCCATACATCTAGAGAGACTTGTAGGTGAAAAACTGAAAATGGCATCAACACCATCAATTGGCCCCCACAATCTCCAGATATTAACATTATCGAAAATGGTTTGGGAACTGTGAAAATAAAACTTCAAAAACGGATATTTCTCAAATAAAAACTAGACAGGACCTAATTGATAATGTTTTAAAAATCTGGACATCTCTAACTCTAACGTATAAAATTTGTATCAATCCTTACCAAAGCGAGTCTGGTCTGTTCTGGCAGTCAATGGGTGTATTACTAAGTACTGAAATTTTGGAGTAAGTATCTTTATTATATTTAGAGATATATGGCCATGAACAAAGTGAAAGCCCATTATTTCGGCTCTACATATCACTTCAGCCATTTTGTGACTTTCAATTTGGTAGTTTCAATGGTAAACAAATTTTAAATGTGATCTGGTACATGTAAAAATGAGTGAGTTTAGTTTTGTTTTCTTAAATAAATGTAAACATTTTTTTGAGATTTTTTTCCGATTTCAATTCCATTACAATATGAAATCATTTTCTTTCTCGGTGTTTTAGTTATACTGTAATAATTTAAGGAATCACTGTCTAGTTTGTTGGGTATGCCAGGGCATCAACAATAGTTGGAAACGTGGGATAATTTGCATAACACGCAAAGCAGACAGTGATTTATATTTGAAATAAAATTTTCAATATTAATTTTAAAAATGCTGTCTCATACATTTAAAACACACGAGGTCGCACGTGTTAATTTCAATTGTCCCCACCCATTGACGTCAGACATAAACACAACCGCACGAGACCCTGGCTCCTGACCTTTCACCTGACGAAATTAACATTCCGGTTGAATTATCAAGAAATTAACTCACCTAACTTTCAAAGAGCTATAACAGGGAAAACAATTAGAATTAGAACAATTATTAGTTTTTAATCAACATACTTTCTCTTGTTCTTAAGAAAACAGGAATAATATTGCCTATTGGTTTGTTTCTCAATTTCAATTCTATTGTAATTATTATTGGTTTTTTGTAATGCTAAACGTCGGTCAAGTTTTATGATAAATCTACCTGCACTGCAAAAATTGATTGAATAGGAAAATATGTATGGAATTATTCAGAAGGAATGGACATCTAATGTGCTGCAGTTATTGACCATGACCAAAGTCTAAACAGGAAACAGTATCTTCCATAGATGCAAAGAAATTTTCTCCTGGAAAGGAACATGAACAGAAATTTAACATTAATACTATTTTCTACTATTTTCCAGGAATAGACCAATAATATTCTCCAGAAATGAATCAAAACGTTCATTAGGAATGAAAATTCAAAAGCAAGGGACTATGAATAGAGGTAAGCATCTGCTGTCGACTGGTCACACCTCCCGTGTGCTCCTTGTTAAGATTGAATAAGCGGGAAAATCTGTAGATAATTCAGAAAATTAATTGTGAAAATAATGGACCTTAAAATTTGTATGAAAAACGTCAGTCAGCATTCGAATTAACAACGTATTGTATGTCAAGGCCATTGTTTCGACCATAGTATCTGCGATATGCTGACTTTAAATCAGAAAGTTTATATCCTTGTATCATCAAGTTATTTGTCAATAGCTTCGTTTTAGAAATAGTATCTATATTGCATACTGAAACAAATGGGAGACATGTACGCCATATCTATGTGAATACTTTATTTCCATGAGGTATCTTAAATATGCTTATAAAAACAAAATAAAAGATTAACTGTGAGATAAAAATATTTATTCATGATAACATTTATTTTCATTACGCAGTGGCAGTCCATAGTGAAAATGAGTATTTGCATTAAACAAATGACAATTCCCTTTTGATACATTAAATATTTATATTCTTGGTTTTGTTACAAATAAAGTTTCAAAATACAAGCACAATAAACATAATTTTTTTAACAGTGAGCTAAAACGTCCCATAGACAGTTAAAACCATTCCTTCGATTATCAATTTTTAGCCAGCCTTTGATTGGAGCACTCCTATGATTGACATTACTTGACCACGCCTTCTATGGATATGATTGGAGCACTCCTGTGATTGACATTACTTGACCACGCCTTTAGATCCTGGTCCCCTTCTTTGTGTACTACAGATTGTACAGCGCTCCTAGAATGACAAGAAAATCAAAGTACTGTGAGAAATAAAATCAAAGACAATAGACAAAACAAATGATAATATGAAAGGTGAAATTATAGCAAGAAACCCATAGGTACAAAAGGGTGAGGCAAAACTTACCATTACTTCTTAAACCTTTGTGTTGCATGT
Organism: Saccostrea echinata; assembly: GCF_033153115.1. Taxonomy (NCBI): domain Eukaryota; kingdom Metazoa; phylum Mollusca; class Bivalvia; order Ostreida; family Ostreidae; genus Saccostrea; species Saccostrea echinata. The sequence continues at coordinate 10,523,650 of NW_026889795.1, read as the reverse complement.
TGTTAAAGTATGGATCAAAGATAACAGAATAAGAAAGCAACAAGTGCCCCCAGTATACTGGTTTAAAAGAACAGATCCGTATATTTAATTAATATACAGGAATATCATTTTGCAATTGAAACTTGGTTCAAATTCAAAGTTCTAAAATATCTTCTTTCATAAACGATAAAATAAAGGGATATATTGAAAAGATAAAAATACCATAGAGTTTGTGGGTAGACAATCTTCATGGAATGCATGTTTACAGTGGAATAATACAACATTGCTGGCATATCTCAAATCTACAAAACAGTATCTTGTATTAACTGATTATCGGACATGAATTAAAACAGATCATGATCAAGGATATAAATTTGTAAAATATAACATGACAAAAATGCATGATGACATTAATTTCAAATCTCAAACTTTACAATTGACTTGATTTCACAGAAAAGCTCTAGCCTACCTGTTACTATGATTCGCTGTTGACAAATAGGACAACACTGACTACCTGGTAAACAAAAAAATGTTATCCTTTAAATACCTACAATTTTAGTAAAATTTTCATGTTTACACCTCTCTCTCTCTCAGACCTTGAATATGATATAAAATTATTATTGGTCATTGTTTGTTGTTTCCAATCATAAACCCCAAATAACATTCTTACTTGGTGATATGCATTCATAAAAAAAAATTACCCCTTCCAGAGAACACACAAGCCTCACTGTCATGTAATCAAAACAGCATTAAAATATTGCTTTAAATAAAATTGCGTTTATCACCAGAAATTTATCTTTTCACACCATCCATCCATCCCTCAAAAATGATATACATGTACCTAAAAATGACATTTCCACATTTGTGTAAAACTTCCATATATAGCACCAGACATCTTTCTCACTCATAAACCCCCAACAATATGCCATACATACTGTCAACAGCTACGCCTCTTCTCTGTGTTTTGACCAGTCTGTCTAGTAAGTTAAAGCTGTCAGCCACCAGAATTCTTCTACAGCCCTCCCTCAATGACATCTGTCAACAGGAAAATGAAAATAAGAATTTTCTGATTCTGTTAAAATGTCTTGTTTCAGAAATTTCAACACTGATGGCATAAGATTTTGAAACTAGTTATTAAGATTGAAATCATTCTCTATTAAGTGAAATATGAAGATAACGAACAGGTGCAATCTCTAAAGTCCAATGAAACGATAGAAATTTGGAGCGGAGCAAACACGGACCTCAAAATTTAGAGGTGGGATCTGGTGCCATGGAGGAGTGAGCATTCCCTGCCGACCGGTCACACCCGCCGTATGAAGTACGAAGAATAAGCTTAACTTTGTATTGAAAAACTCAAAACAAGACTTATTAAAGCAGGAAAAAAACTGGCTAAAAGAAAGAAAGATATTATCAAAGACGGGAATCAGTAGAAGTATGTTTACAAACTTGAAAATTGATAGAGATGTAGAGGCAGCCTTAAAACAAGGAACCTCATACAAACTCTGAGTGGGGGATTCAGAAGCACAGATATACCACGGCCAGTGCATAAACAAGATCGAAAACTCGCCACTGGCTTAAAAGAGAGCTTACACAGCACAGTTAAGGCTGCAATAAGGAGGCGGGACCTAATTTATACGGGAAATGCTTACTATGACATCACACAAAAATATGTTCTACAAAATACCACAAAATGAAATGATTTGCTATTTTAAACTGCTGGATAGCTTTAAACTACATTAATACTAACTATTGCATGCATTTTTGTCGTTGGTTAAATCCCACAAAGTAATATATAAACAAATCACTGATCGTAATGCACTTGTCAATGTGACGTCATATCGTAAAATTTGACGTAGTTTGTATGCAATGAGAGGCGGATCGAGTTATATTTATACAATGAAAAATGTATTTTGTAATTAAATATATTATTATTAGATGCAGATTTATAAAACCCATTAACTTGGATGCGAGGTTCATTTTATGATTTTATCCATATATTTCCCGTACATTCCCTAGACAAGCGATACTGCCGCATATTTGTATGCAGATTCATTGAAGGGTAATAGAAGAGTCGTAATAAATCGATATATTGCAAAGGCATACCCTCAATGAATTATGACAAGCTTTTACACATAAACTCAAGAAGTATGAAGATATTTGAAAAGCGCTCGAACCTCTTGAATTCTTGTAAAGGAATTAATTATATCTATATTTAATGTACTTGACCAGCGAAATATTCAACATTCGGTGTAACAAATGTAATTTTAGCAATTAGATAGTAGAATCTATATAGGTTCGCAGCACTTTTCACAAACTACAAAGAATCTTGAAAATAAATATAAATTAAATTTAGATTTTTAGCTTGGTTATGCCATTGCAATATTGGAATTTATAGATGACCTCAATACTTCAGGTATATTTGCTAAAATCACGTGACTGCCACATCATGCGACAAGTCTAAATAAGAAATCTAATCGTCCTGAACATGTAGTTTTCAACCACATTGCACTTGTCCGATAAAAGTAAAGTCCTAAAAAGAATCGCCCATCCTTGTAAAGAATGTATTTTCTATCTAAAAAATTCGCCGATATTTCCATTTGGCACCTTCACTGTACTACGTACTTCGATGAACGATATCACAAAGACTTGACATTGTGAAGATTGGAGTTTATGTGCTTAAAAAAAAGTACTTAATCGAGAATAACAAAGCTACAGGAATTAATCAAGTATATGCAAAAATGTTAAAAGATAAAAATGTATGAAAGCCCAAACATTTTATTGAGTTCCAGCTAGCAAACTGTCAGATGGAAGCGGTAACAGATATCTTCTGGTACAATAAAGTGAGCATTTTAAAGAAGAAAGTCATTGATTCATTCTTTATAGTCTTTAGTCTTGGGATGAGAAAATAACACACAAAAACTAGACACCTTCATAAAGATATCACCACACAATACTCAAGATTTTATGGTTAATTACAAATCAAAGAAGATCTGTATAAAAGAATATAACTTGAATGAAATGAGGCAGGGCATGTCTTCTGACTGTAAAGATCAGAAATACCTAGGGTACCCGAATTTTTCACATCTAAAGTGCCATAATCATAACCAGCTTTTAACAATGTCAATCATAAATAGATCGTTTTAGTTCCTCCCAGAAATGTAGATCTTGCCAATTTCTGTTTTCATTTTTGTTCCCTTCCGGCAATATCAAACATAACTCAGTCATTGTTATGCTATCAATTATGTCCAAAGCCAAGCTGTTCCTTCCCGTAACTATAAATAACGCCAACGTTATTTCTGAAACATTCCAACACCTTCCTGCCTGTTCTTTCTGTAACTATAAATTATGCCACCGTTATTTCTGAGCCCTTTCGACACCTTCCTACCTTTTCCTTCTGTAACTATAAATTATGCCACCGTTATTTCTGAGCCCTTTTGACACCTTCCTACCTGTTCCTTTCTGTAACTATAAATTATGCCACCGTTATTTCTGAGCCCTTTCGACACCTTCTTACCTGTAGATTATAGTCCTGAAGGATCTTAACCAATGAATCCCTTAATCCTGGGATTTCCATTCCATTCTGGATCTGAGGGATCAGTCTAATGGGATCAACATGAGTCCCAATGTTGTGAAGTAATCCTTTGATAAAAGCTGTCAATAAAATAGTCTCAGAATATTTTATTTTGTTACTTTTACATCCTTTGTAAATTTAAATTATGGAATAGAAAGAACTGAATGGAATAAATAAGGTGGAATCTTAATTTGATGAAGTCTGCACATAGTTCAAATAATTGGATGCAGACATGATCTTGAACTCTTTTTGGGGTAAATGTTTGTAAATACTTTCATATAAGATAAAGTGGAGTGTTCTACAGCATGCAGTGACTGAAAGGGACTACAAGTTCTTATTTCAACAATACAGATTAAAGCTATGGCTAACAAAAGGATATTGAAAAGCTTAAATGCATAAGTGGTCCGGACCTACCCCTAAAAAGGGGGGAGGGGGTATGATTTGAATTAACTTGAATCTACACTAAGAATGCTTACATATTTCTTTGACTTACTGTGGCTTTTTTCCCTATAACTTTGAACTTTCATTTTGTCCCCACTCTATCCCCGGGGGTCATGATTGAACAAACTTGAATCTACACTATCAGAGGATGCTTTCATATAAATAAGACCAATCATGGCTTTGTTGTTCTTGAGAAAAAGATTTTTTAAGATTTTCCCTATATATTCCTATGTAAAACTTTGATCATCCATTGTGGTCCCACCCTACCTCCGGGGGTCATGATTTGAACAAATTTGAATCTACACTACCTGGGGAAGCTTCCATATAAATATGACCAATCATGGCTTTGTTGTTCTTGAGAAAAAGATTTTTAAAGATTTTTCCTATATGTTCCTATGTAAAAATTTGATCGTCCATTGTGGTCCCACCCAACCCCCGGGGGTCATGATTTGAAGAAATTTGAATCTACACTACCTGGGGAAGCTTCCATATAAATATGACCAATCATGGCTTTGTTGTTCTTGAGAAAAAGATTTTTAAAGATTTTTCCTATATATTCCTATGTAAAAATTTGATCGTCCATTGTGGTCCCACCCTTCCCTGACTCAGTGGTTCTGGAGAAGAAGTCGAAAATGTGAAAAGTTTAGACGGATGGACAGACAGACAGACAGATATACTATAGACAAATTGTGATCAGGAAAGCTCACTTGAGCTTTCAGCTCAGGTGAGCTAAAAAGGGATTTGGTCTTACATGGTTTATCTATGCTGAATTTAATGAGATCCGCCCACAGTTCCTCATCATTCTTGTCCTTGCAAAACTCAATTGCCTGGGTAACGTCCTTCAACTTTGTTGTAATCAAGGTCAAGGCCTTCTTCAGATCCCCCATACGACCTAATTAAAGAAGAAAAGAAACATAAAAACAAAATTGTGAAAATACCAAATGACAGTGTTTATATTTGCTGTTATTGCACTAAGAATAAATTGTAGAAAGAGTGAATAATTTATACTTCAGGATCATTATAATATATGCTAGAAGCAGAGTGTGATGGAAAGATAAAAGAATAGAAGGACAGAGGAATGGTAGGACATCACAAACAATATAAGCTCCTGCCATACAGATGACGGGCATAAAAAAGTGGTTTGAGAGATAATCTCCAGAGCAAAAATGTCTAGGTAAGGTTATTGGACGCGCTAGACAGAAAGACATAGTGATTTTAGTGATAAAGCTTACCAAGTAAATAGACCTGTTCAGGAATTAGCCCTCGGACTTGGCATTCGTCCATGGCTTTCTGTAGCGGGTAGTGAATGCTGCTCTTTAGGAATGGAAGCAACTTCTTGGGGGCGAATTCTGCATACAGCTTGACAAGTTGTCCATGGTAGGCCTGGCATAGCTGTTGGTCTTTCTGACATACTCGATCCAAATACTGAGGTCAAAGGTTAAAGTTCACATTAAAAAATATTTATAACCACAGACATCAATATTTAACATTCAGAATGTCATACTGTCGTAATTTAGAGATAATTGAAGCAAGAGTTTTTACTTTTATTATGCTGAAAAATATTTTTTTTGGAAATGTTGAAATAAAAATACTGAATATATTTATTCAAAGGTTACGACGTTTTCAAGAGAAATGTTAGTATCTAAACTTACTGCAAACAAAAACTTCTCATGGTGCTCCAGCTGTTTGACAACTTGTTCAATCTTCAAAACAAAGATTCGTTTCAAAAGGATGGAGTTGTTTAAATTTACTTTGGAATTTTTCTTTGTATTTCTATTAAATAAAAGGTTTATAGGTATAATTTTTACGAGCGGCAGTGACAGTATAGGAATATGTCAGTGTGTGTCAACAGACCTAACTTTATTGCATGAATAATTTTCAATCTTGATATCTCAATCCCTGATATCTTGACTTCTTTTTTTTTTTTTTAGATAAATGAAGAATTTACTGTATCATTTGATAAAATAAAAATACTTCGAATTCTCAATTCAGTCATACTGGTTTTATGTTTCAATTTTGAAAAGAGTATAATAATCAGAGATCCCCACTTTCATGAGTACTTCTAGTGGTGTCAGACTAACTTCATTAGCTGTTACCCAATGGCAGAAATGCATCAAAGGTTAATTCGTATTTAAAGTTTCAAGAAGTCTGCTTTGTTATACATGACACTAAATAAATATATATCTTTTTTCGCTATGCAAGAGCTTGCTCTGATCAATTTTTAAAGCGAGGCATGCTACTCATTGATAAGTTGATGTTACAGGGATTTCAACAACCTCATTTAAAGTCGCATTTCGTAAATTTTAGGGTCTTTATAATGACCTTGTTAGCGAATATAACCTATCATTGTTATGTTTTTATACTGAACTGACGGAAAGTTCCACGTACCTGATTAATACATAGGGCTCACGGTGGGTGTGACCCGTCAACAGGGGATGCTTACTCCTCCTTAGACACTTGTTCCTACCTCTGCAATCTCCAGAGGTCCGTATTTTATGCCCTCTTAACATATTTGTATTGTTTATAGATTTTTTGAGATCGATCACTGTTTGTTATCTTAACCTTTTACATTTAAGAAAAGATGAGATCTGTAGGATTGATAGCCTTTGCCAGGAAAGAGATTGAATTTACATGAAGCTTATCCATATTGTCAATCAAAAGTTTAGAAAAACACGGACCCCTGGAAATTCCAGAGGTGGGATCAGGTGCCTAGGAGAAGTAAGCATCCCCTGTTGACCAGTCACACCCGCCGAGAGCCCTATGTATTTATCAGGTATATCAACTTACAGGAAGCTTATCCATATTGTCAATCAAAAGTTTAGCGGCCTGGTCTTCATCAAACTCCATTAACTGAACAATTTTATCACTGATTGAAGAAAAGAGGTTGTACTTGTGGATCAGCTGAAAAACGTCTGTGTTCCCTAATCTATAAATAGAAACATCTTAAGGTACATCAACCCTCTGTCACCTATATAGAACTTTGCCTTAATTCTAACGATTTCCGATCACCTAGCAAAATTTGACAGAAAGAGCCTTTTTAACTTGACAATTTTATTGAGGAATGCTCATTTATCCCAGAAAAAATTATCCTTCCTATCAGAGGGCCTGTGAACCTTTAAATCAAACACATTCTTTACGGTTCTAGGTAATAAAATACAATTCTCACCAGAATACTTCATTGATCCTCTAATAACGTAAAGAGAGATAACTCTTACTGGATTAATGACTTCGAAAAGAGATAATTCTTACTGGATTAATGACTTTAAAGAGAGATAACTCTAACTGGATAAGTGACTTTAAAGAAAGATAACTTTCACAGAATTAATGATTTTAAAGCGATGTATCTCTTACTGGACTTATGACTTATAAAATGTTAAGTTAAAAGGTTATTTCTGTCAAAATTTTCATCATAATGTACATGCTAAAATTGTGTGCCTTCAATTCTAGTTTCCCTTTTAGAGAATCATTATCTTTAAAAACAAGATTTTGTATGATTATTTGTAAACAAAGGAAGGATAAAGACAATATACACAGAATGAAGCAGTAAAATGAATTTTATACCCAAAAGCAATTTTTTTCTTTCAAAACAAATTAAAAATTTTGTAAATAGAAAATGTAAAAAGAAAACAATCAAAAAAGCATAAAGTAACACGCCAGCAGTGTAAATTTTTGAAATTATGAAAAAATTAAGAGGTCATGATTTATCTGGCACAAAAATTATGACAAGTTTTATATCCCATGAAGCTCTGTGATTTTTCATTAATCTTTACTTGCTGTAAAAGAAGACTAGATGGATGGAACAAATGATAATAACATGTTAATTTGTGAATATAAAACATCATGAAGGGTAGAACTACAAAAAAAATCAAGAAACGGTTAGTAATTTAGGAAAATGTTGCTAAAAATAAGAGAATTATTTATATATATATCTTCATTTTAAAAAGCCCTTAAAGAGGAAAGAATTACTTTTTTGATATGGAAGAACTTCATTATTCCTAAGTTAATTTTCAACTTATCACTGTCTATTTCTTTATGAAGATATCCCTATAGTTTGTAATTAATAAATGTCAGATCAAAAACCTGTAGATAGTTCATACCCTCAAGGGAATTTGAAGTTTTTACCCATCACTTAACGCTGCAAATACTACTTTCAGAATTTAACCATTATCAGGTTTCTGAAAAGGGTTGCGGGGAGGGTCTAGATGGGGTATGCTATTCTAGGAACCAGATTTCCTTTTATAAATGTGTACTACCATTTTAGGGGTTCTCGTGCATTCTTGATTTACATAATTTCTTCACATATCGAATACAAAATAAAGCAGCATTACTTTAACCAGATAATTAAATTTATTTTGCTCCAAACATTACATTTTCAAGTGCTTTTAAGGGATTGCAACTGCAACCAATGCACCCCTACCCCTCTTTTCCAACGGCTTTGACTTTTCGCCAGTTCATTAACATCAATAACTAAAAGTTATTTAAAACTAAAACTTTATCATTAAGAACATAAACAAGTATATTTTACTGCGGAATCATTCAATGTTTTACTTGATAATAATATGTGGGGACGTAATTTTGTGGGTTATTTCAATATACTGAAGATTCAATGAACTGTAATGTTGATATATTTATTGTTATTGTTATGTAAATTGTGCACAAGGATGAACCATGTCATCCACAAACATTTGTCCCCCACAATCCATTGGTCCCCCACGAACAATGAGGATTCCACGTCCCATTTGTTATGACACATCCATGCAACAAAAGCTGAGTCAATTATTACATATTATATTCCAAAGGTTGGAGTTTTTCCCATTCTAAAAATAATAATGTCAGATATATATTCCACGGAAATGAAGAGTACAGATGCATTTCTGAAATATAGTTCTACAGCATTATCCATCATGCAATGTTTACCTCTCTTTGGATTTAGCGATTGAGCAGTACCTGATGTATATAGAATTTCATAGTAATCTTAAAAATTCATTCACTGCATATTCTCTCATAGGAATAGTCATATTTAAGCATAAATAGCATGTACAGTAAAACTTGTTTATAATGAACTCTGTTATTAAAAAAATCTTGATAACATTCAAGTATTTTCAATTTTGTTAATATCCAATATTGTAAACACACTTTTATTAAAAAACCGAAGGAAGTTCTGATAAAAAGAAGGGAAACAGAAATACCCCCAATTCCTCATTCTAAGCAAGTTTTACTGTGAATAAAATGGTTTTGTAATTGATTATATATCATACCTGCTTTAACTGAATACAGTAAAACAATACACTGTTTTAATCATGATAGCAATACACTAAATGCCTGATTTAGTAAATATGTGTGAGAAAATGGGATTTTTTTTGACAATGTAACAAGGATTTAATACAGTGTATCTATATTAAATGTTATTCCATGCATAAATTATAACATCTGTTATTCTATTATAGAACAGAACTCACACAGAGTTGGCTTAAGTCATGTGATACCTCCTCAACCAATCAAATCAACATTACCACAAGCTGGCATGGTATCATAATATTTAAAAGTTTTAAACTGGTTTAATTTGTGCTACAATACTTTTATTCATAACAAAATACACAATATCTTATTAAAATCAAACAAAATAACTCATTCTCTTAAAATTACAAGACAGTCACTACCATTGCATTTTATAATCTTAAATGTAAGTTTCAATACACTGTAATTCAATTGGTGAAAGTTACTGGATTAAATATTGCTATATTTTGTAATTAAAGTTGCTGAAATTGTTGAATACAATAGTTCAATAATTAAAATAAAAGCTTGTTTTTTTAGGAATTTCTCTTACTTTATATTTATTATAAAAAATAAAATTAAAACTCAAAACCAATACCTAAAGCAGAAAGGTAAGGTTAAAATTACAGAGGATTCTTATAAGTGGACACCACATGGTATTAAATAGGGTCTGGATCTTAAATTAATTATTTCAAGAAATAAACACAAGCCATGATGTATTGGTGATTTATTTCTCTACATTTATTATTTTTCAGAGAGATTATGTGATTCAGGTGAGCTCTGTGGTTCCTGGACCTCTTTTTATAAAAGTACAAGGCAACCACTGATTCAAAATACCAAACACTTTTAATCATTGTACATTTGGAGTCATTTACAGAGAGTAACAGTTGAAACATCAAGTCTGATTTACTTTGTAAAAATTGAAAATAATTCATTTTCTCCACAATCTACGAATCTTGCCTTTAATTTGTTTATACTACAAAGATGGATTTCAATCCTGTTGCTTATTATATGAATTAGTAGCAAAAAAACAATCAGGTACCTGATTAATGCAATGTTAATATTGAATAAATTTAATAGAAAGAAACTAACATATATTTAAGATGTTTACACAAAAGTTTTTAAGTCATAATTACTTCCATATGTAAATTTCTATTTTACAGTATATGATTGATCACAGTTATGTGTTATAATTTTATACTTACTTTAAGTAAATAGCCAGACTCTTCTCATACTGCCTTTCCAATGTGTATCTATGAAGTATTATTCATAGAATATATATATTATTTGCTTATATGTACTTTAAATATGTTTTACTGTTCTGTATTTTACTTTACGCTTCTATTAAATCCCACATTCACCTATGATATAAACCAATGAAGACTGAAGAGCATAACTTTTAGAAATAAACCATGTCACAACTCAAAAACATTGTATGGTGAAAATCTCATAACCAAGTTCAACATTGCTATTGCTAAAAATAACTCACAACTCTCCAAGCGCTCTCAGTAGAACTGTGTTGTTACGCTCACGGTCCAGTCGGTCAAGCGTAGCAGTTATTATGGTCTGAACATTATACAGGTTAGATGGCCACTCCTTCACTATATTTAGGAATGTCTTGAAGTAAAAAATTAAATATTAAAACAGATTGTATATCAAAACACTTTACATTCTTCTTTTAGTGGTAATCATATTTTTTTAAAAAAATTTTGTGCTGCTTCATATCCACTAAATAAATTTATGTAGGCACTATGATTTAAACCCATATTTACAGCCTACTTGTGCCAACTTTTTATGAGTTAAATAACCCTATATTATACTATACAATAATGTTTTATTATGCTATATAATGATGTGTCACTATACTTTAAAATACTGTAATTATGCTATATAATGATTTGTTATTATTAATGCTATATAATAATGTGTTATAATGCTTTAATAATAATGTGATATTATGCTATTGAATTATTGAGTTATTATACTATTATAATATATCATTTTGTTATTATACTTTATTATAATGTGATACTATGCTATGTGTTATTATGCTATATGATAATGTGTTATTATGTTATACAATAATGTGTTATTATGTTATACAATAATGTGTTATTATGCTATACAATAATGTGTTATTATGCTATATAACAAAGTGTTATTATATCATACAATAATGTGTTATCACACAATACAATACTGTGTTATTATGCTATTAATACAATATTGTGTCATTTTGCTACATAATAACATTGTGTTATTATGAATTTAGTCTCACCTCACTGTCTGTGTTCAAAAAATCATTCAGTACAAGTTCATAGATTGCTGGAGATAGTTGGGGCTCACTGCGGGGCAAATAAGGGGCTAGAACCTGTAACAGATAATTTTAATTCATAGAGGAGTACATACATGGCTAAAATTTCTAAATTATTGTTTTAATTAAGGGGTATATAAATGTAAGGGGCTAGAACTGTGAAAGAACATTTTGGTCATTTTCTGAAGATTAAATCAAAGTTAATAAATTTACACAATCTCTCACTTGGCTGAAATCATTAACTTCATTTAAAATTAAAAACAAAGATAATAAAAATAGAAGGATAAACAAACAAATAAAGACATAAAGATAACATGATTCTTGATACCTTTAATTGTTTGTATTTCTGAAACTTCCAAGTTTCCTCTTCCCACAATTCCTTATTTTTACCCAGAATCCTTGGGCACTGTCTGGCTGCTTCCTCAAAATTACCTTCCTCCAATAAAAAGTGGAGGTACTGCTTGGCTACTTCCTGTACAAATTAAACAATTGTAAATTAAAGTATTTTCTAAATGATTGTAAATAGTAATTATGACATCTGATGATATGAGACTTTTAATTTGTTTAATATGTATAGTTACATATACTGTAGATTCCTTATTTGCGAGTACTTATTATTGCAAAATGGCTCTTTAATGTCGAATTGCGAGAACAATAATTTGCGAGTGGACGGTTGATCAAGAGTTTAGTTACCTTATAAGAATGCTTCTCAGTAGATGTTCATTTTTCTCCACATTCTATCTTTAATTACCTTATAAGAATGCTTTCTTAGCAGATGTTCATTTTTCTCCACATTCTCTCTTTAGTTACCTTATAAGAATGCTTTCTCAGCAGATGTTCATTTTTCTCCACAACATCCACGGCTTCCTGTAAATAGAGATATCACGTATTTATAAACTGGAGAAACATAAAGGCATTGAATACATGTACTTAAACAAAGAGAAAAATATCAGGGTTAACTTTATAAAATGTTATCCCAGGCTTTCCTGTGAAAGTTAGACTCAGTCTTCCCATCCACAACATATAATTATCAGATTTTAACCGATTGCATTTAAAATGAATCAGAATTTTAATCCCAGCACTTCGCTTTATGAGTGTTTTACTGTAATAGAATTTTGATTTTATTACCAAGTCAATTTTACAAATAAATAAATAATTTAAAAATTTCTTCTACTTTGATTTTTCTATTCAAAAAAATTACATAGCATATTAAAGATGTACAAAAAATGAATCTTAAGTTGTTTTTTTTTCTTTTTTTCTTGTTTTACCTCAAAGTCTTCATGGTCTAACAACCATGTAACGTGATCATCAATGTCGCGTTCCTTAGATACAATAATATCCTTAGGACTGACGATGTAAAACAAATTCTCATCTGAAATCGTCTCTGAAAATATACATTTAGATACTTTCTGTTATTGTCTTAAGATGAATGTACTGAAGAACATAAGATAGGCTACATGAATGCTTTAAAAATATCTGAGTCACGAAATTTTTTTTTTTAGATTAAAGTGGTAATGGTGCCATCAGAGGATAAACAAATAATAACACAAACAGTATCACATACTGACTGCATGGATAGAGAATTCAATGTTTAAAATTGGAAATACTACTTGCTTTCCTTAAATAGCAACCAGACTAGCATATTAATTAAAATTGTAACTCAAGAAAAAGCCACTCAAATAAGACCTTGAACACACCCATCATATCAAACAATAAGCCCTAGATACAGGGCATGTGTATTTAAAAATAAGAACCTGTAGTAAATTGTGATTGAAAAACACATTCAATATTTAAAAATTAAAACATCAATAGCAAGCACCTGCAGCTCTTTTAAGTATGTCTCACCAAAAAGAATGAGACATACAGGTTTTACCATAGTTATCTGCCTGTCTGTGCCCCATCTCATAAAAATTTGTCAAGGTCAAAGCTTTTGCAAAACCCTCAATCACACATTAGATTTACACTCTAATATGCTGTCGCCCGCAATTTTGAAAAAAATGTGTCATAATTTTGATCAAAGATCATATTTCAAAGGTCAGGGACACTTGACAGAGATGAATAAATGGTGTCAAGGTTATGACTCTTCAAGTTTTAGTTCCACGTCACTGATGAGTCAGAAATGTCTTAACCTTGAATCAAGGTCATATTTTTAAGATCAAGGTCACAGGGCAAATGAAATTTAAAGTCATTACTGAAAAACCAATTATTTAAGCATGTTGTTGCCGGTAAAATTAACAAAGACATTAGATTACCTTGTCTAAATGTCATATCTGAAAAGTCAAGATCAAGCTGTCCGTATCATACATTTGGTTGGTTAGGAGTATATAATGGATATTGAGGGGGAGGGGGAAGATACTGTAAATGAACTCTTATTTGCAACGTCTTTTATTAGCGATTCATCAGTTTGAAAATCAATTCATGACTATTAATTTTTGCAAATGAGGAAGCACTTTATGTGAATACACCAGTAAATCATTGGTTCCCAGCGAGAAATATTTGAGAGTAAAACAAGGTTGCGAAACTTGCACATATTTCTAGCACACCAATAAAACTTGGTTTACAGTATTTTTTTTATCAAGAAGAACTGGGGGGCTATTATAGATTTTTGTTGTGTGTGTGAAATTATAAAATTGTTTTGAATGTTGAGGAATTGGTGAATGAGGAGGGAATAGTAAGAGGTTAAGTGTGGTGGGGGTGTTGGTGGGGGGTTGGGGGGGAGGGGTTACAAACCTGATACTAGTATCTCTGAAACAGTGTGTTGTTTATAATATGTATGAAGCTGTTAGTTTTTGTTATTATTATACTTATACATCCACATGATAACAGAAAAGTAAGTAATAGTTATAATTAGCAGGTGAAATGTTGAGAAATGTTAAGAATAATTCTATATGTGATATTAACTGTCTGATATCTGATTTCCATGGTACTTAGATGATTATTTTATGTTACCAGTTATTTATAAATACATAATTTTTTGAGTTACCTAGGTCAATATTTGATATCTAATTTTTGGTATTACTTAAGTCATTATTTACCTGATCTCTGGTTTTGCGTGTTACCTAGGTGATTATCTGATATCTGACTTTCCAGGTTACCTAGGTGATTATCTAGTATTGCCTGTTACTTAGGTGATTATCTGATATTGCCTGTTACCTAGGTGATTATCTGATATTGCCTGTTACCTAGGTGATTATCTGATATTGCATGTTACCTAGGTGATTTTCTGATATTGCCTGTTACCTAGGTGATTATCTGATATCTGATATTGCGTGTTACCTAGGTGATTGTCTGATATTGCCTGTTACCTAGGTGATAGTCAATAGGTTTGTATTCCTGGAATCCCCGTACAGACAATGCATCATTAGAAATCTCCTCAAAATACTCCATATGTGGCTCCACAATTAGCAGGTGAGGTCGCTTGGAAACCTGTCTGTTGTCCTAGCAACCAAAATAAAGATGAGTTCAAGAATCTCTAAATCTTAACATAACTGTGTTTTTGGACCAACAAGCAGATAATCAAGACAGATGAAAAAAACAAATGTTATTCCAGCTCTGAAGAAAAATTCCCATTAATTCCCAATTTGCAGAAATTGAGAAATTTCTAGAATTCTTGTTTAAATTTTTGAAGTCAGTGTCCTAAACCTGAATTACCTCCTCCTGGGTTTCTTTTTCAAACGTCAGAATGACCAAGCTGTCACCCAGCGGAGAAATACCACAGGCAAACGAGTCGATAGTAAACATGGCAACTGAAAAATAAAATGTCAGAATGACCAAACTGTCACCCAGCAGAGAAATTCCACAGGCAAACGAGTCGATAGTAAACATGGCAACTGAAAAATAAAATGTCAGAATGACCAAACTGTCACCAAGCGGAGAAATACCACAGGCAAACGAGCTGATAGTAAACATGGCAACTGAAAAATAAAATGTTAGAATGACCAAGCTGTCACCCAGCGGAGAAATACCACAGGCAAACGAGTCGATAGTAAACATGGCAACTGAAAAAATAAAATGTCGAAATGACCAAGCTGTCACCCAGTTGAGATATACCACAGGCAAACGAGTCGATAGTAAACATGGCAACTGAAAAATAAAATGTTAGAATGACCAAGCTGTCACCCAGGGGAGAAATACCACAGGCAAATGAGTCAATAGTAAACATGGCAATTGAAAAATAAAATGTCAAAATGACCAAGCTGTCACCCAGTGGAGAAATACCACAGGCAAAGGAGTCGATCACGGTAAACATGGCAACTGAAAAATAAAATGTCATAATGACCAAACTGTCACCCAGCAGAGATATACCACAGGCAAACGAGTTGATAGTAAACATGGCAACTGAAAAATAAAATGTCAAAATAATAAAACTATCACCATACTGCAGGCAAACGAGTCGAATGTAAACAAGACAACTGAAAAATCAATAACATGTTTATATGACCAAGCTGTCTCCCAGATGAGAAATACTGCAGGTAAACAAGTTACTGAAGGTAAACAAGGTGACTTGAAAAATAACATGTCAAAATAACCACGGGCTGTTACTAAGCAGAGAAATACTATTTCATTCCAAGCTTTTTATGTTATCTATACAATATGTGTAACTTACTGATATCATGTGTAACTTACTAATTTCTACATATCTCTGTGGTAACTCTCTGATATCATGTGTAACTTACTGATTTCTATATCCCTCTGTGGTAAGTCCCTGATATCATGTATAACTTACTGATTTCTACATATCTCTGTGGTAAGTCTCTGATATCATGTATAACTTACTGATTTCTACATATCTCTGTGGTATTATTGGCTGATATCATGTATAACTTACTGATTTCTACATATCTCTGTGGTATGTCTCTGATATCATGTATAACTTACTGATTTCTACATATCTCTGTGGTATTAGTGGCTGATATCATGTATAACTTACTGATTTCTACATATCTCTGTGGTATGTCTCTGATATCATGTATAACTTACTGATTTCTACATATCTCTGTGGTATTATTGGCTGATATCATGTATAACTTACTGATTTCTACATATCTCTGTGGTATGTCTCTGATATCATGTATAACTTACTGATTTCTACATATCTCTGTGGTAAGTATTTGATATCATGTGTTACTTACTGATTTCTACATATCTCTGTGGTATTAGTGGCTGATATCATGTATAACTTACTGATTTCTACACATCTCTGTGGTATGTCTCTGATATCATGTATAACTTACTGATTTCTACATATCTCTGTGGTAAGTATTTGATATCATGTGTTACTTACTGATTTCTAGATATTTCTATGGTAAGTCTCTGATATCGTGTAACTTACTGATTTCTACATTTCCCTGTGGTACGTCTCTGATATCATGTGTAACTTACTGATTTCTATATCCCTCTGTGGTATGTCTCTGATATCATGTATAACTTACTGATTTCTACATTTCTCTGTGGTAAGTCCCTGATATCATGTATAACTTACTGATTTCTACATATCTCTGTGGTATGTCTCTGATATCATGTGTAACTTACTGATTTCTACATATCTCTGTGGTATGTCTCTGATATCATGTATAACTTACTGATTTCTACATTTCTCTGTGGTATGTCTCTGATATCATGTGTTACTTACTGATTTCTACATTTCCCTGTGGTATGTCTCTGATACACAGGAAAAATTGCAACATATGTTTAACATATGTTGAACATACGTTGAACATATGTTCTGAAACATATGTTCGCCATAAAAAACGAGCAACATATGTTTAACATATGTTTATGAACATATGTTGATCATATGTTTAACATATGTTGCTTATATGTTTTGTTTGAACATATGATTAACATATGTTTATGTTCATATGTTTATCATATGTTAAACATATGTTAAGCTTATTTCTTACTTACATTTATTATTTGATTATTTTGTATTTCTCTGGATTGCAAAGTTAACTAAATAGCACTCTTGTACTTTAACCACTTAATAATAAGAAATCAAAGAACACAATCTCGAGCAATAATCTTGTGTTTATTTTTTCAAACTTCTACATAGTTTTGGCTTTATTTCCCTCACAGTGACTGCATTACTTCTGAAATGATAAAGAAAAAATAATAAAAATTAAGAAGTCAATTACATGTATAATTAATAAATATATACCGGTATTAGTTAGCACAAAAAGTAATGACTTTGAGCACTTACAATTTTTTTCTTGGCCTGTTCTTTGTTTTCTTCCATTTTACAACCCCTTGGAACCTCACCATAGGATTTGAAATTGTCACATGTTAAGGTACTGGATGGCACTACAGTGGAGACTCCAATTTTAAGGTTCTGTTGATTAATACAGGTTCTCTGAAATACAAATTAAACTTTACATGTAATTAAAGTTCATACACTGAAGATATTTGTCATGTGCAAACAAATGCATACCCAATTCTCCTAAACAGTTATCCTTTATGATATGAGTTAAAACAAATTTCATAAAACATTTTATATGGTGTTGTATAACACCATATAATGTTATTTCCAAGACAATTTCACTCTTCAAATATATGCTTAATAACAAAATCATAAAAAAATTTTAGTTTTTCTAAATGTTTACAAATGAATTTGGAATGTTGAAATAGTATAATATATTAATAATATTAAATGGATAATCAGATGCAAATGTATATTTGGATATAAAAAAATACAGGCAAAAATACAGGCAGAGAAATAGACATTTTGTTTCCAGTACATCCCAAAACTTTGTTTGGAAGAAAATAACAAAGCTTGTAATACAGGGTGTACTTACCTATTCTGGAGCAAACCTAGGGTCATGGTGATCTTCCATGTTATTTACAACAGGGAGGGGAGCCTATAAAAATTGTAAAATAGATATTCATACAGTAAATATTTTCTAATCAAATTCCAATCAAAACTTAAAAGAAACTTTGAAAGAGAGTGTGTACAAGTCTCTAGTTTCTCTAGTGTTGAAAAAAATTCTATGTCAATTAATATATAAATAAGTAATAAATTAGCTGATGCACTTTAAATACATTTACACTATAATCTTGAATGCCAGATTAGGCTGAAATTGAGCATCTTTCTGAGTTTCAGATATTTTATAGTTTAAAAGCCAGCAAGTTCTATCCATATCAACATCTTCTGACAATATTTTAGTAAAAAAAAAAATTTGATTAATTTTTCATAAAGTAATTAAACCAGTGTAGAATTAAGAAGCAAAAAGAAATTTCTAAAGAAATATTTTGTTATTAAAGAGTCACCCTGTAATTACTGTGATTAATATATGTATTTATTTTCACCTGTAGGCCTATATAGTGATCGTGCAATCTTCAGTCAAATCAGCTTTGGGTTGAATCATCAGTCTTAACAGCTTTGGGTTCTTTCAATAAAAACAGCATTCTGACACTGAACTCCAGTTGCTTAATACATAATAGGTCCTAAAAACAAACCTTTTCCATTAATAATTTGATAAAAGAACCGAATGGATAACCATCTTAACACAGACTACATACAAACTGCTATGCAAGATTTCTACTTCCACTTTCATGTCAAGATCATACCACATAATAAATATTCAAACGTAACTATTGACAAAAGGAAAACAAATCTGAAAAATTAGAAATGCTAAATGGTTTTTACATTCGTCGAACACAAATCCAAAATAACGTAGACAAGATCACTAGTTGTATCGTCTTTTTACGAACTGCATTAATTACAACTACAGTGAGATGTTATGCAAGTCATGAGAGTACTAGACGTTCGTATGAATCTGTAACGCTGAAGAAATTCTCTTAACACCATGAACTAAATTCTAAAAACATATCTGAGAGCACTTACTTTTTTCCAACACCCAACACTTCTGCTGCAGCAGTGACGTCAAAAATGACGTACGTACACTTTCATCCGATAAAAACCAAAACCGGTCCGGAAATAAAATGTGGAATTTTTTTTTCACTCCAAATAAATCCAAACAAAACGTGGTAAAATACAAATTAATTAATTCTTGATAAACTTAATTTGGGGAATACAATGTTCAAGAAGACAAATTTTGATTTGAAGAAAGGGGGAGGGGGGGGGGAGCTGAAATTGGAGAAACGAGTGGAGGAGGGGGTGCAGGGTAACAGAGTAGTTAACCAATCCCCCTTTTTTATGTAAGCTTCTACAAGAAATGATCATTCTTTTGAATAAATAAGTAGTCAAATTTATCTTGATAAATGTTATCAATATTATTTTTTTAACATGCAGTCCACTTGAATTGGTAATTCCAGAAGGATGGGGAGGGGGGGTGCTTGTCAACTCTGTTCACAGGTTTCCCCCTTCGAAAACCGTTGCTATGGGCTTGACGTGCCTATGGTGTGATTCTATGCATGAGTGCTGGAAACCCCCCTTTCAAAATTTTCTGGATCCCCCCCCCGGACGTGTTAAAATATAACATATAACTCATGTTTTTCATAATAGGCTTAATATTAAATTATTGCTGGTTCACTGATTAACATTAAATTAATTAACATATTTTTTTTATCTCATTAAATTAAAAAAAAATTAATCAAATAACGATAACAATAATTTAATATTAAAAGAAATAAATGTGAAAAGGCTATTGGTTATTATATATAATGTTCAGTATGAATTTTATGTGAAACTCAAAACATATGTTGAACATATGTTTGAAACAACCATATGTTTAAGATATGTTCAACATATGTTAAACATATGTTTACCACAAACATATGTTCAACATATGTTTTGAGTCTGCTATATGTTCAACATATATTTCAAACATATGTTCAACATATTTTTTAAACATATGTTCAACATACTGTCGAAAATTCATATGGTCAACATATGTTCAACGTATGTTCAACATATGTTACTCGAAACATATGTTGAACATACGTTGCAATTTTACCTGTGTATCATGTATAACTTACTGATTTCTACATATCTCTGTGGTATGTCTCTGATATCATGTATAACTTACTGATTTCTACATATCTCTGTGGTATGTCTCTGATATCATGTATAACTTACTGATTTCTACATATCTCTGTGGTATTATTGGCTGATATCATGTATAACTTACTGATTTCTACATATCTCTATGGTAAGTCTCTGATATCAAGTGTAACTTACTGATTTCTACATATTTCTGTGGTATGTCTCTGATATCATGTATAACTTACTGATTTCTACATATCTCTGTGGTATTATTGGCTGATATCATGTATAACTTACTGATTTCTACATATCTCTGTGGTATGTCTCTGATATCATGTGTAACTTACTGATTTCTACATATCTCTGTGGTATGTCTCTGATATCATGTATAACTTACTGATTTCTACATATCTCTGTGGTATGTCTCTGATATCATGTGTAACTTACTGATTTCTACATATCTCTGTGATATTAGTGGCTGATATCATGTGTTACTTACTGATTTCTACATATCTCTGTGATATTAGTGGCTGATATCATGTACAACTTACTGATTTCTACATATCTCTGTGATATTAGTGGCTGATATCATGTGTTACTTACTGATTTCTACATATCTCTGTGGTATGTCTCTGATATCATGTATAACTTACTGATTTCTACATATCTCTGTGATATTAGTGGCTGATATCATGTATAACTTACTGATTTCTACATATCTCTGTGGTATGTCTCTGATATCATGTATAACTTACTGATTTCTACATATCTCTGTGGTAAGTCCCTGATATCCCGATCTTCTCTGTCTTTTACAATACAGACCTGAAATTAAAGTCTCAGCTCTTATTACATCATTACATTATTACATCACTACATTATTACATCACTACATTATTACATCAGGATCTTCTGAAAATAAGGTAGGAGGTTTTTTATTTTATGATAAACATAATATAAAGTGATAAAGGGTATCAGTACAGATAGTGCTGTTAAAACAATTCTTATGCTGTGTAAATCATGGGCACTTATAAACTACTCTATTCGGGAATATTGCAGTAATTATAGCACAAATATAAGTTCTACTGTTAATGTATTTACTATTAGATCGATCTAAATAATTCAACTTTCTTTTTAAGAGAATATATTTCAATCAAATATAAGTTCATTTTCATTGAATTTTACATAACTGCCATAATTTTTTACCTCTTATTAAGATCTAATACAGTAATAATTCTACTTTTACTTTCTTTTCAGTACATAATATATTCCTACTTTCACTTTATCTGCCCAAGCAAGGAGAAGTGTGCGTCCATCCTTCCAACACATATTACATCTGTATTGGTCAGCACGATAGCTAAAATAAAAATACAACTGTGCCAGATCTGTATCTTTTTTTTATTTTAAACCTTTGTTTTGATATTTGAACATTAATTTTTGCTGAATTAGCTGTCTATAATGCAGACACTCATCACTTAAATTTTATCATTTTGTCTCAATATTTAAACTTTCCTTTAATTTATACTGAATCTGATGTTTATAATTATTCACCTGTGGTCTTTACTGATGAAGGTAATCCGGTTCCTGGAGCTCATATCAAAGATTTTTACACCCTGAAAAAAACAATCATTTACTCAAGTCTCTTTCATTTTTGTACCTTGTAGATATACAGTATTACACAGTTATAGCGAAGTGCCAGGGTCGAATGATTTTGATTTAATTGTTATAAATTAATGTAATTATTTTTTACATATGTTAAGTTTAAAACTACGTTATTATGCAAGTGAGTTAAAGGCTAAGTATAGATGTTTCTATGCAAATGAACTAATTAAAACACATAAGGGCTATACTTATAATACAGAAAAGGTTAAAACTTATTTTCTAATGCAAACTTGGTACCCGTGACAAGTGATAGCCAGTACACATTATGACGTCATATTATGACGTCATTGCTCTCTACTACACAATGTTATAATAAGAACATCAACAAAAAGGCTTTGGCGCAAGGGCACACCCTACATATTTTTACAGAAACAGGGTCTAATTAGAAGCATAATATTCCAAAGATCTGTGATATTGCTGCACAAATATTTACAGATCAGATTTTTCGTTCATACTTATAAAGTTTTGAGTTGAAACGGGGTAAAAATTCACAGTCCAGTATAAGTTTCCACAAATTCTTATCAGAGAGAAAGTGCATAGGATTTGTGCAGCACTTTCATTAATCTTTAGAATATTCTTCGTAGAATTATACATTATTTACATAAAATTAAATAGGGTATGCCCTTGCGCCAAAGCTGTTTGTTGATGTGTTTTATTACTTTGAGTACTAAAGAACAATGACGTCATGATATGACGTCATAATGTGCACTAGCTATAACATGCCTTGGGAACTAAGTATGTATAAGAAAATGAATTTAAATTTTCTCTGTATAATAAATATACCTCTGTTGCATTTTTATTAGATCATTTGCATAGAAACGCCTATACCTAGCCTTAACTCACTTGCGTAAATCAATGTAAATAACTGTGATTAAAAATCGCTTTGCTGTAAGTGTGGACTCATTAACATGTTTTACTGTATTATAGGATTGAGAAGATGACATTTTAATGTATACCACAGAAATAAAAGTTGGTTCAAAGCTATTTATACTCAAAGTCTCTCTTCCAATTAATTCTTGGGCCAGTCCCTCCCCGACTGTTTTATTGGCTTGCAGATCTATACTAACATGGTCATTCATCAATGCAATGAAGTCTGTCTTCCTGTTAATTTCTTAGATCAGTGACCCCCCCCCCCCCCACTTTTTTATTAGTTTACAGCTAAAATATTATGTACTTACATGGTCATTTGTCCATGCGATGAAATCCCCCTTCCACTTTATCTCTCGCATCAACCCCTCCCTCGACTGTATTATTAGTTTACAGCTACACTGTATATACAGTATATACATACATGATCATTTGTCCAGGCGATGAAATCCCCCTTCCACTTTATCTCTCGGATCAGCCCCTCCCCTTGGTGAAGAAGTACTGTCTTATGTCGGTTGAACAGTCCCCCTCTCTCATTCAATATCAGCTAAAAACAGGAATAAAAATATAAATTGTCTTTGTCTGTAAGTTTAAATATAATTGTCAAAAATTCATTTGTATTTCATGCTAGATGTCAATTCAACTTAACAACAGCAAATTATTTTGAACAATGGTTTATAACTGATGATCATGAGGGAGAGGAGCAAAAGATATACAGTAAAACTCAGTTATAGCGAAGTCTTGGGGACCTGCGAAATTACTTTGCTATATCCATAATTCATTATATCCCATGTTTACCCCTTTATCCCGTGGATATGACTCATTGGATAAATTTTTCATAACCCACAGTTGTGACGTCACAATGGTTTTTGCGTTAGCGTGATGAAGTAAAATAAAGTGGAGTCCTATATAAAACAGTGTAAACATTGGTTGTGAAGTATTAAACATGGGATAAAAAGAATCTCCCATGATTTGTAGTTGGATATGACTTTTATCCAACTCGTTGTGTGTTTTTTATCCCCTTGCCAAGGCTCGGGGATAAAAAACACACAACTCGTTGGATAAAAATCATATCCAACTACAAATCATGGGAGATCCTATATATATCCATATAACAAATTCATTATAGTATACATGTATATAGCAAATTCAGAATAAAGATTCTCTCCTTCAAGTATGACTACCAAATGTATTTTGGGAAGTATTAAATACCTTGGAGTTCAAAACTTTTTGGATGAATTTAATTTCATATTTAAAAGAATCAAAAAAATAATGTCAGTTCAATACTTAAAATACTTAAAAAATGAGATCTTTGAAAATTCACTAGAAAAGATGTAAATTTCATTATTTTTAACCTCTATGGGACACAAAATCAGTTCGCTATATCCGTAAATTCGCTATATCCAAGTTTGTTATATTCATAAAAATTTACAAGGAATTGTTAAGAATTTTGTCAGGGATTCCAAAAAAATTCACTATATCAGTAAATTCACTATATCCCTGTTCGTACTAAACGAGTTTTACTGTATATATATATACTGAATAGAGACTTCAAATTGACTTCTAGTAAATGGAAGCAATTCTAAGATTTTTTATGAAAGAGAAATGTGAAACATTATATTAATCAACTCTGTAAAACAATTCATGTAATGTAAATCTTTCAAGAAACTACTTTTATCTGAATCTTGAGATATATACAGTACAGTCCTGTAAATGTGGTCACAGGAAATTTATGCATGGGTAAATTTTTCTCATTATGTGATCAGAATTTTTTTTTAAATATCTCCCCACGTACATATCATTAACTGAGAATACATTTTATTTAGTATAACAATAAAGATTTTTTCTGTACATTGTATTCAAACATTGTTCATTATTGTTCCTTTAAACGCTGGTTCTGACCTATGTAACATCTTAATATATATTTCACTTGCGATGCAAAATTTTATTCCCCACATGATTTTGGCTCCTTATTCCTATAATCAACAGTTTCCACATTTACATAGCATTGCATTTTTTTTCAAAGCACAACTTTTTTATGTTTCCCAAATGAAGTTTGGGAACATAATGTTTTTACTGAACCTAGAAAAACTGCGTTAAATAACAATTGCATATGAACTTTCTTGTATTGAAGATACATTAAATGCCTATGAATTCACGACAACGATGGGACATAATAGATGCATTTTAGCCCATTAAGATTTTGGAACAATTAATTTGGTTGGTGAAATGAAGCATCAGAGCTAAGGGGTGTTAACCATAAATATAGAGAGTATATCTAACATCAAATAAAGACAAGATGTTCTCTGAATTTTTTTGTACCCATAAATCTTGCACAGATTCAAACTTCCAAGAAAAAAAGAGTGCAGTCAAGGGGAAAAATCTAAATAGTCAAACAAAACTTATTTCTGCATTAAGAAATTACAAAATAATGATAATTAAGTCCTTTTATATGATTTAAATGAGATTTTATGCAATGATTTGTAGCATCTGACCTTATCGTCCCCAGTAACAAAGTTTTTTCCACTGCCATGTTTACCAAATTTGGGATCTATGGCAACGGCCTTGACCGGTCTGTCAAAGTTCACAGTCTGGTTGTTCTCTGAGGTGTAAAGTCCTGATATCATCACCTGTAAATAGGTCATTAGTGGAAGTTTACATCATATAAATAGGTCACTAGTGGAAATTTACATCATATAAATAGGTCACTAGTGGAAGTTTACATCATATAAATACGTCACTAGTGGAAGTTTACATCATATAAATAGGTCAAGTAGAAAATTTACATTATTAAGATAGGTCAAGTAGAAATTCACATCATATAAGGTCTGAAGTGAAAATTTACCTCATTTAAATAAGCATTAAACATGAAAGATTATGAAGTCTAAGATCCTCAGAAAAAATATGGAGACAGAAAACAAAAATCGTACCCTTCCATCATCTGAGCAGCTGGCTATATGGTCCCCATTATCATCTATACTCAGCTGGTTCACAGTGGTGGTGTGCTAAAAATAGAAGTCACATGACAGTTTGTGAAGTCCTGATTATATTGATTTCCTGTAATAAACAGGGATGTTGATCTATAAACTACACATAACACAACATCTCAATAGTTAAAGCAATTTATAACATACCCAACAACAAGAATTTGTTATAAAATATCGTACTGTAACTAGTAAAATATCTGACAAATGTGTAACTAAAACAAATATGTGTAATGAAATAGCATAATAATAATTATGATATACATGTATAAGCAAAAGTAATACATCTCAGTAACAAGAAACATACCTGTGTAAATAGTACCAATATATATGTAACTAGTAACTTATCTGTGTAACTTAGTAATATATACATGCTTGTAAATAAATAGCATATCTGTTCAACTCGACTCAGTAGCATTATATCTGTTATATATATTATGGTGTGGTAGAATACCTGAGTAACTGTAACATATTTAATATGTAACTTGTAATTTGCATCTGTGAAACTTGTAACATATTTATATAATTAACATTTAAGGAATGTTTTTCAGTTTTGTGTGAGTTATTGGTGTGTAAATCACACAGACTTGTCACGTAGGCATATTTCATGAAGCGCGCTATTGCTTCATGAAAAATATGCCTACGTGCAAGTCTGTGTGATTTACACACCAATAATTCACACTAAACTGAAAAACATTCCATATATTTACATTTTACAAGTTCAAAAGCAGCAATATTATGCTCAATATTGAATTTCTTGCTGCCCTATATCGTTACATTTTTATTAACGTCTCTGTAGCCTCATTGTGACGTCACTTTACCGCGAGTTTCACCATGTATATTTCTACGCGTGAGTATACACAAAAATGAACTTCAAATCAATTGCACAGTTGGCTTAGTAGAAAAACATAGCAAATGTAAATATATCTGTGTAACAAATAACTTATCTGTATATTTAACATATTGGTGTAACTTGCAACATACCTGTATAATTAACATATCAGTGTAACTTATAACATATCTGTATAATTAACATATTTGTGTAAATTACAACATACCTTTATAATTAACATATCAATGTAACTTGTAACATATCAGTATAACTTGTAACATATCTGTATAATTAACATTTCAATGTAATTTGTAACATATCAGTATAACTTGTAACATATCTGTATAATTAACATATCAATGTAACTTGTAACATATCAGTGTAACTTGTAAAATATTCAATGTAACTTGAAGTATCTGTACTTACTGCAGCTATTTCTTTATCTCTCACAGCATTCCCAGCATGGTCAAAAATATGGATCATCCCCCAGTGTGTTCCCACAGCTAGGAACTATAAATAGAACAAGATAAAAACATGGATCATCCCCCAGTGTGTTCCCACAGCTAGGAACTATAAAAAGAACAAGACAAAAATATGAATCCTCCCCCAGTGACAAATATATGGATCATCCCCCAGTGTGTTCCCATGGGCTAGGAACTATAAATAGAACAAGACAAAAATATGGATCATTCCTCACTGGGATTTTTGTGTTGATGACAATACAGTATACTACATAACCTTAGTAAGAGACTATTACTTTACAAATTAGCAAGCATCTTATAACAAATATTATTGCCATGAGTTTGTGCTAATTAATAAATGACAAATTCCTGCAAGTATGATTTGAACACTGAAGTGTATGATTTAGCATTCCATGAGATGAACAAGTTATAAATGATAGTGAAAGGCATAATGTGAATACTTGCTCTGAAGAATATATTCATTGAGCATGACACATAAGACTGTATGATTATAACTTTTTAAGGTAGAATAAATTCTGTACCTAACACCTCCTCACTTTTCCTTTTTTATGACTCTTAAATTTTTGGTCTGACTTACATTCAACTTCCATTGAGATGGGAAAAGATTTTGATTGCAAGTAAACATGCTGGTCATGTGACTACTTTATCCAATCAAATTCAACATTTTACAGAATAATCAGACTCTGGTTAGATAAATTGTACCTTTGGATGAACAGCCAGACAGCTGACACAATCTTTAGACAGTAGCTTGTTCTTCAAGTCATTCCCAATTCTTTCATATTTAAGCTTTGGTTCAACATCCTGAAGAAAATAAAAAAAAAATTAAGGCAACTATTTATAAATTGAAACTATGGTATATCATATTAAACTTTAGATATATACATATTTATCATATCTCCTGTGACTCCTCACTGTGATGTATATCTTATCTCCTCTGTCTCTTCACTGTGATATATATCTTATCTCCTCTGACTCCTCACGGTGATATATATCATTTATCTGACTCCTCATTGTGATATATACCTTATCTCCTTTGTCTCCTCACTGTGATATATATCTTATCTCTGTCTCCTCACTGTGATATATACCTTATCTCCTCTGTCTCCTCACTGTGATATATATCTTATCTCCTCTGTCTCCTCACTGTGATATATATCTTATCTCCTCTGTCTCCTCACTGTGATATATATCTGACCTCTGTCTCCTCACTGTGATATATATCTTATCTCCTCTGTCTCCTCACTGTGATATATATCTTATCTCCTCTGACTCCTCATGGTGATATATATCTTACCTCCTCTGTCTCCTCACTGTGATACATATCTTATCTCCTCTGACTCCTCACTGTGATATATATCTTATCTCATCTGCCTCCTCACTGTGATATATATCTTTTCTCTGTCTCCTCACTGTGATATATATCTTATCTCCTCTGTCTCCTCATTATGATATATATTTTACCTCTGTCTCCTCACTGTGATATATATCTTATCTTTGTCTCCTCACTGTCTTATATATCTTACCTCCTCTGACTCCTCACTGTGATGTATATCTTATCTCTGCCTCCTCACTGTGGTATATATCTTACCTCCTCTGTCTCCTCACTGTGATGTATATCTTATATCTGTCTCCTCACTGTGATATATATCTTACCTCTGTCTCCTCACTGTGATAAATATCTTACCTCCTCTGACTCCTCACTGTGATAAATATCTTACAACTGACTCCTCACTGTGATATATACTTACCTCTGTCCCCTCACTGTGATATATATCTTATCTCCTCTGACTCCTCACTGTGATATATATCTTATCTCCTTTGAATCCTCACTGTGATATATATCTTACCTCTGTCTCCTCACTGTGATGTATATCTTACCTCCTCTGACTCCTCACGGTGATATATATCTTATCTCCTCTGAATCCTCACTGTGATATATATCTGACCTCTGACCCCTCACTGTGATATATATCTTATCTCCTCTGACTCCTCACTGTGATATATATCTTATCTGTCTCCTCACTGTGATGTATATCTTACTTCTGTCTCCTCACTGTGATATACATCTTATCTCCTCTGACTCCTCACTGTGATATACATCATATCTCCTCTGTCTCCTCTCTGTGATATATATCTTACCTCCTCTGTCTCCTCACTGTGATATATACCTTATCTCTGTCTCCTCACTGTGATATATATCTCATCTCTGTCTCCTCACTGTGATATATATCTTATCTCCTCTGACTCCTCATGGTGATATATATCTTACCTCCTCTGTCTCCTCACTGTGATACATATCTTATCTCCTCTGACTCCTCACTGTGATATATATCTTATCTCCTCTGCCTCCTCACTGTGATATATATCTTTTCTCTGTCACCTCACTGTGATATATATCTTATCTCCTCTGTCTCCTCATTATGATATATATTTTACCTCTGTCTCCTCACTGTGATATATATCTTATCTTTGTCTCCTCACTGTCTTATATATCTTACCTCCTCTGACTCCTCACTGTGATGTATATCTTATCTCTGCCTCCTCACTGTGGTATATATCTTACCTCCTCTGTCTCCTCACTGTGATGTATATCTTATATCTGTCTCCTCACTGTGATATATATCTTACCTCTGTCTCCTCACTGTGATAAATATCTTACCTCCTCTGACTCCTCACTGTGATAAATATCTTACAACTGACTCCTCACTGTGATATATACTTACCTCTGTCCCCTCACTGTGATATATATCTTATCTCCTCTGACTCCTCACTGTGATATATATCTTATCTCCTTTGAATCCTCACTGTGATATATATCTTACCTCTGTCTCCTCACTGTGATGTATATCTTACCTCCTCTGACTCCTCACGGTGATGTATATCTTATCTCCTCTGAATCCTCACTGTGATATATATCTGACCTCTGACCCCTCACTGTGATATATATCTTATCTCCTCTGACTCCTCACTGTGATATATATCTTATCTGTCTCCTCACTGTGATGTATATCTTACTTCTGTCTCCTCACTGTGATATACATCTTATCTCCTCTGACTCCTCACTGTGATATACATCATATCTCCTCTGTCTCCTCTCTGTGATATATATCTTACCTCCTCTGTCTCCTCACTGTGATATATACCTTATCTCTGTCTCCTCACTGTGATATATATCTCATCTCTGTCTCCTCACTGTGAGATATATATCTTATCTCCTCTGACTCCTCACTGTGATATATATCTTACCTCTGACTCCTCACTGTGATATACATCTTATCTCCTCTGTCTCTTCACTGTGATATATATCTTATCTCCTCTGTCTCCTCAATGTGATATATATCTTATCTCTGTCTCCTCACTATGATATATATCTTATCTGACTCCTCACTGTGATATATATCTTATCTCTGTCTCCTCACTGTGAAATATATCTTATTTCTGTCTCCTCACAGTGATATATATCTTATTTCTGTCTCCTCACAGCGATATATATCTTATCTCCTCTGACTCCTCACTGTGATATATATCTTATCTACTCTGTCTCTTCACTGTGATATATATCTTAACTCCTCTGACTCCTCACTGTGATATATATCTTATCTGACTCCTCACTGTGATGTATATCTTACCTCTTCTGACTCCTCACTGTGATATATATCTTATCTCTGTTTCCTCACTGTGATATATATCTTATCTGACTCCTCACTGTGATATATATCTTATCTGACTCCTCACTGTGATATATATCTTATCTCTGACTCCTCACTGTGATATATATCTTATCTGACTCCTCACTGTGATATATATCTTATCTGACTCCTCACTGTGATATATATCTTATCTGTCTCCTCACTGTGATAAATATTTTACCTCCTCTGTCTCCTCACTGTGATATATATCTTATCTCTGACTCCTCACTGTGATATATATCTTACCTCCTCTGACTCCTCACTGCTACTTTCCTCTTCTTCTTCCTCCACATCCTACAAACCATATAAACAAAAATGTAATACTAATGTTGTATGTATACTGTTTAAATCACATGGGTTATACCTTTTACCCTTTCACCAACAGTTCCCAGTTTTCCAACAGTTCCCAGTTTTCCCAACAGTTCCCAGTTTCCTTACAGTTTCCAGTGTAAGGAGGATGAACACAGTTTGAATTTTTTTTAAAACACATGGGTAAGACCTTTAACCCTTTCACCAAAAGTTCCCAGTTTTGCAACACCTTCATAACAGTTTACAGTTTACAGGGATTTAACACTGTTTGAATGTTAAAGATGATTATAGGGTGAAATCTAGCTTTGAGGCAAAATTTCCATTTTTGGAAACTTAACGTTTAAGTTTTCAATAATGGCAGACTGCAGAGACAAAAAAAAATCTTGAAGCACAGATGAAAAAAATTCTCATAATTATTATTAACGATGATGACAGAGTTTTATTGCTAGCGCTCTTGAGCACTAGCAACTACGTTAGTCTATATTTCTGAAATACGCATGCTCAACTTCACGGTCGGGGATTCTGGGAAAACTACTGTAGATAGACTGTACGATAACAATTTCGTTTTGTCATACAAAAATAGAAATGTTCCGAATTTACACTGGCCTTTCCTGTCTGATGCGCGGTATACATTTCGTAGGTTAGAGACCGGGCTGACTAAATACCAGTCTAGATCCGGATTCTGAATTTTTCTTTAATTTATTGTCTAACCTACACATAAAAGTACAAGAAAAAATTTGGCCATATAATGCCAAGAGTCTAGACATCTAGCTTTCCTTACAGTTTTACCACCTTAGTGGATAATTCCGGCAAGCTCGGAAAAAACAACAACAACAACAGCAAAAATCTTTTTCAGAGTATGTTGGAAAGACATGTCAATTTAGTGTTTATCATCTGAAAATACATATGATCTGAAGTTTCGTGTTTTGTTGTCTAACCTGCACGTAAATGAACAAAAAGTAACAGTAACTCGGGTCTTATAAAACCAAGACTGTTATTTCTAAAGTTGTAATGAATACATAGCTTTTCTAATCTACCTTCATGGATCTTTCCAGCAAGCTCGGAAAACCACGGCAACCTCGGATATGTTTTCCGAGCTTGCTGGAAAGGCCTGAAGGTGCTTATTGGTTCTACTGACCTTTTATTTTTCCCCTCGAAATTGAAATTACAGTAAAATACAGAATGCTTAAAGCACAGTTAGGAGTTATGCCATAGCCAACGTGAAGCACACTCTTAGATTCACCATTCTGAACTGTGACCCCCCCCCCACCCCCCTAAACTCAACCCCCAGTGCACCAATCTGCCTTCCTATTAATAATTAATCAATTCAGTAAATTTAACAAATGGTTCAGATATCTTCTTCTGTATTTTACATGTATTATGCTACAGCGCTAGCTCACCAATCTTGTTAAAAGATAAGCTTGTTTTATTTATGCTGGGGACTATCAGGGATCAACATTAACAGATGTCCAATTCCTGAGGCAAGTAATTTCTTGGTTCAGGCAAGTGAAACTGTCAACAGAACATAACTGTCCAGCGGTAAGTGAATTTTTCTGTTTTCTTTTTTGGTTAGGCTATATTAAATAAAAAAATTCCTAGATTCTCATCAGAATTTTTTGAAAAATCAAGGTAGGCTGGCGGATTATATTTTATATTTTTTCCATTGTGCAGATTTTGTGCTGACCTGATCATTCGGTGCAGTTTTATCTATAATGCCCAAATATAAGTCATAGTAGAGGTCCATTTATATATCTCTTACTACTCATCATCAGTCAGGGGTATAACTCAAACAAGTTATCAGAAAAATAACTTAAATAAGTTATTTTACACACACAATTTTTTTTTTAATAATAACTAAAATAAGTTATTTTTATATCCTACTTGGACATTGATTTCTTGGGAGTTTTGTATTTCCTGCCAATATGCATTGCATTTTGGGATTCCATTATGTAATACTAGATGGAGTGCACCGACTCCAATAGAGAATTGGTGAGGAGGTGGAGATAAACAGCATTTTAATCCTTATTTTGTGGTTTTATTTACATGGTTTATACGTCCAATTTTTATCGTTAAATAAAAAACTTTCCCCAATTTTCCCAAGACTTTGAACATTTTTTCTGGATTGAGCAAGGTTTAAATTTAATCAAACATTTGTTTTTGTCTTGGTGCACGAGCAAAAACCTTTGGTGGACGGGGTCTGAAGTTAGGGAGGAATGACACAAAATAACTTAAACAAGTTATTAATTTATTGAAACTATTTTGGAAAGATAACGTGTTTGAGTTACTAATGCCGGGAAAAAGTAGGTCATAGCCAAGAGAGGTAACTCACTGTGACAAAAAAATAACTCATTTGAGTTATTTTTTACAATAACTTGTTTGCATTATGCCCCTGACTGATCATCACTAGTCCTTCACAACCAGTGATCCTTGTTTAATACATATTACAGCAATAACCATCTTGTCAGCTGTCAAATTCATGCCCACATTCATGGGATTTAAAACGAAAGTTGAATGGTAGTTGAATACCGATCCAAATCAGAATCAAGATGAAGAAAAAGCAGAAATTAAAAAAATCAAGGAGGGGTAAAAAATCGGGGTGGGCGGGGATGAGAATCTAGGAATTTTTTTTTAATGGCCTTAATACGCTCTACGTCTTATAACTTTGTTACCTAAATATTAGAAAAATAGATTATTTATTCACTCACCGAATGTAACACAAATTATCCAGATCATTATGATTCATAGCAACTGTTTTCCATTAGCATAGCTTCACAGTTATATCTAGAAATCAAAATTCACAAAGGGTCCTAACAATTTTTGAAATAATTTTTAAAAATATAATTTTATTTATAAAGGAAATAGGGAGTTATTGCTGCATGGCAGTATGTGTTTACATGTTAAATTGATTTAGAATAACTAAATACATTTATGTACATATGTACAGATTGACGTAGATTTTTTTCTGGTAGCTCATCTTGCCAAATAAACACTTAGTCTAGTGTATCTGGTCATACTTTTTTATCGAAAAAATTTATTTTCTTCTTTTTTAACTTTGGGCATTGTTGAGCAACCAAGTTTTGCATTCAGGCAAGTTAAAGATTTAGATGACTTGCCCAAAGGGCAAGTGAATCTGAGAGTTAACACCTATCCCTGACGATTAAGAACTTCTTATCATATCACAAATCCAAACCACTAAGATAATGATAAAGAATTTAGGCCTTTCTCCAGCATATAACTGTGGTATAATTTTTAATATAATAACACTGTTTTTAATAAATTTCTTCAAAAGTTCAAATTTAACGTGTTCAGGATAATGACTGCTTTTTCTTAATTACCTGATTTACTTGTAAATTAATCTGTATTGAGCTTGCAAATGGTATAAATGTACACCTAAACATATGTTTCTCTCTGCTGATATAATCTCAACTCTGTATAATATTTTATTTAGAAGTTATAATATTTTAAACATAACACATAGATTTTTATTAAATTTCATTGTCCTAGTGTAAATTTATACAAGGGAAATTCTTTGATGAAAAGGTTAATTAATCCAATGCTATGAAGGAGTCAAACGAAGCTGAAAATATTAATGTTCTGTCATATAAAATGCCATGTGCTGTCCTCTGCAGTCAGAAGTTTTAATCAAAGACAAATACATGTAACTAATCAAAATTTACAAAATGAATGAAAAAAAAATGTTGAAACCCCTTAGGGGAACTTGATATGAGACACAATAAACACAGGTCACTGAATTTTACTGAAAATCTAGATGTCATTGTCTAAATTGAAATCATTTGAGAGGTATAAAATTCATTAATTAACATTTGGCTAACTGCACTTGCCTTATCAGTTTCACTGTCTGACATAGTTATTATCGGTTTGTAATTTGATAACCTGTTGTCGTTCAGTTTTAAAAAATGCTGTGTTATTATTCCTTGTAACTTTGTTCATATTTCCCAGAAGCTAAACAGGGTACACCAACTCCTTAACCAGGTCCAGCACAATACCCTGATAAAGGTATATAGCTTGATAAAGCTATATAGCTCTATCAAGGTATTACAAATACGTTGATCAAGGTATTTTATGTCATGAAAATACAAAAAAAAAATCTTTAAAAATTAAATTTAAAAATCGAATTATGAGTTGGGGTCAGTGTGTTCACTCGTGCATTGAAAAGCACTCTGGAATCAAGAAGACAGCATAAAAGAATGTCTCCTCACATGTTTTTATACTGAATTCTTTGTGTTTGAGTACTTTACATGCATGAGTGAATTTCCTGACAGCAACTCAGAACTCGACTTTCAGTATTTATTATTTATGATTTTTTTGTATTTTCATTACATAAAATGCCTTGATCAAGGTATTTGTAATACCTTGATAAAGCTATGTAGCTTTATCAAGTTATATACCTTTATCAGGGTATTGTGCTGGACCTATTAACTATATCAGACGGTAAGGGCCTACATTTGCTAGTTGACCCGAAAACACTGCGACATTAAAATCGGTAAGCAATACAAAATACACATTTCCAAAAATGGAGAATATGCATCAGATTTAACACATAGCACATAGCA
Source organism: Saccostrea echinata (assembly GCF_033153115.1). Classification (NCBI taxonomy): domain Eukaryota; kingdom Metazoa; phylum Mollusca; class Bivalvia; order Ostreida; family Ostreidae; genus Saccostrea; species Saccostrea echinata. Next base: position 10,487,734 of record NW_026889795.1, on the reverse strand, counting down.
ATATCGCATTTTCTAGAACAAAAAGAAAAGAAAAATCAATATTTACAACTTGACGTTCATCCTGACTGGAAGTCGCCATTTTGTTTTGTCACATGACCGGTAGAAAAATAATTCTTCGGAATACTTCTGTTCTTTTCCATATGAAAGGGAATTCAAATAGAAAATATCCGAGTACACTGCAGCAACGATTTTTTTGGTTTTTAATGGTGCATTGTCATGCAGTTATGTTTCGCGGATTAGCAAAATTTAAACATGTTTCATGTGATGTTTGAATATTCTGATGAGTATTTTAATCGCAAGATCGGAAATACATGCATCGTGAATGAGAACTATTGTGTTTATTCATACGCCATTTTCATCAGAGTAGTCATTAATTGGTACAAAACTGATAATCTATTATCCCTTAAAATGATTTCTATGCATATTCTATAATATTGTTTAACACAAAAAAGCCTAAGACATATTATAATCGAAAAGGACGAAAAATATTGTAAACTCTATAGGATCATTATTTTTTCTATAATTTTCTTTTACAATGAAGGAATACTCCCTTCAGTTGATGGCGTAATTGGGGAAATTTGATAGCTTGACAGCGCTTTCCAAATTTAGCTACTAGCTCTTCGATTGTCTGGAACTACTTTTCCCGGGTCATAACGGTGCGAAGTCATTGTAATATTTATGTAGCGGCGTCTCATTAGCATAATTTATAATAAGATACGTTTTCCCGGCATAAATTAATGTCAATATTTGTAAATCTATAAAATTGAAGAATTGCGGATGCAAATATTGACAACAAAAATTAACCAGAAAGATTGCGTTTGGAGTGTTTGATGTTCAGTCGCTCGATCCTCTAGGTAAGTGTTGCTCTTAACAGAAAAAAAGATACATTTTCATATATTATGAAAAAGTATTAGCATAATTTATAGGTACATATAATGGATAATGTATTAAGTATATATTTACAAATATCACGGGCATGAAAAGTCTATTTCCTTTGTTATGAATGAAATCGGGAGGGGAAAAAATTACCGATCGGGTGTTGTATGTGATTTTCAAAGATGGCTGGATGATACTGCTGCTGGAATGTTAAGAGTGCATTGAAAGGGCACCGTGTGAACTGAAAAATTGTGGTGTCTCCCGTGTATTCAGAATTATTATCATAAAATATTGTACACACACCCTCCTAATGATATTTTTAATAATTTATTATTTTTCATATTTAACAAATATTGAAAGATTTTTAAGACCCCCCCCCCCCCCCCCCCGAAAAAGAATAAATGATAATATTAATGTATACATAAGATTTTTTTTTTTTGCGCAGCTTTCTGGAAAGTAGAGCAAATATATATATATAGTGATGTGTCTGTGTTGAGAAAAATAAATTCTTTCTAATAGATACTTTTTATTTTTGATGCATGTTATGTGAAAATATGTAGTATTTTAAATTTCTACAAACCATCATTTTATTGGATATGTTTCAATCTTCCATCTTCCCAAATTTGCTACGCATTCTTTGGGCACCATCATGGTTGTAGGAACACGTTTTTGTACACCAATTATTAAGCATATGTATAAATAAAATGTGCATTTCAACATGTTCAATTGGGGAAAAAAAACCTAAACATAATATAATAAGGCAAAATCTGTAATATTTTGGGAAACTATATCATTATTAACCCAGTAAAAGCTTTTTTTTTTCTTTCTTTCTTTTTTTTGCTGTTAAGTATAAGTAATTTTAAGACATAGTAAACCATTGTTTGCTGTGAAAATGTGTGTTTCTGTATTTGTTCCAACTAAAATTAACAATTGCCATGTGGGTTCCTAAAGTTTAAGATCCTGAAATGAAATATTTAGAAGCCCATATAAGAAGATGAGTCTGCAAACAACATGTTCTTGGAAAAACCAGTGTTTTCAAAATTTTTAAATCACTCATCTTATAAGCTCAGAAAGAAAAATAAATTACTGCACCAAAAATGCCCCTTATTATTTTCAACAGCCTTTGATCTTGCACGTTTCTTCTCTTAGGATATAGAGTCTTTAATCGGAAACATAAATGACATGATTTATGTCTGCTTTAGCAAATTTGGTCATCCATTGTTACCATGCAGCTTACATCTTTGCTGTGTTCGTAACCTTTATCAGTGCACCCCAATTCTGATCTTTTAAAAATTTGCATCATTTTTTCAAATGCTCATTTGGACCCACGTTTTCTTGTAAATTATCGGTCCAGAGAAATTTTCATCGGCCTTGTTGACAGGGCCAGCAGTTTTTTGACAACTCTGTCTGACAACAAATAAAACATTAAGGAAAACTGTCCTTTTATATATAAAAAAAATGTGTCATGAAATGCGTTGGACCAGATGAACCATAGTAGGATTTGGTTCTGGGGCCCCTGGACAGGTGCTCCACTAACTGAGCTAACCTGACTGAACACCGCAATCCTCCCACAGTTCAATTTCCATTTGTATTCAACGCAGTTCTAGAGGTGACACGTTATGCAGTAGTAATTATATAACTAACATGACCAAACAACACTAAGTCATATTCCAGGAAAGAAAGTTGATTTGTCTCCCTTTTCTTCTTCAGTGTCCCTACTATCAGTGATTTAAACCTGACAATTTTTCATGTATTTAACTTTTTCTCTAATGAATGATTCCATAAAAATTGTAGAGCTAATCAGTTTTCTAAAGGCCCTGTATGCCTGGCCTTGGGAGAATTGAATGTTGTAAAGACAAAGCAAGGCTCTCATACAGTTCTCTGCTACAGTGGGGCCAGGGCTGTTAAAATTGGGAAAGTTAGTGACATTTTGGAGAAATCATTTTACATTAAAAACTTATCATGCGTGTCATATGTTGGGTTTCTGGTGTTTTCTTAAACTTTTATTTCTCACTCATGTTTTGCAATACACAGAAGCATGAGTAGCATTTAGTGGACTTGTATAATTATGCGAAAATAAAGTTCTTATGAATAAAAAGTGATTTACAGTATATAGACAATCAGGAGTCCTGGGGGCTGCTTTGATATAAATCCTTAGCTGCGACAGTCCTTCAGTGCACTCTGTTAATTAACATGGTTTTGCAATCTAAAATGCAGTCCTAGCTTGTCTAAGAAATTTACGCTTTATAGGACAGACAGATTGAAAATTTTAATAATATGTATTTTGTTTGTGTGTTTTACATCGCCGCAAGAATATTTTGCACATGTTGGCCAGAACACTGCTAATGGAAGGCTGCAAATCTAGACTTTACCTAAGGCCATTTATCTGTGAGGGATTTTTTTGTGCCAGCACTGACTGTGACAGGGAGCCTCAGATTATATGGTGGCATTAACTAATGGGTAGCATAATATTAATATAATAAAACCCTGATTATATGATTTAGTGTATATTATTGTAATCTAGCTGTAAAATAAACTGTAGTCTTACAAAAAAGGGGAGATGATTTTTAATTCATTTGACCTAGAGACTGTGGTAGAGGTCCTGGCCCTTAACGTTCATAAACCCTTTGCTTCGTGCACTCATATAAAATGTTGCTTTAAGGTTTATGATTTTCCAAAAGAAATTATTTTATAAGTAAAATACAAACAATTATATCATTGCTTGCAAGACAAAATTAAACAAAAAAGACATTTCAACTTGACAAATCTATGAAGAAATAATAGACATTTATGTCATTAAGAGTTATCTCTCTTTTCAGAGTATCAATGAACCTTAAGAGAAATAACTCTAGAATCACCATGTTTTGTCCTCAGCAAATAATCTCATTCTCAGCCCTGTCTTTTGCTGAATTTCATTTCTATTTCATATTCTGTTAGAAAATACTCCTAATGTAATTGTCTCCTGGTGTAATTAGTTTGAATAGTCTCGTAGCCCTAACTCAGGCTGATGTCCTTGACCTTAAAATTCAGAATTCAGTAACTTGATAGTGAAACTTTACAGGTTAATTTGCCAGTAGCTTTAATTGTTTAAATCCACCTTGGTCTGTTGTCATGGTAACCGGTGAGTCATGTGATCAGAAGGAAGTCAGGCAGAGACTGAATTATTGAAGAGAGAGAAGAAAGGAACAGGGAAAAAAATCCCTAATAATAATAAAAATTGCGGAAGCGCTCGGAGTTCCAATGTATTCCCGATATTGCCTTATTAGTGATGCTTGGAATAATCAATACCCACTGATGTCTCGGGAGATTTAGTGGTGAACAGTATTACAATTTCTAATGGAGGTCCCAATCAATAGTCCCCAGCTCTCTTTGGAGAAGGGGGCCCAGGAAAAGGGGGCACCAGTTAATCAGGACTGAGGGAGGGTCGGTGAGGGGAAAAACAAATTTGGAAACTTTGCTCCCTGGGTTGTTTTATTTTGCTATTGATATCTATATTTTTAATAAAGAACTCTTTAAATTTAAATCACTATAAGTAGGATAATTTTGACTATATGACTTGATTATTATTAATATTAGGTGGTAATTAGCAGGTATACATTATTCATTTTTATAATTAATCGGGTCATGTTTCTTTTATTGTGAAAGACAGAATCTCAGAGACCAGGCAATTATACCTTGTGATTTAAAAGACACAGCAGCAAGAAAACTTAGAAATTGATTCAAAAGCAGAAAAATTTAAAGTGATTTTGCCCATGGGCAAGTACATGTTCAAAATTCACTTGCCCTACCTGAATTTTTACTTGCCCCACCATAAACTATGAAAAGTAGGAATACAAAAAAATGATGATTACAGTTGCCCATTTCCACTAAAAACTAAGACTTTTTATTTTTTTTCTTAAAAAAGTCACTTGCCCTTGGTCAAGTGGTTAGTAAAAATTCACTTCCTTATCCACAAAATTCACTAGTCCCGGGTGTCGGGCAGTGGAATTTGTCAGCCCCTGAGAACATTTTTTTTTTCAAAGTTAACTCGGAGAATTTTGTATCTCTGTTATAAAAGATCTAGTCATTTTAGATTCAAAATTAAGAAAGTAGCAGAGGCACATTCCCCAGGTCTAGCAATATGTTTGAAAGTTCCCTAACAAAGCAGTTCTGTTGATCTCTCAGTGAATTATATTGAAGATCTATAGATAATACATAAATTATATATATATATATATTCTGTAAATAGAACATATGCCATCTTTTTACATGTACAAACTGCCAAAGTCTGGATGAGAGACCCAACCATAACGATTGTCTGTATTATAAATTACTATGAGTTGGCCCTCGCTTCTGGTAGCGATCAATAATTCCTGTGTTTGTACAACAACAACCCCCCGTTTATTGACGACCCAGCGTAATTAAATCCTGGATTGTCTAATTTATGTGCATTTATGAAGCTTCAATGAGTCTCCGGATCAAAAAATGGATAAAAATGCATTCCAAGAAAAAAAATCAATATGCAAGGTTTTTGATTTGACAGACTAGGAGAGGCAGATTAGATCTTTTATCTTTGGATCCATAGATTGGGGGCTTTGGATAATTGCACGATTCCAATTAGACCGTTTCTAAATGAAAAAATGTTCGTTTATGAAATTGATGGATGACATAATTTACGAATATTACATTTTTTTATGATGATAAAATTATACTAATTTATTTGAACATGAGGAATCAGAGATTTAGTATCCTACATACATTATACAAGTCAGTTTATCAGTAGTGAGTTTTGATATGAATATTGTCATCATTCATACCCCTAATTAACAATTTTGATTACCTGGAATAATATCTGAAACTATAGTCAGGAATGCCATTTTAACACTATACATTTACCATGTTTACTATATTAACAAAATAAAATATATGAAAACATTTTATCAAATTCCAAAGATTTTGCATGGGTTTATATGTCATTGATAATATCACAAAAGTTTTGTTTGAAATTTTGTTAAGATGTTAACAAAAAAATTAGGGGGAGGGAGAAAGCCCTGGGGAGAAAGAGAGAAGGGGGTGAATTTTGCTGGGGAGCTACCAAAGAATGGGAAAATCTAAGAACTGACTATAATAATTCTCTGCTAAAAGCATCCTGACTGCAGTCCCATCCAGTAAATGAATGGCCTGCATAAGCAGCACGTAGAGGAAATACTCTGAAATAGACTATAATGTTTGGTCCAATAAAATGAGGGCTGAGTCTACTGCATGCCTGTGCTGGGTTTATTATGATTCTGATGTATTCCAATGCGATCCCTAGCACCTCATCATAATATCGTAATCACGATCCTTAATGAGGAAGGAAAATTCTGAATTAATTAAAAAGTTTCTGTGAACTTTTTTTTTCTCTCTCTTCTTTCTGATTTTTTTTTAAAGGAATATTTCTTTATTATTTTTTTTTAAGCCAACTGTTGATTTTTTTTGGGGGGGTGGAGGAAAGATTTCTATTGTGGGATATTATGAGAAATGATGATTATCTTTCTCTCAGTAAAGAAAAAGTGGAAGTATTAATTGAAATATTTTAAGATGTGCGTGTAATTTAATTTTTCTATTTTTTTTTACCCTGGCATTTTAGGTTAAATGGACTGTGAGTGACTTATACCTTGGAATTTTACATGTGATGAAGGACAGAATATAAAAGTTTAAGTGTGTTAAAGTCCACGCTTTTGGATGAACACAGTGAGGGACTGAGACAAAAAGCCTCGTGTGTGTGTGTGTGTGACTTAAGAATTCCGTAAAAGTGGCTCCCGTTGTAGACCGCCCTCCCGAGGATTCCCTCTGTTACCGTGGAGACAGTATGGACGGGGACTCGAACGATGAGGGGACGGTAACGGAGTCTCTGAACGGGGAGACGAAGCCCGACCCTGCCAAACTCGCCCAGACCGCAATCATTAAACAGGTAAGATATCACACAACTACGTCACTCGTTAATTAGGTCAGTTACGAATATTAATTAATTAATAATTCACACTTAAAGAAAAAATCTCCATTTCCTTTTGCGCTCACCAAAAAAAAAAAAAAAAATCCTCACTTTGAACTATATCTATAAGTGGCATATTTCCTTTTTGGCCAACATTTCTTTACTTGGTATAATTTTGAGCTAAGATCTGGTTACTGTGATCGGCTTGTACTGATGTCTGCCAAGCCCCCTTTAAACAGGTGAGATATTATTTATGTTATGTATGTACATTGTTTAGCATTTTCTAAACAGGTGTGCAGGTAAATGTATGTTAATAACATAGCTGGCTGTGTATTATCATCCAATTAACATCAATATATAAATGCACATACACACACACACACTCACACACCCTACTGGGGACATGGTCAAGATTACAAAGTGTTGGGTGAGGACAGGACTCACTCAAAGGACTTAATTTTTCCATTGGGAGAAATTTAGGACATTGTTATACCCTGGCTATTGGTGGTGTATAGTTATTCATGTATATATTAGATATTTATGTGGGCTATTTAAAATGAAAATGAAATGAAAATAATTATAGCTCAACCTAATGAGATGGAACATAATGTTCTGATAAATTTTGTACATGAAGTGGAGATGGGAATTCTCAATTACTTGTTACAAAATGGCTTCCTTTATTTGTGAATGGATTTATTTGACAGTGTGAGGATGGTAAACATCAGAATTTGTAATCAGCAAATTTTAATCAGGTAATTTCTTATGTAGTTCTTAAAGATTAAATTCCACAATTTTTTTTTTTTACAGTTAAAGTATTAAGAGAAAAGCGGTCTTATTCAAAAGACTTGCACTCGTTTTTTTTTTTCCAGTATCAAAGTATTCAAACGTTTAATTTCATAATTATTTTTCTGAGATTGAGAGATAGTTGATTGCTTTTAAAAGTTTGTTGGATCTAAAGTGTACTAGAACTGCATGTCCATATGTTCTGCATAAATCTTGTCTGCTTACATTCTTCAAAATATTGTCCTGTTGTCTATCATGTTAAATAAATGAATTTCTTTTTCAGATTTTATATTTCTTAAATTATAACCTAGAAAAATTTCATGGTACAATTCTTTCAAAAGTTTGGAAAATTGTTGCACAATTTGAACACTGAATATAGATCATGCATCCCCGTTGTTCTGGTAGGGGTAAGGGTTAGTTACTTAAATAAATAAATTCATTCACAGAACTTACAAACCTTAACTATTTCTCCCATCCTTTTTAAGCTAATAATTTAAAAGATTTTTTAATGCAAAAGAATTTTTTTTATTAATATTTTTTTAACTTGAAATACACCATTTCAATATATCCATATATAAAATGAACATGATCTTATCATTTTAGTATTTATTTGAGAGCGAGCGAGAGAGAGAATTGAGCATGAACAGGTGAGAGCAGGGTTCGACACTAACGTTAGTCCGTTAGTCTCAGACTAATACATTTTCATTCGGACTAATAAAATCTGTGGCTAATTAGTCTGAACGGACCAATAAAAATTCCTGGAAAACAACATGAATAATTTACCGATGTCCGATTCTCCACAACTTTGACTGGAAAACCCTGCATTTATTATTAGCTTTCGAGCTTTTTGGCGGGGAGTTAGACAATTTCGAGTCAGCGCTTAATTTTTTCGACTGATTGGTATGAAGTAAAACGTTTTAGTGATCATAATTAATATGACACATAAAAGAAAGATGTCAGACATTTTGGATGTAATGTAAAGAGAAAAAGAACTAGATCGGGAATACGATCTTACTCGTTGATCGCGAGATTTTAACGAATTTGTGCTATACGTGGAATATAAACCATTTCACATAAATGCTTTGTGTATTTTAAAAAAAGTATAAAAACATATATTGAAATGTTTATTTTTTAAATTAATGTTACAAAACATTGAAGATTTTTTTTTTTGATGGACTCATAAAATTGCATGCGGACTAGTAAAAGTAAAGAAGCACTAGTCCGGCCGGACTAAAGCCTAAAAAAATTAGTGTCGAACCCTGTGAGAGGGTAGTAGATTGAGTATGGCTAATTAGAAAATTGGGATACGTACATTACTGTCACTTATGTTTAGTTTGAAGTATAAAAGACCATTTTTTCCAGGAATAATATGTTAAACCCTTTGATTTTGTTGCATTTCTTGGCTGTATATTTCAATGACTTGTTAAGAATTTTGAAATCATTTAGGAAGTCATGGATAGAGAGACTGATAAAATTTTAACACTGAACTGTGTAAATATTTTGCTTGATGGACATCAGCAAAATATTGAAAAGTTTTGATGCTACTCTATGATTCTTATCTCCTAAAATGACCATTTTACAATCTAAGTTTAGTACAATGGCCTTTGAGCATGCTGAGTGACAGAATCTAACAAAATCACCGAGAAATAGCTGTACAGTTGGACATAGCCAAATTAAATGATATTCTGTTTCTTCCTCTGCTACACAGAATTTACCTAAATTGGCATCTAGTTTACCTACTTTATACCAATTTCAAACATACAAAATAAAATTGGTTTACAGTATGATATATATTTTTGTGCATATGAGACCTAGATATTTTAACATTTTTGTTAATTTCCTTTTATAGTAAAACACTGTTACAGCAAACCCATTCATAATGAATCCTTGCTTAATACAATGAAGTGAGTTTTCTTCCCTCTAGTTTTAAATAAATTCTGAACTTATCTGGTATATTAATTTAGGTTTATAACAAATCAGAATTTTTCATCCCTGGCATGTGTTTTAATGTAGATTGTAACATAAACATGATTAAATTCACCAGGCTTTGTTTTGTGTTGTATCTTTGTATGTGAATTTTATATTAGACAGTCAGGGGTGAGACTGAAATCCGTCATTTTTAAAATGACGATTTTAAGCCATAAAATAAAATTTTTATTATGACTTAAACTCGTCATTTTTAAGAAAATGACGAAAAACAGTCATAAAAATATAGAGTGTTTCTAGAATACTGAGTTACCTCTCTTTGAAAAATGTTAGATCCACCAACCGAAAAAAGGACAAAAAACATCATAAACGAACTTCATTTCTCTAATACAGTTGACTACAATACTGGTTATGTTGACAGTATAAATTTCCCATGCAAAAATAAGAGTGGAAGAGTTATTTGTCAATTTATTTGCATTAAATAGGAAAGAAGACGAAAATGACGATATTCCGTCTTTTTTCAAAATGGAGGGTCTGGGCGCACTGAAATATCTCGCTTGTTTTACAGGGCGCACTACTTTTTTATGGCTTTAACTTTTTGTCGAGACTTTTCTCTACAAGTACGTATTCTTCCAGACGGTGTACTATATGTTTTTATAGGGCTAAAAGCCATGTAAAAATGGCGAATTAGTTCTACCAAAATTCGACATTTTACCGCTAAATAATAACTTTCACCTCCCATGTTGATGTTCTAACGCACGTGGTCGGCAGTAATTAGTGACCCGGATGAAATGAAACTTGCGTAAACACCCTTCTTTCAGCGGTGAATTCAAATTTCGCTTTTATGTAACCAGGATAGAAGAATTAAGTTGAAAAAGAAAATATGACGATAGTAAGTCATATTGGCAAAAATGACGAAAATACGTACTTAGTAAATATGACGATTATCCATCATTTTTCAAAAATGACGGATTTCAGTCTCACCCCTGACTGTTAGAAGGCAAGAATTTTAAGTGACTAGAATGAAGGGGAAAAAAACAAAATGAAGTATTAACATACATGTATTCTTCATGAAATATATGTGCCAAGTGTAATAGCTCATATCCTAATGAATTAACACAATTTGCATTCATTTCTTACATAATTATTTAATTCTTATTGAAGGTATATTACAGGGTTGTGGTTAACTTTTGAAACCTTAGGGGCCATGTGGGCTCCTAACTTTTCAAATTTTACGGGCCCACAATGTGATCCACGGGCCAACATTATATGTAAATTAAAAATAAGAACACAAAAATCCTAATTTTTTTTTTCATAGTATCTATATGTTCGCAGAATATGGATTTTTGTCACATTTTCTCTTTTCTAAAAACTTTGATCTGATAATATGTTCATTACATTTTGTAGTATTTAACCTTAACTTGTACAACTGAAGTGTCTATGGTTTAACAAGGGGCATATTAAATAATAAATTACAACCTGTGATTAAGTTTGATCCCGATCTTTTATTGTGTGCATTTGACATGGTAATTCTGAATCAAATTCTATCTGTGAATAACTAGTTGAATGGCGAGTGTGACAACCATAGCCGATTGTTACAATATTTCTATTAGAACAATCTCAGACATTTGCTCTCGTATCATCAGCTTTAACGGAGATTTAACCGCTTCGATAAATTGCCATTTTTGATCTCAGTCATGTACATGTTTGAGTAATATGCTTGTACGCAGCACAAATAATCAAAGTTAGTAGAGCATTTTCTTAAAAACTGAAAGTACATAAAATAATGTGATTATGTTCCGGTAAAAAAATCGTTCGCCATGTGGGCGACCAGATTTTTAATATCTAGTCGCCCACCGCAAATTTTACTCGCATTTGCGAGTGGGCGAATGGTTATCCACAACCCTGTATTAATAAGAAAATTCCTATACTTTGAAAAATATTCAAGTGGACATTCACTTCTGTATCTAGACAAGAGGTTTATGATAGAGAATAATTTTCCAATAGCTTTTGAACACTAATAGTGAACAAAGTTTTTGTTCTCAATCATTAGCATATATACTTTGAGATCAGGGCTCTCACACCACTTTTTGGGACTGGGGCCGGGGCCATAAAAATTGGGAAAATTAGCGACCTTTTGGATAATTTGGGGAAAATCATAACTAGACATTATACATTAAATTCATAATATATTGAGTTTATGGTGGTTGTTATCAACTTAATTTCTGTTTTGTAATGCAGAGAAATATGAATTACAAGTTTAGTACCTATATATCTTTCTAAATGTTGTTTAATATTTGGGGAAGTGACAGACTGAGAAAATTAACACAATCAATTGGGAAAAAAGGTGTCTTTTTTGAATTGGGAATGGGGCCTTTGAACGGCCCCAAATATAGAGAATCGAGAGCCCTGGGAAAGTTTATGTTCAGCTCCTGACTGAATTGAATGTAGCCTTTAGATGATGGTAATTATATAAAGAAGCTGAGTGAGGCCAGCTTTTGATGTAAATATGTAAAGAAACTAAGTGGGCCAGCTTTAGTTGTAAATATGTAAAGAAGCTGACTACGGACAGCTTTAGATGTAAATATGTAAAGAAGCTGAGGAACGAAGGACAGCTTTAGATGTAAATATGTAAAGAAGCTGAGTGAGGACAGCTTTAGATGTAAATATGTAAAGAAACTAAGTGAGGCCAGCTTTAGTTGTAAATATGTAAAGAAGTGGAATACGGACAGCTTTAGATGTAAATATGTGAAGAAACTAAGTGAGGACAGCTTTAGATGTAAATAAATATGTAAAGAAGCTAAATGAGACAGCTTTAGCTGTAAATATGTAAAAAAGCTAAGTGAGGCCAGCTTTAGATGTAAATATGTAAAGAAGCTAAGTGAGGCCAGTTTTAGATGTAAATATGTAAAGAAGCTAAGTGAGGCCAGTTTTAGATGTAAATATGTAAAGAAGCTAAGTGAGGCCAGCTTTAGATGTAAATATGTAAAGAAGCTAAGTGAGGCCAGCTTTAGATGTAAATATGTAAAGAAGCTAAGTGAGGCCAGCTTTAGATGTAAATATGTAAAGAAGCTAAGTGAGGCCAGCTTTAGATGTAAATATGTAAAGAAGCTAAGTGAGGCCAGCTTTAGATGTAAATATGTAAAGAAGCTAAATGAGGACAGCTTTAGATGTAAATATGTAAAGAAGCTAAGTGAGGCCAGCTTTAGATGTAAATTTGTAAAGAAGCTAAGTGAGGACAGCTTTAGATGTAAATATGTAAAGAAGCTAAATGAGACAGCTTTAGATGTAAATATGTAAAGAAGCTAAGTGAGGCCAGCTTTAGATGTAAATATGTAAAGAAGCTAAATGAGACAGCTTTAGATGTAAATATGTAAAGAAGCTAAGTGAGGCCAGCTTTAAGTTTGATGTAAATATGTAATGAAGCTGACAAAAACTGTTTTAAAGCAATAATAAACTGCTGAATTTGAGAGAGAGACTTGGGAGGCAGGCAGCAGTTTTTGTGCCAATACAGCAGTTATTAAGTTGGAGAGAGAAAGAGGATAGAGAGAGAGAGAGAGAGAGATGGAGTATGGAGACAGAAATAGACTCCACAGTTGTTGTTTCCCAGCACTCAGCAGTAGCTGGAAATTCCAAGAGAGAAAGAACTTGGAGATATCGATTGTGGATCCCAGACATGAATTCCATCAGCATCTCTTATGAAAAATCAATACAATCAGTCTTGTAGACTGACATCATAGGACCATTGTACAGGGGGTATTTCCTTGTGTCTCTATACACACAACTACACACATACACACAAAGTGATGGAGTGTCTAACCTTCTGGAAAAGCTAATAATGACATTGTGAAGAATATATATATCATTCTGTGACACATTTGTTTGAATTATAGATGCATACTGTGTGTCATTCAGAGATTTTCTCTCACTGAAAAAATATATCCTGTAACAGTTAAATTTTATAAGAATTAATTGCTGTTTGGATCTGACTGAAATCTTATTTGTCATTGTAAACGGTTATTACCATTCTGGATCATTTTAATAGAATAATTCATGTTGCATATCCATACCAACCCAAATTTGTGAAGAGACCTAGCTTTGTTAAGGTTTTGTAAGAGGGCATGTTATAATAATCTCTTTTATTAGGTGACCTTTTTTATACCTCGGAGTCCTTAGAACATGGTTATCATGGTTATTGTTTACCATTGCACTAATGGCAGTCAGACTCAACCCCTGGTTAAAGTTATGGAATGTTGACCAATTATTGCTGACTTTGAGGTCAATATGATGATTTAGCCACCTGAGAAGTACAATATTCATTGAGCCCAGAGGTGGCTAATTCATCATATTCACGAAAAACAGCAATGATATTATTTTATTATATGATTCAATGATTAAATGATACAAACTTACCAGGCAATCCATGCCGACTTAAAGTTACTTAAAGTTTATATTTATTGAAGTACTAGCGTAACATAATATGAGAAAAAAGGTCAAAATAAACATAACCAGTTGTACTAATTTGGAATTTTTAATTGTATTTTAGAAAAAATAAATGTCATGCATGTATATAGGATTGATTTTGAAAAAAAAAACCTGGTTTGGGTCAGTTTACGCTGTTTTATAATCCGCTTTGCGGATTATAGAACTTAAACTGACCCAAACCAGGTTATACTCGAATAATTTGGCCAAGAATTGGAGTCATTCCTAAATTAACTGATCTTCATAAATATTAAATCTAGACACCTGCAATCCTTATAGATAGATTCCTTTGAGCTTTAAGCAATGGACAAAATTTTGAGTTCTAGACAAAGAATTTTTTTTAATTTCTACATGGTCACATAAGAAGAAAAACAAAGCTATGTGAACCTTTATAGATTCCATTGAGTATTGGACTGACCAATCATTAGACCTTGGTTGAATTAGGAGATCTCACCTATCAAAGACAACTGTATTTATTGACAAGACATACTCAGTCTAATTGTATGTGGTCTCTGGGACCTTAATGTAACTACTTAGATAATGTACAACTGTATTTTTTGACAAGACATACTCAGTCTAATTGTATGTGGTCTCTGGGACCTTAATGTTACTACTTAGAGAACATACAGCTGTAGCAGCAGCACATTTCTCTTCTCCATTAGGGAGCCCTGCATACATTAATCAATCTAACTAGACAATCTCAGTATTGGATTCTAGTCTTTTGAGAAAATTAAAGCACAAGGATGTAAATCGGAATGTTGTCTGAAAAATCAATAGTCACAGAGAAATCTTTTTTTTCCCTGTTTGATAGAAGCATTTAAACCATAATGTATAAAGAAGGAGAGATTCATTTGTAATGTCATTTATAACAAGGGAACACTGAAAATGAACGAGAATTCTGGACAAATAATGATAACGTAATGAATGTCCACTCTTTGTTTATTACAGGATGTTATGCTCTCGGCGACCAGCACTCAGTCTCCATTGGCAACCGTATCCAGCGTGTTCACCATGCCCAATATCTCCATGCCAACAGTCTCCCTGGCTAACAGTGGGGGCCTCGGGGGGCTGACGGACCACTTGTTTATGTCTCATATACCAGCAGACCCTCCAAATGCCCATAGTAACTCTGTCACGGACAGTCATACAGACAAAACCGGTATGTTTACAAACAGACAGTCACACAGACAAAAGCAGTATATTTACAGACAAACAGTCATACAGACAAAACCGGTATGTTTACAAACAGACAGTCACACAGACAAAAGCAGTATATTTACAGACAAACAGTCATACAGACAAAACCGGTATGTTTACAAACAAGTATACAGACATTTTGTATACAAAAACACCCTAACCAAGAAATTGGTATTTTTATCATGTTTCGATGGAATGGTTTGGGCCATTGATATAGGCCTGGGTAGCTCAGTTGGTAGAGCACCTGACTAGTGATGCAGGGGTCCCACGTTCGATCCCCGGCCCAGCTATACATTTCTCCTTCCCTGATAAAGATGTGGTGCTTTTGACCACCCCTGGACATGCAGGTTAAAGTCTTTCCAGGGACTAATAAGAACTTCAGTTGTGTCTTCAAGGGCAAAGACAATTTAAGGAGGGAGGAATGTAATAGTCAGTAGAGCACCTGACTAGTGATGCCCGGGTCCCGGGTTTGATTCCCGTTCCAGCCATACATTTTCTCCTTCCTGTTACACAGATATCTCCTCTAACAAATAGTGAAACAGACAAAACTTTTGTGCTAATAAAAGGGTTGACAGAGAGCATCTTAAGCAAAACTTACATAATTATTCAGACACACATTCACTAACAATACCCAGATTTATAATGCACCTTCAGACAAACCTAATAATCTTGGATATCTTTGCAGGACTGCAAATGTATCTGAGAATGGGAAAAACTATAGATTATAATTTTAGACCAAACATTTGCTCTGATGTTATACCAG
Source organism: Saccostrea echinata (assembly GCF_033153115.1). NCBI lineage: Eukaryota > Metazoa > Mollusca > Bivalvia > Ostreida > Ostreidae > Saccostrea > Saccostrea echinata. The sequence goes on along the minus strand of NW_026889795.1, from coordinate 10,471,754 downwards.
GCTAATGAGATACCAAAAATCATCTTCATTTCAATTTGAAAACATTAAGATATCTATATAATCTACTGACCTTGACTATTAATGTCCCCTTTTATCTTTCTAAGGTCAACAGTCACTTTAACATGTCAAGTACTGAAAATTCAGGGCTGATAAACAGATTCTCTTTATCTTACAACATTTATAAATAATAAACTGTCTAGTAATATTATTATTTTGAAAACATTGGTTGAGGATATGCAATGCCAACAATAATACCAATTATTCCCCTTTAGGCAAGAAAACTCTGGAATCTTAACAAAACAAAAGATGACTATTGAGGAAACTAGACCAAAAAACAAACAAACAAAAATCAACCATGTATAGACCTAAAGTATATGTAGAAAAATCATTAATTCAAAATATCATCACAAAACATCTCAAAACTGTTACCTAGAATATAAAGATATTGAAATGTATATACTAGGGCTGTCACGAGTACCCGAAATAACCGAGAACCACGGTCCAAGTTGTTCGGTTCGGTTCCGGTTCCTTTTTTCCGGATTTCGGTTCGGGTCTGGTTTATATATTAGAGCTTGTTCAATACAAAAAATGGCATCGTAATCAAAGGAATGTTGACGATAACAGTGATAAATAAACATCACAACTGAAATCTACTTCATTCCATGACAAAACATTTGTCAAGGAAGTATTAGATAATTATCAAAACGAGCAGGAATGGTCAGGTTGTGGCTAACAGTAGGCCAAGTCACCGATGTCTAGACGTTCGCATGGTTAAGACTTGTTTCCAATGTAAATTTATTGTAACAAATAAAGATTTTTCAAGTTAAATTCATGAAATTAAGGTTTAAAATAGATGTAAATACCCGACCCGAAAAACCCGAAACCAAACCGAAAATTTACAGAACCGACCCGACCCGAAAAATTTTGGAACCGTGACAGCCCTAGTATATACAATTTCATTATTTCCAGGTTTAGGGTCATTAGCCAGCCCTTCACAGTTGTTTGGACAACCCCAGGTGGCAGCACCACAGTTCTTCCTCACAGGTCAGGGGTCATAGTGAGGTTTTGACCTCTTCTTCTTAAATGATAAGGATGAAATTTTCTTTTCCTCCATTGTTTTATTTTTTTATGTATTGAACTATTTCCTGTATTTTTAAAGCAGTTTTATGCTAAGATGTGTTCATATACTGTTTTAATCTCTTGTATATTCTGGAGAATTTTAAAACTTTTTATAAATTTTTTTTTTGAAATTCACATGAGAGACACAATATGTATATTATCTGAAATTATAATCAGTACATGAAGTTAACATGGACAGTGAATTCTGTGACAGGTAATGGAGCCCAGCAGTTCATCAGTATTCCTGTTTCCTTGGGAACGGGTGGAAATCACCAGATACAGTTACTGACCACTTCTAATGGTCAAATCATAGCAACCAACCTCGGAGGAATCCCAGGACTGACTCAACCACTCAACTTAAACCTCAACTCTGGTAAACTCTTAACTCAACTTAAACCTCAACTCTGGTAAACCCTTAACTGAAGTTAAACCTCAGCTCTGGTAAACTCTTAAAATCAACTTAAACACCAGCTCTGGTAAACTCTGTACTCAACTAAAACCTCAACTCTGGTGAATTCTGTACTCAACTCAACTCTGGTAAATACTTAAGTCAACTATTCAACTTAAACCTCATCTCTGGTAAACACTTAACTCAACTACTCAAACTAAACCTCAATTCTGGTAAACTTAGCCACTCAACTTAAACCTTGACTCTGATTATTTCTTAAATTTGAACTCAACAACATAATTTAAACCTCAACTCTGGTCAACTCTCTTTCTACAACTTCTCATTTAAACCCCAACACTGGTAAACTCTAAACTCAACAACTCAACTTAAACCTCAACTCTTGTAAGCTTTGAATTTAACTACTCAGATAAAACCTAAACTCTTCTCTCTCTATCTTTTGCTAAACTTCTAAACTTTGAAATTTTTTAGCCTGAAAGTATACTAAATCGCTAAACACCTGTAACGACCTTGACCTCTTACCTGGAAATAATTTCAATTTCAGCTTTTGTAGTAAATGTTGAAACCAAAAGTCAGATTAAAATTTTCTGGTATCTCATCTCTGTTCTACAATCGGGCTGTCTTTGTTGTGATAATTCTATGATTAGAGCTTTTACTATTACAGAAATTCCATATTTATCCCAGATTTTTATTTGAAAATATGGATTGGCCTCCAGAAATTATGCTTCTTAGTTATGCTTCGCATTAATACTCTCGGAACGATAGGTATTCACTCAAAGACCTCAATTACACTGATTTATCATTGTCATTTATGTATGATTCATTCTGACAAAAAAGAAATAAATGAAGCAATAAAAAATCAATATTATCTAAAAGTTACCAAATGCATGTATACATATTAATTTAAACATGCTGTAAGTATCAGTACTTTCAGACCTTTGATTTTCTTTCCAGGATCAAACCAAGCACAGAGTAGCAGTTCCAGCAGTAGCACCTCCAATCTAGGTTTAACTAACCTTCCCCAACTGCTGACGGCCGCTGGGGCCCAGGGCCAAATTCTAGCTGTAGGCCCTCAGGTAAGACCCCATTAACTAACGGGGCCAAATCCTGTCCTCAGGCTCCTTGGGTAAAAACCTGTTAACTGGCAGAGCCAAATCCTGGCTGTACGCTGTCTTATAAGGTCCTGTTAACTGTAACAGCCAATTCGTTGATGCAGATTATCAGGTAAAATCCCATTAACTAACTTCCTTGAAATACTCTTACATCCACTCTGCTTACAATTACCGTATAACAGTGATGATTCTGTTCCGATATTTAGCGGAATTCCGCAAATTTGAATCCAAGAATCCGATATTTACGAGTGTTTTCCGATATTTCGGTACTTTCATTTTTTGCAGATATCCATTTCAGTATCTATCTGGGTAAAAAATTCAAGTTATTTAGTCAGTATTTTGATCTAGTCTGCATCACCCAGACGTTTGCTTCTATGTCCAAGTAAGGTAACCTAAATGTAGCGATGAGTCAGACTTCCTTACAATGGCGTGGCAGTTCATTCAGGCAGGTCTGGATGTAAAAGTTTGAACAAACTGTCACACTTCAATTTTTGTCACTCATTTAAACCTTTTTCTGGGCTTTTCTAAAGCCCATATTTCATCAGCTTTTCCACTCCAACCTATTTCAGATATTTTGGCCAATTCACAGAATCATCACTGGTATAAGCAGAAATTTTAGTGGGGATTCAATTTTGGCATTTTTAGAGAGGGTGTGGAGATCACTAAAATTAAATATCGCTAACAATTCATTCTCACATTAAAGGTTACTAATTATAATCTTTCAATCCATCACAAAATCATTAAAATTACTTCTCGCTAAAATTAAATACCAATATTTTAGGAGATGTCCCTAAATTTGCGTCTCGGTAAAAATTCCACTTACAGGGTATCTGCAGTTAGATACATTTAGTTGCTGACTTTCAAAAGCAAAATAATCCTGTTTTAAGGGAGCTGACTGGAGTTTACATTGTGCAATACTTTACATAATGAAGAGATGTTCCCTAAAAATAACAAGAGTTTCAGATTTTCCTGATACTTTGCAGTAACTCTGAAGTCAGTGCCCGCTACACATGGTATAAAAGTTTTGAGTTTCTCTATTGTAGTTTTTACAGAAAATAACCCTCGTCAGCTCCCGTAAGCTGTAAGTTTGTGAAGTGTTTCCCAGAATTCATGTTTTCTTTCCACAGGTACTGAACCAGCTGTCCCTTACCCATAATTCCACCTCCAGCTCTTCCTCCCAGAATTCCCAGTCACTGACCAATGGTCATCTCACTCAGTCCACCAGCCAGTCAACAGCTGCTCAGTCAGCCGTGCAGTCCGCCGTCCAATCAGCAATCCGTAATGCTCAGTCAGCCAAAATCTCAAACCAGTCATCTGTAACGTCACTCTCCGACGGACTTCCTCCTAGTGTTAGTCAACTACTGCCGAGTATGTTTCTCTCTTTCTCTCTCTCTCTTTCTCTGTTGCTCTTTTTCTCTCTCTCTCTTTCTCTGTTGTTCTCTCTCTCTCTCTCTTGCCCTTTCTTTCTTGGAGAATATTTTTATTTACAGCTATGATTAAATGAACTATAATTAATGCAAAGATACTTAATAAAGTAGTAACCTTAAAAAATTCAAGCACTCCTTTGGACTAGTTTTAAATTAATTCATTTAGCATTATTTTATGATTGTAAGCACACATGTATAAGCCTGTATGGATGAATGGGCCGAAGGACATTTACAGTATTGAAATACATTGACGTGTAATTGTTATTTTTAGACACAGTAGGAAACTCCACAGAGAGCACGACGGTGGATGGAATTAATCTGGATGAAATTAAAGAATTTGCCAAACAGTTTAAGATTCGTCGCTTATCTTTAGGACTGACACAAACTCAAGTGGGACAAGCCCTCAGTGCAACCGAGGGACCGGCGTATAGCCAGTCTGCTATCTGTAGGTAGGTAGTCATAATTCCTTACAGAGAGACCTGTCTATGTAGTCAGTCTGGTATCTGTAGGTAGGTTGTCATAAGGCCTTACAGAGAGACCTGTCTATATAGCCAGTCTGCTATCTGTAGGTAGGTTGTCATAAGGCTTTACAGAGAGACCTGTCTATATAGCCAGTCTGCTATCTGTAGGTAGATTGTTATTAGGTCTTACAGGGAGACCTGTCTATATAGCCAGTCTGCTATCTGTAGGTAGGTTGTCACAGACGGACACGTACATGTATATCGTCAATCTGGTATCTGCAGATAGGCTGTCATAAGGTCTTACACAAGCACAAGTGTTACAAGTATGCCTTTTGTGCCACAAACTAACCTGCCAGTGTGCGGTTAGTTACCTGAAGGTCTTAGTTAGGTCTTACCCAGATATAATGACTATTTTTGGCATGTGGTATTTTCACCCTATACCACTTGCAAATGATTTTGCCCCATTTTAAATTTGCCCAGACAAAGTTTATGTAAAAGGTATCTTTTGACTTATATAAATGTGCTCACTTGCTACGAGGAGGAAAAGGGAGGAAAATAAAACAAGGGTGAAAATTTCTATGTGTACAGTAGGTCAATCCATCTGTAGCCAATCAACAATCAGAAGTTAGGTTGTCATGACACGAGAGGGTCACAAACTGACCCACCAATAGGCAGTAAGTTACCCAAGGTCACTGTTGAACCCAGACATAATTAGGTCAATTCTTCTATGCAGTAGATCCAGATCTACCAGTGATGGGTGGGTAATCTGTAGGAAGTTTATATGGTGAGGGGTTGTACAGACACAATTATGAAGTGAAATAGAGACTTGTCCATACCTATAGCTAGTCAGATATCAGAGAGAGAGAGGTAGCTAGTCAGATATCACAGAGAGGTAGCTAGTCAGATATCACAGAGAGAGGTAGCTAGTCAGTTATCACAAAGAGGTAGCTTGACAGATATCACAGAGAGGTAGCTAGTCAGATATCAGAGAGAGAGGTAGCTAGTCAGATATCAGAGAGAGAGATAGCTAGTCAGATATCACAGAGAGGTACATGTATATATAACTGTTATGACTGACCCAGATGTAACTGAAATAGAGACCTGTCCATTCATGTAGTTACAGTAGTCAGATATCAGAGAGAGGTACTTGTATATAACTGTACTGACCCAGGTGTAAGTTTTATAGACCTGTCCATACATGTCGTTACGATAGTCAGATATCAAAGAAGGTACTTGTTTATAACTGTACTGACCCAGGTGTAAGTTTTATAGAGACCTGTCCATACATGTCGTTACAGTAGTCAGACATCAAAGAAATGTACTTGCATATAACTGTACTGACCCAAGTATAAGTGGATCAAAGCATCAACAAAGTGGAGTGATCCTTTTATAGACAGTCACTTATTAAAGGAAGTATAGTAAAACCTGTCTTATCTGATGTACACTGGGACACAAATTCCCTGACAGAATAAAAAAGGGTGTCAGTTGTACAGTGTAAGGGACATGGTAAATAGAAAAGTGGGAATGAATATGAGGGTTATGATTCATAGTGAGAAGGATTATACAGGTGTCAGATTAGACAGGTTTTACTGTATATTGTTAAGTCCATGGGTTCAAACCTTCCATGTAAATGTAAATGAGAGATGACCCCCCCACCCCCCCCACCCCCCCAACACCCCCACCACCACCACCAACAACCAAATCAGAGTTCTAAAAATATGGATTTTAACTTGAAATCATATTAGGTTTATGGAAATCCTTTATTATAGTAAACTTTTAGAATTCCAACCCTTTAAATATGCTTAATATGAAACATATGCATGTAATGCCTGCTATATATGTATACTGTCTAAAGAAAATCAAATGTTAAATCTGAAAAGTTTTAAAAATTGAAATCATTCTTGTATTTCTGGCTTTGTCTAATCAAAATGCTCTTTACCTGAGTTCAAACTTAACATAATGAATAAATCTGTATGAACTCCTAAAAATCACACAATTTTCTTTCAGTTGAAACTTGAAGTTAATCATCTCTCCAAAGAGTTCATTATCACCATTTGTGTTAAATCTATTTACATGTATGTACATTTAGATTAAACCATTTCTAGAGCACTGAATGTTATCACTGTTAAAAAGTATACATGATCTTACTTTTATAGATTTGAAAAGTTGGACATTACCCCTAAGAGTGCTCAGAAGATTAAACCTGTGTTGGAGCGCTGGATGCAGGAGGCAGAAGAAAGGTACAAGAACGGCATTCAGAATCTCACGGATTTCATCGGCAGCGAACCCTCCAAAAAACGCAAACGTCGCACGTCATTCACACCCCAAGCTCTGGAGGTTCTTAATAATTTCTTTGAAAGGAATACACATCCTTCAGGTATGTTTGGATTCAAATCTGAAACTGTTTGATGTGTATTTAGAAGGGGTCTGCTTAATGTTAAACATCTGAGCTGTGATAATAAAAGCTAGCCTAGCTGCTAGGCTAAATATCTAGGTCTATTGAATGTGTGGATTAACGCTTGTTATCCCTACATAGCAGCGCCGCCAGGCTAGCATTTCATTCAAGATGGAAACTCTAGAAAGAGCTACATCTACAAATCCACTACCATCATCAACACATCTTGTTTTGGCATTGAAATATCAACAATCTTATTTTTCTTTATTTCATTAGATAAAGCAGTCTTAACATTGAGGATCTTTCAGTGTTTTTGTGTGTGTGTTTTCTTTATTTTATTAGATAAAGCAGTCTTAACATTGAGGATCTTTCAGTGTTTTTGTGTGTGTATTTTCTTTATTGTATTAGATAATGCAGTCTTAACATTGAGGATCTTTCAGTGTTTTTGTGTGTGTGTTTTCTTTATTTTATCAGATAATGCAGTCTAAACATTGAGGATTTTGCAGTGTTTTTTGTGTGTGTGTTTTCTTCATTTTATTAGATAAAGCAGTCTTAACATTGAGGATCTTTCAGTGTTTTTGTGTGTGTGTTTTCTTTATTTTATCAGATAATGCAGTCTAAACATTGAGGATTTTGCAGTGTTTTTTGTGTGTGTGTTTTCTTTATTTTATCAGATAATACAGTCTTAACATTGAGGATTTTTCAGTGTTTTTTTTGTGTGTGTTTTCTCTATTTTATCAGATAATGCAGTCTAAACATTGAGGATTTTTCAGTGTTTTTGTGTGTGTGTTTTCTCTATTTTATCAGATAATGCAGTCTGAACATTGAGGATTTTTCAGTGTTTTTGTGTGTGTGTTTTCTCTATTTTACAGTCCCTGAAACGTTCTACTTTCCCACTTGAACGGTGAGCGAACGCTGAACGAACGCAGAGCGAACGGTGAGCGAACGCAGAGCGAACGGTGAGTGAACGATGTGTGAACGCTGAACGCAACTTGGTGAACGGTAGGTGAACACTGAACGGTGAGCGAACGCAGAACGCGAACGGAGCGCGAACGCGAGCGCAAAGTGAACGGTGAACGAACGGTGAACGCAAGATGAACGATTTATTCGGAATGCCTCTGATCTTTTCCATGCATTGTATCTATTCTATTGTATTCTAATGTCAGGCGGAAAATAAATAAATATTCAAAAATTGTCCTGAGAAAGATGAAACATGCACATTTAGTAAAACTATTAATTAAGTTTCTTACAATATTTTCTGTACATATGTATGATGTTTAAATTCCGCTCTTTAATCACACGATTTTTATCGCTGTAAAACATGTCATTGTTACCGAATGCTGTAGTTTAAAAAATAAAATCATTCTAGTTGTAAAATAAATATGTTTATTCTCATTTGATATATAAAACCATTACAAATAATGATTTTCGAAGAGTACATTACTGACTTATAGAACGAATAACAACGGTTGTAACAACCATACATGTATTTCCGTGTCAAGGCATTTCCGTGTGAAATAATGAGAAAAAAAATAAAAAAATATTTTGCTAGTCTGTGGACGTATTGCATGTATACCCTCATATTTAGAAAAAATTAATGCAATAATATATTTATGTGTCTTTTCATTTTTTTAATGATGATTTATTCAGCAGACTTCTACATGTATCTATAAACAATTCCACGTGATTATACTCGGACAAGGTGATACAAAGAAGCATTCATATTATTTGTTATAGATTAAAATTTCAGAACTTGGTATTTAAGTAATACGTGTTATAGTTTTGATTAAACGGACAAATGAGAGAGAGAGAGAGAGAGAAATTATGTATTAGCCCCCCTTTTCACAAATGCATGTACATGTACATGTACCTGTATAAATGAAAACTCTTAATTTTTATCTAAATATCTCAGGCAGTGAAAGTAACCTTTTTTTATTTATCAACAAATTCACTTTGTTTGACAGTCATAATCGGTTTTTATTTTTCTGCTTCAAGTTCACACGAAGTCCACGTGCTTGTCCTGTCAATCAAAATCATTCGACACTGTGCAGCCAGGTGTGAAAGTTTCGTCACACCAAAGGCGAGGTGCTACACTGTAGTATTTCCAAGAAGTTTTACATGTTTTATCATTTCTAGATCTGATTCCAATTTTTCCAATAAATAAATAATTAAAATACATTTGGCATAAACACTTCGAACGAATTTGAAACATACTCCCTTTAAAATACCACCGTCAGCGCGTGTATATTTTGAACTACTATTGTTTAATGACTTTTTTAGATGCATGTTTGTTCTGAGACTGAAATTTTTGTGCTACAAAACGCGTTAACTTCTTTTTAAATATTAATTTAGAATATACTGGAAATACTGACTAAGTGATCGATCTACGTGGAAAAGGGGGGGGGGGGCTTAATCATATTGAATGGCAAACATATAAAGTTATTGTGAAGAAAGGAATTTTTTCTCTCTAACAGTAGAATTTATATATGAATTGTAGTATATTACATTAAATAAATATTTTTTTAACCACACTATTAATTTAATTCGTTCCAAAGATATTTAATTAACTGGATATCCGCAGTACTATTTATAATTCTCGGAACTAGTTCTAATAAATAAATGTATTTCTATAATAATTGAAAGAAAAAAAAACGTGTTAGTAATAAATACTTTCTAATTTTCCTGCAGTTGCTAAATTAAATGACATGGATTATTATCTCTCCATTAACGACTTGTCGTCTTTAACATAACAGTAAAATGTTGCAGTGCTTGAAGTACCCCTATATTGCCCGTATTTAAATTTAATTTTTCAGCATCGTTCTACATAGGTACATACTTATAACAACATTTATTTTCCAGAGTAATTTAAATAATAACCAAACAGCTAAGTTAGAATAATAATAATAATAAATCATATTGTAGATAATTTATTCCAATAAAATAATGATCCTTTAAAAACGATATGTGAATTATTAAATTTGAAATCCCGTAAATCCTTACTTCCAAAAAAGATAAGTCCTTTCACTTCGGAGTTCCGAATGACACTGAAGACTGAACGATAAGTGAACGCTGAACGCAAGGTGAACGCAAAGTGAACGAACGGAGAGCGAACGGTGAACGCTTTGTGAACGGTGAACGCGAGCGCACGGGGAACGCAGAACGCAAGACTGTGAACGGAGAGCGAACGGTGAACGCACGGTGAGCGAACGGTGAACGCACGCTGAACGAACGGTGAACGAACGGTGAGCGAACGGAAAAATGGGAAAGTAGAACGTTTCAGGGACTGTATCAGATAATGCAGTCTAAACATTGAGGATTTTTCAGTGTTTTTGTGTGTATGTTTTCTCTATTTTATCAGATAATGCAGTCTGAACATTGAGGATTTTTCAGTGTTTTTTTTGTGTGTGTTTTCTCTATTTTATCAGATAATGCAGTCTGAACCATTGAGGATTTTTCAGTGTTTTTGTGTGTGTGTTTACAGGTGCTGAGATGACAGAATTGTCAGACAAACTGAACTACGACAGAGAAGTGATACGGGTGTGGTTCTGTAACAAACGACAGGCGTTAAAAAACACCATCAAAAAACTCAAACAAGAGACACCATAGGACAGAGCGTAAAATTAGATATAAATCCTAATTAAAGCTAAATCAAGGCAAAGTATAAGAATAATACACCAGTATAGAAAATGAGAATTCCACAAAGGGAGAAAGTTTTGAAGGAAGGGCTACGTTCTCTGGCAGCAGAAACTTTGTATTTCTTGGAAAGTTGTTTAAATGGGAATCACAGGATGGCACAATTAAATCATGAATGTAAAAGGTAGGAAAATCATAAGGGAGTTTGTTGTGAGCTTTTTTCACAGTTTAAGGTTTTAGTGGTGTTTTTTTTTTATATAAATGGGGACTTAAAAGACAAAATACTTCAAGTGTAAAGAAGTTATCATCATTCGTTGGAGAAATGTTGTCATAATTAAATTTTTTGAATGAGAAAATTTGTTTTTTTAAAAGAGATCATGGAAATGTTCTTATAATTTACAGTGTGTATAGCATTAAATGCTTTTGACACGTGTTGTGCAATATTATACAAGACATTTATTTATTAATATATACATATTTATTCTGTATGATTTTATTGATATTTTTTAAGACTTTTTAGTTTATTGATATATGTTTTTGTATATACATTGTATATTCATCCACATTTTAAGGTTGATCGTTGAACAACAAAGTTAGATAACTCTCTCCTATGAAAAACTCATTTTTGGGGCATGAGAATAAATATTACCATCTTTTTTGTGCAATATTGGTAGCCATAATTATCTTGCCATTGAAAGAGAGTGAGTTATCTACTTTTGTGTGAAGACGGAGTCACCTTAATCAGCATTAACATGACTGTCCTAGTCCAGAATACTGGGTTGTCTTTACCATTTGTCTACTGAAGACAAAGAATTGTGTATATATACATGTAAATGTGTAAGTATTTTAACTTGACTACAATTCTCTACTTCTTTTACTTATTAATTGATGTTCATAACCAATATTACTTACAATATTACGCATTATGGTCATGTGACTGGTTTGTGTGACTTTATGAGGTATGAATATTAAGGGTGTTTGTCTGCAACAGTATCCTTTGGTCTCTGTCTACCCCCACAGTAGTAGTGATAGTAACTACCGTAAATACTAAACGATTGGTGTTAAAAGAGGGGCGGTGTACATAATCTTTTATATTCATACGATACTGAAAATAATTCAACCGAAAAAAAAAATGAGAATTCAGAAACAGTTGAACTTTAGCACCTCGAACATTTACATCTTGAAATACCAGGGTTGAACTGAAGTGGAAGTCTCCACTGATTTTTTTTTCCATGTATTTTAACCGAGATATTGAGAATCCTCAAGAACTTTTTCCTCTGTTCCATCAAGTTTGAGGTAATGATGTTTGACAGCAGTGATTTACTGAGGTACACTTTAAACTTCTGAAAATGGCTAATGCATGTAAAATTTCCTCCTTTAACTTTATTCTGATAGATGATACATTTTGTAAATGTATTCTGATGATCAGATCAGGGAGTTGGGAGACTTGATCATCACTATCTCTTTTTACCCTGGTTCAAGTTTATAGAGAAGAACCATTCTCTTTTACCAATTACTGTAGAAAGTCATCCATTTATATCAATTATGAACAAAAAAAAATTGTGGTGAAGACAAAATAACTTTTTCATTTTAAAAAATTTATTGAAAGAAGCAGAAATTCACTTTCGCTAAAGAAACTACTTATAAATGTGATGTCAGAGAAGTCTCACTGTTTACATTCTAAAGCACTTGGGGAGGAATCACCCTGCTTTTGCAAAGAGAGATAACTCTGGATATATCAATATGTTTCCTTCTTTAACACTGGTTGTATTTACTCTTATGATAATGTTGTGGTGGACAGACAGCTTCGATGGCCAGTGGTTATAGATAGCTCAGTTATTAGAGCACCTGACTGGAGATTCAGGGGGCCCTGGGTTCGAATCCTAATCTGGTCCATTACATTTTTCTCCTCTCCTGTAACAATGTGAAATCACCAATTTTTTTTTTTGGGGGGGGGGGGGGTTATTTTTGTTGTTTTCATCAAATGAAAAGACCCAGGAATTCATGTCCTCCACAGAATGTAAAAATAATATAACATCACTCCTTTACCCACAAAATCAAATCTATTTTAACCAATATTTTTTTTTCCCCCAAAGCACAAAAAAAAAAAACCCACAAAACTGAGCAATTATACAGTATCCTAAATTTGCTTTAATTTTATTTCGATCTTTGTAAGAAATCATCATCATAACGGGGCAAAAAATCAATATCCTTTGAGACATTCACTTTTGAATGTGTAAGTACTGTTCAGAAAAATTCCCTTTGTGTTCAGTGAAATGTGAGTATAGTTGTGGATGCTCTCTAGGTTATTGTCATGTTTTAGTTAATTTTTTATAGTTTTGATGCGCAATGTTAACATTTATAGAGATATCATGGATATTCATGAGTTGATTTATATCTGAATATTCATGAAATGTTGACAAAGAATCATTTATTTATTACATGTATGTTAAGGTATATGTTTTTCATGTCCCACAAGGTTATTGTTTTTATTTAGTACTGTGTACTCTCATAAGGTCTTTATAGATTTATTTAGGGGTAGGGGGATTTACAAAGTTTTTTTCAGAGAGTGATTTTAATTAATATTTGTTTTATATTCCATCCTCTAATTTCTTCATGTTTTGTTCTGTTGAAGACATACTTACTTAATTGGAAATTTTAATACACGAGTTCAGTGTGATTTTTACATTAAAAAGATAATTCTTTAATTTTATAATTTACTTTAATAGCCTTGATCTGTTGTGGTTATACAGACAATGTTCCTATTTCATTGAATCATGACTTTTTGATAATTACCAGTCAATATTTTAGTATCTGAGGAAAAAATTGTTTGTTTTTATAAGCTTTCAAAGTTTTACCCTTGTCGAGGTCCTGCATCAAGAAGTAAATGTCCTTCAGTAATCACCAAGTCTGTTTGTCTGTCTGTCTTAGTGCCATAACTTGAGTTCCTTTCCACCTACAGACTTCTTTTCTACTGCAATAAGAGAAAGACACCTACAGTTTTGGGGGTCACTGGGTCAAAGGTCAAAAGTCAAACTATTTGTTCAAAAATTACACATTTATGTGATACGTGTACCGTAATTTGTGTATTTGTTACATGTAAACTAAAGACTTTTTATTAACTACATTTGTGGAGATTTTTTATAGAAGGACATTTCAAGGGTCACTTGGTCAAAGGTCAAGGTCAAAGTTTGAGAATATCAGTTTGAAATTTGTAATGCATTAATTAACTGGGCATTTTGTAATCTGTGTATTTTGTATACATGTAGTAGTTATAAAAGAAAATGCCTAAAGAAAGGTAATTAGTTTTCTTTCACAGGTCCATACAGTTTAAAACTGAAGATTTAGATTACATATTCACAACACAATTAAAAGACCCCTATAGATTCTTCTGTAGTTGACAGTTCAAAGGTCAAGGTTAAAGGTCACTAATGACCATTGATTTATGTATACTGTTCTGTCCTGTATGTCTTTTTCAGTTTTTTAGTTGAAAATTTCATTTCAATCAATTTTTGCTTTGTCATTGTCAATTTTTATTTGATGGCAGCTAACTACAAAAGGGTCATTGACTTTTATGTACTCATTTGACATTTGTGTACTTGTTTGATTTTTTGTTAATATGTGTTCAGTAAATATGAATATTACAAAAACCAAGCAAGAAACTGGAACCTAACGTAGTTAAGTCTTATTTTAGAGAAATGATTCCAATTTTTATATAGGTTGTAAATCGTTTGTTGTGAAATGTTACCTGAGGATTCTATCTTCAGTGATTGTCATTTACTAAATTGTAGCATGTATGTAAGAACGTAATTTTAACACATTAATTAAAAAATTAATTCATATACAGTTGAACTTCAGTATCTCAAACATGGATATCTCGAATACCATGGACATGTTGAAGTGATTTTGAAGTCCTAACTGCTTATTCCTTAAGTATTTTACCCTGGATATCTCAAATCCTGAGTTAACGAGGTTGACTGTATACAAACTGCTAATGTTTCATGCAGGCGGGTAAAAGGGGTTATTTGATTACACATTGAAACTGTTTTTTCTCTCAATCTGTTCACAGCTGCCAACTCATCCATTGATAGAATTCACCATGAATAGAATTTTATGGTGAATGCTATCAATGGATGAGTTGTCAGTGTAGAGAAATATTCTTGATGGGGAGGGGTGGGGGGTATTATTATATTTTGAGAATTGAACAGTGCTATGAGTGGTAGTATTATTTCATTGTTGTGATGTGTATGAGAGAGAGAGTAACTTGATTTTTTGGGTTATAGAATTTCATCAGGACGATGAAATTCAACTGTTCTTCAATTTTCAACTTAGATTCAACTTTCATGGTAGTTTCAACTCTTTTTCAACTTAGATTCAACTATCAGGGTAGATTAATTCTGTTTTTTTTTTTCTTTCATGAAATATCAAATATGTATACTGTATTTGACCCCATGATTCTGTTTGTTTATAAGAAATTTGTCCATATTTGATGTTGTTCAGTTATGAGTACACATAATCTGTGTATATTTGACCTAGCTGCTTTAAATTGTTGGTATTTTGTGCTCTACAAGTTTTTGATTTATTATGGTGCTATTTACTAGAATTACTTGAGTATTAGGTTTACATATTAAGTTTTTTGTGTATTTTTTTTTTTTTTTTTGGTCAATAAATGTAATTTGTTTTTATAAGATAGAGTTTTATTTTTGTGTATTTGCCCCCCCCCCCCCCAGTGAAGTTTGGAGGGGTATATATAAGAGCCAGCAAATACAAGGACGCTGGCAGAAAAGGTGTAAAATTTGTGTCTGTGGAACTTTTCACAAAAAATCTCACAACTAAGACAATAATCTCCCAATTCATGAAAAGGTATTATTATAGTAGGTCACAAAAAATCTGATATTTCTATATGTGTTACATTAGAATATATTGTGAATAATCCTTACTAAGAAAAAACTGATATCTTAAAGGGGCAAGGACACAGATTTGAAGTTCATAGCCTCTAAAATCATTTCTTGTTGGATTGATTGATTAATAGTATGTTGTTTTACGTCCCATTCAAAAATTTTTCACTCGTATAGGGACGTCACCATATGCCGGTGAAGGGCTTCAAATTTTGACCTTTACTCAGCACTCAGGGCCATTGAGCAGTGAGGGATCTTTATCGTGCCAACACCTGCCGTGACACGGGGCCTGGGTTTTTAAGGTCTTATCCAAAGGACCAGCAACTTTCACTTGAAAGTGCTGAGCGCTTGGCGAAGGAACAGTTACTTCCTATTTTTTATCGACTTAGGTCAGTTGCAGCTGAGATTCGAACTCACAAGCTTCCGATCCAACTGAGCTACCGTGACGGTATTTCATGCTGGAAATATATCATGGATATCATATAAGCGTGTTAAGATATCCTTTTGCATGTTAAGATATCCTTTTTCAGAACTATGAATTTTGAGCATAATAGATTGTCACACACACATGTTGAACTTTCACAAGCTAAAATTTATCACAAATATTTTAAGAAAAATGGGAAAGCTGCAGTTTATAGATAAAAGACAGAATAGGAATGTCAGAAAGCTAAACCACCACAGCAGTGTCATGTTCAGTGATGCATGCAGTGTACACATGGCAAAGCAATAACAGACATGACAGAGGTTGAGTCCAAGTTTACAAACACAGGTGTTTGTTGTGAAGGCTAGGAAGATGCCCTTGTCATTTTATATGAAGACTTTTCATGTAAGATCAGTTCATTAAACTGAAGTTGTTCCTGAATTTATACAGAAATTAAAAATTATAAAAATTGACGTAAGAGTGTGTTAATTGTGACCTTGACATAGACTCATTTTTCAAGTGAAAGAAAAATCTAATTTCCAGTCCATACCATATTTTGTAATGGATAAACACTGCTTTTGACCTGATGATGCCGGTATCTCATGGTTTTGATTCAAGGTCATTTGAGCAAGTTCAAGGTTACTGACACAAAAAAAAAGATGAAATAAAAATTGTGTCCAGTTCATAGCTCTTCCTGCCCTATCTCTCACTCTTTCTCTCTCTCAAAAAAAGATTTCTTATGAGCTGAGAGTATATATACTTTACTTGTATATTTACTTATATGATACTGCAAAAAAGATAATAAGGAATCAAAACTTACAACATAGAAACAATAATATCACTGTCACCACACCACGGACATTCTCAGAGAAGTCAGGACCATGTTTTTTCTCAGAAAAGTAACGTCATAGTCCCACGATTTTTCTCGTCAAAGTCGGGCACAAGGTTTTTCTCTTTAAAATCTGGTATCACATTTTTTCACAAAGAAAGTAGATCCTACGGTTTTTTTTTTCGTAGAGAAATCAGGTTTCACGTTGTTGTTTTTTTTCCAGAGAAGTCAAGTTTCACGTTTTTTTCTCAGAGAAGTCAAGTTTCATTTTTTTTTTCTTACAGAGAAGTAAGGTTTCACTTTTTTTTTACAGGGAAGGCAGATCTCACGTTTTTCTTGGAGAAGGCAGATACCACGTTTTAGCTCTTTTGAGCCAAAAGCTCAAAGAGCTAATGCTATGGCCATTTGAATATGGGCCATAACTCAAGAGCCCTTGGCCAATTATTGTCAAATTTGTCACAGGGTATCCTTGGCCCAAGGGCTCCCATTTATATTTGTACTAAAACTAGGGTTGTGACCCTTAAACAAGGGGAGATAAATAGGTAAAAATAAACAAACAAAAGTACTGGTTGCTAAAAAATCTCCTTCTCAAGAACCACTGAACAGATTATTACCAAACTTATACAAAAGGATGAGGATATGTTGAAGATTTAAAAAATTCCAAGGCATCACCCTGGGGCAAAGGATGTGGCCTCAAGGTCACTTCAAAGTTGACCTAAAATTAGATTTTATTAAAATGTTGATATTTTGCTTACTATCAGGACTACATGTAGGATCATCAAATCTTGTCAGTTGATGCATCTAAGGACCTCATATCATGTTGACTCAAAAGTAGTTCATGGTGACCTATTTTTCAAATTTTGCAGTAATTCTTTTTCAAAATGATCTAGAGGCATATTTTGAACAATTTAAGGCCTATGATCATCAAACTTTGTCAGTTGATGCATCTTGGGTCCGGGGAGTATGTCAACTATAAAATAGGTCACCTTGACCTACTTTTTGAATTTTATGGCTAATCTTTTTCCAAAACATTTAAGGTCATTAATTTGAATACTGAGAGGTTTAGAATCAATAAATCTTGTAAGATGATGCATCTTAGGGCCATAAAACATATTTGTTAAAATGTAGGTCACAGTGACCTACTTTTGAACTTTGCAGGCATTCAAGTTCAAAGCATTTGAGAGGTATATTTTGGACATTTTAAGGCCTATGATCATAAAACTTTGTAAGTTGCTGCATCTTTGGTCCTTAAAAACATCAACTGAAAACTAGGTCATTGTGACCTACTTTTGAAATGTTATGGCTATATTTAAATATTTTGGGTACTATTTGGCTTAGGATCATCAAACTTTGTCAGTTGATGTATCTTGGGTCCTCAAAGTAGGTTGACTTAAAAGTAGGTCACTGTGACCTACTTTTCAATTTATATGGCTATAATTAAATATTTCAAGTACTAATTGACTTAGAATCATCAAACTTTTTCAGTTGATGCATCTTTGGTCCTAGGAGAAAGTCATCTGAAAAGTGGGTCACCGTGACCTACTTTTGAAAATTTATGGCTTTAATTAAATATTTCAAATATTAATTGGCTTAGATTAATCAAACTTTGTCAGTTGATGCATCTTGGGTCCTCGGAGTACAAGAAGTGAAAAGAAGGTCACTTTGACCTATTTTTGAAAGAACCAGGGCGCTTTTGATTGACATTCGGCAGGAATGGGGGTGCACTTGAAAACTGAAAACTTTATTGAACTGTAAAATCAAATTTTAACATTCTGTTGATGTAATATATTCCCATGAAATAGAAAAGGAAAATATTTTCCCTATAGTATGTTTTGATTTGCTTAAAAATAACTTGAAACATGGTTAGATTATTCATTTTTGTACAAAATGTTACATTTTTAAACAGGTTTTTCTAAAAATTTGCTATCTCTGGGTCATCTCTCCACGATTTTAAAAAGACATCTATGTGCAATTTGTATTCAAAGAAACGAACAAACATTTGTAAAAAATGGAGAGAAGACCCAGAGACTATAAAAAATGAACTTTTTCCCAAAAATACCAATGTGTAAATGCGTTGTCATTTTAAATTCCAGATATCTCAGTAGTATGTGTTACCAGTCCAGCGCGCATAGGAGTCAAGAAGTTTTTGGTTCGATCCTCGCATGGAGCAATTTTTTTATACAAACAATCAAGTCGTTTATCAGTTGAATTTTATTAATTTTACTGATTTGTAGGTTTCAAAAGAGATAAATTTCAGATACACGGGGAGCGAAAGCAATTTTTCAAACCTACTGAAACTTCATTTCATATATCATACCCTATTATCTTGTTATGTGTTTATTATTTATGTGAAGTATTAATCTAATTACTGTGTTATCGTGACTATTAAGATATGTGGACTAAAATATTTCAAATTTGAAAGCTTTTTCAATGTAAGTCTAAACATTTTCCTATGTGCGTAACTTTGTAAAGTCTGTCCACTTCTGGTCAACCGACCAAATCGTGGACATATAAACCACAAATGTTTCGTACGCATGATTCCTGCAGATCGCATGCCAAGTAAGCCCATCTTCTTTATGGCTATATTTAAATATTTTTGGGTACTATTTGGCTTAGAATCATCAAACTTTGTCATTTGATGCATCTTGGGTCTTTGGAGTACGTCTACTGAAAAGTAGGTCACTGTGACCTACTTTTCAATTTATGTGGCTATAATTTAATATTCGGGTACTAATTGGCTTAGAATCATCAAACTTTGTCAGTTGATTCATCTTGTGTCCTCGGAGTACAAGAACTGAAAAGTAGGTCACCATGACCTACTTTTCAATTTATGTGGCTATAATTTAATATTCGTGTACTAATTGGCTTAGAATCATCAAACTTTGTCAGTTGATTCCTCTTGGGTCCTCGGAGTACAAGAACTGAAAAGTAGGTCACCGTGACCTACTTTTCAATTTATGTGGCTATAATTTAATATTCGGGTACTAATTGGCTTAGAATCATCAAACTTTGTCAGTTGATTCATCTTGTGTCCTCGGAGTACAAGAACTGAAAAGTAGGTCACTGTGACCTACTTTTCAATTTATGTGGCTATAATTTAATATTCGTGTACTAATTGGCTTAGATTCATCAAACTTTGTCAGTTGACGCATCTTGGGTCCTTGGAATAATTAAGTTGACTGAAAAGTAGGTCACCATGACCAACTTTTGAAATTTTATGGCTTTATTCAAATACTTCAGGCACTAATTGGCTTAGAATCATCAACCTTTGTCAGTTGTTGCATCTTTTGAAATTTTATGGCTTTATATAAATATTTCAGGTACTTATTGGCTTAGAATTATCAAACTTAGTTAGTTGGTGCATCTTGGGTTCTCGGAGGATGACAAGTGATAACTAGGTCACCATGACCTACTCTCAGGTACTAATTGGCTTAGATCATCTTGGGTTCTCAGGGTGTTTTATCTAAAATGTAGGTCATGATGACCTACTTTTGAATTTCAAGGCTTTATTTATATATAAAGAAACTTAGAGGCTTCAAATAGAAGTAATTGGTTGTACAATTTATCAGAAGAGGGAGTCAAGGCCCTTGGGCCTCTTGTTTTTTTTTTTTTCTCGAGAAGGCAGATCCCACTTTTTTTTTCTTAGAGAGGGTAGATCCCCCATTTTTTTTTTCTTGGAGAAGGCAGAGACCACAATTTTTTTTTGTTGGAGAAGGCAATTCCCAGTTTTTTTTTTTTTTGTTTTTTTGTTTTTGAGAAGGCAGATACCACGTTTTTTTTCCTCAGGAAGGCAGATTCCAAGTTTTCTTTCTTAGAGAAGGCGATCCCATGTTTTTTTCTTGGAGAAGGTTTTTTTTTTGTTTTTGTTTTTTTTATTTGGTTTGGTTTTGTTTTGTTTTGTTTTTTTTTTTTTTTTGAGAAGGCAAAATCAGTGAACGTTTTTTTCTTTTTTTTTCTTGGAGAGGCAGACACCACTTTTTTTCTCTTAGAAATCAGATTCCAAATTTTTTCGGAAAAGTCAGGCCCACATCATCTTTTTTTTTCTCGGGGAATTTAAGTCTTCAGATTCCTTTTTTTCTCATCGAAGTCAGGCCCACGTTTTTTCTCGGAGAGGTCATCCGATTCCACATTATTTCTAGGAGTCTGGTCCCATGTTTTAAGTTCTGTAGACCTAACAATGTGCTGATTTCAGTCTTTAAGGACAGCCCAACTGCTTCTTTTCTTAAGGTTCCTGAAGCCTCTGACAAAAGAGATAACTCTCGTTGGGCTTATTGACTATTGAAGGGTTCATTTTGTTAAATCTTGCCCACAAGGTATGATGAAATTGCGAGCATTTCTATTATATTAAAATACAAGATTTCTTTTTTTGAAAATCGGGGGCATTAAGGTTCCTGGTCCCTTTGTTCACATATCGGATGCTGCTTTAATGCTTAGAGATCTCTAAAAAATTTTTTAAGAAATGTATTTTATAAGTAAAATGCAAACAAATGTAGCATAGTTTGGGGAGCAAAATTAGACAAAAAAGACATTTTTACTTGAAAATATTATAAAGGAATAAGAGAAATTTATCCCATTAAAAGTTACCTCTCTTATCAGAGTATCAATTAATGAACCTTAAAGCAAAATTGAAGAGAAAGATTATAAAACTTTCACGAGAGGATATAGTCTTTAAAAAATGTTTTTACTCAACTGCGATTGAATTTCCATTTGAAAAGTGAACGTACTTCACAGGAATCCAACCTTTAAAATATATATATATATATATATATATATATATATATATATATATATATATATATATATATATATATATATATATATATATATATCAGAAATTAAAGCAAATTGAAATATAAGAGAGTGATGTTGCTTGATTTTGAAAAAGGTAAAATTACGTTAAGTCTGAAAATATATAACCCGTGATGCTAGTATAGAAGGAATTGATTTCTGTTAGCTTTTTACCGATCATTGAAAAGTAAAACATTTTATTACCATGTTTTTTCCCATCTGATTTCTTAATAAAAGAAACAGGACTGATTTAACAAGAATTAGTAATGGTATGTGTCGGTCACCTGTGACGCTCGCCCTTGTCGGTCACCTGTGACGCTCGCCTGTGTCTGTCACCTGTGACGCTCACCCGTGTCTGTCACCTGTGACGTTCACCTGTGTCGGTCACCTGTGATGCTCACCCGTGTCGGTCACCTGTGTCTGTCACCTGTGACGCTCACCTGTGTCGGTCACCTGTGACGTTCACCTGAGCTGTCACTGGGATTTCTACATACTCAGACAAAGGTCTCTTTTATGTTATGGAGGTTCTAATCACTGCCTACTGAAAAGTTCATATTTCAAGTAAATGTAGGCAGTTATAGAGTGATCTTTCCTTGGAAATAAGACAGAATAAATGGAAATTTACAGTTAGTTAAATAATTTGAAATAGATTAAAGTATTCTTAAGAACATATTAGACCAAGCAAAATAACTGAATTCATTATTTCCATGCATTTCCCAAATATAAGTAAACAAAAGTGATTTCTGTTTGTTAATACTTCATTGTCTTTGAATACCCTTTTTTTCCTGGGGAAATATGGCAGCTGGTACTCTATATTGAAAATGAAGCAGATACATTTTCAATATGTGTACCTTAAATTGTATGATACGTATTGCTCAAAGTAAAAAAAAAAGCATTAGTGTTTAAAAAGTCTCCTCTTTAATAGGAGAAAATCTTCAGTGGATGTAAATATATACGTATTGTAAGGACAGAGCATAGTAATGCCGTATGTGTCACGTGACAGTTCTGCGGTTGAGTAACTTTTGTCGAGTTTTGCAATGTTGTCAAAATTTGACACAAAAATGGCAATAATATTAAAACCCTCTAATCTTTTGTATTGTAGTTTGAACTGAGTAGTAAAAATTGCTATTAAGGAAATTAGAATACTTTCTGAGAAGTTTCCATTGTGCCAATCATACAAAAGGTACATATGGTTGCTTTTATTTTTTCTAACTGAAATTACATGTGTATTTGTAAAAATGTACACATTCATTCACAAACCTTACATATATAGTACAAATTTATTTCTTAAAGAAATGATAATCTTTTAATGGGTAAAAGACTTAATTAACATATGAGAGAATTTTTTATAGTAACTTATAGCGTCATACATTTTGAATGCTCGCCGGAATTAGTAGCAAAATGCTCGTGTCGAACTTGATGAAAATATTCTCAGGTGGAACTGAATTTTACAGTATGCATGACATGGCTGCACGTGCAGTAATTATATACTTCAAACATTCTGATGACTTTCGTTCCGATTAGCCGACTCTTTTACCTCAGACACAGTACCGTATTTTTGCCAGTATTGGGGTTGAGGGGGGGGGGGTGATGGTTGTACCGTAGTGGCGGGGGGAGGGGGGGAGTCTAATTTAATGTATATGGAATTTTTTTTTCCAAAATAACCCAGACTGATGTAGTCACTTTATTATTTTTTTTTCTTTTTTACAATTAACTTTATTATCATTCTCCCATGCAGAGTTGCATACCGTTCGTTCCTCTCTCAGACACCTCTACAAAGGGCTAATGTCTAGGTTTTGACATAACGAAATTCCAAGTATTATTTTAAAGTTCGATGAACAGTACGATTCATAATCCTATAATAAAGCACTCTCTACCATCGGCTCATACATTAATTCTGCTCTGTCCTTGTCTAGCATATATATATCACAGTAATTGATATTATGGGGTGATGTAAATTTACCTTTACAAACTAATATCAATATTGTTGCTGCTGCATGTGTATAAATTTATTGATGAAACCTGTAGATTTTAAATTTCTATGTCATTTAACAGAATTTTCACTTGTATCAATTGTTAAATTTATATTTCTATGTACTGTAACTATTTCAATTGCTTGACTATTGTTATATTTAAGGTGAGGAACCAGTAAGTTAATTGTAAGAAGTTGTTTCCAATCCTTTTGATTCATTCAATAAAATATGTTCAAAACAAAACAGTAATTAGCATGATAAATACTGTGTATTCATCATTGTTCGTTGGGGAGTGGGGGGGGGGCAATGTGTGTGGATTAAATTTCCTGGGTCACGCTTACCCACGAATTTACATCCCCACGAAGGATTACTATTATATCAATGTACATGTGCTCATTGAATGTACTGTATAGGAGTTCACGTACGTGGAACCCCACGAAATGATTCCACATCAGTTCTTTCTTTCTTTTTTTAATTAGTCGTTGTAATTCATGCTTGCTTTAATGTTTGTCTTTTAATTAAATATTGTAGGGTTGAGTATATAACTAATAATGTTCATGCATCATATATCCAAAATACAAATCGATCATACACTTTATGAAAGTTGAAGGTTTTAAATTATATTTAAAAAAAGGTTTGCTATTTGTTTTACCATCCAAACACTGTCCAAATTATGATTACTTATTTCTTCATTAGAACAACATTTACTTGATTTTACCAATCAGATGACCATAAAATAATCACTGAAGCATGACATCAAATGAGACTTATAACCTCTAACTTGTGGGAAATATTTTCACTATTTTTACAAAGAGTTTTATAATTAATTCACGTAAACTGGTCTCTATATGTAGAAATGTGTAGTATTAGACTGATAAAAATAAAAAAAAATTGTTAGTAATTCCTGATATAAATGCCCAATTTAATATTCTTCATGTTAATTTCAAATTTCTTTTATTACTAATTTTTAAAAATTCTGGTAGAATTTAGCAGCACCCGAAAATGTTTGTGTACGAATTGTCTAGTACCGGAATTTGCATTATGCCGAAAATTTGTTCGGGAATCCTCTTGAAACATTATTGTAAGGTCTCACAAATAAACGAGGTTCCCCGCAATCCATAAATCACGTCATCTTCCACCATGCATTTCTGACATTGATTATGGAATTCGAAGCAGACGTTATGTGATATAAACTTGGACACGATCCACCGTTTTCAAAGAGTGCAAGGCAACACCCTTCCGTATTTCTAGTTCTTTAAACATTCCACTTGAAGATTTTCTCTGAAAATTCTTATTTTAAGTCAATTTGTTGTTGTTTTAAGAGGTCTTGTATGCGTTTGAATTATAATGATGAACCGAGTTTCCATCATATTGATGAGATCGATGCATAATTAGATTCATAAAAGACTCAGACTGCAACAATCGTCCTGGTGAAATATGACGACGCCGGCTGACGAATGTGGCATCAAAGTCGTCTGTCGTATCCGGCCTTTGAACTCCTCGGAAGAGAAGGCAGGGAGTAAATTCGTGGTTAAGTTCCCGACAGAAGACTCTATTAACTGTGGTGTAAGTACTCATTTCTGCAGAGAAGCATTTTGGTCATTAAAAAAAAAAATTAATGAGCATTTTCCGTAATAACCTGTAGGTGTGACTGTCTGGGAAAAAAAAGGGTGGGGGTGGGGCTTGTATAGTTACCTCTGATATATGTCTCTGATATACTCTTAAAGTGTTGCATGTCGTTTTGATTCTTTTATCAGTAGGTAGCATGAAACAATTTCCAATCACTTGATTATTTTTCTTAATATGTTGCTGGTGTGACAGTAGTGTAGATGTGTATTAGTTTGGATACCTAATCAGTTTTAAGTTAGACAGCTGTTAGATCAACCTCTTCAATCCTCACAAGACATTTGGAATATCTAAACTGTAACATCATGTGGCGTGATATATTTGGTGCATTACGAAAATGAAGTCTGAAAAGTGCAAATTTTAACAAAGAATGTTTAATCTACTATTAAGTTGCAATATCCATTAACATGTATGAAGGTGATTTTATTATTTTGGTGAACTTTTGCTGAGAATGTAGTTAGCAGCAAGATGTGCATTCTCGTTGTTGAGGGTCTAGAGGTTACTGTAGAAAAAAAAATCATTTGGATCAATGTGCATAGTCCGAATTTTCTCTTTGCCCAGGCATTCATGTCGCTCACTGTGCTCGCTATTAATGTTTAATAGTTGCATCTAGTATGATGTTAATCAATCATGAGATAGTTCAGGCGATTTTTTTCATTCAGTCATATATGTGCAATTAGAGTTGCATCTTATTTTGCTCAGTGAAAGTGCATGCATGCTGCTTAAACATTAATCAATGTTAACTAATTAATCAATGTTAGTAAACTTGATTGTTGGTTTTTTGTAGGGGAAGCTGTTTGTGTTTGACAGAGTTTTGAAACCCAATGTCACTCAAGAGCAGGTCTACGAGACAGCAGCTAAACCTATTGTAGCTGGTTTGTATTGATACAGAGTTAATGTAAACATACTTTTTTCATGTTTTTCCACAGGGTCATAATTAATTCAGCAGAATGACCATTTCTGTCCAATAAGTGGGTATAAAACTACACATTTATTTTTTTGGATTGCCATTTTGTGTCTTATATGCAATAAGTATGCTGTGACAAATTTTTGATCAGGTACATAGCAAAAAATGTATGTCTATAGCACTATAAATGTGATAATTCCTTTATGACCAATTTTTAATGAGTCCAGTTAATAAATAAGTTTACTGGTATTTGTTTCTTTTCTGTTAGCTAATTTCCATGAAGTTCAAAAGTTACACCAGTTCAAGGTGATTTGGATCAATTAGATCCTATTGTACTGTATTTTTCTATCTTACCCATGTAAATCTTTTTAGTTATTGAGATCTTTTCTTTCAGATGTATTGGGTGGGTACAATGGAACAATTTTTGCATATGGACAGACATCCTCTGGCAAAACTCATACAATGGAGGTGGGATTCTTAAATAGTTTAGAGTTATTGCCCTTGTCAGAACTCTTCTAGAAAGAAGATAATCATGTTTTTAAGCTCATGCAAGGGAGATAAATACATAGAAAAAGAACAGAGAGCACTGTTTTGATGGCTTTGAATTGAATAATTGTGTGCTTCAGTTTTAGGATTTTTATGAGAAACGTCCATTTAATATTTTCAAGACTATTTTATGCTCATGCAGTAGGAGAGAAGTATGTACTATGTAATATACAGAGTTCTAGTCCATAGACAAGCTAAAAGATACATGTACCACTGAAGGATTTCTTTCGAATGTATTGTGTATACACAAGTTGGAAATATGTAATTAATTCTTACTTTATGTTGACTATCTTAAGAATTTGCTATTTTCGTCTTGGACAGGGTGTTCTGGGAAATGACAAGATGCATGGAATTATTCCAAGGATCGTTCAGGACATCTTCAGTTACATTTATGGAATGGAGGAAAATCTGGAATTCCATATCAAAGTAGGTGTATAAAGCTAATTTAGGGGTGTAGTAGGGAATGGAATTCCACATCATTTAGGGGTGGTGTGTTGGTGAATTTATAATGGACGACTCATTTTCTCAACTTTTTTTTCTTTAAAATTTACATCCATGTTGACATTCGGAACTCTCTAGATTATTCCTAGTAGTGTAGATTAGAATTATCTGCCCCTGTTTATTTTGCTACCAGAAAGTAATTCGCTAAAGGCTTTTTGGTT
Organism: Saccostrea echinata; assembly: GCF_033153115.1. Taxonomy (NCBI): domain Eukaryota; kingdom Metazoa; phylum Mollusca; class Bivalvia; order Ostreida; family Ostreidae; genus Saccostrea; species Saccostrea echinata. Next base: position 10,444,551 of record NW_026889795.1, on the reverse strand, counting down.
ACGATAAAAAGACAAAACTTTACGGGTATAATGAAACCAAAAAAAAAAAAACAATGGATTGTTAAAGCAGAAATTGATCGTAGATGCTGACCGGTGATATAGTGAATTGCCTCGGACATTTCAATTTTCTATTGGTTTTGCCGGTAGTACTGATGGTTTTCAGAAACTCTGTTGTAAGAACATGTACATGACTGATGATTTCTTTTATCTTCAGTTTTATTTTATTTTTTCTAGGTTTCATATTTTGAGATCTACATGGATAAAATCCGAGATTTGCTGGACAGTGAGTATGAGTGACCTATAGACATGATAGATTACTGTGAATGTGGATATTAATGTCTTAAGTAGGATAAACCAAACATGGGAAAGGGGAGGGGGTAATCTTGTGATACAAGCATAATTTACTTTTTTGGCTGGATTAAATAAATACATGTATACAAAGGCATTGGTTCTGATGGGGGATACTTACTTGAAATATTTTTTTCCAGGAGACAAAATTTACTTTACCTAGATTACCCCCAAACATAAATTGCCATATTTAAGCACTTATCCCTTTATGCACAAAGCAGTAGTAATGATCAATTCTGATGTCAGAAATTTATCATGATTTGTCTACCAAGAACTGTACAACAAGTCACAGTACTTAGAAGAATTGCAGCATGAGATAAGTTATGGCAATTGATGTAATTTGCATAATAAAGTACATGTATATTTCCATTGAAGAGGGAATTCAATCGTTAAAATTTTTGTTTTTACTAACACAGGTACTTAATACAAGTAACATGAGAGGTATAAATGTAATTATTGACTGTCATAAATTATTATAGTTTTGTTAAGTTTGTGATAGATGATTTATATTTTTTTTTGTAGTTTCCAAGGTGAATTTATCAGTACATGAAGACAAGAATAGAGTTCCCTATGTCAAGGTGGGTTATATTCCACTCTTCCGGTAGAATTGTGGTAAAAATGGTGAAACAAAATGTTTCCCCATCAGATATTTCAATTTTATAGAGGAAACTTGGACAAATGAGTGAGAGAAAAAAAAAGATGGAGTGGCACATTTATCAAGAGAGAGAAAAAGAGACAAAAATCATGAAGGAAAGAAATTTAGTCTCTTGTGGGAAGAAAGAGATCACATAGTCCTGACGTGAGAGAGAGAGAGAGAGAGAGAGAGAGAGAGGAGGTGATGCATAAAAGATGGAGTTGTGATGATGAGAGATATTGAGTTGTTATGTTGAGACACTGAGATTGAGTTTTAGTTTAATGAGATTTAAAAATGAGCTCATAATTGGAATCAATTGGAATAGGATCAGTTGACATGCATTTGTCATTGAACGTATATTTATGAAGGGAGCTACAGAGAGGTTTGTCATTTGTCATTGACTGTATATTTATACAGGGCGCCACAGAAAGATTCGTGTCGAGTCCTGAAGAAGTGATGGAAGCCATTGATGAAGGAAAAGCTAATCGTCATGTCGCTGTCACCAGTAAGTTTTTTATATCAATTTTCAAGTGTCATTTTACAACAGAAATTCATTTTATGATTGAGTGATTAAGTCTAAGACTGCTTCCTGATCCTGGGACCACCTTTAAAAGCTGCTCAAAATGCATTGGTTATATAAAGTCCCGGGCTGTATAAATCACTGTGAATGTTTTACACTATTACACCAGTAGAGCCATGATCTCTATGTATAATGTACTGTAAAAGCACAGGTATTTGTTGGGGATTAAATTTCATTTATTTCGTTGATAACAATTATCAACTAAATTATATCCCACTAGAATTTTTTACATGACTGTATAATTATTGAACAAGGTAGCTTCGGAAACATCGAAATTTAATGTGCACAAAACCATTTTAGATGACAAATCAATGAAATTTCATCCGCAGGAAAATTTGTGCTTCTACAGTAAATGTAGAGGGAATGGAGACTTAGATTTATACGGATGTGACTAAAAAGATTTATTTCTTAATTTCACCAACTCTGACAATACCTTGTACAGTGGAGCCTTGTTAAACTGTACACCAATAATCCAGATGCTTTATCTTCCAGACAAAATTTATGGAGAACAATTTATATTTATACTTTATAGATACCAAGTACATGTTTGTTTCATTAATCAGGACAATTTACTTGGGAACTCAAGCATCCAGATTAAGGAGGTGTGACTGTATATAAGCAACCCCTCCTAGACAATTCAGTGGTTTATGTACAGAATTTCCTCACCCCTAACAATATATGATTTATATTGTAGATATGAATGAGCATAGCTCTCGCTCACACAGTGTGTTCCTCATTAACGTGAAACAGGAAAATCTCGAGAACCAGAAGAAACTTAATGGCAAACTGTACTTGGTGGACTTGGCAGGAAGTGAAAAAGTAAGTTTCTAAAATGACATTAAATACTGTAAAATCACTGACTGTAAAATCACTTACTGTAAAATCATTTACTGTAAAATCATTACTGTAAAATCACTTACTTTAAAATCACTGTAAAATTACTTTAATACTGTGAAATCACTGTAAAATCATTACTGTAAAATCACTGACTGTAAAATCACTTACTGTAAAATCACTGTAAAGTCACTTACTGTAAAATCACTTATTTTTATGGGGCCAAATTTCCGTGGTTTTAGGAAAAAATATGGGTTCGAGGGGATTTGATTGCATGAGTGAAGAAGAAACATCAACTTGTAGTATTGAATTTAAACATTTCGTGGGGGATATAAATTTGAGGGTATCTCCATACCATGAAAACAACAAAAATTAAACCCCCATGAAGACTAATGATTTCACAGTATTTTTCTTGGGATTAAATTTTTGCGCTTTATGGAAAAAATACAGATTTGAGGGCATTTAATCTTGTGGTTGTTGGTCGTACACGATACTGTGTAATTTTAAAATTTCGTGGAGGACATGAATTTGTGGTTCTCTTCATACCACGAAATGAATGAAAATTAAACCCCTTAAGGAAATTTGAGATTTCACAGTAGTACGTGTATCTATGCTTAGGTCACCTGAGTCACTCAGGTGATTTATTAATATATGTTTTCGTCTGTCTTGTGTAACATTTTTTAAGTTAGCTTTTTCTCTGGAATGGCTGAACCAATTTCAACCAAAAAGTTAGAAATTAAGGTGGCCATAAATAGTATGAGAGACATTTTTTCTTTACGCTCCAAGAAAGTATTGAGGTGAATATGATAGACTAACCAATCCTATTCTAGGGTTTCTTTTGTCATTTATCAAAACAGTGTTTTAGTGGGACTGTGCAAATTTATTATCATCTCCTGTAAAACTTGTGATGGAAGAGAGAATTTTCCCCCAAATAAAACAAATTCTATTGTTTTTTTTTCTTCATAAAAAATTATTCATCAACTTTTTCAGGTCAGCAAAACAGGAGCTGAGGGCGCCGTGTTGGATGAAGCTAAAAATATCAACAAATCATTATCAGCTCTTGGGAATGTCATCGCTGCCCTGGCTGACGGGAATGTAAGCACACATATAAGCTTCTAAATATTGATATAAAAAGCTGTAAATACATGTGTAATCATTGCACAGAGTGGCGCAAGAATGATTTTGTAAATCTTGTTTACTTACTATAAATACTGTTTTTGATGATCAATATCAGTTTATTAGTGTATCATATAAAAGTTTATTTGCTAGGGTGTTTGTCATGTGGAGTTTATTAGTGTGTTTGTCATATAGAGTTTATTTGTGTGTCTGATCATGCTGAGTTAATTGGCGTAATGTTGTAATCTGCAGAAGAGCCATGTTCCATACCGAGACAGCAAACTGACTCGTATCCTCCAGGAAAGTTTGGGAGGAAACGCTCGAACGACCGTCGTCATCTGCTGTTCCCCAGCCTCCTTCAATGAAGCGGAAACCAAATCTACTCTGCTCTTTGGTCAGCGGTAGGTATTGTATTGTGAATCAGAAACCATTTCTGCTCTTTGGTCAGTGGTAATATAAATTATTTTATAGCCAATAAATAGTCTATAATTAAAAAAAAATACTTAAAGTCTAGAGAATTTTAGCATTCAGTATCTTGGTGTTTTCTTGAATGCTTAGTTAGTGATATGAGTATGCCCCGAAACATTCCAAATGCAAGCATTCAATATCGAATATGCCTTGAACAAAAAAATCTTGTCTGGTCAACAGCTTAACAGCAATATTTATGATGGGTAGTGGCAGCTAGGTAAGATATGTATATTTTCACATAAATTTGAAATTATTAATTAATAAATCAGTGCTCAATAAAAGCCTCAATAAGCAAATTGTAATACTTGATAGGATCATTGAAATGTTTAACACTTCCAGGACAGACGCTGATATTGCATATTTTGAATGTAAATACCGATTATGAATAATTCTCCTTAATTTTGAGTCATTTTATTTAGATAATCAATATAAATCATTTGAGAAAATGTTAAAGCTATACAATAAAGTAGGTTTTTTAAACTTTATTGGTGAGTATTGGCACTCGGCTGCACAGATGCACTTGCAGGCTTGTGCACTTATACAGCCAACTCCTGCCAATATTCTCCAATTATAAGTTTGATAACTCTATAGTATTGTAGCTCATAAAAATTGTATTACATTTAATTTATACAAATCAAGTGGGAAAAAATTTAAATTAAAAAAAAAACATCTTAAGAACAGTAAGACCGAGGTTATTCAGATGAGCATTGTGGCAATCAAGAACTTTGTGAATAAAGAACTGACATGTTAAGTCTAGCATGTTCTTTATTTTAATTTCTTTATTTTTTATAGAGCTAAGATGATTAAGAACTTTGTTTCTGTGAATGAAGAGCTGACATGTTAAGTCTAGCTTGTTCTTTATTTTGTTACAGAGCTAAGATGATTAAGAGCTTTGTTTCTGTGAATGAAGAGCTGACATGTTAAGTCTAGCATGTTCTTTATTTTGTTACAGAGCTAAGATGATTAAGAGCTTTGTTTCTGTGAATGAAGAGCTGACATGTTAAGTCTAGCATGTTCTTTATTTTGTTACAGAGCTAAGATGATTAAGAACATTGTGTCTGTGAATGAAGAGCTGACATGTTAAGTCTAGCGTGTTCTTTATTTTGTTACAGAGCTAAGACGATTAAGAACATTGTGTCTGTGAATGAAGAGCTGACATGTTAAGTCTAGCATGTTCTTTATTTTGTTATAGAGCCAAGACGATTAAGAACATTGTGTCTGTGAATGAAGAGCTGACATGTTAAGTCTAGCGTGTTCTTTATTTTGTTATAGAGCTAAGACGATTAAGAACATTGTATCTGTGAATGAAGAGCTGACATGTTAAATCTAGCTTGTTCTTTATTTTGTTATAGAGCTAAGACAATTAAGAACATTGTATCCGTGAATGAAGAACTGACAGCGGAAGAATGGAAGAAGAGATATGAGAAAGAGAAGGAGAAAGCGGCGCGGTACAAAGGGCTGTTGGAGAAATGTCAAGCTGAGCTCCAAAAGTGGCGCAGTGGTAAGTGCTTTTTCACTTCAGTGCACTGGTCAGTGTTTTCTCAGAGAAAGCTCAGTTGTAAGTGACTTTTTACCAGTGGTTTGGTGTTAAGTGGTTTCTCCCAAATGATGCCGTGGTGAGTAGTTTCTTACCTATGACAACTATGCATAAACTAAATGAGTACACCTCACATTGTGCACAGTCTGGCGGAAAAATGTATAAAAATTCCTGAAATGATTATCCTATAGAAATCAGCTACAGAGTTGGCATGATTGTAAGTGCTTGTATGCTTATATGGAACATGTATTCAAAGAAATAAAATTTTGATGTGATTTTTTTTTTATAAACTTTTGAAAAATAAATTAGAATAGTGAGTCTGTATTTAGAAGTCAAATTTAAAAGCTGTCTGGTACAATGCACGCATGTAATAACATGTACAGTCAAATCTCATTATCTCAAACTCAATGGGACTGCAAAAAAACTTTGAGATATCAGAGGATTCGAGATTTCAAGGGTAAAATACTTAAAGAATAAGCGGTTGGGTCTTCCAAATCACTTTGACATATCCATGGTATTCGAGCTATCAGTGTTCAGGATACTGCAGGTCAACTGTATTTTGATTCCATTCTTAGGTCAATCTGTTACGCTGGATGAACAAGTAGACATGAAGGCCAGCACCGCGTCCTTACAGGAGGAGGAGAAACAGCCCCCGCCCCCCGCCCTGACAGCCAGCGTCAGCTCCACACTGGACGAGAACACCAAGGCACAGCTGGAAGAGGAGAAAATGAAACTCTACGAACAGCTGGATGATAAGGTTAGTGTAGTAACAGTTGGATGATAAGGTCAGTGTGTTCACAGCTGGATGATAAGGTTAGTGTGTTCACAACTGGATGATAAGGTCAGTGTAGTAACAGCTGGATGATAAGGTCAGTGTAGTAATAGCTGGATGATAAGGTCAGTGTGTTCACAGCTGGATGATAAGGTCAGTGTAGTAACAGCTGGATGATAAGGTCATTGTTTACACAGCTGGATGATAAGGTCAATGTGTTCACAGCTGGATGATAAGGTCAGTGTAGTAACAGCTGGATGATAAGGTCATTGTTTACACAGCTGGATGATAAGGTCAGTGTAGTAATAGCTGGATGATAAGGTCATTGTGTTCACAGCTGGATGATAAGGTCAGTGTAGTAAAAGCTGGATGATAAGGTTATTGTGTTCACAGCTGGATGATAAGGTCAGTATGTTCACAGCTGGATGATAAGGTCAGTGTGTGCAAATTTAAAATGGGGCAAAATTCAAATATATGATAAAAATTTTGTTTCATTATCAAAATTATTTCCAAAGTTATATTGGTTTGAAATTTTGACTTAAGTCTGTTCTCAGTTTATGGTCTTGGGGCCAGGATGAGGAGATTAATAAACTGTCTCAGATGAAAGAGACATTGTTTATACTTGTATTATTGACCTTTTCTCTCTTTCTGATCAGGATGAGGAGATTAATGAACTGTCTGAGATGATAGAGACATTGTTTATACTTGTATTATTGACCTTTTCTCTGTTTATACTTGTATTATTGACCTTTTCTCTCTTTCCGGTCAGGATGAGGAAATTAATGAACTGTCTCAGATGATAGAGAGATTGAAGGAACAAATGCTGGAACAGGAAGACCTGATTACCATGGGAAAACGAGACTACGATTCCCTACAGCAGGAAATGACCCGGATACAAGCCGATAACGATTCCGCCAAGGACGAGGTAAAAAAGGGGCTTTTTTAGGTCACCTGAGTCACTCAGGTGACCTATTGCTATCTGTTTTCGTCAGTTGTCGTCCGTCGTGAGTCGTCCGTCGTGTGTAAACATTTGAACATTTTCAGCTTCTTCTCTGAAACCGCTGAACCAATTTCAGCCAATTTTTGCATATGGCATCTATGTGTGAAGGTGAACAAAATTTATGAATTTCATGGTCCCTGCCCCCCTGGGGCCTGAGGGGTGGGGCTAAAACCACCAAAATGAATGCAATCTTTAAAAATCTTTTTCTTTACTCCTGGACATCAAGCAGTCAAACTGTTGACATGATTGTAATAAGCATTGAGCCCTCTACCAAAATTGTGAAATTCATGGCCCCAGGGTCAGGGGTTCTGGTGCTAGGGCGGGGCTATATAGATCATATAGTGAAAGTGCATTATTTCTTTGAAAATCTTCTTCTCTACTCCTGGGTATTACTGAAACAAATTGAATACATAGTTATGATAAGCAAGAGTGACTCTACCAAAATTGTGAAATTCATAGCCCCAGGGTCAGGGATTCTGGTGCTGGGGGGGGGGGGGGGGGGCTATATAGATCATATAGTGAAAGTGCATTATTTCTTTGAAAATCGTCTTCTCTACTCCTGGGTATTATTGAAACAAATTGAATACATAGTTATGATAAGCAAGGATGAGTCTACCAAAATTATGAATTTCATGGCCCCTGGGTCAGGGGTTCTGGTGCTAGGGTGGGGCTATATAGATCATATAGTGAAAGTGCATTATTTCTTTGAAAATCTTCTTCTCTACTCCCCGGTATTATTTAAACAAATTAGATACATAGTTATGATAAGCAAGAGTGGCTCTTCCAAAATTGTGAAATTCATGGCCCCTGGGTCAGGGGTTCTGGTGCTTTGGGGGGGTGGGGGGGGGGGCTATATAGATCATATAGTGAAAGTGCATTATTTCTTTGAAAATCTTCTTCTCTACTCCTGGGTATTATTAAAACAAATTAAATACATTTGTACATAGTTGTGATAAGCAAGAGTGACTCTACCAAAATTGTGAAATTCATAGCCCCAGGGTCATTGGTTCTGGTACTGGGGGGGGGGGGGGGGGGGGGGCTATATAGATCATATAGTGAAAGTGCATTATTTCTTTCAAATTCTTCTTCTCTACTCCTGGGTATTATTTAAACAAATGAAATACATAGTTATGATAAGCAAGAGTGACTCTACCAAAATTGTGAATTTCATGGCCCCTGGGTCAGGGGTTCTGATGTTAGGACTGGGCTCTATTTATTATATAGTGAAAATGCATTAATGCTTTAAAAATCTTCTTCTCTGCTTCTGGGTATTATTTAAACAAACAAAGTACATTGTTATGATAAGCAAGGACGCCTCTTCCAAAATTGTGAATTTCATGGCCCCAGGGACAGGGGTTCTGGTGCTAGGTTGGGGCTATTTAGCTCCTATAGTGAAGGTGAATTATTTCTTTGAAAATCTTCTTCTCTGCCCCTGGGTACTATTTAAACAAACTAAGTACATTGTTATGATAAGCAAGGATGCCTCTTCTAAAATTATGAATTTCATGGCCCCAGGGTCAAGGGTTCTGGTGAAAAGGGGGGGGGGGGCTCTATTGATTATATAGTGAAAAAGCAAAATTTCTTTGAAAATATTCTTTTCTGCTTCTGGTTAAAAAGCAGAGAAGCTAAGTATATAGTTATGATGAGCAAGAGTGCTTCTTCCAGAGTAGTGAATTGCATGACCCCTGGGTCAGATGTGCTGGTGTAAGGGTGGGGCTGTTGATAATATAGTGAAAATGCATTAATTCTATTAAATAATCCCGTGAGCTCCTTAATGTGGAGAGCAAACTTCTGGTCCCAGGGTGAGAGGCTCTGGTGTTTCTCGGTGGTGAAGGGGGGGGGGGGGGGGGCTCTATTGATAAGATAGTGAATCTGTAGGAAAAATGCATTATTTCTTTAAAAATCTTCTCTACACTTGGGCATATCAGAGGCAAAAAGAGTAAAAGTTGTAATAAGGAAGGGTATTTTTACCAGATTTTTGAACATCTGGACCATTTGGTCAAGTGTTCTGGTGCTAGCCAGGGCTCAATTTGCATTCTACTGAGAGGAGTTATTCCCCTTTGCCGTTTACTTTTGATAATTAATCACTGTAAATAATGTACTTGAAAGGTTAATAGAATAAGAGAATTATGCAAGAATTTTTATTGTATAATACAAAAAGGATTTTCATAGTTTTAATGATCAGGTGGACTTGTAAGTAATAGATAAATAAAAATGAGACAAAAATAACTTGTCTTATTAAATGTTCATCAAAGACCAAGAGAGGCCAATGTAAGAGATTTCAACAAGGAATTAAAATAGTATAGAAGCACTGATATTTTTTTAATATACTTATGGTAATAGTGATAAATGGGGAAAAGATTAGAACCTAATCTATAAACTGTTAATGAATACTAGACTAATTATTTTGTTGATCCTGATCACCCTATTTTTCTTGCTTTTGGGCAACAAAGCTTCACCTTTCATTTTAATACTCTATGGATCCTCTAAATTGTTGTATTGTACTCAGGTGACCGTTAAGGCCCTTGGGCCTCTTGTTTATACAAGTGATGAATTTTTATAAATAGAATTTCTCAACATTAATCAACTTTTATTTCCATGCGTGAAATATCTCTAAAATGATATCTGCATTTAAGACAAGATTTATAGGAACTGTTTTATCTAAAAATGTGATAAAATGTCTTCATTGTTTCCAGTTAAAAAGATACACCTCTTAAAGTCCTATCCTAATGATGTATTTATTTACAGCCCTTCCTTATAAATTATCTTTTTTTGTCTACAGGAGTGTTCATTTGTATGTCCTATAATTTTATGTTTATATTTACAGGTGAAGGAAGTCCTGCAGGCGTTGGAGGAGTTGGCGATGAATTACGACCAGAAATCTCAGGAAGTCGAGAACAAGAACAAAGAAAACGAGACCATCGTGGAGGAACTGAACCAAAAACTGGTGCGTATGTACTAGTGTTGTATAGGTAGTAATCTGGTGCGTATGTACTGATGTTGTATAGGGTGTAAACTGGTGCATATGTACCAGTGTTGTATAGGGTGTAATCTGGTGCATAACTAAGTGTTCTTGTTTTATGCAGAGCATAAACAGGGTTAAGACAGTCAAGAAAATTACAATTTGCACAGTGAGAGTTTTCTGAATTATGAACAGTTCTTGTTTATAATTGCTGCAAGAGTAAAAAAAAAACCTGGAATCTTATGTCTGTAAATAATGTCATTACTAGGCTTGGTCAGTTCACTGTGAGGTGTCAATCAGTTACTAGTTAGCTTGAATTGTTCACTAGTAATTTGAACTCTTATAAAATGTTTTTCGACACTTTTAACAAAATATTGCATCTGTGTGCACTTAGGGTAAGCTTACATGTAACACCCTGTTAAATATACATTACATAGCTCCAGTTCAAAAGCTAGGATATAAAAATTAGAGGTTAAAACATGTCAAATGCTAATTTGATAAAAATGAATGGCATCTAAACTCAAAAAAAAACTTTTGTATTCTTCAAATGTAGTATCCCCTCAAAATGCTCACACATATAAACTGATTCATGTCTATATATATATATATATATATATATATATATATATATATATATATATATATATATATATATATATATATATATATATATGAATTGTATTCTGGTTCTGTTAAGACTTTTCTCACCTGTGATAACAATTTTATTTTTTCTGCAGAGTGAGCTGGATAACATCAAGGCAGAGTTTGAGAAGATGAAGGACTCATCTCTCCACCAAAGGAAGAAGATGACAGAGATTATGGGTAGTCTGATGAAGGATATGTCAGAGATAGGAAGTATTGTAGGAGGCAATGCTAACGAGTTCAAGGTAGGGGTCAATTGGAAAAATTGTATGGGCTTAAAGTGCATGCAGGGAGAAAAAAAAGGATCATTAAAATATTAAATGTAACAGTTGAAAACAAAGGTTGAGGCAATGACTTCAACATACACATGTATATAAAAAGTATGTGCACAGTCATTGGCAGTCATTTTTTTGGCCATAGATATTGTGTATCCAGTTTTTATTGGGCATTTTACAGGATTACTTGTAGTTCTGACATAAATGTTTATAAAGGAGAGGATTGCATTTCCAGTTTTATTTTAGTTGGAGAGATTCCCATTTGTCTATTTTTAGTTTAGCGGGGGTAGCCCTGACAAGCTGGAGGAGGATTACACAGTAGCCAGGATTTACATCACGAAGATCAAGAGTGACATCAAGACACTTGTGTCTCGATCTCAGCAGCTCGAGGTGACCGAGACGGAGGTCAAAGAGAAACTCAGCAGTGCCGAGAAAGATCTCAGTGACTGTAAACTCACAATACAACAGGTAAGTCATGTAAACTCAGCAGTGCTGAGAAAGATCTCAGTGACGTAAACTCACAATACAACAGGTAAGTCATGTAAACTCAGCAGTGCTGAGAAAGATCTCAGTGACGTAAACTCACAATACAACAGGTAAGTCATGTAAACTCAGCAGTGCTGAGAAAGATCTCAGTGACGTAAACTCACAATACAACAGGTAAGTCATGTAAACTCAGCAGTGCTGAGAAAGATCTCAGTGACGTAAACTCACAATACAACAGGTAAGTCATGTAAACTCAGCAATGTTGAGAAAGATCTCAGTGACGTAAACTCACAATACAACAGGTAAGTCATGTAAACTCAGCAGTGTTGAGAAAGATCTCAGTGACGTAAACTCACAATACAACAGGTAAGTCATGTAAACTCAGCAATGTTGAGAAAGATCTTAGTGACTGTAAACTCACAATACAACAGGTAAGTCATGTAAAGTTGGATTTTTTTTTTATGATAAACTTGTATTGTAATGTTAAATTGCACTTGAATGTCTTAATATAATAAAGTTGAATGTCTTATGATAAACTTATATGTCGTTGTATAATTTTTCATTGTGTATTGAGTTTCATTGTTTTATGACAACATTATATTAAATGTCTTATGATGGATTTGAATGGTGTTTGACAAGATTAAATTATATGCTGCAGGACATTCTTAAAGAAAATGACTTAAAACATAGAATGAATTTAGACTGATCCTTGATCAACAAATATGAAACAAACTCGTAAGAAAAAAAAATAGCTTAAGTTTTTTTTTTTTTTTTTTTTTTTTTTTTTTTTTATTATTATTATTTCAAAGAGTGACATATCAAATTACATAATGAAATTTTTCTCACATTCTCTCACACATTCACACTTCCCCTCTCTAGTTTTAACAAGAATGAAATAATAAATAAAAAATTTATCAATGAGCTATAGTATTCCATTTGAAAAATGGTTACTGTTGGTGTTTTAATAAATGTTTATAACTCAAAAATATTAATCCATGGTGACCATAAGTTTTCAAAATTGTTCATTGCAAATTTTTGAATTGATATGCGTTTTTCTACTTTGTACATAAGAGTTAAATGATGAAGCAGCCCAGTAATCATAGGTATTTTGTTCTGTTTCAAGCAGGAAAAGATATATTGCTTTGTATATAGAATAATAAAATTTATCACCCTATTATGATAAGATAATGGAGTTTCACCAAAAATAATATTACATATGTTAAACCCAATTCTTTTGGAAGTTTTTGTAAAAATGTGCATACTAAGGTTACTCCACAATAAAGAGATTTTTGTGCAATTCAAAAATATATGTTGCATAGTTTCTATCTCCTGTTTACAAAAAGTACAGTGGTCATCAGATAAAATATTTATTTTCTTCAAATAATATTTCACTGGAAGGATTCTATGAAGGATTCTATATTGTAACCATTGAACGGAAGTATCCATAGTTGTTCTAAAACAAACCTTAAAAACATCTTGAACACAAATATCAGATTCTAAAAACACTGATAGCTCCTGGTTCCATCGAAATATAGACGTAGGATTGACATTGTTACTATTCAAATATCTGTAAATTATTTTAGTGCACTTTTCATATACAATAATATTTTCATAGTAAAAAGGAATAAAAGGGGTACATTCCCTCTTAACAGATGATTTATCTATACACACTGTTTTTAAATACCTGGATATAGCACATAAAATACTATTGTATTGCATAATGCAAACTTTAGACAAATGAAATCTATTTTCAAAGTCAATGAGAGTTAAAAAATTTCCTTCATCGTTTAAGAAATCACAAACACTTTTAACACCATTTTTATACCAGGTCTTTACAAAAATTATTTTGTTTCCCATTTTTATATTGGGATTGTACCAGACAGGTAAATTTAGATACCTAGTTTTCATATATGAATTGTTATTGAGCATCTTCATGAAACATACCCATGAATTAAACACATCTTTCCAAAAATCATTATTTTTTAGAATAAGACAAGACACAAACTCTTCACCAAAATCAAAAAGTTTACACAATACGTCATCACCATTTATTGCCAAAAAAATATCAAACCATGGTTGATTACTTTTTGTTAATCTTTTAATCCAAGAGCATTTAAGAGATATGATAAAGCTTTTTATATCCAACATTTTTAATCCTCCTTGTAAAAAATCTTGAGTAATAATTTTTCTTTTTACTTTATCACATTTTGATTTCCATATAAACTCAAAGATTTCTCTGTTCAATAATGATAAAATTTCTTTACTTGGATTTGGTAAAGATATAAAAAGATGGTTCAGTTTTGGTAAGATTAATGTTTTCAGAACTGTGACTCTTCCAATAGGAGTAAGAATCCTTCTTTTCCATTGTTGAATTAATGCTTTGATTTTTGGTATTTGAACATTATAGTTTATATCAGTAATTTTATCCAGTTCTACTGAAAAATTAATTCCAAGTAAATTAAAAGTTGTGCAACCCCATTCAAGTTTCCAACGAGAATGATGAAAAACTTGATTTGAGAATTTTTTTGAACCTATCCAAACAATTTTAGTTTTTGAGCTGTTAATTTTAAGTCCTGTAAACTTTGAAAAAAGATCAATTGTATCTAATGCTGCAAAAAGTGATTCAGGTGAACCATCAAGGGCAAGCCAGGTATCATCTGCATATTGGGATATTTTATGTTCTGTCTTGTTAATTACAATTCCTTTAATACTTTGATTTTGTTTAATCATAATTGCAAGAATTTCTGCACAAAGAAGAAACAGATATGGTGCCACGGGATCTCCCTGACGACATCCTCTTTGGATATTAAACTGTTCAGATAAAAATCCACATTGAAGTACAGATGCACAAAATTTTGTATTTAGAATTTTTACCCATTCAATAATGTTTTTACCAAACCCAAAAAATTTTAATACTTTATACACAAAGGTCCAGGATATTGAATCAAAAGCCTTTTCAAAGTCTATAAGTACAAGTAATCCAGGTATATTTCTAGATTCAGTAAAAGCCATAAGATCATAAAGAAATCTGGTATTTTCACCTATATATCTTCCTTTTAAAAATCCAAGCTGAGTATTTGATATAATATTGTCCAGGGTGAATCTTATTCTATAGCTAATACAACCCGATAAAAGTTTGTAAAACACATTTAAAAGAGTAATAGGCCGCCAATTTTTCAGAAATTCTATTGGCTTATCACCTTTTGGTAAACATGTAATTATTCCTAGTCTTTGAGAAATAGGAAGTTCTTTTTTCTGAAATATGTCATTTATGGCAAGTACTATGAAATGTTTCAAATCTGACCAAAAAAATTTAAAAAATTCAGCAGTGAAACCATCACTTCCTGGTGACTTATTGTTTTTCATGTTTCTTAACACCTGTAAGACTTCATTTTCTAATATATTTCCCTCAAGTGTATTGGCAACATGGCTTTCAAGTTTTGGAACCTCACTAATTGTAATAATATCTGCAAGATCTATATTGAGAAGTTCTGCATCTTCAGAAGTATAAAGAGATTTGTAATACATCCTGATTCTATTTAAAATTTCTGACTGATTGTAAATGATTTCATTTTCCTCTGTTTTGACTTTTTTGATAATCTTATTCAAATAATTGCGGGATTCCAGTTTGCAAAAATATTGAGATGGTTTTTCTCCATCTTCAACCCATCTGGCTCGAGACCTTATAACATGACCTTGTAACTTTTCTTTTCTCAAATTCTCAAGACTTGTTTTTTTCTCCTCTATTAATTGTAGATTCAATATATTCTCTGCCTCTAATTGTTCTATTTGTGCAATTAACAAGGCTTCTTCTTTATTTTTTTCTTTTTTTCTATATGACGAATATGAGATAGTTATTCCCCTAATCTCCATTAGAAGGACTTCAAAAAATGTACTGTAATTCATATCTTCTTTAAGCACATTATTCTTTTCATATTGGTTTCTAACAGACTCTATTGTTTCTTTAACCTTGCCAACATATGCATTGTCTGCAAGTAAAGAGTTGTTAAATTTCCAGACACCTTTCCCTTTTTTAAATGTATTAAATTTCATATCAAGAACCACCGAAGAGTGGTCTGATCTGTACCCTGGTTTAATTGCTAAATTTTCAACCAAATTACACATATTTTCAGAAATAAAAATATAGTCTAATCGTCCTTGTTTTACTGGATTTTTCTTTCGCCATGTAAACATTTTTAAATTTGGATTCAATATCCTGAAGTAGTCAATTATTTGTAGATCATTTATAATTTCTAAAAGTTTTTCTCTCGCCTTTGGATTGTTAATGTTACAATAATTTTCTGTGTCTATTGAAGGGTCAAGAGCCAGATTAAAATCACCACATAATATAAAATAATCATTGTCAAATTCTAAAAATGTCTTTCTTACCAACTCATAAAACTCTGGATTATCAGTGTTTGGTCCATAGATATTAATTAAAGTAACTTTATTATCCTCGATTGTCATATCGAGAGCTAATAGATTACCATTATCGTCCTGTTTCTCTCTGTGGATCTGAAATTCAAAATTGTTATTAAAGAGGATGCATACCCCTCTAGAGTTTGACTTGTACGAATTGAAAATACATTTATATGCCCATTGTGTTTCAACGTAAGGTTCTATTTCTTTTGTAAAGTGAGTATCTTGAATACAGAGAATTGAATAACCTTTTTTCTTATAATAATTTAAAACATCCTGTCTTTTGGTACCTGTTGCCAAGCCTTGACAATTCACCGTTGCTATTTTAATTGAGCCACTTATTTAGTTTGTAGGAATTTAGAAAAATCGGTAAAAAAAAAATCATAAACAGTGATGAGCACCATCTTTCTTGATAATCAAAACACATAATAGAAAACCGGGGGAACATGCACACACTCACCGACACACTTACACAAAAAGTAAACATGATATAAATAGAATAGCGAGCCCGATCTCACAGTCAGAAGGTTTCCCGATCTCGCAACAAAGTCCGCTCCGCTGCATATTCACAGTATTCAGTGTCTTTTCAATTTTTCGGACACATTGTCCAGAATATCAAATTTATGGCGATTTCCTTCTTCGTCTAGACCAAAGACTTTCCCATTATAGTACCAAGCACTGTGAATTCGCGGATCACCGTTCAAGTCGCGCACTAATTTGGCATTCATTTGCGTTAGGTGGTCGTACATGGTGAAGATGTCTTTTAGATTTTTATCAGATCTGTTTTTGATGACCATGAACTTGATGTCGTTGTTTCTAAATTTTGCGATCACAGGACGTGGTCCTTTTCCATCTCCCCCGGGAATCCGATGGATCTCCAGGACATCTGCGGGGTTAAGGTCAACGTCCACCACTTCCTTGAGTGTTGTGCACAGCCGTTGTTTAAGATTTTCATTTTTCTCCTCTGCCCAATTTATGAATTTTATGTTACTCTTTTGGGAGTACTGTTGATTTTGATTTGCGAGGGTTATTGCAGATCCAGCTATAAATTCACATTTTTTTAGTCGTTCCTTCATAGATCTCATTTCACTTGCCTGTACACTGAGTTTTTCTCGAAGAGTGTCGAAATCAAGATTAAATCCGTCTGAAATCTCTTTTGTTTGTGTTTGGATTTCTTTACATTTTTCTCTATTTTCTCCTCTAATTCTTCCTTTACTTTGCTTTTAATTTCTTTTTCAAAATCTTGTTTCATCTCTGAAATAATTTCTTTTTTTATCTCGCCTTTCAGCTCATTTTTCAGTTCTAACAAAATTTCTGAGACTATAAGTTTTACATCCGATTTCTTAACCATAGATTCTCTGATCTCAGTTAGACTGTCCTGAATTTGTTTCAGATCGTAAGCAATTTCATTTTGTTCTGATTGACTATTGTCTTGATTGGGGGGTTGATCTCCGCTACTAGTCCTTGGTTTTTTCGCCGCGGCCTTCTCAGAAACAATAGATTTTCTTATAGACATAGGTGCCGCTTTTAAATCTAGCTGCACTAATTTTTTTGTTTTTGTTTGTTCTTTGTCTGGAGTTTTTTTGCTGGATCCCGTTTTATCCATTGTGGGTGAATACGTGAGTGAATACGTGTTCACAATGACTGAACAATGAACAATGTCTTAATTTAAATAGTCCACTTGTATACGTTACAGTAAGCCAAAAGTTAATGTAAAACTCACCAGATTGAGTATTAAACTCCTTTACACAGCATTTGACACACTTAAAACCAAAGAGAAACAAGGTTTAGGAAATAAACAGCGGAGCCTAAAATTTTTGGTCAGTCATAGACCATCACGTGACCGGAACTCAAAAATAGCTTAAGTTTTCTTGTTCAGATAATTTCAACTTTAATCAATTTATCTGTATCAACAGTATGAAGCTAAGATGTCAACACTGAATGAAACAATTAAAGACATTGATAACAAGAAGAAGCAGCTCCAGGAAACAGTGGACTCCCTCAATGATCAAGTAGAGATGCTCAAAATGGAGGGTAAGGAGAAATACAGATATTTTATCTCGGCCTCATTTGTTTTACCCTCATGATTATGAGGGTTCTCTCGGAAAGTGTTTATATGGAGGCTCCTACTATAGGCACAGACAGGAATAGATTTAATTTGACACTTCTCTACACAGATTTTTGTTGAGTTCTGGTGTTACAGTACTTTAAGAGGGGCATGGCAGTATACAGTATTTAAATGTTAAATTGAATTATGTGGGATGTTTTAGTTAAACAATTTGACTAGGCATCTTTTCAAACAGATGAAGATGCAGAAAAATGTGTTTTTTCTTTTTGCCAGCCTGTATTATCTTTCATAAATTGTAGATTTTAACAAAAGATACGCAGTTTTACTCAAAAGTCAAACATTTACATGTACATTTATATTTTACAGAAAAAATGCATTTGAGCTCAGTCTCAGAGAGGGAAAAGGAAGCATCCGATCGAGTCCAAAATATATCAGCCATGAAGGAATCTCTGGAGAAACAGATGGAACAACACCGAGAACAGCACGCCAAACATCTCGCCGAGCTCAGAGAGGAGGTGGCTGAGAAGCAGAGTCTGATAGACCAGCTCAAAGAGTGAGTATCTCATAGATCAGTTTACAGAGTAAGTACAAACATCTCAGAGAGGTGGCCAAACATCTCGCTGAGCTCAGAGAGGAGGTGGCTGAAAAACAGAGTATGATAGACCAGCTCAAAGAGTGAGTATCTCATAGATCAGTTTACAGAGTAAGTACAAATATCTCAGAGAGGTGGCCAAACATCTCGCCGAGCTCAGAGAGGAAGTGGCTGAAAAACAGAGCCTAATAGATCAGCTCAAAGAGTATGTATCTCATACATCATATAAAAGAGTTGATACAAACTTCTCACCAAGTTCAGATAGGAGGTGGCTGAAAAACAGAGTCTGATAGACCAGCTCAAAGAGTATGTATCTCACAGATCAGCTTATAGAGTAAGTACAAACATCTCGCCGAGCTCCGAGAGGTGGCTAAACATCCCTGAACTCCGAGAGGAGGTGGCTGAAAAACAGAGCCTAATAGACCAGCTCAAAGAGAGGTTATCTCATAGATCAGATTAGAGAATGAAATTTACAAGAAAGAACATATTCACCTTGTTAAAACAGGATATTAATTATGCAGGTTCATCATTCTGTATTAAATTAAAGATTATCTTGAAAAAAAATATATATAAATTGTTTAGTACAATAAGTTACCATTTGTCTTCTTTACAGTACAAACCAAAAGTTGAGTCTGGCACTGGAGAAACTTCAGGCTGATTATGACAAACTGAAGACAGAGGAAACAGAAAAATCTCAGAAACTACAGGAACTCTCGCTAATGAATGACCGACGAGAGCAGGCCAAACAGGACCTCAAAGGCCTCGAGGAGACGGTGGTAAGTAAACTGTCACTGATGAATGACTTTGAGAATAGGCCAGTCAGTAAAATACAGGAAGTGTAAGGAAATACAACAGTAATGTAGGTTTGGCAGGACTTTGAGAAGACAATTAAGAAATGAATTTAATAATTTAAATTTGAATATTCATGAGGACATGAACTACGACGCTTCACGCCGGCATATTTCATGAAATGCATTGGCGTTTCATGATAAATATTCCGGCGTGAAGCGTTGTAATTCATGTACTTCATGAATTTTCAAAAATTAAATTCTTTTCTTATATTTACATTATTTTTCTGACGATTTGCCTCAAATAAAAATGTTCAACTGTCATTTTTAAAGCAAAACAGTTTGCACTTTAGTTTTGACGTCACATAAGGTATTATGACGTAACAATGGAGATATTCATGGTAGTTCATGAGAAAATGAACTGTATTCTATTTTGTAAGAATCATAGGGGAAATTTATTGGAAATGTAAATATTAGTTATTTAACAACAAAAAGTTGTTAATAATTATTGTAAATTATTGTTATTGTAACAACAAAAGGTGCACATGTCCTCATAAATCTTTAATTGTAATAGTGAAATCTTAGCTGGAAAGATATTCAAATACAGAGTGAATGAGTGCAATAAAACTTTACATGTTACAAATGTGCTTTGTTTTCCTTAATTCAGGCCAAAGAGTTACAGACTCTTCACAACTTGAGGAAACTGTTTGTACAAGACTTACAGAACAGAGTCAAAAAGGTCAGTATAGGCTAGAATTCTAATAGGCTAGGCTAGACCAAGTCTTCTAATCAGTATAGGCTAGAATTCTAATCAGTATAGGCTAGACTTCTAATCAGTATAGGCTAGGCTAGACTAAGTCTTCTAATCAGTATAGGGTAGGCTTCTAAAAGGAAAAGAAATTCTGTGTGTGTTTATTTTTAGTAATTTGTTGAGCAGAACTACTTTTATTTGTGTAGAAGATGTAGTTTTATTAAGAATTATTAACAATGATATGCACGATAAAGATGTATTGTCAAATTAATTGAAAAATAATCAGGCATAAATAATGCTTTTAGCTTGAATTTTGAAATCTTAAACACATGACCATTCCTTATACAGTGACTTTCATATTTCTTGTGAAATTCAGTAATTGAAAGGCAGTGCTTTTATTCTTGATTTTCAATCTACCAATAAAGAAGCCACCTGCTTATAGAATGTAAAAGAGTTATACTCTTTCTTTTGTAAGAGTCAACCAGTAGTAATGCTCCTTTCATTTATTTTATTGTCAACCAATGGCAATGTTTGTAACATTTATTTTGTTAGAATTAACCAATAGTACTGCTTGTTACATGTATTATGATCAGGCAATAGCAATTCTTGTTACAATGATTTTGTTACAATCAGACAATAGTAATTCTTGTTACAATGATTTTGTTACAGTCAGCCAATAATAATGCTTGTTACAATGATTCTGTTTACAGTCAGCCAATAGTAACACTTGTTACATTAAATCTTTTACAGTCAGCCAATAAGAAGGATGATGAGGAAGAGGATGATATAGGAGGAAGCATGGCACAGAAACAGAAAATATCATTCCTAGAGAACAATCTAGAACAACTGACCAAAGTCCACAAACAGGTGAGCAAAGGTTATTGTAGGCTTAGGCTAGGGTCAAAGTTCTCAGAAAATGAAAACAGGTGAAAAACAGTATAATTATAAAATTATGGAAGGACTGAGAAAATTATTGTAGAATCACATATTTTTGTGGTGTCAATTTTTATTGGTTTGAGGAAGAAATCTTTGGGGGGAGGAGTTGAATTTATGGTTGAAGAAGTGTTGAGTAGTTACGTATTTGAAATTTAAAATTTTGTGGAGGACAAGAATTCATGGGTCTCTACATACCACAAAAACAATGGAAATTAAACCCCCATAAAAATTGAGTGATTTCACTATAATAAAAGTAAGATTTCACACAGAAGGGTATGAATTTTTTGTTTGTTTTTTTAATTTCATAGAGATTTAGAAAAATTTATTTTACTGTATCAAAATGAAGACCAAAAAGTTTGATGTAAATCAAACAGAAATATGGCATATCAGGATGAAAGGTTCATTATTTAATTCCAGCTTGTGCGTGACAATGCTGATCTGAGATGTGAGCTGCCTAAACTGGAGAAGAGACTGAGGGCCACCATGGAGAGAACAAAGTCACTGGAGACAGCTCTAAAAGAGGCAAAGGAAGGAGCCATGAGAGACAGGAAGAGGTAGGGAATTGTGGGTAATAATGTTAGAGAATAAGGTGGGGAATTGTGGGTAATGGCAATGTTAGAGAATAAGGTGGGAAATTTTGGGTTTTGTCAATGTTGGAGAATAAGTTGGAAAGTGATGGATGAAGAGATGACATGCATTAATTGTAAATAGGAAAGACAGCTAGAAGGAGTTGGAAGGGAATTGTGGGAAATTTGAGGTTATATGTTAAAAGACAAGGTTTTATAGTAAATTTTAGGAGATGAAAAATGCATAGATAAGAGGTAGGTTAGTTTGGATTTAAGAAATCATGGAAAAACATTGGGGAAGTGTGGGAAAGGAAAAATTAACATTAGATGGGAAGACTAGTTAAATAAAGAGTTGGTGATAAAAGGTTGTGGTCAGAGGTTTGAGTAAAATTAGAGGAAGGAGAAGAAAGGATGTAAGCTTCTGTGGAGGGATAAAATGAAGAGACTGCAAGATGAACTCGTATGTTAGAAAATATAGAGAAATGAACTAAATCATCGGAAAGAGGAAGGTAGTTAGTTATCTAGGATAGGATGAAGTTAAATTTATTTATAAAGGTAAGTGTAGGTGATTAGTAATCTGTTTGATGTATATTAACAGAATTTGTTTGATGTATATTGACAGATATCAACATGAGGTAGACAGGATTAAGGAAGCTGTCCGCCAAAAGAACTTGGCCAGACGTGGTCACGCGGCACATGCACAGATTGGTGAGTTCATGTTTGATCACTTAGTACAAGCACTTAAAACTCAAATGAATGCATGTTAATCTAAATTAATTTTTCTTTTGCTGAAATATGTGAAAATTATAATTATTGTTTTTCAGTTTTATAGAATACTAAATAAAAGGGCAATTCCATAGTTTTTCCATATGAAAATATTTATATTTTAGTAGAGAAACTTCAAAAAGAAATGTTTGAATGATACCCAGGCATTATCTGTAGTATTTGAGTTGTGTTTTCATGTTTTCCAGCAAAACCTATACGCGCTGGTCATGCTCCAGCAGCTTCACCGGGATCAACAGGGATACGAGGGGGAGGTGGGGGCATGAACGGCCCCACCCCCATCAAACCAAAAATGGAGACGGAGTCACAGGCTTAATGTATGTAAGTGTTTTAGTTAATTATAGATTTTAACCTTACATTTGATACTGTCAACCAACTAATATTCATGACAACTTTTATTCGCGATTTGTCGGTTTGCAATATATTTCAAATGAAAGTTGGTTTATGGTATTTTACTCTCCTGTTATTTGTTTTTTATGGACTGGAAAAAGTTAAAGATACACAAAATATACCACTACTTTCTCTGTGAAGGATGATGTCTGTAAACCTTTGTTAATCATTTCATCTATCTTTTTCCAGGTGTTGACAATATTGTGTGATAAACTTTAGAAGAAGAAATTTCCTTTGTTGTGAACAAAAACATTCTATAAATACGGGGAAAATGGGCAAACTTCATGCTTAGATGTTGTTGCACACTGACCTTAGGTCAAAGGTCAAGGTCAATAACTAGACATCATATGCCTTGTTTTCAGTGTTCCGAGCATTGTGTTGTGTTATTTTCACCTCGGCTTCAGCATTATCAGTCAGTCTTAATACTAAACATTGTGCTGATTTGTAAGTGTTTACACAGAATTAGTTGTTTTCTGACTTAGAAATCCTTGTTAGATTGCATTATGTACTGTAGATGTCATCTGGTACATAAAAATGAAGAAAATATATATATATATAAAAATATGAATATATAAAAAAGGGGGTGAAAGGGAACTTTTTATGTTTAAGAAAGAAAAATTAGTTTCATCTAAAATTGTAAGTGGCATCATTACTTTTTAATTTATTAGTTTCTTACATTCAAGTAGAATGACGAGTCGATTATGTGGAAACAAACAGCATAAGTCTTACTTAGCAGAAACGCTTACTAAACATGTACATAACTGTGTTCAGTAGTTTTTGTTTTGTCATTCTTTTTGATAGTTCAGCCTAGCTGATGTTTGATTTTAACTTGATTTTGTAGAATCCTACATTGTAAGAGGCAAACAATGTATACCTTATTTATTGAATGTGTTAGTACTGTGGTACAGAAAAAAATTTGTATGTTTGATAATGTGAATATGTATCTACTTTTTTGAAGAGAGTGGAAATGGCATTTTCTGGTCTGTCAAGCAGAACTACCCAGGTTTGAAATTTGATAATTTTTTGTACATTTTAACAGGTAAATTTCAATGGGGGGGGGGTGCCATTTTTGCAACTTTATTTCTTTTACTCGTCCAAGCAAATTCAGTGACCGAAAAAAAAACTAATCCATGCAGTATATTATGATGCTGTAGGGTTGTTTGTGTCCTTTATCACAAGAATGTGAGGAGGACCATGGAGATAATAACAGTGTTTAATGTTAAAATTCTTTTGGCTGTGATGATTTGTGTGAGAATATTGGCTAGAAGTCAGAAAGTAGTGTTGTCCAAAACTCATAGTTTGTTAAGAGAGAGCAATGCCAGTTAAAGCATTGTACAGTTTTAGATGTAGAAATTAATGACTGAGTTTGAAGTCATTGAGTGTTAAATGTCAAAATTAGGTCTGTAGGCTAAAGGATTGTCTTAAGGTGCATTTACAAGATCTCATTAGCATGTCAAAATCTCCATTAGTATGTCAGAGACGATGAAGAAAAAAATGTTGGTTTGGTAGATCTCCTGAGTCATAATTAGTGTGTCAGAGACGATGAAGAAACAAATGTTGGTTTGGTAGATCTCCTGAGTCATAATTAGTGTGTCAGAGACGATGAAGAAACAAAGGAGGAATCAAGTGTGTAAAATGATGAAGTATAGAAATGATGGTGGTGGTTTTCCTGCAGCCATTTCTTCCTCTGGCTTTCCTTTTCTGATTTAGGGATGTGTCAGTGGTGAATTGTTTGATATTCCAACAGCTGGTGGGTGTGTCAACAAAGGGAGAATATGTATACTTTATAATGGAAGGGAAAAAAAGATCCCCTAAAGAAGGAAAGGTTAGGTGTTAATAAAGGGGAATGTACTGCCTGCAGCTATACTGTGTTTCGCTAGAAAGGCGGTAATAAAAGTATGAGATGTATGTGTTTATGACCAGATTTACAGGCTACTGGTTTAAAACTAGGTCGTCTACGTGGGGCTCTATACACCTAAGGTTCCTCGTCCTCTCTGTTCACTCATAGTAAATTTTGCTTCATTGCTAATGATTTTCCAAAAGAAATCTTATCTTAAGTAGAAATGCTCACAACTTCAGCATACCTTGAGGAACAAAATTTGATAGAAGTAGTCTTTAAACTTAACAATTTTATAAAGGAATAAATAGTCAAATATCCAGTGAGAGTTATCTCTCTTATCAGTTGGTAGATGTACCTTAAAGCTTAGGAATTTAAAGAGAGGGGTTAAAGTGACTTTTCCTGGTTTAAATTACAGTCTATCCCGAATATCTTGAATATGGTATCCCCCCCCCCCCCCCAAAAAAAAAAACTTGAAGGGATCAAGATATCAGTCATTTTGTAACATCTCTGAACTGAAGTGTTGAAGAGTCAATTTTGTATTCAATATATTGGTGTACAAGATAACTAAAGATGAATGGAATTATTGTCTTATCTTTACAATTATGTTTGAGCTGCATATCACCAAATGTCTGTCAAAAACAGTTGTCTGGGAAAAATGTTTTATATGCTATTTTCCAAAATAAAATTAATTTTGAATTGAGGATTGAAATGAGTTAGAGATGAAATTGATCAGCAAGGGAAATTTGAAGAGTGGTGTTTATGTTGTATTAAAATGTTTATTTCGTAGGTGGGATGTTTTGTTGTTACGTTTCTTCCAGTTTAATTTGCAAAAGTGAAGTCTTTCATTCTGTGTGTATATGTAGGTATAGATTTTGCTGTGGGTAGTCTGTGTGGAAAAAAGCTTTGCTGGAAAAGGGTGAAATGGATGTTTTGTGTTCAGGAGCTTCATTGTCTGTTCATCTGTCCGTCTAATCATAGGTGGAATATAGATTTTAATTCACATCTGCTAATTTATTGTAGTTTGAGCTGTAACTTACAAAAACCAATGCTATATGAAAAGTCTACATGGAATTTGAAACCAAGTTAAATGACCTAATTTTGAGATTGGTGGTTTTTGAAATTTTTTTGAATATTTTTTTTAGTTTTTATAGGAGATAATTTAATTGATTCATTAGATAAATTGATAGGAAGTGATACTATAAATACTTATTGCCTTGAAGTTTGGATAAGTTTAGAAAAAAATCATACGAAGCCATGGAGTATGTACAAGTTTCTATACTTGAATTAAGATATTGTATTGTATTGTAGAATAAAGTAATCTGTACTGTTTTACATCTAAAATTCATGTATTTTCAAGCTATACTGTATTGAATCCATTCCTTTTTGTGTTTTATGGTGTAATATTGTATGTTTAATACACAGGGACTGTAACATAGTATGTTTGAGTTTACTTGATCACTATACCTCTTGTAAGTATTTGTATGTATAGTGATGGCATAAAATCAAGCAGTAGAAGGTTACATGTCCTCGTGGTTTAGTGCTTGTTAATGCATTATATATAAGTGGATATCTAATGGAATACAAGAATTACATCAAGGAGCTTATTATTGATGATACTATAATATATGTAACATTGTATTTCTGAGGAACTCTACCCCATGCCTCTCATTAATGTATTGTGTATAGCTGATTATAATGCTTTGTAACACAGTTTTGTTATGACATTTGATTTTGATGTCAAAAAAAGTATTGTATTGTCACTGTATACTGACTTTATAGTTAGTGCAATAATTTATAATTCTCAGGATTGATGACGCGCTGCAAACCATGATCTGCTTTGATGCTCTGTTACAAAAGCTGGGTATGTAAACGGGAGAATGTCTTCATTCGTATATTTAGGTACACAGAAACATACACAAACACACACACACACATTGCAAAATCATATATGCACATGTACTTTGTTGGGACTTATTTATTTAAATAATTCTGTAGAAAAAAAATACAAAATAACTTGCGATAGATTCTTAATTAGACTCAAAATTAATAGATGTGAAGTAAATATATTTATTCAGTTAAAAAACATTGGTATTTGCCTGCTAAGATTTTTGATTCATTTTCATAGTGCTATCCAATTAATTATTTTGTTTTTGCCACTGATTTTTGCGGTCAGAATCACGCTTTTATGAACACCTATGATTGTCTCTGTTATTCTGAAGTAAAGGGTCTCCAACTGGATGTATTTGAACACTTAGTTAATCTATACAGTACTCCGTATCTGGCGTTTTTTTTATGCCAGTTTCTGCTTGCCAGCGTTATTTTTGTTTTGGAGATACGTGATGTAAATTTCTCTGCTAAGAACAATAAATTATTCACAGAAACGTGATTTAATTTTGGTTTTTAATGTGTATCATGCCATATGAACAGCTAAATATGTTTTTTACTCTCAAAAGCTTAGATGTACATGTTTTGTAACTGCATATTAGGACTGTGTTCAAGATCATAGAGGCCACGTACATGTAGCTCAAGCAGAACCATAATTGTGAACGGTGAGCTACTAACCGTTAGCCATTTACACTATCATACGGTGCATTCATTAGATTAGATGATTTAGTAGCTGCTACAATCTCCAACGCTGCCCCGAAGATCCACCATTACTGAGGTTATCGAAAGGAAAGAAAGTGTTTGGGGGGGGGGGGGGGAGGGGAGGTTTATCCGTTACATTTTGGTGTTAGAAGGTTAAATGTATCTCTTATCGGAAAAAAAATTGTACATATATTTATGTTAAAGAAACTCGATTTTTAAGGTAGATATTTACTAAGTAGATCTAGAACTATAAGTTTAATTGGAAATAATCCTTGGGATTTTTTTTTTTTTTACCTTACAATGTCAAATCTTGACGCAAGCCCATTGCAGAGGTTTTTGAGAAAGGAACGAACGACAACTGTGCAAGGGAAATTGGCTAGTTTTCCAGGAAGCCCCGAAGCCTGAGGCTCATTTGAATAACTCCACATTTTTATTCATTTTTTCCCCCTTCACTTCAAGAAATATGCCTGTATGAAGATTATCAGGTCATACCCTAATGAACTTTTTAAACTGAAATACACATTACTTAAAATAGACACTGTGAGGGAAAAAGGGGAAAATTGACAAAAAAAGAATTTTTGCATGACACATGCAAATTTTGTTCTATTCTTGAAGATACTAGGTTGCAGAAAATTACACGTTTCAGAACCTAAAAAATCAACTTTTATGGAGAAAAATAAAAGTAAAGATAATTTTTGTTTGCCCCCACACAAAAGTATTGCTTTACTTTTTCCTTTTTATTCTACGCATGCGCAGAAAAATTGAAGAATTTACCATGGTGCCAATTCCATAGATACAAATGTCGGATAACCGAGGATTTTCATACAATCTTCAATAAAGATGATCAGAACTTATTCCTCACCTTTGCTTGCTCCAGTTCAATGTTGTTTACAAGTTTCACGCTAAGAATAAAAGAACGCGTGACCTTGACATTGTTGATATTGACGATAACAACTAAGCGATAGATGCAACCTTTGTTTTTCCGACACTTGCATTTTGCAGTTCTTTTCTTGCTCTACAGTGCAATTGAGTTGTCAAGACTTCGCTTTGTTCATATTTCACATAAATCTTTTGTTTTATGATACAATTGTCTTCAAACAAACACATGATTTTGACTCATTATGTAACTTTAAATACAAACTTTTGATTAACTTAATTCAAACCTACAGAAATCGACCGTCTGACTATTTTCATACGGTACAAACTCAAATGTGTTGAAGTCATGACCCCAGGGACTAGGATCTGATTAGAAAGTGCAAAATGTAGAAAGACGGTGGGATCAATCTGATTAAAATCAGATCTTTGTTACGCACCGAAATTCTGATGGTTGCTGTACAAAGATCTGAAGACACCCCAATGAGGGTCACGTGTATAGAGACCATCAGAATTTCGGAGCGTAAAAAAGATCTGATTTTAAACAGATTGAAGGTTGGATGTGGTTGCAGTAAGAACAATAGTTCCGAATAGAAAAATATTTATTTTTCCGAACAATATGGTGAAGTTGCTTGCAAGCAATCATTATTGTATTTGATATTTGACTTAAATTTGAGGCCTTGTAGAAAGATTGTACAGTATGTTAGGTGAGTGGTGTAGCCCGCGAGCCTCTGAAGAAACAGTCAGTTCCTAACATTAATGATTCATAAACATAGCGACGGCATCGATACTTAAAAAATAAAACTTTAATGCACTTTTCACACATAAAAATTATTCAAAAATCGACTTAAAAACTGTAAAGGTCCATTAACATAGTATTCCAAATAGGTTTCTAAAGTCACGATTTATCGAAAAAAATCCCGTTCTTTGTGACTTAATTTAAAAGAACTCAATAGGCCATTACTAGAGTTGATGTCATTGATGTAAAACAAAAACGAAATGAGGAGAGATTTCAATAAAGCCATCAGAAGCTGACAGATGTCAAATCAATAACTTAAAGACAGAGAGGCCAGCTCTACTTCCTGTTGTTCTTCTTCGGAGACAAGAAACCATCACGCCAATTTTGATAATATGCCTTAAATGGACTTTCCGTGTCTTGGAATCCGTTTTTATCCGCACCAGCAAAACTTCTCTTTCCAAACAGAGTTCTCCAATCCATAAATTTGTTGTAACGGTCCATGTCTATGTCGAAGGCGCGGCTGTCCATGCTGAATGGCATTCGTTTGTTGTAAGTACTAAATAAGTTTTGAAGTCCCAGGTACTGTGCCGTAGATAACGGTTTATGGCGGAACCCTTGAGCCGAGGGATGGTCTCCAAAGTTGGTTTTGGTACCATACACAGCGGTATTCAACAACGTGCCAAGAACCACTGCGTACAACAGAGTCAGCGCCCACATTTTATCTGTCAAATAAAAGATTTCATGATGAAATAAAACATTCTGCGAGTATAATGTAGGGTCTCTGCAAAGAGTGTAAGTTAGGATTTTGGGTGTAAAAGGTTCGAGTGTTAAAGGTGCTTAGACACAGATCTGAACTTAATATTTGCTCAAATTTTCTATATAATATCCCGACTTATATATTGAAATAGCATTTCACACGAAAATATAATTAAAAACTTATTTTATCTGGAAATTATTGGAACTACGAATTCCGTGACGCGTTTGATTAACACATCTTTGCACCTACACAAATTTTAACTTTATCCTTAATATTTAAGAAAAGAAGCGATTTTGTTATGTATTAATGAAAAATATTGCATCTATAATCCAGAAAATTCAGAGAAGAAATGTTCGAAAGCAAAACCAACTTACCAGTATTGTCAGTCCGTGCTCTGTGATATGTACAGAGTTTAACAAATTGAACACACCCGTGAAACGTAAACTGTTTTTGTAACAGGGCACGAGCTCTGTTATTGTTAATGTTTACGATTCACCGGGTGTGTTCAATTGTTAAACTCTGCACACACCACTGAGCACGGATTTACAATACTGTGAGTGGGTTCTGCTTTCGAACATTTCTACTCTGAATTTTCTGGGTTATAGTTTTAATATTTTTCATTAATACACAACAAAATTGCCACTTTTCTTAAGTATTAAGAATTAAAATATGTGAAAGCGCAAGGATGTGTCAATCCAACGCGTCCAGAAATTAGAAGTTTTAATAACTTAATAACTTCGAGAAAAAATAAGATTTTTATTATATTTTAGTAAGAAATGCTATAGCAACATATAAGTCATGAAATTACAGAGAAAATTTGAGAAAATATTAACTTCAAATATGTGTCCAAGCACCTTTAAGGTGAGAAACACTTTTATATGTACTTAATTTTCTCTGAACAAAGTAGAAAATACTCAGAGCAGTTCACAGTGGAAAAACTAACATAGAAACCTTTGGTTAGTTTGCTTTATAGTCAAAGCCTATAAACTGTGGAGAATTTAACATTCAAATGTAGAATATTCTGATGGTTCGAAGGTCACAACCGGTTAACAAAACTGAATTGTACTGATAATCGCCATCTCTATACACGTTTCTATGTTGCATTCACTAGCCTTACCCACTGAGTAGTTTCATAGTGGACATTAATGGTGTTCAGACGCAGGCTACTCCTTTTTGGGGGAGTTTAAAAACTGCCCGGATGCAAGGCCTTTTTACTTCGCTTCACCTTTTTCCAGGTTACTTTTCTTGCACTACTTTATACAGAATTATTTTTGCCCCTTTTTTTTTTTGCCGTATTGCACTTGAGAACTATTTTGCCCCGTTTTATATTCGCCCCACTCAACTATTTTAAAAGAGATATCATGTTTCTGATGAATTCGATGACCCCCCTCCTTTGAACTGAATAGGCCATTGAAGAGGGCGGGCGAAAGTGGCGAAAAAAAAATCCTTCAAGTAGTATTTCAAAAGAAATGGATGAAATTGATTTTTAGTCCATATGGATCTAAGATCAAAAGAAAGCATCCTGATTTCTTCACTTTTTGACCAGTGGCTGTATGTACTTCTTTTTTTCAATATGCTACTCACCCTGTAGTTTTTTCCCTTTGCATTAAAAACGGAACAGTTGTAGGGCTACTGTCTCTTCAGAGACTTTTCGGTTAATACGGTAAGGGTCATTAAATTTGAACATGTACAGCATCCTGTATTTTGGTGTTTGAAATTAAATACTCCTAATTAACAGACTAGGCATTGCGTGAGTTTTAATTAAAAGCGGTTTTCTTTGAAACAATTTGGAAGCAGATTTTCCGAACAGGATGTTAGACAATGCCAATATGTCCTTTTTGCGTTTTACGTAATTACTGAAGAATGTACCTTATAATTAAAGCTTGACGGATTACCGGTGCTTCTTGAAAAGAATGCCCATTATAATATAATAATGTTAATGAAAACATCCATTTTTAATTAAAGAATCTTCTATTTTTACCTTACATGATTTTAACTCGGAGAACCAAATCGGGACCGATGATCCCGCTAGAAATTCATTTCTGTCAAATCATTTTCTGATATCAGGTATATTTATGTGAAGCAAGAACTGTTTTTCTCGCTCTGGTATGTGTTAACAAATCAAGTAGTACCAACTTTCCAGTGGACTGACGTAAAACAGAAATGCTTAAGCTCTGACAACTTGCATTATTGTTCTGTTTACAATTTTGAATTCAAATAACTCAAGTTCAATGATCTGAACTAACGTGAAATTCTCCTATATTCAATGACAACGGCATTCTTCATTGTAACCATGGTGTTGTTAATGTATTTTACGTTTTACTGGTGTGTTCGATTTGCTAACACTGCACTTGTTCTCTGAACACAAACAGACAACACTGGTGTGTTCAATTGGTTAACACTGCACTTATCTCTGAACATAAACAGACAACACTGGTGTGTTCAATTGGTTAACACTGCACTTAACTCTAAACGCAAACAGACAATACCGATGTGTTCGATTTGCTAACACTGCCCTTATCTCTGAACACAAACAGACAACACTGGTGTGTTCGATTTGCAAACACTGCACTTATCTCTGAACACAAACAGACAACACTGGTGTGTTCGATTTGCTAACACTGCATTTATCTCTGAACACAAACAGACAATACTGGTGTGTTCGATTTGCTAACACTGCACGTATCTCTGAACACAAACAGACAACACTGGTGTGTTCGATTTGCTATAACACTGCACTTATCTCTGAACACAAATAGACAACACCGCGGTGTGTTCAATTTGCTAACACTGCACTTATCTCTGAACACAATCAGACAACACCGATGTGTTCGATTTGCTAACAATGCACTTTTCTGATTCTCTTAACACAAAGAGGCAATACTTGTAGTTCCTTACATTCCTATTCTGACTTTTACTTTTAATATTTCTTCTTTACTTTTAATTTTTTTAATACACCACAGATGTTTCCTTTTTTAACTATTAAGGATAAGGATTTGTACAAACATGATAGTGTAAGGAAGAACGACAATTAAACACGCCCAAAATTCATAGTTAAAAGTTCCTTCTAAACACTCTTTTAAAACAGATCGGTCCGAAAAGCTCTGACAACATGAAAACCATAAAATTCTACCGAAAAATTTTGAAGAACATAAATTTTAAAGCAGTGTCCGTGTTCCTTTATTGGCTTTTAATTACAGTATTTGTGCATACTTTACTCTCAGGTAACCAGTATACAGATATAATTGGCTCTATATGTGATGACTTGTCATGATTTTCATCTTTATTCATCAGACATACCGGTAAATAAATTGAAAGAAAAACCTTTTATAACTTTTTTAAGGTTCATCTAAGCTAAACAGAGTTTACGTCACGGTTTGACTGTTGGATTTAACGCAAGTGTAAGGATGTCACTACATTTTAAAAAAAAAATCAATAAAATATCAATTTTAAGAGGTAGTGATGACATGTGTATATAGAATATTCAATTCACAATTTAAGGCCGAGGTATTTTTTTTTATTTTCCTGAAAATACGTGTGTGTCTAGTTAAACACATTATATACTACTTGTTAGGCTCTTAATTTTACCCGCTATACATCTCAGAAGCTAAAAGCTTGATCATCCAATGAAATCAATTAATGATAAAAAATTGTGGAATTTCTCTTATCTTGTTAATACTGATAGAGGAAGTTTTTTTATGTATGGACACTGCACGGAAAGCAAATTAATGCAAATAAATTCAATTAATGAAAAATAAGATAAAATATTTAAGTGTGTTTTTGCGAACAAAATTATCCACGCAATTACAAACATGGATATAAATCAACTTAATCCTTCTTATTCCCTTTTAACATTTCATTACTGGAGTTCAGTAATGTCATCGTCATACGGCAGCTAATACGCTTAATATCATAATGCGCTTAATGTGATAAATTATTGTGTTACTGTACATAACAAAATAAAAGGAGTCAAGTCAGTTCATTTCTCAAAAGAAACAATTAAATCTTCCATTTGCAGTAGATGTCCTCGGTAGATCATGATATGTTTTCTCTCTAAAAAAGGAAAGATAAAAGGGGGGATGTAGCACAGTGTTAAAATTAGCGAACAAAATAGATTTTCAAAAACAAATGCTAAATTAAAGGATAATTAGAAGTACCATATTTTGTTGCTGATGACAGAATGAATGCCCCCCCCCCCCTCTCCAGGAATTTAATTTATACATGAGATCCACACACCTATCCCCGTACAGTCCACAATATTTATGTAAACTTACTCTAAACATTTATGCTGCGATTAAACACCCACATACAAAGGTGATTGTGAACAAGCACAGGATGTAAGAGAGCATTAGATGAATTAACTACAATTATCTACCTCGGCGGACGCTGAAGTGAGAGTAAGACGTTCGCCAAACAAGACAATCTCCCCATAAACTGTAAAAATTATAATGTTTTAGAAAATTGGTCCCATTCATGAAAATGACCCCACATTATGCTTCAAGATTTGTACATCATATATAATTTCAGAAAAACAACATATCTTTTCTTCAAGATAATGTTTAACCAAGAAAAGTACTATGAATTACATGTAGGTACTTAGTACTTGACGGAGTCTGATATTTTATTGAGGAGTAATGGTAGGTACTAAATTAGTACTTGACGGAGTCTAATATTTTATTGAGGAGTAATGGTAGGTACTTATTACTTGACGGAGTCTGATATTTTATTGAGGAGTAATGGTACGTCTCTTCTTGATGAATTAAAAGCACCTGTACTTGTGCACTCCTCTTCAAACGTGAGAAAACAAACACGAATTTAATCCTTAACCTGTACTTAGATTCAATCTGGTTAGAATTTCATCATAGGATTACGATATCGCTGATTATAATTATTTGGAAGTAATTTAGAGTCTTCTATTATTAGACAAATGTTTAATTAGAGGAAGGGTTACATTTAGGTATATTGATCTTCATGTGAACTTCAATTCATGAAATGCAGTTAAAGCGTGGGTGCCTTAAATGATTATATATAGTTCTTGTGAGTATTGCAATGTTTCTAATCGAATAGGAATCGGGGGCTCGAATCTTCCGTCCTGTACTTCAACATCCCCTAATTGCCCCCCTTCAATTTATTGTTTTCATGTATATCATTTCATGTAAAAATCGAAGGAGGAGACGTAAGGTAATCACATGCACATTTATATCATACAGGCTACGCAAACTGTCCATCTTTATGTACAATCAGAGAATGCTTTTTATAGAATTATCGTGTTACAGTTTTATCTCATATTTTTTTTTGCATGAAATATGGAGATAACGAACGGTATTCAAGCTCAAAAGTCCATTCAAACAACACAAATCAGGAGCAAAGCAAACACGGATCTCTTCAACATCAGAGGTGGGGTCAGGTTTTTCATGGAGGAGTGAGCATTCCCTGCCGACAGGTCACGCCCGCCGTGTGCTCCTTGTCATGATCGGGAAAAAAGGAAAAATCCGAAGACAATTTAGTGTGTAAATATAACGGCGTAACAATTAGTATGAAAAACGTCACTCAGCATTTTACTTAATGATAGATTGTATTTGCTGACAAGGTCATTGTATCGACCATAGAACTTGCGAAATGATGACTTTAAACGAGACTGTTGATATTCTTGTTTCATCAACTTGTTTGTCAATAGATTGCCTCGTTTTAGAAATTGTTGGAACGTAGAGCATGCTCTTGCGTATCGAATCAACTGAGAGACATAAACCCCATATGCAGGTGATAAGGGTATATTGCTACATAAGTAAGGGAAGTTGACGATTGAAAGTTGAAGTCATCACGTTTATCATAAAAATTTGTTGTTAGGTTACCATTAAGGTCTTTTTCTAGTAAAATATCCAGATATGAAACTGATGTGTCAAACTCTGTGGTATCTTTTATTTAATAGTCAATGGGATATATCGAGTCGACATATGAATGGAAGTAACTGTTTATTGATAATACGTCGTCGATATATCTTAATGTCGAATCGAAGGCAACAGCAAGTGTTTTTTTTTTCTTCTCATGTATAAGATTTTGAATAAATTCTTTTTCTTCTCATGTATAAGATTTTGAATAAATTCTGATTCATATAAATACAAAAATAGGTCTACTATTAACGGAACGCAAGTGGTACCCATGGAGATTCCGACAGATTGTTGGATGGCCTGGTCTCCAAAAACTAAATAGATAGTGTCATTCAGAAAATCAAGCATCTTTTCAATGTTGACAACTTTAGAGTACTTGTGTGTACAATCAGAATGTTTTTTAACAAAATAATTTTGCTAATAACAAGGTAAGTCATTTATGAGTTCAATTTTTATTGAAAAAGCAGCTGTCAATGACATCAAAAAGCCTGGACTTTAATTTATCGTAGGGAATGGTTTTATAAAGTGTTGAAAAGTCGTACGTTTTGATGTTATTGATTTTGTTAAAATTTTGTGATTTCAAACTTTCAAAAAGTTCCTTGGAATTCTTAAGTATCCACATCTGATTAACACCACCTCTCGAATACATATGTATATTGTTGCACAGTACTCCTATAGTTTCTCCTTCATTGCTATTTATATGAATGTGTCTTTTGAAATAGATCATTCAAAGTTGTCGGTGTTTATTGTAACTGTGTTCTGTTCGAAATAAGTTTACTAGAAATTGAGCTCATCAGAAACCAACGTACCGCTACTCTTGTGTTTCAAAGCTTCAGATTTCGATTTACAGACTCAACAAGTAGCCGAATTTATACCTGAGATATATTTCTTAGAAATTAACAAGGCTCGGAACTTTTTCAACCTTGAAGCATTTTTTTCAGAGTTAGGATCCTAATTTTGAGATTGAAAGAGACTGAGAGGAAGGCGACTTTTAATTTGTTTATATGCAAAAATCTTAGTGCACGAAAGATAACGAATAAGACGTTAAGTGCGATATGTAAACATATCTAAACTGTCAATAACAAGGCCAGGTAAGTGTAAAAAAAGGTCCTGATAATTTAGACAGCAGGTGATAAATGCCTGAAAACAATGTATTTTTCTGAACTTTATCATATATAATTGTTATTGAAGACCAGCCAAGTTATTTTGTTGAGTTGAGATTTTTTTTCCCTTTATTCAATAAGGAAAGATGCTAAATTCACTCCAGCTATACAAAATACCGATATTCAAATGGGTAGTTTATTTTGATTCAAAGAAGTAGAGATGAAGAGCATATATGTCAGATTCTCTATGGTCAGTTTACATTATTCCATTACTTATATCACGTGATACAGATGACATTATTACGTCATTATAAAGATGTCCGTAAAGGACATTTAAGGCGATGTCCGTAATTTAAAGTTAACTTGCAAAGTTATTATCGTTAATTTTATTCAAAGCCTATGATTTCTTTTTCGTTACGCCACCAAAAAAATAGCCAAAAAAGACAGTATAGGGGTGGACACGTTTTGGCGGATCTAAGTTACGTTCAATTTTTAATGAAAATGATGACTAATATGGGTTTGATTCTTTATGAACCGTCAATAGAAGTTATTTCAATCAAAACCTGAGTTTAAAATATGATATACACTGTAAAAGAAATAAGTTGTGAGAAGTGATTCATAAACAGAATTGGCATGTATCCTTTTGCCAGCCTCCGATCTTAGTCTCAGAGCTTCTTATAGCATCAAACCCGAATTAAAAAAGAGCAGGCAATAAAAAAGATAATATTATGAATTTTTTTAAAAAATGTTGTTAATGGGCATGTGAATAATGGGATTAGATTTGATGTCTTTTGGTAATTAATTCATTTGAAAAATGTACATATTCCTTTTGTTCAATCCCAAAGGAGCATCATGGCAATGGACCCGAAGTAAAATATCAAATAATGAATATGACTTAGTTCAATTGTGTACAGTAAAGGCAGTGTACATACTTGCATTTTTATTCAAGCTTTACATATTTGTGCTTTAATTATACAATCAAAACAAAGCCCATTCTAAGTACTCTTACTTTCACAATCACCGAAGGATTTTGAACAAAGGTCAATTTGAAATATTTCTTCTTGCAAGAAGACTTCCATTAACTGACAGTAGAATCTATTAGGATATATTTGAACTGCTCTGTAACCAATGACAAAAATTCATTTGTTCGTGATTGTCCTCGTTTTCATCTAGTTTACTATATTCCGAGACAATCCGTAATTTGGCGTTACTTAGAGCCACCCCAGTATACGTACATGTATGTAACATGCATTCCATTGAGCTTTTATATTCAATATTTTAACATTGACTGGAGATTTCTAGCTAATTTATACTCAAGTTTATGATGCATTTTTATAAACATGTAGCCTCGATTTTTTTTAAAAAATTAATTTGTATGTGATTCGCGTGCATATAGTTCAAACAAAAGAGTACTATACCAAACTACAATTTACCTAGTTAACTATACGAGTAGTTTACTATATACTATAAATGTTTTCACGATAGTTACTATGCCAAACTATAATTTACTGAGTTAACTATAGTTTACAATACTATCAATGTTTTCACGATAGTTAATCAATGATTTAAGGTTTTTGATATAAAACAAAATAGAAGGTTTTCATTATATTGAATTCAAATTTAACAACATGTACAGTCAATGTACTATTTTTTTTTAAAATGGATTTCAAAATTTTATATTTCACTTTCACCAATATATTCTTACATATAGTTCTTTTTATATTAAAAGGAAATACTAATATTGCTCGTATCTTCGCATATTACTTCCAAAAATTTGCATCATTGATATGAAATTCAAGAGAAATCAAGTCTGTACCTTCAAATCCATTGCATTTTATTTGAATTTTAGATAATTAATTATAATTGCTGCTGAACGAACGACATGCAAGTATTAGGTGTTTTCCCTGTTCGCGGAATTTCGATAGGATACTGTTTCTTATTTTCCTGCAGATAATTCAGATAATTATGATGAATTATCTAAGTATTAAACAGACAAATCCTCACCGACCTGTGTATTACTCCCATAACACAAAAAAAGTGAAAAGTTTGGCTCTAACTGCAGGATGTCTATTTGTTAATTTAACCAGCTCAATATCTAAACTTAAATTTCCAGAAAAAAAAATTGAGAAAAATGTTAAACTTGAATTTAGAAGTCCTGAAATGAAATTTATAATTATGATTATATTTTTAACTATTTCAGAATGATGGATAAATGACTTACGCAGATATATCGATTTTTCCCGTGCTTTCACAACAGAAGATCACCTAAGAAACCTCCACACTGGGTGACAGACAATTTATACTAGACAGGCTTAAATAAGCGATAAATAGGACTCATCAAAGTAAGCGATAATGGTATTGGCCTCTATTAAAGATTTTATTCTCTCTCAATTGGCTTCTTGTAGAAGATGAATAAATAAAAAATGAAAGTCTTTTTTTATTTCCGAAAGACCGAATATAATTTCGGTTTGTGAAGGGGACGGGAATTTTTTTAGGTGGGGGGGGGGGTATGGTGGCTGAGGACAGAATTTTTTTTACCACCCCCCCCCCCCAATAATCAGTTATTGAGGGGCTCAATTGTAGATTTTTTAATTGTAAATCAAATAAATAAATTCTAGGTTTAAAGATACATTTAATATAAGACCCCCTCCCAAACTACTAGGTATATGAATGAAAAAGGCGAAGATAAAAATAGAAAAAAGAGTTAGAAATTATTTATACATAAGATGCATCTGATACTAGTGTATAAAATATATAAATTTGGTAGATAGGCAAGCTTGTGCTCTATGTTTTCTGAACCAAAATGAGCTGTAAAATCGATGAAAATTTGCATAAAAATGAGAAAATTCGGAAATTGACATATTTTCTGACCTTCCTGTGCTCCCTGTGTATCCCATAACTTAGAACCAATACTCATTTTTTTGGCAGTTGTGCTTTTAATTGATAAATTATTGCATCATTCTAAAAGACATCCCAAACCTGGGGCCAAAAGGGTCCTTAGCCCATCTTGTCTTTTCCAGAGCATCATGACAATGAATCCGAAGTAAAATATCAAATAATGAATATGACGTAGTTCAAATGTGTACAATAAAGGCAGTGTTCATCCTTGCATATTATTTAAGCTTTACACATTTCTGCTTTAATTAAATAATCAAAACAAAACTGTTTGTAAATACTCTTACTTTTATAATCACCACAGAATTTTGAACAAAAGTCAATTTGAAATTATTTATTTTAAAATTAATACATAAAATTAAACAAGTCAAAAATTTTAATTTTTTTTGTTCATAACATAAATGCATGCTTTAAAAAAATATCGAAAAAATAAAACGCCTCATTTCCCTATGTGCACTTCAAGTTAATACAACCAAATATAGATCAGCCGCTGTTACGGCTCTATACCTAAGTTGTGGAGGGACCAGGCAGTAGTGAGGGTTAAAGTGGGTAACGTAGATATTTTAAAACTTATTTTTCCTGCTGGACATCTAGCTAGCAGCTATACCACTAGCTTGGTACATGTAGCAATGATCTGTTCTTAGATGTCATTTAGAGCAGAGCTGCTTTATCAAAGATATTTTGTAAAACTACCGCTGACATGATCCATAAAAAAACGTTTGTCCTGCCTAGAACTCTGATTTAAAATATATACATATATCTAAGAATAAAGTATCATTTTTATACTTTTATCGTGATTTAAATACAGGATGGTCACGTGATCAAATTTCTTTATGGTAGATTTGATCTCGTACCAACCGTATTTACATCCCGATAAATGTTTTAAAATGATACCCTTTTACCTTTATCAATAGTTGTGACTCATTGATTTATAGCAAATGTTTGCGTAATATAGTTTTAATCCCTCAAATCTATACTGTATTTATAAATTGAATGAGTTGAGCACATCGACCACTTATGACGTCACTGTGAAATTACATCGATCGTTTATGATTTTAAAAAAATTACAAAAAATTCTGGTCATGTGACGAATCTGTGCAGTGGTCTAAATACGCCTTGTTCAAAGATTGTTATATATGACAAAACAATTTTGCAAATATAACAAGCATTCTGAGAGTTTTGCATCAGCAATACTAGTCCCCTACCGGCAAGTGTAATCTGGATCCCGTTAAAAATTGAAAATGCCAAAATTCCATCAAAAATCATTGAAGCGGAACGAAATGCAAACTTAATCTATAACTAATCAAGGTAAAGTCACATACAAAAATCAGCTCAATATCTGCAAGCGTGTAGAAAAAAAAATTGCGGAAAACCCTTAAGAATTGAAAAGGTCGTAATTCCGCAGAAAATCAATGAAGCGGAACGAAATGCAAACTTGATCTCATCTAGATACACTTACATAACAAAAAATCAGCTCAATATCTGCAAGCGTTTAGGAAAAAGTGCGGAAAACCAAATGGGACAGACTGACAGACAGCTAGAGGGACAGGCAGACGGACAGACGGATGGACAGACGCAGAGGAAAATAATATATTTTAAGCCTTATTCAACATGGTATGTTCTTGAAACCTTTGACATTGGCCTTTCTAAAAATGGCTGACAGATGTCAATAAGCACGGAGACGCATATATCATGTGATATTAGTATAAAGAGAAAAGTGCTTACCGATTTTATAAAATATATGGTGGATACAATAGATTACTTGAAATCATGATTTATTTTGACGCATTCTGATATAAAATCTCCACATTTGATTGAAGATTTTTAGTATACGAAAATTGACGCACGTCATAATCGCATTGGTTTACAGACAGCACGGAGTTTTTTTGTAAGTGATGGAAATAGGGTAGTGACGGAGTTTAAAGGTTAGTAAGCGACTGATATAAAATTAGTTTCACACTCACTGTGAACAGTTCCTAGAGATCAGGCCTTAGTCATACCGTGAGAAAATGATTCCCAGGTGACCCTCAAGACCTACAGCCCCCCCCCCCCCTTATTTTATAGATGGCGTATTTGTTTTGTTATAAACAGGGCATAACCTCAGATAGATTAGCAGAGATCAAGATTAGAGTAATTTATTACGAGAAACCTACTTACTTCGCATGACGATGTCGTATTCCTTTGCGTCTTTATATCACTTATAGGGACTCCTTGGCGTCATTAGTTACCGATTAATGTCCGAATAAAAAAAGATCTACTTATATCAAATGATTAGCAAAAGTGATTCAAACGCTATTTGTGATATTGTAGTTTACACCAGTTTTTTTTCCCTTTTCTTTCTCCCTCTCTTTCTACTCCTCTCTCTCTCCTTCAATCTCTCGTTCTCTCTCTCTCTCTCTCTCTCTCTCTCTCTCTGAGAAAGAAACACACATCTAATCAGATATCTTAGCAAAGTACACATTTATTACGGATGACATTCATTTTCTCTATTTTATCTTGTTGGTATTTATAATTATTCATTACAGCTGATTTTAAGATCAAGTCTCAATTGATTATTAATAAGGCTGATCTGTGGTTCCCGGTAACCCGTCAATTTTTTTTTATCTATATCAAAAGCCTTAAGAATTAAAATATCTTAAATGTTAAGTGAAATAGCTTGCAATTCTTAATATGTTAAAGATAATACGGCAAAATAAAACAAATAAAATATACAGTCGAACCTTGTTATCTTGAACTCAACGGGACTAAATTAAACTAAGAGTTATCCGAAGATTGGAGATGAGGAGTGTGAAAACATTTAAAAAAAAAACATGGTTGGGACTGCCAACTCATTTTGACAGGTGCCTGGTATTTGAGATATCGGTGTTCGAGAAAACGAATTTCAACTGTATATTGTTAACTGGCGATAAAGTATACGTTTGCACTTAAAAGTAAGCATATTATTTGAAATCAAAGTCATTAATGAAACAGACTTACTAATACTTAAAATATGAAGAACTGACTTATCGTGATTTATGAGTCATACGTTTTCCCCTAGTAAAGAACTTAAGGACGACTTAATATTGTAAGAATGATTGTGGTGTATGGAATCTGTATATTGTACTATTGATTGTGGTGTGTGATATCTGTATATTGTAATATTGATTGTGTTGTGTGATATCTGTATATTGTAATATTGATTGTGTTGTGTGATATCTGTATATTGTAATATTGATTGTGTTGTGTGATATCTGTATATTGTAATATTGATTGTGGTGTGTTATATCTCTATATTGTAATATTGATTGTGGTATGTGATATCTGTATATTGTAATATTGATTGTGGTGTGTGAAATCTGTATATTGTAATATTGATTGTGCTGTGTGAAATCTGTATATTGTAATGTTGATTGTATTGTGTGAAATCTGTATATT
Source organism: Saccostrea echinata (assembly GCF_033153115.1). NCBI lineage: Eukaryota > Metazoa > Mollusca > Bivalvia > Ostreida > Ostreidae > Saccostrea > Saccostrea echinata. Next base: position 10,401,509 of record NW_026889795.1, on the reverse strand, counting down.
GAAATATTGATTGTGGTGTATGAAATCTGTATATTGTAATATTGATCGTGGTGTGTGGTATCTGTATACTGTAATAACGATTGTGTTCTATGGAATCTGTATATTGTAATATTGATTGTGCTGTATGGAATCTGTATATTGTAATATTGATTGTAGTGTGCGAAATCTGTATTTGTGATATTGATTGTGTTGTGTGGAATCTGTATATTGTAATATTGATTGTGGTGTGTGATATCTGTATATTGTAATGTTGATTCTGGTGTGTGATATCTGTATATTGTAATATTGATTATGCTGTGTGGAATCTGTATATTGTAGTATTGATTGTGCTGTGTGAAATCTGTATATTGTAATATTTATGGTGGTATGTGGAATGTGTTTATTGTAATATTGATTGCGGTGTGTGATATCTGTATATTGTAATATTGATTGTGGTCTGTGGACTCTGTATATTGTAATATTGATTGTGGTGTGTGGAATCTGTATATTGTGATATTGATTGTGGTGTGTGGAATCTGTATATTGTGATATTGATTGTGGTATGTGATATCTGTATGTTGTAATATTGATTGTGGTGCGTGAAATCTGTATATTGTAATCATGATTGTGCTATGTGAGATCTGTATGTTGTAATATTGATCCCACTGTGAGAATACCATGCTTTCACACTGTGTCAGAATATCACTTTTATTCAGTAAATAAATTACAGTATTTCACTGTTGAAAATGTAATTAATTGTAATATTGATTGTGCTGTGTGACATTTGTATACGTCTAAATATTGATATATTGATTGTACATACATATAGCAAAGGATAGGGCTTCAACCTATCAATTAGCTTCAACTTATTAATCGACATATTACGTAATTTTGTTAAAATGATCACTGAAATTAACGGTCTACAAGCCTTTGCTAGGATGACACAATAATTTACCTTGATGAAGCAATTTTAAAATCCTCTGATTGCGGAAGGCAGAGTATTTATTTTGTTATTTTTTTTAATTTTCATTACACATGTAATCTGCTCTTAGGATAAAAAAAAAACTCAAATTAATATACCCATTATCTAGGATATGTTTTTGAAATAAATTAAACGATGTAGATCATGTAGCCTTTGGGATTTTCTCATGATAATAACGAACACAAATGATTACAAATCTGCAAAACCTCTTTCTAAAGGACCCACTGCGTATTGTTGCTAAAAATAATTAGAGATTTCCCACAATTACGTCATGAATCAGGTTGTTTACTGAAAAGTATAAATACGACATCTAAAATTCGAAAGATAGAGTTGCTTATGCTACATGGCTCATCCGAGTGCTAATTCACTTACTGACATTTTATTTTAAAAAAATGCTGTCATTTTGAATGAAAGAATGAGGTATGATAAAGGTTTAAACTGGTCCCTTAATAGGAATCAAAATAGTTGTGTTAGTTTGGAAAAGAAAATGGTTTCCATGTTAATATCAATCTACATCATAGAAAAAGATCACAAGAACGAGGTATGCCAAAATAGAAAAGAAAGCGCAAATAAAATTATTTTCTTTATGTATATTTCACACGTCAAAGATACGTGAAATCGAATTCATATTTCACGTATCAAAGAGACGTGAAATTTACTCATCCTTAGGAGATAGGCTAGCTTGCTATCTGTGTTTTCTGAAGCAATATAATAATGCATGCAAGTTGTATGAAAAATAAGGGAAAAAATTTGAAATTTGTAAGTAAGATATATTCTGGACCTTCCAATAACTTTTGTATAAGCTGTGAGTTTAAATCTTGTCTGCTTTTATACATATTGCCAGTGATTGATTAAGAATTATTAGTTGTTAATGTATCTACATTGTGAAGAGAGGGAAAACAAAATTCAAAGGGACGCTAAGCAAAAAAAAAAGGCCCTCTCCGAATTTTATTCATTCCTATTTGTTATCTCCCTTGTAATGTGGTCCTTCATTTGAATTAATATCCCTTAGCGCAGATTTAAATGATATTAGTCTAGTAGTTCTGGAGAGAAACACGAAATGCGACAAGTTTACAGACACATTTTAATCAGAAAAGCTAACATGAGCCTTTATTACTGCCCAGGAGAGCTAGGAAGATATGTTTATAGCTGCCGGGAGATAAAATTCAAAGGTTGATTATTGAAAACAATAATCGGAAGATTGCTGTGTTGCTTACCCGAGAGAAGAAATCGGCGCCCGGCTTGAAATTAAAATCACTCAATCGGAATCGGGGTACATAAAATACCGAAACTCTCTCAGTACACAGCATTTAGAAACAATTTGTAATAGATTTTTTTCTCAGAATCAAATTGAGGATTTATACATTGCTACAAGATTGCTATCGGTGTTCATTTTAGTTCGAAAAAAAGGTCAAAATTGAGTCTCATTACATCATATACATGTACAACTGCATTTTTATAAACATTCGTTTTGATGTATAACTTGTCACTGATTTCTAGTTCTAAATACGATGATTTTTCCGAAGAAATGGATGTTCATGTTGATTATATACTCGAAATTCCTAGTCTGTACTGGCGATGTCTTTGTGTCCTCAGACTTCAAACATCAGCCTCGTTTTGACGATGTGTACTTACCCACAATTCATCTGATAACTGCATATTGCTCCGTTACTTTGTTGAAGTGTGCTGTGATCTGCAAAAACGTTCCCGGATGTTCATCTGTTCGTTATCACGTGACAGAAAGAGAGCGTCACTTGTTGAATTTTTGTCTGATTTGCAACGTTGGGAGAGTAGAGAGGGGCTGGAGATACTTCTGTCAAAGTCAGCCTCCAGCTACTTTACATGGTAAGTACACTTTAAGGTTCATTATCCATTTGTTCACGCATATAAAAGTTTGCTTTATCAATAAAAATTTTCCAAAAGAAATCTGAATTAAAATGGAAATTAATAAGAACAATTGCAGAGTACCTTGTGATGCAAAAATTGACAGAAATTGCCTTTCATCTGGCAATTTTTGAAGACGATTTCAAATCCTGTGAGAGCTATCTCTCTTGTAAGATAGAGGATGAATACCTTAATTTCAAAAATACAATCTTATACCTGCTTCCCAGATTTCATCAACATTTTGTAGAAGAGACTACGTAACTAAATATGTATATATGCTCCTTTTAATATTTTTTTTTACATGTATCCTCCATAAAAAGATTCATTTTCTTTAAACTTCTCAGACGCTCCTGAGGAGCAAATCGCCTTTCATACTCACTCAGGCGACTCAATGAAGGGGAACGGCGACCTTCTTATTTTTGACAAAATCCTCACTAATGTGGGTCAAGGTTACAATTCTACATCCGGGATCTTCACGTGTCCTAGCGACGGCCTTTACATCTTGTTATGGAGTCAACAAAGCAGAAACCATAATCAGTACACCGCAACATATCTCTTTGTCAGAGGTCAACCCGTGAGAAAACTGCGGAGTCGTTTAGGAAACCTTGCCTCTGACTTTGTTATGATTCAGCTTCAGACTGGGGACTCGGTGTATGTATGTAGCGATTATAGGAGCGATTCTATTGGCAGTTCCTCCCAGTTCTCAGGATGGGCTTATAAAGAACCAGAGGTAATGAACTTGTATTTTGATTGCTAACTTTGTGAAATGTATTTTAACGTGTCAAATTACTGGGTTCTTCAAGGGACAATGGTATGATATATTATACATTTTGATTTATTCAGTTAGGTCGATATGTCGTTATAAGGACCTATGTCAAGTGATATTGACCGAAGACAGAAAGTTATAGTGACCGAGCTTGTGAGATCGCTAATATTTTCTGTGTATGAGGTCAAGACATGTATCACTTGACATGGGTCCTTATAACCAATTGCAAATATTGACCGTTCACTGAAGTCCATAAAAGTTACATTATGTTAATAATCTGACACAACAGATTTGGCTGTCAGTACGTTACAATGGTAAAACATGCTTCTTATATTATGACATCATGTTCTATGTATCTTTGGTGCAGTCGAACGGTAAGTCGCACAATATCATATTCTGCGGTCGCGCTTTCGCGTCAATATCACAAAAGGACGAATATCACGTGACGTCCTTTCAACCAATGAAAATTACGAAAATAATCTACTTACATAATATTAATTCTTATCACATGTTTACTCCTTTATAGCTCATAGAATATCGTTTTCATATCCACGGTTGTGACGTCACAATGGTTTTTGTGTGAATTTGATCAAGTCAAATATTGTGGATTTACATAAAACAGTGTAAAACATGAAATAACTGTGTAAAACAATCTCCCATGGTTTGTGGTTGGATATGATTTTTTATCCATCTCGTTTGTTTTTATCCCCTCGTTAACGCTCGGGGATAAAAACACACAACTCGTTGGATTAAAAGTCATCCAACCACAAACCATGGGGGATCCTATATTTCTTCTGACTCTATCTAAGTTATTGATTGGAACAATGTACAAAAGTCAAAATGGTACACAGTGGTTTATGAGCAAGGTAGCCTGCACTGTGTTTCTGAACAACCAGAGTTCCTTTTGTTTCTTGAAGTACCAGGTTCTTATACCCTTATTTAGCTAGGATTATTATCCACCAGTGCCTCACCATAATTCCTCTAGAATTCTCTTCTGACACTAGTGCTATACATCCAACCTTCGCTCTCTATGGAAGATTTATACCTCTTTTTCTTCTGCCTTCGTCTATCGACTTCTAAGATTCAGTCAGTACGGCCTAGCGGGTTCCAGAGTCTCCTTTCGATACATAAGGCCCAGTCTACCTATTAAAAGGGTGATCAGCTCTTTTGGAGTCTAGATGATCCCAATCCCCTTATATTCCAAGACAAATAAGATTGGTCGATCCACTAACCATTACAAAATTTCAAATTTGAAATCCAACGCAGGTATGGCCGGACTAATTTTCCTCCAGGAATATTTCGTGTTAAACTTTTATTTCATAAACAAATATTCATTTATTTTTAAATATCAAACACCCAGCAAACAAAAAGTGCCTTCGGTTCACTTCCACATTATATCGATAAGTAGTACCTACTGAATTCAATATCACTCCGCATCAGTTGTAGTTCATAATGATATATAGAATATCCTTCAATAGAATCTTCAAGTCTTGGAAATATGATTATTTTAAGTGGCAACGCTAGAAGTAGATTAGACAAAGGGTAAATTTTGTATATTGGATAATGATTATAACATCTCAACCCTCTGTCAGCGATAATGTCGACATTCAAACAACGGAATAGTCGTGACCTTTCTGTACTGACAAAAAAATTATGAAGTAGACAATATTTGGCCCTAAAATATCTTTATAATCAGTATTATAAACAGAGACAAAAATAATCACTGCATGTTTCATGTGGTAGGTCTATGATTATGGCGTTACAATATTTACACTTATTTCATAAATCTGCTTTACTAATATAACTGAAGATACTAATTCCATGGTCGATACAATGACCTTGTTACAAACACAATTTATCGTTAAGTCGAAAGTTGCCTGAGGTTTTTCATACAGATTGTTAAGCCATTATTTTCACACTGAATTGTCTTCGGATTTTTCCGTTTGCCCGATCATGACAAGGAGCACACGACGGGCGTGACCGGTCGACAGGGGATGCTTACTCCCTGATCCCACTCTGATGTTTTTTTTAGCTCTGCTCCCAATGGACTTTTGATTTTGATTTCTGATCGTTTTCTTCATATTTCATACTGGCGTTATCATTTAATTTTTACTGTTTATTGAAATATATCAATATAAACGATTACGTTGCTACATATAAACAAATTATCCACAGTACATGATTAAAGACTTGCAAGTACGGTATATGTGTATTGACTGAACATTCTAAATTTTTAATATTGATTGAAGGATATCTATTTACTGGTACACAAACAATGGGAAAGTTTCGGAACTTTATACAGTCAAACCTCGTTATCTCAAACTCAATGGTACGGAGAAGAAAGTTCGTGACCTCCGAGGATTCGAGATATCGAGGGTTAAATACTTAAAAAATAAGTGTTTGGGACTTCATATCACTTCGATATATCCATGGTATTCGAGATGTCAGTGTTAGAGATACCGAAGTTCAACTGTATTTGAATTTGTGATGAGAGGCATTTGTCCGTCTGGTTAAAGATTTGAAAATTCCCTTTACTTCAGTAACTATTGATAAATAGTTACGAAGCTGATAAGTCATAAAAAACAAGAGGCCCATGGGCCACATCGCTCACCTGAGCACATTGGCTAGGCAAAAGCACAAATCAGTTCAGTATTGAAATGATTACCGGGGGGGGGGGGGGTTGAATTTTAAACTACCTGATGATGCTTCCATGTCAATATAACAAATGGCTTTGTTGTACTTGAGATTTTAAAAAAATTTTCCCATATATTCCTTTGTAAAAATTTGATCCCCCATTGTGGCTCCTCCCTATCCCAGGGGTCATCATTTGATCTTAAATCTACACTACCTGAGGATGCTTCCATATCAATACGACTAAACATAGCTTTCCTGTTCTTGAGAAGACATATTTTTTCTATATGTTCTTATGTAAAACTTTCGATCCCCCAATGGGTCCCACCCAACCCCTGGGGGTCATCATTTGAACAAAATTGAATTTACATTACCTGAGGATGCTTCCATATCAAAATGACTAATCATGGTTTGCAGTTCTTCAGAAGATGAAATTTTCCTATATATTTCTATTTAAGACTTTGATCCTCCATAGTGGCCCCATCCTACCCACGGGGGTCATGATTTCAACAAAATAGTATCTACACTACCTGAGGATGCTTCCACATAAATATGATCAATCAGGGCTTTGCTGTTCCTGAGAAGAAGATTTTTAAAGATTTTTCCTATACATTTCTATTTAAAACTTTGATCCTCCATTGTGGCCCCACCCTACCCCAGGGGGTCATGATTTGAATAAATTTAAATCTACACTACCTGTGGATGTTCCCATATAAATATGAACAATCTGGGCTTTGCTGTTCCTGAGAAAAAGATTTTTCCTATATATTTCTATGTACAACTTTGATAGTCCATTGCAGCCCCGCCCTACCCCCGGTGGTCATGATTTTAACAAACTTGAATCTACACTACCTGAAGATGCTTCCATATAAATATGACTCATCATGGCTTTTCTGTTCTTGAGAAGATTTTTAAAGATTTTTCCTATATATTTCTATGTAAAATTTTGATCCTCCATTGTGGCCCCACCCTACCCCCGGGGGTCATGGTTTGAACAAACTTGAATCTACACTACCTGAAGATGCTCCCATATAAATATGACTCATCATGACTTTGCTGTTCTTGAGAAGAAGATTTTTAAAGATTTTTATTATATATTTCTATGTAAAACTTTGATCCTCCACTGTGGCCCCGCCCTACCCCCGGAGGTCATGATTTTAACAAACTTGAATCTACACTATCTGAAGATGCTCCCATATAAATATGACTCATCATGACTTTGCTGTTCTTGAGAAGAAGATTTTTAAAGATTTTTCCTATATATTTCTATGTAAAACTTTGATCCTCCATTGTGGCCCCACCCTACCCCGGGGGTCATGATTTGAACAAACTTAAATCTACACTACCTGAAGATGCTCCCATATAAATATGACTCATCATGGCTTTGCTGTTCTTCATCAGAAGATTTTTAAAGATTTTTATTATATATTTCTATGTAAAACTTTGATCCTCCACTGTGGCCCCGCCCTACCCCCGGGGGTCATGATTTTAACAAATTTGAATCTACACTATCTGAAGATGCTCCCATATAAATATGACTCATCATGACTTTGCTGTTCTTGAGAAGAAGATTTTTAAAGATTTTTCCTATATATTTCTATGTAAAACTTTGATCCTCCATTGTGGCCCCGCCCTACCCCCGGGGGTCATGATTTGAACAAACTTGAATCTACACTACCTGAGGATGTTTTCACATAAGTTTCATCTTTCCTGGCCCAGTGGTTCTTGAGAAGAAGATTTTTAAATGATGCCATTATTTTTTCACTAATTCCTAATTATTTCCCCTTGAAAGAGGGTGTGGCCCTTCATTTGAACAAACTTGAATCCCCTTTACCCAAGGATACTTTGTGGCAAGTTTGGTTGAATTTGGCCCAGTGGTTTTTGAGAAGAAGTCGAAAATGTGAAAAGTTTACAGACGGACAGACGGACAGACAGACAGACGGACGGACGGACAGACGGACGACGGACAAAATGTGATCAGAAAAGCTCACTTGAGCCTTCGGCTCAGGTGAGCTAATAATCAAAATCTACAAAAGATTGATTGTATGTTGTTTAACGTTCCTATCGAGAATTTTTCACTCATATGGAGACGCCACCATTACAGGTGGAGAGCTGCAAATTTGTCCTATGCTCGGCACTTTCGGCCATTGAGCAGTGAGGGATCTTTTTCGTGCCAGCACCTACTGCGACACGGGACCTCGGTTTATACGGTCTCATCCGAAGGACCGGTCTTCACGTCCCATAGTGGGATTCGAACCCGCGACGTAAGGATCATCTCCTTACTTCGCGACTCTAGAGCAGACGCTCTAACCACTGCGCCACGCGGGCGACATCTACAAAAGAAGGTGCTGTAATACTTATTCTAATCTTTATGTCAAAGGATAACAAGTTCAAGATAATTTGTTCGTCTTGTTTGAAATTCATACTTCAGTGTCCATTACAGCACACAAAACGGATGGAGGTTTACTGAACATGAGAGAGCCTCTTGGCAAACTTTTGAAATACTAAATAATAAATCTATAAGCAGGTGAAAACCTCTTTATTTGTGTTTGTGATCGAGCATTGCCTGTTCTATTTTTAGATTCCTGTGATGTTCTGTTTCATGGCATTGCAAAAAATGTCAACAAAAATGCAACCCTTTTCTATGAATCAACCTTGAATCCCGGAAAAATATATTCCACGGTGACAACGGAGTCAAACGGCATGTGTGTACTTATGTCACAGACGGGTGCAAACAGGGGAAAATTGATGGCAGGCCTGACAATGACGTCGATGTTTCCTTGGTAACTGTACAAAAAATTATCAAGAACACCACAGTTGAGGTTAGAAACGACAGAACGCGCTTTTATGATTGGAATTCCTTAACAGCGTTTTGTCTTTCGAAAGGTTTGTAACCTGTGAGAATTTTATGTTCATTTCTTCAATGCCGAGAATTTTATACAAAATTTCCATAAGTGTTTGAGTGTTGTTTCTTAACGAAATACTTGATTTGCAAACTTTTCTACATATAACAACTCACTGCTTTAAATACGAAAAAAAGTATATATTTTCCCCCTCTCTACCAAAATCTGCATTTTGATTAATATATTCAGTTGACACTTCGTAATCTGTCCTTTTCAACAAGTATCCAACCTGATTGAAATTATTTAAGGAATAAAAGGTTCAAAGTTACACTGTATAACCTGGGTTCGGGCAGTTTACGCTTAATAAACCTCGAAGCGGTTTATTAAAAAAGTGTAAACTGTTCACACCTAAATGTATAACTTGTGTACGTAGCTGTTAAAGTTACTCCTTATAATTTAATTTTCTATCATTAGGTGTAAAATTTCGCCTTCAAAAATGTCTTCAAAATCTGCAAAAATCAAAAATATAATGTTAATTCTAAAATCCAATTATTAACCGTTTCGACACATATTTCCTTCTCGAAAAACTTCATTTACACAACGCGAACTAATGATACATGTACTTGATATAGCTACTGCTGAACATACCGTGTAGCTAGGCAATCATAAACAAGTTATTTTTAGAATGTCTATATGCTTTGATCGACTCTGGATGTTTGCATTTAAAGAGAAACGTGTATTTTTATAAACATGTCAACACCACAAAAAATAACTAAACAGATAACTTTGTTCATATCCCGATCATTTAAGGAATGTTTTTAAGTTTTGTGTGAGTTATTGGTGTGTAAATCACACAGTCTTGTCACGTAGGCATATTTCATGAAGCGCGCTAGCGTGCTTAAATGCACCAAAAACATACTCAGTGTTTGAATTTCTCGCTGCCCTATTTCGTCATATTTTTATTAACGTCACTGTAGCCTCATTGTGACGTCACTTTAGCTCGAGTTTCGACGTCTATATTTCTACGCGTGAGTATACACAAAAATGACTTTCAAATCAATATCACAGTTGGCTTAGCAGAAAAACACAGCAAATGTAAATATTTTTTTTAATACGTCAAACAAACATTTTCATAAACAAATATTTTTCATATTTACATAGAGTAATTATGTGTTATTTTCATGTTCACACTTCCTGTTGAACGCTGTGGAATTGAAATATGAAGATAGCGAAAAACGATTGTGAAGAGTGCAAGCTTATATGTTACAAAGTACTATGATGATCGGCGAAAAATTGACAGTTTAAGATTTAATATGTGTTTAGATGTTTAACATCAATGATACACGTGTCACTGGGTGGTCTAGTGATCCTCTAAACATGTAGGCTTATAACAGTACTTACGGACAGTTCAATGATCCCTCAATTAAGGAGGTGAAGGACCTTTGGGCTAAAAATATCCCGTCATTCAATTTTTCTCATATTTTGTATATTTCTAATTAAGTATGTCCCACATATCTTAAAGCAATTAAATCATTAGGTTTCTTACCTTATTTTAGAGATATTGATCGACAAATACTATGCCTTAGAGTATCTAAGTGGAGTTTTAATTCTCCGTGTTTTCCGGTCCATTATTCTGTCCATGATTGGATTTTTTAAGCATAGATAAAATATATTTAAGGGGACATGTATCTTTTAAAATATTTCAGAGTATGAATAGGGTTTAAAATTTGAAAAATCAAATTTCTTCTGTCACACTGCATCTAGATAGGGAAAATTACGTACTTTTTAAGACAACTTAAACAACAAAAAACTAGATTTGCAAAATATTCTATCATTCAATATTTTTAAATTTACGTTGAAATGCAAGTCCTTCACATTATTGATTAACTGTAAAAATTTCAAATGGTGAAGCTGACCTCAATATTGCACAGGACATCGTTAAAGAAGACATAAGCATGACAAAAACGTGTCATGTTTACATTTCTCGAGTACGGGAAAAACCAACTATGACGTCACACGTAAGCTGAATAAGCAAAATTAGATATACCTACATAAGATTTCGTCATCAGCCATGCAAAAATAATTTTTGTGTTCCCCGTTTCTCAAAATATTTCATCATATACTGATTATGATTATTTTTACATAATAATACCGCCCCTGTATTCACCGAGTATGATCTAGCTGTACTAACAGATCGTGTATGACGTCACCGACATGTTGGATGTGCAGTTTAGAGAAACAGAGGAGTGGATCAAACAATTTTATAATTTGCTAATGTTTACAAGAATGTTAATTTTTTTTTATTTTTCTATATAGGTTGGTAATTAAAGTAAAAACAAATTGTCAAAATTTATACAAGAACTTATGGTTTACACGTTTTGCACTTATATAAACAGAGACTATGACGTAGTTAAACAGTCATGTGACCATGTGTCCTTCATCCCCTTAAATCATTAACTCTCAAAGAAGAAGCAGCGTTGCAGAAAATGATTCCATCATATGACGTTAAAATATGACGTCTACTTTACCGCTTGATTTCTCGATAACGTCACAATGCACTTAAGGTAGGTCGCGGGTTTGCTTTTGTCATCAATTTCGGTACACAATTTCGACGATTCGAGCGGTTGTTTTGTGCACATTTGATTATGACGTCAGTTACGTCACAAAGGCGACGTTGCATTGCTTCCCGTTTATTTCTCTGAAAATTACTTTAGCAATAGCATCTAGTCCAAACGAAGCGTAGAAAGTACATATTATTTCCGTAATTGTACTGTCGTAAATTGAAAGGCTGTATGTATATGCACGTAATTTGCGATGAAGGGTAGGTGCGTAATGCACTATGTTTGCTCATCACAATCAGAAAAAAAAACAAATTTGTTATTTTTTAGGATAAAATAAATCCTCAACACTAAAAACGGATGAAATTTAATTACATGCATTTTCCTCTTTTAAATAATTTATTTAGCTTATCATCAGATTTGAAAATCCTGTTAAAATAAAAAGAAATAAAAACGAGAAAGAACAAATGTTTGAGAGTTCGGACTATATACTGAATTGCGATATAAAAAGAACATTGCCGGTAAACCCCCCCCCCCCCTCCTCAGTATTGGGGTGTGTTTTTTTTCTTTACCGAATTCGGATGAAGTGATAAAATTCACGTGTTATACTTGAAATCTTATAATAATGAACTTAAACATCCTAACATTACTTGAATTAATCGCAGTGTTGTCGCTGCATATTAATTCTAATGCTTGAAGACTGTTTATATCAATATAGTTTTACCGTTCATTCTGACTTCGTGGGCAGAATATGAATTTCATAATACTAGAGTAGATAAGATTGCTTTTCTTCCTAACACGTTTCTGCAATAAGTGAATGCTAATTAAAATTACAGTGTGCATCTATGTCACCTTTTAGATCTTGTATATTCCAAATATAAAGATATATGTAAACGCGATTACGCTCAATATATGACGTTTTAGTCATAAATAACGCCATAAACGCAACATTTTGGCAATATAAAAGCAAACTTTAAAATTATTTAGCAAAAAAACTAGCGAGAAGACATATTGATTTTTTTACCTCAATAGTTTTAATTTTACCTCATCTTGATATTTTGAAATTTCTGAGTAATTCGTCTACGTCTTTAAAAAGTTATCCGACCTTTTCTAAAGAAACTCTTTCGGTAAAATTGTTTTAAAAACGTCATTTTCCTATATATTTCTATAGTAAAGCGTAAAAATAGTACCGAAAACTATACCGCGTTTACAGTTATACAGCATTAAAACCACGTACGTAAGCAAATTTAATAAAAATTTCAGATAATATGCCGCAAATTCTAAGGAACATTATATCAAATTTTCAGGATATGTTTTCGCGTAAGATTTTTTATGCAGTAAACCCGCGACCTACCTTAATTAAGCCTGGTTTTCGCTTGACGGTCATCATATTTTAAATGTATCGTCAAGAAGATTGATACGTGTTTGACGTGATATATAGACAACACAGGTTATGCGATTTAAACGAACTTTTCTATCCAACCAAATGGCGCCTTACAATCAGAATTGAATTATTTTAATAAAGTTAATAAAGTATGTTTCACGGTACCAATGTCATCCTTTTTTGCATCTCATTTAAATACATAAACCTAAGTTCAAACAATGACTTTTCTTCTTTTTCTTTCTTTCATATATTTGCATTTTAATCTTTTCTCCCAAACTTTTTTCTTTGACACAATCCCTCGAGTTCTTCATATTTCATGACACAGCAGAGAATTCACTTCTACAGGAATTGAACATTATGAAAATGGTCGCCACTTCGGAGAGAGATTCAACAATATTTGTGCTTTCTGTTGCTTCAATAACGTATGACATAGTAGAAGTTTGGAATCTGTTTGGGAGCTCTCGCTCACACGATCTTTTGAAATAACAACTACTCCCTTGTACGTTTTACAGTAATGGCCGAAATAAAGCATAGCAAATTTTGTTGCACTTTTGAAAATCGTGCATGTTATACTAGCTGATTTGTTTAAAGGTGTGTGTATCCAGTCTGACTACAGAAAAAAAGTTCAATAATATTTTCTAGACCTCGATAACTCGATCGAATACCCGGATTTCTCAGTCCCATCTAGGCCTATACGTGTATTATGCTTGTGTACTTTTATATGCACACTCAGCTAGTTTTAATTCTTTAAAATTTGAAAAACTGAGTATAAATGTAATTTTAAAAAATTCATTTACGATTTGAAGTCATAAATCATTGCGCATGATGGTACACAGTTTTGAAAATTATTCTGTATTAGTATTTTGATATACAGGCGATCCAGCATTCAGTGTTTGGGCAGCAGGACAGACAGTTCACGAGACAGTGAATTTCGAAAAAGCATCGGTCAACGACGGGAATATCTTTAATGAATCTGACGGGACGGTTTATGCTCAGCGGAACGGAGTATATTTTGTGAGCTGGACTGTTCACTCCTTCAACGACTGTTTTGTTATCTCTGGTTTCCGGTGATGCTATAATCGGTAACCTGACTACCACGTCACTTCCGGATCATCACTTCTGCTATTCTTCAATTAGAGAAAGCAGAGACTTTGAAAATTAAAATTTAAAAGGCGAAATCGGATGCTTTGGACTGTACTTTTCCGGATTTATAATTAGATCTATCGACTGAACTATAAAAGATCTAGAGAGATAAAAGTGATCAAATAATTAAGTGAAAATGCAGGCAGTGATAAATGAGATAGTGTAGGTTATGAGTAATGTAACTATGTTATATTTATATGACTGTGTTATATTTAAGCGTGTTATACTAGTCTTGTACGTGTTCTAAATAATATATTATGTATTTTCTGTCTTGATATTGCAAATTTTGATCGGTTGATGTTGATGTAAATACCGTGTATCTATTGTTTTCATAAAGAAAAAATATGATTGCTGTGTCAGAAATGATAAAAAGCATTTTCATAAAGATGAAAAATAAATAAATTACTTCGTGGGGTTTTGTTTCCAAAAAAAGATGTGTGTCTCTTAAATGTGTTTTTTGCATACTATTTAATACTAGCCAGGGAATTTATACTCAACTTTCTCTTAACTTACAGTCAAGGACAATAGAATACTCCATAACAACATTATCTGTTCTTATGTTCTGGGATATAAAAAATACTCTTACTTTGGGAAGCTGCATATGTAATTCACCGATTGTTAAATAAATGCAATCAAAGATTTTCCTCAATAAACATGTTTCAGGAATAGAAATCATGCTCGAAAGTCCAATCAAACAATACAAATCGAGAGCAGAGTAAAACCCAGAAAATATCAGAGGTGGGATTAGGTGCCAAAGAGGAGTACATATCCCCCTTCGTGCCTTAGCTTTGCCTAATATTCTTTGTTTTGTCCTCAGTTCCCTGTAAGAATACGTATGGCTTTTAAATTTCAATATTTTACATTTGAAGCAGGTTTCTTCCTTTATCGCCCCAATGCATATTTTAGGTTATTTAAGTTAAAAAATCTAGATCTAATAATTGTTTAGGTTCCTTAAAACTGACAGAATGTGTCCCTGTTCTTTCTAAAATATGGATATTTTTATAAATTTTCACTATATCGTACATGTCTAGGAAATCACATAGATGTCAAACAAAGTCTTTAGGTTATTTCTCGACATATAATGCTAAAACAACATAAAAAAAATTCAACAAAACATTTTATTTATAAAATTTCATTCAGAGAAATATTTGACGACGCTCAGAAAAAAAAATTCATCAGATTCTTAGCTGATTTTAATTTGAATCTTCAGTCAGAACAATTATATTTCTGGTGAGATCAGATTTCAAACTAAATCTGGTGTATGAAGAGCAAATTACTCGAAAATTAATAAAAATTAAAATCTATGCATTTTCGATTTCAAACATGTTCTTTTCATTGAAAAACAGTTTTTAAAAAAAAGTTTTGGTATATTTCTTTTTATAATTTTATATAGGAGTATTGATTACTGTAAACCAACTATTCATCTAGAAACCCAAACAGATAAAATTATATAGTAAGAAATATATAACAATATGCAAAGACACTAATTAGTCTTTATCAAAACTATAAATTAAGTACATAAAATATTTTACCAAGTTTTTCTGTACCTAGTACTCTTAATAACCCCTTCTATACTCCTACCTCTGAAAAAAAAATTCTACACATATACATGTACCAGTTTTATTAAAAACAACCACTTCTTGGAACCCAATAAGGAAACGAGATGCGTCCCTGTTCCTGAAAAAGTATCTACACATATAGCATTAAAAAAAAATCACTTCAACTAATAAGATACAAAATGCATCACTGATTTATTGAAAATTAAATATATCACTTTTTTCGTTTCATATAATAAGATTAATGTGTTCTCTTAGCAACGTAAAGCTCGGACAAAAATCCCAAATTGAATTATTTATGGTTCATTTGTCTCGAGGGGTTTGTACTCGTGCTTCCGTGACGTCACGCGATGACGTTTGATGAAAACGATGACAAACACAATAAGGCCTACCACCATTACAAACGCACCTGTTCCGAATCCTGCCAAAGCCACAGGTGCCGACCGTATGTCAACAAAACCACTCTGTCAAATACAAATTTATACGTTTTTATATAAAAAAAATAATAAACATTTTGAAAATTATAAACCCCCCCCCCCCAAAAAAAAAAAGAATCCAAAGAAATTTGAAGTAGTTCAGAACAAAAAAATGATGTATTTCAACGAAACTAGATCCCTAAATATTTAATATCTAAATTCATATTTCTTTGTCATATCTATATGCATTCTAAATAATGTGATAATGTGATACACGGCATGAAATAAATCCTATGATATGAGTAGTGGATGGATTTTCATTTTAACCAAAAAAGATTGAGTATCAGACTTACCCCCTGGGACTCGTAAGTGTCAGTCTGTGCCGTGGGAGGTGTGGGGATTGGGAGTGGTTCATCATCAATCATGAAAACCATGTCACGTGATACACAAGTATTATTCTCGTAATGACACGTGACCTTTAATGTATCTACGTCATCAATAAACCATAACCATGGTCTAAAGCTGAAACAGATAATATTAGTCATGGATCTAAGCCTAAACAATCATACTTTCGTTGTTTACTGGAAAAATATTTCTAATAGCTTAGAACGTAAGTTTAAGGAAGCTCTAAACACTAACAAAAATGTTTTTGGTCTTTGAGAAATGTTCATCATATAAAGATGTACATACTGAATTTTTCTAGTTCATTTTCAACATAGGGTACCTGCCATATTTCTCCAGGAAAAATGTTCATATTAATGAACTGAAATAACTTTTTTAATTAAATATTGGGAAAATACATTCAAAAAATCTTTTCAGTTACTTTATCTTGATCTAATATGATATTAAGAATGCTTTAATGAATTTTAAATTATCTCATTTACTGTAGAGTTCCATTTATTCCATTTTACATCAAAGGGCAGATCACTCTAACTGCAAAAAACTACCATGGAATTTGGACTCTTTAGTGAGCAGTGTTTTGAGCTTCCTCAAGAAATAACATTCTATTTTTTGAGAATTTATGAGGTTATATATACATGTATACACTGGGACAAATGGTATTTATGTAATTTCTGCATATTACAACATGCCAAAGTATATTTACCATTATGGTCATAACCAGAGAAAGTTATTTCTTAATATACAAGTTTTTTTTATATATATGTAAAACTAATCCACTCAACTTTGATCGAAATCAAACTTTGATAAACAGAATTATAGTTTCATATAGTCCACAATTTAATTTATTCATAGTCTTTTTATAGTCCTTTTATAATTTATAGTCCTTACATAATCTACACCAATTCAAAAGGTTATAAGTTTTCATATTGACCGGCTTTAAAGTCGTATTCACTGGAGGGTCATGCAAGTGGAGAAACAACTTAAGGATATCCGCTCCTCAGCCAGGAAGGATAACTCTTTAAATTATCATTTAATTAAAAAAGTCTCAAAATGAAGCTTGAAATTGAAATCATTTTGTGCAACAATTTTCATTTCATGCATCTCAATACGATTCATGGTTCTTTGAAGTCTACGAAACTGTACTGTAAAAAATTGACATTTGTACCCCATAAAAGTACAACAAAAAATACATCTTTCGAGAAAACAAATTTCCTTTAATCTAGCCTTACAGTGTACATACCAATGTTTATTAGCCATGATGTAAAATTATCAGTAATCTGTGATGTCTAACAATGATACCACAAGATTTTAAACTATGTGTTAGACAGAACTGAAGAAAATACAAGAACTAAAATACCACGTAAGTATGAAAAACATGCAAATTCTCTCAAGCCTGGATACCTATAATTTTTTCCCCTAAAATATATTTGATAATCAATCTAAAATTAGAAAATGCAAAGCTGGTGCTTTCATTCACATTCCCTGAAAATATATTTGATATTGTAATATTTCCATTTCTATTTTTTTCTCTGTGATAACTCTTTGAAAGTTAGGAGAGTTGATTTCTTGATCATTCTAACGGAATGCAAATTTTGCCAGGCGAAAGGTCAGTAGCTAAGAAAGCATAATATGCACGTAATTCTCGTGCGGCTGTCTTTGTGTCTGACTCTAAGGAGGTCTAATATGCATGTAATTTTCGTGCGGCTGTCTTTGCGTTTGACGTCAGTGGGCGGGGACTATTGAAATTGACATGTGAGGCCTCGTGTAATTTAAATCTATTAGTCTACATTTTTAAAATCTAAATTTACAATTTTATTTCAAAATGATATGGAAATATAAGGAATCACTGTCTAGTTAGTAGAGCATGCCAGGGACATCAACGATAGTTGGAAACGTGGGATAATTTATGCATAACGGGCTTCGCCCGTTATGCAAATTATCCCACGTTTCCAACTGTCGTTGATGCCCTGGCATACTCTACTAACTAGACAGTGATTCCTTAAATAATTTCCCCTATATAATATGATTAACAGTGATTATACTTTGAACTTTGAAGAAATATCATGGGTAAATACACATAACTTTGTGAATTTTTGTGAGCATTTTCGATTACTTAACTGCTGATTTTCTGAACCAGAGGATCGGAGTACCTTAATGTTATTGGTCCCGGAAGCATGGTTATATACTAATAATTTAATTTTGGTTGTAACGCGTCATTTGAATGGATAAAAAAATAATAGTTTATATCGATATAACTGTCCCAGTTGCCTACGTCACAATGACTTACGTCAAAAATGTATCAATACGCATGACGTAGCAATTAAAAAACGTACAATTTGAACGCATTTTTGAAGGAGAAAATGTTTATTTTCTATATACTTAAATGATGGAAAATTAAATTATAAGAAATAAATTCAATAGCTACTCAAGTTATACTGGTATTACCTGCGTTGGAACAGTTTACGCTTTTTATGAATTGCTTCGAGGTTTGTAAAGCATAAACTTCCCCAACTTAGGTTATACAGTATAAATTGGGTGGCTATTAAATTCATTCCTTAAAGGGAGTTCTAAAACTAAGAAAAAAATCTACTATTTTTTTTTGTAAATAGAGTTTACCTTGATAGCATCCCATTTACAGTATCAATACATTTACTACAGGTACACAGGTAAGTTCTCGTCATCTGAAAAATAAAAATAAATTGAAACGAAATAAATAAATGAATAAACAAATAATGTGTTATTCTGAAAAAGGTGAAAATAACGAACAGTTACCGATCTCAATAAATCTGCGATGTATTAAAAAAACTATTTTTTAAAAAGAATAAAAACATAGCTTACCAACGCTTCTGTTGTTCGACATTTATCATTTTCAAAAGCAGTATTCAAATCCTGTACAAAACAAAATTAAATAAGCATTAAAAAATCATTTTATAAATTGCAGTTATTATAATATTTTTTTTAAAGAAAAGAAACATGCCAACATATATCCATGACAGGGTGTCTAATGATTAATGTTATAAGTTAATTTCTAAGGGCGATCGTTTAATTTTCCAATTTTATTTAATTTAACTGAAACCGACCAAGAAGCATGAAAAATACCTGTTTATTGTTTTCTTTTCTCAAAATATCCATTAATGTGACGTGTAAAGCAGCAAGAATTTGTGACGTACACTGTATATCCGATGATGACGTCACGTCCCTTACAGAGCACATCAATCTTACACTCTCAAGCATAAAGCTCAGTCTCTAAAGGGAAGAAAGACTTTTGAGGTTTATAAAAGCATGGAAATGCGTTTTATTTCTGAAAAGAATTATGAATTACCAATTACCCCCAAAAAATGAACCAATCTGTTTATTCTTATTTGTAAAGAAAGTAACTTACCGGTCCAAAGGAGCATGACTCAAGGTGTTGGACGGCACTTTGTAGACATTCCAAGGAGACTTGACCGCAAGCCTCGGAAAACATGGCTGAATTCATAACCATATCGGCTTTCTCCGCCATCTTTGCACGAAATATATCAAATTCATCGCGAATACACCATTCACCACTTGCACAGTTTAGCAATAGCTCGTTCATCACGTCATCAGAAAATAAAACGTAATAAACGTCCCAGATGTTGGCAATTTTCACCAAACTTGGCAGGTCGTCAGTACAAAGAGACTGTAAAATGTCTCTTGCTGCACAATTCTGAGTAACGTCTGTTGATTTGAGTGTTGTGGTTGATAAGGTATTGATGTTTGGTGTGCTGTTGCCGGGGGTCTTAGAAAAAATATCTTGAATTTGACCTTGTAATGAAGCGCCAGTATCATTGGTTTGAGATCTATCTGAGTTATTTAGAAAGGATATCAAGGACTGTATGGCGTCATCATTTGAATCATTTCCTCCTGTTCTTTGTGTTGTCATGGAGACGGTCAAATTGTGGAATATTTGGGACGGTGAAGTTGAGCTGGGTGTATTGAAAGTGAAAGTAGCGTTCGAAGTTCTCGTTGTTGATGGAGTCTGTGGCGGATCTTGTGTGGTAGAAGTACTTGAAGAATCCACATTTTGTTCGTTCCGTAAATCGTTTAAGATTTCCTGTAACAAACTTTGACCTTCGGGCTCTTCATCACAAGCAACATTGGGCGGATCCAATATAAACACTCCTATCATGTAAATTATCCACATTCTTATCCAATGTATGTGAGACGTCTTTGAGTATTAGGGATTAAAAGGACAAGGCATCATAGATCCTTACACAAAATATATCTTGTTTGTGCGACTTTATCTATAACTATATGCGTGACATCTAAACACACTTGGAACAGCAGTAGCAATTAAATCAACTTGAGATATCTATACAATTTTTATGGGCATGACTGATCAATAAATGATAAAAACAATCTATTGATTTGATTCTTTATACTTATAGCATTATGTACGTGTAAACAAAGCAAAATAAGATTACTTCAAGTGATTCTTACATACCTTCAGTTAAAATAATTCACAAATGTTTGAAGTCATTAATATTTATTCATATTTGCAGAAAAGAAACTATTCTAATTTTGAAATGTTCCGTACATGGAAAAATTAATCTTTAATATTTTCTCTTTTTAAGTCGGAGGATATTGATTTCACCTTGACTTTGTGAGAGATAAAGAGCGTTCGAAAAGAAAACGTGTCGCCTTAATCAATTCCACGAACACTCAGACACAGTGTTGACATTGTAGAGTCATTGTGGAGATTTCACGCGTGGTAACATATGGTTAAATCACAAACCCTGCACATTGAAGAACAATGTTAGAAGCTTTGGCTTTTATATGGGTTTATGTTATATCTATATCAGCTTGAATTGTTTGTTGTTTATATGTACGAATATGTCTTATATTTTACGGTGGAAGATAAACCATATTAAATGTATTAGATTTTTAATGCATTTAGATAGAAAATTAAAATATAATTATCAAAAACTGTCCCAAAATGTTTTAAATTGACAAGATATTTTATTTTCAATGCTAAAAAATACATGTTCTAAGTTTTTATGCTGTGTTGTGGAGTAGGTTTTCCCCATAGCCAACTTTTCTCCCGGAATGTCTTAAATCTTAAGTATAGGAACCTCCCCCCCCCCCCCGGGAAATCTCACACTAAAGTAACATTTACCCCCTATATATCCTATTCAATTAATGCTAAAATAATATCGAAAATATTTTGGCTAGAAGTTTACATGAAAGTCAACTGATTTTTTAATGAAAATGTGAGTGTTTCGACTTAAGACTTGTTCAAAATTAGAACGAAATCTTAAAATATTTATTTTAAATCATTGAGTCTCAACCCCAAAATTTAAACGCACAGGAAATCGTAAAATTAGTCACCCAAAGACATTGTAAGACTCGACGTCTCAACAACCCCTTCTCTCGGTGCAGGGGTACCTGTTTGTTTTAGATAAACGAATTTAAAACAGAATATCAGGCCATCTTCAGAGATTAATTTGTTTAATCAGAGAGCAAATACTCTCTTAAAGGGTTGCAAAATTTATTTTTTTTTAAATTGACCCATTTTTAGTTCCATGGCAACGGCAGCTATTTTGGATAAAATATAGACTACTCGGCTCGACACACCTTTCAATATTTTCCGGGTCAAGAATATTTTTTTTGTTGTTGTTGAAATGAAAAATGGCAAAGCTTTCTCATTTGTGAACCATTTCATGTGAAACATGTTTTGAATTTTTTTTTTAAACTGCATTGTGTTCTCGAAGTAACATTGCAAAATTACATTCTGAAAAGTCTCCATTATAACATCTCAAGACATTTCTAGAAATCGTTTCTTGAATATATTACAATATTTTGTTTTATTATAAATCATGTCTATCTTACCATTCTTCAATATTTTCTAACGACGTTAAAAATGTTTATGCAACAATGAAAGAAATGTTTCCTTTTCTTAAAACTACCAATTTCTAACGCATTTCCAACATATTGCAAAATGTTCTTACAAAATTTTCAAAACATTACCCATCTCCCAAGCAGTGTTGTCATTCGTTCCTCTCTCAAAGAGCATTTATATTAGACGCAGGTAGAGGGAGGAAATTTTTATATCATTTAAAGGTGCTTAGACACAGATTTGAAGTTTATATTTTCTCAAATTTTCTGTATAATGTCACGACTTATATATTGCAATAGAATTTCACACGAAAATAAAATCAAAAACTTATTTAATCTGGAATTGAAACTACGAATTTCGGGAGGCGTTTGATCAACACATCCTTGCACTTTCACAAATCTTAACTCTATCCTTAATACTTAAGAAAAGTAGCAATTTTGTTGTGTATTAATGAATAATATTACATCTATAATTCAGAAATTTCAGAGTAAAAATGTGCCAAAGCAAAACCCACTCACTTAAGTATTGTCAGCCCGTGCTCAGTGTTGTGTAGTTGTGTACAGAGTTTAACAAATTGAATACAACCGCGAAACGTAAACTGTAAACAGGGCACGAGCTCTGTTGTTGTTAATGTTTACGTTTCACCGGGTGTGTTCAATTGTTAAACTCTGCACACACCACTGAGCACGGACTGACAATACTGGTGAGAGTATTTTGCTTTCTACATTTCTACTCTGGAATTTCTGCATTATAGTTTTAATATTTTTCATTAATAAACAACAAAATTGCTACTTTTCTGAAGTAATAAGGATGAAGATAAAATTTTTGAAAGTGCAAGGAGTGTCTATCAAACGCGTCCAGAAATTCGAAGTTTCAATAACTTCCAGATAACAGGGCGGAGAAACTACGTCATATAGGGTTATCGCTTAAGTTTTCAATGGCGGACTTTTCGAGCGCCTCGAGGTAAGTTTTTCTTTCAATTTATCTAATTTTAAGTGAAGAGGTCAAAATAATTTCAGGCAAAGTACTTCAACTACTTTATGAGATGTGTTAACATATTTAAATGACTGAAAAAACCAGTATTTATCGTAACAACCCCTGGCAAACTTGAAAAGATGTGAGGTTATCGCCAACAATAACGTGTCGTTTTTGACAAATGCAGGTGATAGCATAGTTATTCAGAATTATGTTCAAAATATTTATCGAGATTTTAGTTAAAAATACAATTACCTTGAACGTATGATTACTTTCCTCTAAAATTAACATGCAACTGTTGGCAAACAATTAAAATTTTAAAAAGGTTGTCGCTCACATAGGTATGATTTGGGGTTGTCGCTCACATAGGCCTAATCATTTCATTGATGTTTACAGAATATTAGAGACAAATCATGCCAATTCAGTAACATGTATATAATCAAAATATTTTCGTATTTTTTTTTCATTCATATAATTTTTTCTTTCAATTTCAGAAATATGCGGACTCCTTTTTTCCCCTTATCCAAGAAGATTTCATATTTTACCAAATCACAATAAACATATAAAGCGGACTATAAATTTCTAAGGTTCGACCATTTTCTTAGGGTGTTATACAATGTAATTTTAGAAAAGGCTACTCTCACTGTTTTGAGTACAATTTTATATACAAATGAAATTGAAATCAATAAATTTTTACCACTCCTATAATTTTCAGAGTTATTAATCTATAGAAAAGTACTAGTAACCAAAAATCGAGATTGGACTACCTTTCCTAAACACCCCCCCCCCCCCATTTACTAGAAAATGGTAAAAATTGTTTTCTTTAAAACAATACAATACATGATGCAATGCAATACTTGATGCCAAAATATGCTGGGGTAAGTACACAGCATATAAATAAGACTTGAAAGAAAGCAATATGTTATACCCCCCCCCCCCCGTTCACCCCAACACCACAAGATAGAAGTGTTTCGGAGATTCGAAACAAATTTTCGTTATTTCTACTTTAAAATTTAATTTTACTTGTTTAAAGATTTCTGAGTCTTGATCTTGGCATGTCTAATATTAAAATTATATCATTATACATGAAATCCATATTTATTACTCTTCAACTTTGCAATGAATTATCTGTAGTTTACAGTTTCATTACATAATAGCATTTTAATAATAATTTAAGTTATATTTAATAATTAAATTAAGTAACTCATCACTGTTAACTAGTGTTGTCAAATCGGACGATTTTTAGTAACCGGTTACTCGCTTAGTTTTCCGATCGAGTAACCGGTTACTCGGATGGTCTTTCTTTAGACATCAAACATTTTTGTTAGCGATATATACTCGGCTGTATCGTATGTAATGTTGTTACCATTTCTATATTTATCTTATCATTTGTATATCGGTATACACAAAACACAAATAAACTGCATATGAACTTCATTTAAAATCACAAACACACAATATCTTCTAAATAAATTTGTTCTCGAACACTCCGTAATCATTGGCTGTTTTGCGCTTTGTATATTACTGGATTTACAGTTAAACTTCAGTCTGAGGTGGTTTAGAATATTAGTTGTCCCATCCGTGCATGTTAATTCCACTTCACATGATTCACACCTCATAGAGTTAAATTCAGCTATTCTTTAAAAAATATTTCGATGCATGTGAAAGCATCTTCTTTAATCTTGTACTGAGGACTAGCAGAGGTTTACGGTTTATGTGAGGTAATTATAATTAAATGTGGTTTATTTGATGTAATCATAATCATATCAAGCCATCGAAACTTGTATACCCCTTGGCAATCAAAGCCATCAATTAGATAAACTGTGAAATACTAATTAAAATAAATCGATCGCATTTGTAAAACCCTAGGTCGAGACTTACGTTAAATAACGGTAAATAAAATGGGGACATCATAGACAAAAATACATTATTCCTAATGATTTACTTTATAAAATTCAATATATCCGAGTAACCGAGTAGCAGTTTTATTAACCGATACTCGCATTGTCCGACGATTAACCGGTTAACCAGGTACTCGTTGACAACACTACTGTTAACAGAAGTGGGGTCTGTTTACATTTGCGATGTTTAAGACGAAAAAAACGCTATTTATTCAAAGTCATTCATTAAAAAAAATATTTTTAAGAAGAAATTATGAAAAATATTTTTTGAAATGTTTAAAACGATTCATGTATTAAACAATCTGGACGAGTTGCCTTTAAGGGACACCAGAATTTTGTTTAAGATGGTTTGGCCAAAATTTAAAATATAATTTCTCTAAAATTTCGCATTTCATTTCAATTTCCTTTTGAAGTATGATTGTCTAACATATCATTTGTAGCTGTGACTTGTTTTTTTAAAAATATATTATCCATGGGTTTTGAAAATATTCACAAATGATGTGTTTTATTTTCATAAATAATTTGTTAGTAAAAAAAAAAAAAAATTAAAATGACTATCTGGCTTTTCTTAACATATTTCATTAGATATTCATATTATGCAATTATTAACAGCAAATTTTTAACTCTAAAGTATTTGCAAATAATACTTTTTTTCATTTTCTATGAAAAATTGGGGAAAAAATCTTATAAAATAATTAGGAGCTAATATCGGCCTATCAATGCTGAAACAATAACTTAACAGGGATGTCTTAAAGATCTATTAAATAACATTCTGGTGTGGCATTCCTCCTTATTAAATCGAAAAGAAAGGGGTGATTTTTTGGTCATCAAATTAAACAGTTAAATAAAGTACCTTGTACATCCATTTGCAAAGCAAAATAGAAAGATTGAAAAGGGCGACGAACATGTATCAAATCCGTCCGATTTTCATGAATCTATAGTTGTGCTTTTATAAAACCGGCGAATAATATAAAACAGTAATTCGAACTTTCACAAAAAGCACTTGTTTATTAACATTTTCAATGATATTTCGGACAAGGATATAATTAAGAAAAAGAGGGGGTATACACCCCAGGTCCAACATGTTGCATTCATCCAGGGCACATTTGATTTTTCGTCAATATCTTTAAATACGAACTGTTTTATTTTTACACCATTTGTACAACATGCAGGCCTCTAAGTGGCCTCTAAAATTTAGGCCCCTCATCAAAAAAATTTAGTCGCCATTGCAAATTTTTAGTCGCCAGGCAATTTTTTAAGGCGCCAACTTAAAAGTTAATGGAACATAGGGACCCATGACGTGCCTGAGAAAATATGACATGTATATTGCTAAAAATAATTTCCTCTTCTTTTAAATTTCTTTTCGCTTTTTCAGAAAAATTGTTAAAAATGTGAAAATTTCCGAAATTCGACGATCGCCAAGTCTGTTTAAAATGGTCGCCAATTTGGCGATTTATGGAAAATTTTTAGGCGCCAATCAAAATTTTAGGCGCCATGGCGACTAAATTAGTCGCCAATTAAAGCCCTGCGTACATGTATATTTATATAGATAACATGTATTTAACAGTAATATGAAAGTGATGATAAAGCAAACTTTGTTCTGATATTTGATCATAAACACAATGTAGCGTCAACCTTGCGCTGTTCCTCGGAATTGTGTTGAGGTGTTTGATAAAACTAGAAAGTGTACAGTGGATTCATAGGTATCCATATACTCACTAGATGATGATTTTGCTTTCCGGCGAAATTATCAATAAATAGAGAAACTGGACAAAAACATACCCTTGACCAGCTTTCTATCGCTTCGAAAGCACACACACCGTGCACAACATAGCATTCACCCCGTATGTTGGGATAAACACGGTGAGAATGTTTTTCTGTTTTAGAATGTCTGTCTTCATACTGTTTCAGAGACGATGGTGTGGCTAAAATTTTCCTGCAGCACTTACAAAGGAAACTGGATCTAGTGAGAAATAAAACAATGTTACTCAAAATATTGATTTATTCTGAAGTATCAATCAAACAAATAAATTTTCCAAGACACAGCAATGCTATAAATGATGCGAATAATTATGTGCGCGATAACCTCAAATCAAACCTATGTGAGCGACAACCTTTTTAAAATTTTAAGTGTTTGCCAACAGTTGCATGTTAATTTTAGAAGAAAATAATCATACGTTCAAGGTAATTGTATTTTTAACTAAAATCTCGATAAATATTTTGAACATAATTCTGAATAACTATGCTATCACCTGCATTTGTCAAAAACGGCACGTTATTGTTGGCGATAACCTCGCATCTTTCCAAGTTTGCCAGGGGTTGTTACGATAAATACTGGCTTTTTCAGTCATTTAAATATGTTAACACATCTCATAAAGTAGTTGAAGTACTTTGCCTGAAATTATTTTGACCTCTTCACTTAAAATTAGATAAATTGAAAGAAAAACTTACCTCGAGGCGCTCGAAAAGTCCGCCATTGAAAACTTAAGCGATAACCCTATATGACGTAGTTTCTCCGCCCTGAGATAAAATAAGATTTTTATCAAATTTTCATATGAAATGCTAAAGCAACATATAAGTCATGAAATTATACAGAAAATTTGAGTAAATATTAACTTCAAATCTGTGTCTAAGCACCTTTAAGGCTTACCTATTTTTTTTTCAGACCAAGTTTCCGAATAAAGCTAGGAAAAAGCAAAAACTTTTTATAAAATATGAGGCCCAAGGGCCTTAACGGTCTTCTGAGTATAATACAACACTGTAAAGAATCCATAAAATGACAATAAATGTTATAATTACATTAAAAAAAAACAAAATAAACTGATAAATCAAGATATGCTGCTCAAATAAAGAGGAGATCAACAAAATGACTAGTCTGGTCATCATCAACAACCAAAAACATAGATTTATATACTTGTCTGAATGTATCAGGGCTACCTACACGCTATCACCTTTTCCCTTGTATCATACATTACAATTTCTTCTCAAAGTTCTTCGATACTCTGATAAGAGAGATAACTCTTCATAACATAAATGTCTATTATTCCTTTACAAATTTATCAAGTTGAAGTGTCATTTTTGTCCAATTTTGACCCACAAGCCATGCTATAATTGTTTGTGTTTTACTTAAAAAATACATTTCTTTTGCAAAATCATAAGAGTTAAAGAAATATTTTATATGAGTGAGCAGAGGGTTTATGAACCTTAACTCTTTTGACAGTGGCATTACGGCTTTTTTGGAAGAAGCTTGCGTATCAAACTATGCACTTAGTTTTTCTGCTAAATACCAGGAGCAGAGAGGAAGGCTTTTAAAGAATTCATGCATTTTGACTACTTAATCAACTGAGCCCCGCCCTAACATCAGAACCCCTGACCTTGGGAGCATGAATTTCACAATTTCGGAAGCGACTCAAGTGACCTTAAAATACAGAAATATCTTGAAAGATCATTGGCAAAACATGGATGCAATACAAAATCACTAAAACAAAACGAAGTCGTGATACAAATAGGCGTTTTGGAAGTTCTCGTTATAGCCTTAAGTACGAAACGCGTCATTACAGAGATAGTAATCGTCTTTAATCGATGACTTTTCAACGTTAAAAATATATCATATATCTGTGTTGATTATTTGTATATATATCATAATGTGACAAATTTCTTA
This sequence comes from Saccostrea echinata, assembly GCF_033153115.1. NCBI lineage: Eukaryota > Metazoa > Mollusca > Bivalvia > Ostreida > Ostreidae > Saccostrea > Saccostrea echinata. Next base: position 10,372,571 of record NW_026889795.1, on the reverse strand, counting down.
GGTTAAAAGATTTTTTACGTGAAATAAATGGAATATCGTTTTTAGCACCAAATTAGAAATTATGGGAAAGAGTTAATTCTACGAAGATAACAAATATTATCGTTGTATAATAGCATCGTATTGTTATGTAAAGGACTTTGTTCGCTCATATTGATATCACAATTCAACACAAAAATCACGACGTCTCTTTTTTTTTTTAGATCTCAAATTAATTTCGCTATTCATGTATGTTTACCATTTTTCAACAGAGTCTCTGAAAAAATATCATTCTACATTAATATATTTTTGAAAAAAAAAATCATTCTACATTAATATATTTTGTGAATAGGTATATCCCCCCCCCCCAAGTTTTTTTTTTCCTATATAAGGAAGGCAATAGGAAAATCGCTAGGATAATCAAAGTAATGAAAGTACTGAATGGAGTGAATACACCCAAAATAAGATTCCATTCAGTGATCACCCGCGATCCCGCAAACACAAATCCACAATGAAACAAGTTTCATATCACGTTTAAAAACATTTATAGTCCCTATTTAAAATAACTTTGAGTTTGTGTGGATTGTCGTGACAAAGGGCTAGAGATTCCAAAGAGAAATCCTATGAAATAGACTGTCAGATAAAATTATTTTAATCTTTAAAAAAAACAAGGTTTGACTGAAATTTGACTTCTACATGTATTAAATGTTTTGTTGTTTTATTTAGAGTACTCTTTTGTACGTTTATTTCAAAATTCAGAAGAAAGATAAGAAAGAAAAAATAAATAAAAGAAATTAAAATCTTCAGTTTAATGTTGAGATTTTTTTTAATCAATTTTTTTAACAAACTTCAATTTGAAAAAAAAAATCCCTCCCTCCCTTCTGGGTCTGAAAACCCTCAGGCGGGAATTCCAAACAAACCTTTTTTTAAGGATAGCCTTACATTTTAAATTTGTGCATTTATAATCCATGGATCATAAAATAAACATTTACACTCTATAAATAATATTTAATATATTATTCTCTATAAGTAATACTTAATATATTATTCTCTATAAGTAATATTTAATATATTATTCTCTATAAGTAATATTTAATATATTATTCTCTATAAGTAATATTTAATATATTATTCTCTATAAGTAATATTTAATATATTATTCTCTATAAGTAATATTTAATATATTATTCTCTATAAGTAATATTTAATATATTATTCTCTATAAGTAATATTTAATATATTATTCTCTATAAGTAATATTTAATATATTATTCTCTATAAGTAATATTTAATATATTATTCTCTATAAGTAATATTTAATATATTACATACATAACAAAATCATATCTCATATGATAAAGATTTTATAATCATTTATCAAATTACAAACCACTTTCATGCTACTATTGGCAAAAATAATGACAAAAAAATATATCCTAAAAATGAAAGGAAGCAGAAAATTTTATAAATGATGCATTACAGACACTACAACACACTGTCAAGTGTTTTTATCCCACATAAACAATGAGTGTTTTAAATAAGTAAATAAAATGTTGCAATAGTGTAAATATCACAAGTCATGTGAATGCAGTTAATGTGAAGGACACAAGAAAAATTTTGAACGAAATGTAGACAAGAAAAAAATCTTAAATGACCCAGACTTGCCAATAACCTGATCTCGAGTCAGGAATCGAATAAAATATTGTCACAATTGGAGTTTTATATATAATTATAAAAATATGATTGTTTTTAATTGAGTTAACATGATAAAAGAGCAACAAAAATATTAGAAGAAAAATGAAACACTGATTGAAATATACCTGAAAAAACAAACAGAAAAGAAAAAAAATTGATATGTTTGCTGACAATGATTTCAGACATTGTGAAAATATAAATAATCTGGTTTTTCCATATAATACAGGCAATGCTACTCTCTGTTTGCGCACACATATGAAATACAAAACAAATGAGAGGAAAAAACCATCCTCAAAAACCACAGGAAAATGACCCTCTGCTAAAGAGAAGAACTTTTGTTAAAGTGGATAAAACTCTAACAGAAAACAAGAATAAGAATAAAATAGATACAAGAAAATATGGAGCAACATTTTAGAAAACGCGATGATTTATCAGATTTAAGAGTTATCTTTCTTTTCTAGCAGAGGGTTATTCCACCTTAAATATTTTGTAATGAATAAATGACACCATTGTGACTTTAAATTTCCCTGTGTGTACAGATGTAAGTGTACTTACATGTACACAAATAGTCATATGAAATACAAGTACAAATAGCCATATACATTATATGTACAAATTATCACATACAGACTAGTAAAAGTTAAACTATTCAAAGATGAAAAAAAAATTGTCTTCATAATATCAAAATTACTACAAAATATGAGACATCTATAAATTCATTCATCTATACTGCATATTTTAAATTTAGATTTAAAAATGGCAAAAAAAAAAACCTAAAGTAATCAAAGCATAATTTTCTTGTATAAAATTCAACGGACAAAATAAATTTTCCAAAAGGTAGTTAACGTTATAATCAATGAGCAGTTAAAGTGGCTTTGTACATTAAACAAAACGGAATTCAATGATCACAAGAACAAACGATCACAACATGTTTGTGTTGTAAAAGGAAATAGATGAGTTACCTCCCCCCTTCATTACTCCTAGCGGTGTTTGTGTTGTAAAAGGAAACAGACGAGTTACCTCCCCCTTCATTACTCTAGCGGTGTTTGTGTTGTAAAAGGAAATAGATGAGTTACCTCCCCCTTCATTACTCTAGCGGTGTTTGTGTTGTAAAAGGAAATAGATGAGTTACCTCCCCCTTCATTACTCCTAGCAGTGTTTGTGTTGTAAAAGGAAATAGATGAGTTACCTCCCCCTTCATTACTCTAGCAGTTTTTGTGTTGTGAAAAGGAGATACACAGAGGTTCCTCCTCCTCCAGGGTCAACAATAAATTACTTGAAAAGGAAACTATTTCATCAGCAGGTAAAGTCTAACAAACACTTGGACTACAGTGAACTTACAAAGATATTGCTGTCTAAAATCAAATTTAGATTGAAACAGAGTTATTGCATAAGACTTTCGTTACAAAAATGCAATATACAAATTATAGAAGTGAGAAATGCAAACTAAGATGTTAAAAGAACAAATTCAGATCTGAAATCACAACTTCACTAAGGCAAAATGCAGGTTAAAATGTGAAGACTGTCTTAACAATTCTATATTTGCTGTAGTTTGGAGAAATGATTTACAAACAAGTAGCATCCAAAATCACGAAAATCTTGAAACCATTGCTATAAATTATCTTTCCTTTGAGAAATACAATCATAAAAATGCACCCTTTTCAACAATTAACATCAACATTTATGAAACATTCCATAATCAATTTAAAGTTATTTCTAATTTAAAAAGTACAAAATCAGAAACAGTTTGACTTTGGTTAATCTCTACTGTAATCTTACGAAATCTTATTTCATGAATGACTGAAATAAACATTCTGCGCTATGAAGATTTTTTTTAAGTGTAGTTTTTTTTAATATCCACTATGAACCTTAAAATGAATTTTAAATATGATGTTAGTTTTCTTTTTAAGTCGTTAACAACATGTAAATGATTCAAAACATTATATTCTTCAAACTATAATTGTATTGTAAAAAATAATACAAAATCAAAATAACTTTAAGTACTACAGAGAAATATCAAAATAATACATCTATGTATATATTTGCATATATTAACTGCTCATGTAATTTCTGGTACCCAGACAATTCTAGTTACTGACCATAATAAACAAATAAAGGGATAAACATCAAAAAAGTCCCAGAGTTTGGATTAATTGCCCCCCCCCCCCCCCCCCAAAAAAAAGTGTAGTGAAATAATTTTATTAAAATAACCTTTACAATGTATTGAAAACTTTTAATTTAATTACAAATCAAGAATATTTAATGTGCAATCCCCAAAATATTATCTTTTTGTAACTCATAAGGCTTAATTTTCCAAAACCTCACTAAACAGAGACAAAAACCTTTATATCAGGAAAATTAAAAAAAAGCACCCAATAAATAAAATTCAAATTCAAGAAGAGGGCTAAAATAGGCTGAGCTTGCTGCCCAATCCCATTCAATTTTGCGAATAAAAATTATTTCAATTAAACTAAATACAATTCAAATTTATGATGAGCTTACTTGCGTAGTTAGAGGACTGTTCAAAGGATTTACAGATCTACATATATATATATACAGGTACACAGAATAAACACTCCCATAATCTTACATACATGTACGTATGAATAATTATAAAATATCTATAGTTTGTGCCCAGTGTATACAAAATGTTTATAAGATAATCAAGCCCACTAAGCAATTAGAAGTTGCTTTTTCTAAAATCATCTATAAACTTTATTTCTGATTCTGACAAAAATGCATAGTTTTGCTTGTCTTGGGAAATAATTTCTATTTTGACAATTCTATCATAAAAAAGATGTTGACTTTGAAAACATTTGCTATAATAATGTATGTTTTATTGTATAAATGAGTGAGTATCACAAAAAGGATCATTAATTCCTGCCTTTCATATTGTCCTACTTTGCTTGCGGCCAGCGCTAGCACACTAATAACTAATTCCATACAAGGTTTCACCTTAACTATGATCTGACACTCTACATGTAACTTCACACTGCAAAACTATCATAATAAAATGTTTAACAGGCAATGCGGAAAATCAGCAGTTTTCCCCAAACAGCTCCAGTATAATGATTAATGCCTAAAACTTATTTATGTAAGACATAAACCACATAAAATTATCTTGAAATAGTTCAAGTTGTATGTATATATCATCTAATACTTGATGGCTATGCACTAATGAGGGCGATAGAACTTGCGAGAAAGGTGATCTCATTCAACACTCAATGGCGAGTAAATATTTTAGCATCTGTTCAATTGACTTACTCCTAAATCTGAAATTACAACATTCACTGGGTTGCTCAAAATCTTGGTCAGTATTAATCACTCGTTAATTCCCCAATCCAGTGGAAAACTTTTAAGCATTGGTTAAATTTTGTTGCTAGAAATTTATCCGTTGGTTCCCTTACATGCAGCTACCCATTGGTTATCAAATTTGACCAATTGCTAGCTTAACCTGTGGAAAAGTTTAATAGTTTTTTTTTTTTGAGCAACTTAGTCCTGGACATCACATTAAACTTGACTTACAATTTATCACACAGATGGAAGTTATACAGACTTCTCTGTTTTATTGTTATAGCCAAAAGCTGGTTATCAAAATAAGTCTAATAACTCTTTTGTTTACATATTTGATAATTATCTAGAATTCTGTTTTTGCTAGATATACATGTATTGCCTAAATTTATATGAACTTTTTCCATTTATTTTCCAGATTTAATGTAAAAAATTTTAATGTAAAATATTATATACTTAATTACCTAAAGCCTTTTCTGTAAATATTTCCAATATCTGATATAATTATTAAGCATTAATTCTAGAAATTATCTTTTGTCAAAATTATTGATACTTCTTTCCATTACCATTAACCATATGCATTGCCTAAATAACACTGAATCATAATACAAGTAGAGTTATCTATACTGAACTTAAAGCATTGTCTAGATAATGTTTAAAAAAGAGTTACGCTACTATAATTTATAATTATTTGGATTTTACCTTATGGATTAAGTAGATAATGTTCAAACATAAGATAAATTATAATTATCTTGATTTAACCTTGTGCATCATTTGATAATATTCATACTGTAACAAAAGATAATTCATAATTATCTGGATTTAACCCTATGCTTATCCAGATAATGTTGGATTTAACCCTATGTATTATCCAGATTATGATGGTTTTAACCCTATGCATTATCCAGATTATGATGGATTTAACCCTATACATTATCTAGATAATTTTCAAACATATGATAATTATCTAGATTTAACCCTATGCATTATCTAGGTAATATTGGATTTAACCCTATACATTATCTACATATTTTCAAACATAAAATAATTATCTCTAATTATCTGGATTTATCCCTATGCATTATCTAGATAATGTTCAAATGTCCACTTCTGAGAGTCTTTGTCATTACACTTCTCTGTGAACACCAGGCCATTGTTCTTTGCGTCTTTTTTATCCAGACACAAAACATCGCCACTAGAAGAAGTCCCTGTTATTATCATCTTGTCCTACAAGATAAAGGTTTCCTGGGTCCAAACACTTATCATATCGACACATTAAAACAGAGTAAACATAAGAGAGACACAGGAGAAGGTGTATTTCACATGTTTACATAAAAGATTTTTAGTAAACATGAACTAATAAATTTTTTCAAATTGAATTACACATATTGAATTAAAAATGTATATATTGGAGGTTTGTGGTTTGGGGTGATTTTTAAAGAAATCACACCTTTTGCTTATCATTTCTATAATTATGTGTAATTTACTATAAAATGCATATAGAAATAGGTATATGGGCCTTTATCCCATGTTTACCCCTTTATCCCATGGATATGACTCATTGGATAATTTTTTCATAATCCACAGTTGTGACGTCACAATGGTTTTTGCGTTAGCGCGATGAAGTAAAATAAAGTGGAGTCCTATATAAAACAGTGTAAAACATTGGTTGTGAAGTATTAAACATGGGATAAAAAGAATCTCCCATGATTTGTAGTTGGATATGACTTTTATCCAACTCGTTGTGTGTTTTTATCCCCTCGCCAAGGCTCGGGGATAAAAAACACACAACTCGTTGGATAAAAATCATATCCAACTACAAATCATGGGAGATCCTATATTTATATGGTAGCACCACTATTTTTACAGCATTCACCATAAAAGCATAATGTTCAAGTATTGTATCAAGTCTAAATTTTGAAATATGTTTCTGAATATAACAATTAAAGAAGAAATTTCTTAAATGTCTTTGCCAAATATAGGATACTTTACATATTAATAAATTTTATTTTTTACCTAAATTTCTAGTTAACAAGTCAGTATCAAGTCTGTTGAAAGTTTGACCTTGGTTAACCTTTCACCTTTGACCCCTACCTTATCATGTTTCCATTTCTGATTGGCTGACCCTGTACAGGGTTCCAATGGCACATGACCTCCCTCTGATATAACACTCAGACAGGCCTCTTCTCGCCGGAGCTCATCATTTATGCTCAAAGAAAAAACCTGAGGAAATTCAAAGTACTATGGGCCTGAAAAAACTAAACTTAGGAGTGCCTAGACAGCATTATTTGATGCATGTTCTTTCCACCAATCAGAAAATGTACCTCATTAGCACTAGCTCCATTCTGACAGCTGTACAACCCCATATCAAACACCGTCTTCTCGTCCTTTTGTAAGGTGTCCAGACAAAGGTTACTGGATGGATTTCTCACCTGTTCATTAGAAACACTCTTTAATAAGAAATAATATTACAAATTTCACATTATCTTCACTATCTTTTCACCTTTAAAAAAGATTAATCAAACAATCAAAACAATTTTAAAAATATGATTGTATATCTATCGCTTAAAAGAAACCCAGACAATTATTCAATTTATTAATTTGAAGTATATACTAAATCCTGATATCTTTTCCAAATTCCCTTTAGTTATAATTTTACATATTTTTAAAGATATTTTTTCCCTTTAAATTTACATCTCAATGAATGATGCAAAAAAAAAATCTTTTTAAATTTACATCTCTGAGGATGATGCATGTAAAAATTCCTGCATTAATTTAATATTGAAGAAAAGGATATAATCTTTGTATTTTTACCATTCCCCAGGCGTGGACATTCTCGTCGGGTATAAATTTTTCTGGGTACACATTGTCCAGGTACCACTTGAAGCTCTTACATTTCAGCCTCTTTCTGAGTTCAACACGTTCAGAAATATCTCCGTAATCCTGACCCTATAACATATTCTGCGCCGTCTTAAACATATCACATCAAATAGAATTTAATTCACTTATCAATATGGTGGAATAGAATGTAACCTATAATTCTGGCTCTAATTTTTATCCCTTACTGCCTTGTGGAAACAAGAGATGTTTGTGAAACACCTATGCTCGTACATGTACCCAAAAAACTTGATCTAGATATTTTTATGATAAATCTGTATACCAAATTTCATTTCAGTATGTGCAACCTCTGTGAAGAAAGTGCAAATAATTGTAATTTTTCTAAGTCCAAGGGGCATAACTGTCAAAAATTGCTCGATTGTACCCAAAACAGAACTTGACCTAGATATTCTTATGATAAATCTGTATATTAAATTTCATTTCATTATGTGCAACCTCTGCAAAGAAAATGAACGGAAACTGTTGGTGGACCGACCGACAGACAGACAGCAGCAAAGCAATATGCCCTCCCTTCTTCGCAGGGGGGACATAATAACAATTATAATTTTTACATAATTATAAACCTTCTGCTACTTTACAAAGCTCAATCTTGTTCTTACTTTACATGCGTATGGATTGCCACCATTAAAGCCTGCATTAGTCTCGTCCTGTACAACTTATCAATTGATTAATTAGGATCTGCCTTGTTAATTATATTATCTCACCAGTAAGTCTTTTCTGTGAGTATAAAACAGCCTTTTATATTCATCCATCCAGACTTCCGCCAGTCTCATAGAATTTATACCATGTGTGTCCTTATTGCCTGTGATAACAAGGAAACTGTCAATGACAATATGAGCCTCGTGATACACTAACAGTTGAAATTTAGTGTCTCCATCATCACCAGTGATAAAAGAAAGTGATTCTGCACAACTACAGTCAAACCTTATCATCCTGAACTTGTTGGGACTGAGAAAAAAATTCTCAATATCAGAGAATTCAAGATATCAAGGTTTAAATACATAGAAGTTGGAACTTATAACTCTTTTTGACATACATTCATGGTTTTCAAGATATCAGTGTTTGAAATACCGAAGTTCAACTGTATTAGTTTTCTTCATATTGTTTAAATTTTGCTTGCAATTGCGCAACTAGCAAATTCTGGCCAACTTCAAATCACTGGTCTCTGTTTTATCTACAGGTTACATGCATATTTTAGAGTATACCTGGAAATGTATATGGATGACTTGCTCTGAAGATGTGACCCACTCTGGAACAAGGAATAAATTCTAATTTTCCACCGCACATCCACGTCTGAAACAGATTGAAATAAATACATAAAGATATATTTTACAAAAATAATTTTTTAAATAGATGTAATATATCAAAAAAGGGTTGAAAGCATGAATTCATAAAAAAAATTTATAATGACATAGTACAAAAAGTATTAAGTCACAAGTAACTATGTAATATTAATCAATAATTTCTTCCTTAAGTAATCAGTTAATTCTTACTTAAGTTACCAGAAACTTGTTCTAAGTTACCAGTACCTTTTCCCTTAAGTTACCAGTAGCTTCTTCCCTAAGTTACAAGTAACTTCTTACTGATCTGATAAGATACCAGTAACTTCTAACTTACGATACCAGTAACTTCTAACTTACGATACCAGTAACTTCTTAAGTTACCAGTAATTTCTTTCTTAAGTTACTTCTTACTTAAGTTACCAGAAACTTCTTCCCTAAGTTTCCAGAAACTTCTTAGTATGTAAGTAACCATTAATTTCTTACCCTGAATGAAATTTCCAGATTTTCGCCGCCCCAAACATCCATTCCGGGGTCATAGGCTCCGATTTCAAAGAAATACTTCCTGTCCGCAGCAAACAGGCCTCCCGCCATTGTGGGTGATCTAATCAGTGAGAAAGACATAAAAACCTGATACTTAATATAACTTAAAAATGCATATATATTATACAGATTAGTTTCAAGACTGGTAGTTAAACTGAAAATTGAAATGACAGCTACATTTTGGAAATTAATTTACACAGTTATATAGCAATATTATAGTACTAGTTTACCATCAGTTACAGTAATCAGACTTTGTGTATGGACTTACAGTATCTATTTTGTTTTTTATAGCTTTTACATAAAGGTTAATCCTAATCATACAGTGGAAATTAAAAAAATTAAAATGAAATTAAAAAAATCATTAACTTATAACAAGCTATAAAGAATTTTGTACACTGTGAAGTTTTCTACGTTTATTAGTGATGGTTATATATTCTATACAAGGAAAGAAGAATATCTGAGATCAAACCAGGTTTTATTTTTATCAATATCAGCATAAAAAGAAACAAATAGTTACAGAAATATTGCATATAGTGTAATAAAACAGCTAAAACTGAAGCCAACTGATTGGTAACAAAACCATTACTGTTGTATTTAAAGACTCTTGCATTCTCTGTATGTGAACTCTATCAGAAATCCAGAACAAACATTATATTTAATTTAAATGGCATGATTCAACAATAACACATATAGAAAGAAAAAACTTAGTTCCAGGAAGGCTACCTGGTAGTAAGACTATGATCAAGCTACTGACTAAACCCCTCATTACATATTACATTGTTTTAAAAATGTATTAGATGAAATGTAACCTTGACCACTGCACATGCTCCATGACCTCTATGACCTTACTAACCCTACAGGGTCTGTGTACTTCCTGTGAATTTTGTCTCGGATTGGAACATCCCTCCAAGTAAAGTGCAGGCTCCAGGAGAATCCACCAACCTGGTAACCCCCATTTTTGGAATATTCCAAAGTGCCTGCATCAATGGCATCCACAATGGGACAGATGACACTGTTGGGAGATACCTTGATTCTGTGTAGGATTGGCTCAATCCTGAAGAGTTCACCAAAGGGACATAAATCTTACACATCAGGGTTATGTATAACAACTCTAGTGCGCCATGATCTCTGACTCTGTACTGTTTGTTTCCTGTATTTAATCTCCTCAACAAAAGTTGAAAGACCATATGTATTTACACATTAAGATGTTTTCATCTAATACAATAGTTTCCTGTTTTGGACCCCCCCCCCCCCCCTCACACACACAATAACTTCTCATTTTGGACCTCAGAAAACGAACACTAAAGGCACTCGGAGAAAAAAACCAAATCCATTTAACAGTCCTATGACTTAATTTTCTGGTTTTTAAAACTCATAAAATCAAACATCTGAAAAGCCAAGTGTGTATTTTAATGAATTTCCCATGATAAAAGTTTGACATGTCAAATTTACATGAAACATTTCACATGACTTCACGTATGTTCTTTTCATGTGAAAATTAATGTGGAAGAATTTTGGTGATTTCTCACTTTTAATCTCTCTTCACATGAATTTCCTGTGAAAATTTAAAATGAAATTTCATGAGCCATATTTGCATGTGACAATTAGAGCTTCAAATCTGATTTCTATTGTTCCTAATTTAAGCGTAACTTGTGTAAAACTGACCCATTAAAAATGTCTGTGCCTGACATTCAAAGAACATTCTGTGAAAAAAAAATTAAAAATAAATCTTCTCATTCCAACCTTGTTTTTAAACCACCTGCTGAAATGAAACTTTTAATTTATAACTGGAAAGAAGAAGAATTATAGTTGTTCCAGGAATTGAACCCAGTACCTCTTGACTACTAGTCAGTTGCTCTACCCACTAGCTGTCACCTACATATATGCAGGTCGACCAAAACATTACATTTAAAACAAATATTCCATAACACCTATCTCAAACTATTAAACAAGGACATGTTGTTTAATTATGCAAATGTCCTAATTTCAAGAATTAAATTTAGGGCAGAAATGAAAAGACTGGTTTATACAAGGGCATTAATACACATCACTCCAAAACGTCAGACTCTGTCAAAAGTTAAATTTTGTTCCCTCATCAAGACAACTGACATTAATGTAACAAATGTGTCAACAGAAAAGTTGGTTGTATATAATTACTGATGTAATAATCTCACATGATGTGGTAGTCGGGGGTCTTCAATATATATAATTTACAAAGTCATTAATTCCAAGATCTAAGTTCCCTTACTTAGATGTTATAATCAATAGAAAATCAAGTACTTAACAAAATCCAATACTGACTCATTAAGACAATGGCAGGTGCTTCCTCTGGAAGAATCTAGAAATATGATACATATGTATAAACACCCAAAAGTATGATGTAGATTTGTCTTTAACCATCAGCAGGCAACATATAGAAATATAATTATATAAATATGTGTTTCTATAATAAGACAAATCACCCCATAATATGTGCCCCGGGGCATAATGACTCAATACATTGATATTATTTACCTATCATGATATTTTTGGAATTTTTTCATTTGAAAAGCTTTTAACCTTAAATAAATGTACAGTACATTTAATTACATGATCTTTTCAGGCAGAAGTCATTATGATCATTTTTTTTAAATCTTTAATTGTTGCACTTAATTAATTTATCAGGCACTAACCACTAAGAATAACAAGAGATCCCCCAAGAAACACCCAAACCCCTGACCCTGGAACCATCAGTTTTAATAATTTTGTAAGAAGCACCCTTGCTCATCACAACTATGCACTCTGTTTATCTGCTCAATACAAAGGAGCAGACAAGATTATTAAATAGAATTAATGCATTTCCACTATATTATCAATAGAGCTCCACCCTTACACCAGAACATCTGGTCCAGGGGTCATGAAACTCACAATTCTGGAAGAAACACCCTTGCTCACCATAACTACACTCTTAGTTTCTTTGCTTTATAACCAAGAGCAGAAAGAATATTTTCAAAGAAATTATGCTTTCTCAAAATAGAATCAATAGAGCCTCCTCCCTCCCCCTTCACCAGAACCCTGACCCTTGGCCCATGAATTTCAAAATTTTGAAAGAGGCATCTTTGCTACTCATAACCATGTACTTAGTTTGTTTAAATAATACCCAGGAGCAGAGAAGAAGATTTTCAAAGATTTAATACATTTTCGCTATATAATCAATAGAGCCACACCCTAACACCAGAACCCCAAACCCAGGGCTAGGGGCCATGAAATTCACAATTTTGAAAGAAGCATCCTTGCTCATCATAACTATGTACTTAGTTTTTTTTAATACCCAGGAGAAGAGAAGAAGGTTTTCAAAGAAATAATGCACTTGAAATTCACTATATGATCTATATAGCCCCACCCTAGCACCAGAACCCCTGACCCTGGGGCCATGAACAGATGGCAACAGGTCACCTGAGTGAGTGACTCAGGTGAGCTAAAAATTGGAAAATATCAAGTTAGTGCCGGTTTGAGATCATCCAATTTACATCGGAAACTACCTTAATCAAGTTACAATCATAGTTAAATTTTTACAGACTTATATTTCAGTAGGTATTTTAAATCTCTAAAGTCAATCAAATCAATGTTAGTAAAATATAGCAAATTGTCAAAAAGCGCATGCTAGGTTTGCTGAGGCTATAGTTTTACAATACACCACCAATACAGAAATGTGTTTATGTACAGATAATCACACATGCTCAATATACTCAAAGCTCCATTGATTGAATCAGATTTTTTTTACATACTCACGAAATGCATAGAGTGCAGAAAATGCATATTTTAAAATCATAATTGAATTCTGAATTCAATTATCTGTACTGTAATTCAAATATTCAGGAATTAAAATACATGTAAAAAAAAAAATAATAATTTTATCAATCATTGATTAAAATCTTTTTAACTGTAAGTCAGATGATTTTCAGTGGACATTGTAAGAGCCCTTGAGTATATTGTAATATATGGTTACTGCATTCTGATGGATTTTAGTGGAGCTACATGCATGGATACCTAATGGGTGCTATGGCCGAAGACCGTCGATCTTGCTCATGCTTCGGAATCGGTCTCCAGGAGAAGTGGAGGGACCACCAAAACCCTCCCACGGAGAACGACCCCGTCCCACCGTACTGGAGCGTGTTCTTGTCGATGAGATCAATCTCCGGACACAGGACGGCTGTGTGATCCTCTTTGATTCGAGCCAATAGCGGCTCTAGCCTGTCAGAACAAAATTAACCACCCGCTCAATGACGATGCATGCCAATGCATTAGATCATCACCAGTAACCATGGTAACATAATATAAATATGAATGATAAAAACATTGAGACCCAATTGAAGCCCCACTGCTAAGTGAAAATATTGTCCCAAATCCACAAGTAATACCGTATAAGGGGTATTTTCTGTGGTTGGAAATTTTTGCGATTTGACCCCTGAAAAGAAACAAATTAATTTGTGCATTTTCAATTTCTGTGGTTGCTTTATACTGCAAAAATTTATTTACGGAATATGAACACCAAATTCTAATTATAAGTATTTGGCAGAACATTGCTTGTTGAATAAAGGTGCATGAAGAAGTGGTACAAAGCTCTTCTATATTCAAGTTAGTCTTCATAAACTATTTTAAAAATATTTTTATTTCAAACACCCGTAAGCATAATTCTTTTTCTTAAAATGAAGATATAAAATAACATTAATTTAAAACCAGGTTAACTGACATTCGCACCCTTTATCAAACTTGCACGTATAAAATATCTGAATATTAAAGAAATATTTTGGGATTGTAATTTTTGCAGATTTATCCTATCTGCAAAATTCGGCAAAAATTAGACCGCAGAAAATACCCATTATACGGTATATATAAACGTATACCTAAATGAAAAAGTGACAATTATGTGCCACGTACTAATGCCAAATACATGTAATAAGAAATTATGCCTGCTGTCTACATGTTCCAGGACATTGAGAAACCCAATAAAACATGAGCCACAATGTCTGACTGAGTACAAATAATACAACAACTTTCTGATACAAGGTACACATGACTGCTGAATTTGATACAGTGAATTTAATAGCTGTAGCAAATACTACTGTAACTTGGAAGGCTAAGGGTGCCATCAAGTCAGTGGTGACATCATCAGCCAATTGATTTGGAATGTGTCTGCAGCAACCATCATAAAAGAAATGCCATGTTCTGTATTTACAATGGCAGAATAGTGGAGCTTTGAGAAGAGTTCAGGACTTGCATGGTACATGGTTTAAATCTTGACTAAGTTATTTTGGTATCATGGTACATGCTACACACTGCAATTTTGATAACTGTCAATCTCAAGACTGAACATCATAAACCAGTTTTGTTTTTTTTTAACAAGAAAACAATTTAAAGAGTTCTATTGTAGCCATTTTTATATCCAAAATAGTCAATATGGCTTCACTTTTTTTTTGATTCATTAATTATTTGATAATTGACTATGTCTCTAGCATGACTACGGGTAAAACACAGCTACATAATCATGACATTTATTCTCTTGTTCATGTCAAACTGTGACACATAACCATAATATTAACCACAAAGTAAAGCTTTCAATTTGACAGAGAGCAGGTCTGTTTACAAACAATTCACAGACATCAGAGACCATGGGCAAAAAACTCAAAACACAGCACACAATGATTTTTTTGTATCTCTTAGCTGAAAATTTTCTTGTGTATGGAACTTACCATCCAGGGCCCGCTTCACAGTGCGAATCCAGGAAAATCAGCACGTCCCCCGTAGCAGCTTTGGCCCCCGCTAGACGAGCTCGGATCAGTCCACTACGCTCCGTCGTACGGATGATCTTCACAATCCCATCAGGCCAGGTGTGGGCTACATACTCCCTCAGCTTACTGCCAAGTTCAGCTGTAAACAGAGAGGAGAAATATATATATGTATATAGCTCAGCTGTAAACAGAGAGGAGAAATACAGTATATATGTATATAGCTCAGCTGTAAACAGAGAGGAGAAATACAGTATATATGTATATAGCTCAGCTGTAAACATAGACAGTATATATGTATATAGCTCAGCTGTAAACGGAGAGGAGAAATACAGTATATATGTATATAGCTCAGCTGTAAACAGAGAGGAGAAATACAGTATATATGTATATAGCTCAGCTGTAAACAGAGAGGAGAAATACAGTATATATGTATATAGCTCAGCTGTAAACATAGACAGTATATATGTATATAGCTCAGCTGTAAACGGAGAGGAGAAATACAGTATATATGTATATAGCTCAGCTGTAAACAGAGAGGAGAAATACAGTATATATGTATATAGCTCAGCTGTAAACATAGACAGTATATATGTATATAGCTCAGCTGTAAACGGAGAGGAGAAATACAGTATATATGTATATAGCTCAGCTGTAAACAGAGAGGAGAAATACAGTATATATGTATATAGCTCAGCTGTAAACAGAGAGGAGAAATACAGCATATATGTATATAGCTCAGCTGTAAACATAGACAGTATATATGTATATAGCTCAGCTGTAAACGGAGAGGAGAAATACAGTATATATGTATATAGCTCAGCTGTAAACGGAGAGGAGAAATACAGTATATATGTATATAGCTCAGCTGTAAACAGAGAGGAGAAATACAGTATATATGTATATAGCTCAGCTGTAAACAGAGAGGAGAAATACAGTATATATGCATATAGCTCAGCTGTAAACAGAGAGGAGAAATACAGTATATATGTATATAGCTCAGCTGTAAACAGAGAGGAGAAATACAGTATATATGTATATAGCTCAGCTGTAAATAGGAGAAATACAGTATATATATATATGTGTATAGCTAAGCTGTAAACAGAGAGGAGAAATACAGTATATATGTATATAGTTCAGCTGTAAACAGAGAGGAGAAATACAGTATATATGTATATAGTTCAGCTGTAAACAGAGAGGAGAAATACAGTATATATGTATATAGCTCAGCTGTAAACAGAGAGGAGAAATACAGCATATATGTATATAGCTCAGCTGTAAACATGTGAAAGGAAAATGAGTTCAGTAAATAGCTAAAAATATATAAGAGAAATACTGTATAATAATAATTATGTATATAGTTCAACCATAAACATGTGAAAAGGAAAATATGTTCAGTAAATAGCTGAAAATATATAGGAGAAATTCAGTTACTGTATATGTATATACATGTAGTTTAGCTGTAAACATTTGGAAAGGAAAATATGTTCAGTAAATAGTCAAGGTGTAAAATTGTAGATAAGAAAGTAAGCTCAGATAAGAAACAGCTGCTGTAAAAGACTGTGAAAGAGAATACAGTACTTGAGTTCATGTAAACATATAGTAACTTACAATTAAGTTGTTAACATGTAGACAATAGTGCACAGGATATGGCTCAGCTGTTAATATTTTAATCAACTGTAAACATTGGTTATAGAATGCAATGTTATAGAGATTCCCTGTAAAACATGTACTGTACACAAGACGATGGAGTTCAGCTCAGTCGTAAACACTGGACAAGAGAATACGTAAACAGGATAAAAGTTCAGAAGAGCCTAAAAATATGAACAATATAATACTATAAGGCTCAGCTGTATTATGTGATTGACAGAACAAAATAACATTGTACAAATAACGCTGTACAGCTCAGCTGTAAACACATGATTGACACTAACAGAACAAAATAACCCTGAATAGCTCAGCTGTAAACATGATTGACAGGGAAAAAAAACACTGTACAACTCAGTTTTAAACATATGATTGACTGGTGAAGAAAATGCTATATAGCTGATGAAATATGTAATGATTCCAATACTCCCCCAACACATTTAACCCCCATTTTCCCTCCCCCATCATTTCCCCACAAAGCACAAATTCTTTTATAACTGAAACAGCTTGAATGATACACTGATTTAATCTTTAAGGAGAGACACACAATGTGATATCATATGCATTTTACAAAATGGAAATTTTATCAAGATGTCTTTTGTCTCCCCAGTCAGAACTTTGTGTAAATTTTTCAGCTGTAGACATCACGACTTATTTTGATTCTGAGCAGGTACATGAACTAACTATACAGATGCATTATGTTGACAAAATCTGCCAAATATTTGCATGGTGACAGAGGTGTTTTCACATAGAAAGAAAAAATTATGCAAAATTTTGTAGAAACTAGGTGCATCCATGTCTTGATATGGTAATACGCATTAATGCCAGTTCATTTCTGAAAACCGAAATCTTAAAGCTGAGAAAGAAAAAAAATTGATAATCATGAATATATAGTGATGACTTTGACATTATTTCACTGATAGAATCATTAGGATAAGATAAACCATGCTTTAACTAGCATGGCCAGGGGAACTGTTTCTACCTGTTGTAACTTATAAGATACAGGAATCTCACTGCTGTAGTAAGAAATAAGTCTGGGAGTCTAATTATACAGTAAAAACTGTGTACCAGGTAATCCAACACCTGTGCAATCTGTTTCACTGTGAATTCCACCCCCTTATAATGTAAATCCCCATCTTACTGTTTTCTATGGTCTTTACATTGTGTTATTATCTGACCCCTATTTTAATCTCCATCTTAATGTATTCTATGGTCTTTACACTGTGTTATTATCTGATACCCTGTCTATTCCGACTCAAAATTTGTCTCCCAGTGCCTGTCAGATTAAACAGGTTTCACTTAACACTGCAACCAGGCCACTAACCAAGTGTGCCAGATGTTAAAATAAATTTGATTTCAACATGAAATAATATTGAATTCTACAGCAAGTAAAACAGAAAATATTCGGACAAGGGAAATAAAATGATAGGACACCAACAGGATCAACAAAATTCTAATTTTTCTATTTAATATAAAAAAAAAGAAAGATGACACTAAGAAGCCTATGTTTACATTTATCTATCCATTACTTATATATTCAGTGTCCTTTCAAACATAGGAAACAGTACAGGTTTCTGTCCCTTAGGTACTACGGTTCAATGTTGACAGCTTGGATAATCTTATTCAACAGTATGTACCAACAGTCCATCAATAACCTGTGTAGATCTATTATTCATTAATTAAACATTGATATCACTTCCTTATCTATGTGTATCTATGTGTACCTATGTGTATCTATGTGTATCTATGTGTACCTATGTGCACCTATGTGTATCTATGTGTATCTATGTGTACCTATGTGTACCTATGTGTATCTATGTGTATCTCTGTGTATCTATGTGTATCTACGTGTATCTATGTGTATCTATGTGTACCTATGTGTATCTATGTGTATCTATGTGTACCTATGTGTATCTATGTGTATCTACGTGTATCTATGTGTATCTATGTGTACCTACGTGTATCTATGTGTATCTATGTGTATCTATGTGTATCTACGTGTATCTACGTGTATCTATGTGTACCTATGTGTATCTATGTGTATCTATGTGTATCTCTGTGTATCTATGTGTATCTATGTATATCTATGTGTATCTATGTGTATCTATGTGTATCTATGTATATCTATGTGTATCTATGTGTATCTATTTGTATCTATGTGTGTCTATGTGTATCTACGTGTATCTACGTGTATCTATGTGTATCTATGTGTACCTATGTGTACCTATGTGTATCTATGTGTATCTATGTGTGTCTATGTGTATCTATGTGTATCTATGTGTATCTATGTGTACCTATGTGTATCTATGTGTATCTCTGTGTATCTACGTGTATCTATGTGTATCTATGTGTACCTATGTGTACCTATGTGTATCTATGTGTATCTATGTGTGTCTATGTGTATCTATGTGTATCTCTGTGTATCTATGTGTATCTATGTGTATCTATGTGACTTGCAAATATTCTCTGAATGGTAGAACAAAAATATAGCAATTAACCAGTTTATTAGGCCACAGAACAGTTGAAGCAGGGAAAAGGGGGGGGGGGGTGGTATCCATTTCAGGGATGGAAACTTGTACATTAATTTGAACCATAGTTCATGGAACAAAGAGCCATTTATTTTATCAATTATATATTTTTTAAGATCTGCCCTGTCAATATAGCCTCTATAGATTCAACTTACGTCTGTCCGAGTAATCGTCCAATAAGATGACCTCATGTAGATACTCTGGAGGTGACCGATTGACCACACTGTGAGCTGTTCGGAGTAAAGGGGACCAGGCCTCATTATGGAAGATGATGACAACACTAGCTGTGGGTAGGTCCCGAGGGTATCTCACACTGTGACACCTATATATATATAGAAAAAATGTAGGCCATATAAAATATCTATATAAATATCCAGGGTAGGGGTACACACACTGCCTGTGGGTAGGTCCCTAGTGAACCCTCACACTGTGACACCTATATATATATAGAAAAAATAAAGGCCATATAAAATATCTATATAAATATCCAGGGTGGGGGTACACACACTGCCTGTGGGTAGGTCCCTAGTAAACCCTCACACTGTGGCACCTATATATTATGGAAAAAATATCAGCCATGTCAAACATGTTAAATATCTATATCTACATTTGCAAATGTTTTCTATTATATAACACTATTGAAATCAAAGCGTATCTATATCTGTATAAACAAAGGTTCCTCGTGTCAATGTTCAACGTAATTTCTCAACGACATCATAAAGGGTCGATGCACAATCAATAGATCAAACTCATGCTGTTGAGTTTGAAAAATAAAACATTTCACGCATTAAAAGATTATAATCAGGCAAATATAAAATATGAATAAGTCACAAATGTAAATATAAGTAATAAGGTATCATTTTAAAACATCTATCGAGATATAAATATGGGTTGGTACGAGATCAAATATGTAACATAAAGCCCTTCGGGATTTATGGAATTTGATCTTGTGACGAACCCGAATCTATATCCCGATAGTTGTTTAAAAATGATACCTTATTTCTTAAATAAAAATATCCAGGGTAGGGGTACAAACACCGCCTGTGGGTCCCTAATGAACTTCACACTGTGACACCTACAGAAGGAGCAAAAATAAGTTTCTTACAAATACATGTATCAGGAGTTACTTCCCTTGAGTGTGCTCTTGTTTGTTGAAATTTGATATAGTCCCAAATCTTGCAACATATTTAGGTACAACAACATGAACAAGAGTTAAAAAAATAAAGCCATACTCAAACAACACTCACTCACAAGACATCTTAATTGCCAGTGTAATTAATTTTCTACTTATATCCCCTAACTTCATCTCTTTATTCTGAAGAAATCTACTGTACTGAAATCTTAAGCTTCTCTGCATCAATTGTCACAGCATTGTTCCCAGCTTAAAGACTGCAGACTTTCATTTAACAAGTCTCCAATATATAAAAGTTTCTCCCTATAATCATGATAATGACTATTGATACAGAATAAATGACTGAAGAAGCAGCTTGCTGAAGACTGCATTTATCAGTGTTTATATGTTATAAATTCCAAAAACATATATGTGTACTCAATTGCAATGTTCAAAATGTGTGGGTTTTTTTTTATGTAAACAAATACACTGTGAGTTATCACAAATAAATACAAGTACATCTTGATTAATATATGCATCACTGAACAGAAAAGATACATTCAACATGATATGATTTAGATGCAGAGGCATTTCCTTCTCTAACAAACATTTTACTTATATCTACAAACAGAAACTTGGAAAGAGCTGGGGACTGAATGATCGAGGGATCAGGAGTTCTAAAAAAATATATCCATATGAATCGTTTAATATCAAATTATCAATTTTTCAAATATTTTCTTATAGTCGACGTCGTCATGATCATACTGTTATAAACATAATGTTTACATGATTTTATGTTTAAGAAGCCAATTAAATTGAAAAACAGCTTTTTATCATATTTATAAGCTTAGGAGATTAACTAGTACTATATACCTGTTAGTACAGAAGGTTGATTAAACAAGAGTCTGTCTGTCATAACATGCAAATCCTGCCAGCTTTCATTAATTTATTCCTTCTTGTAAGTGCATTAATTAAATAAGTCGTAAAAAGACATCAAGTAAAATTAACATACATGAAACTCAACCATCACTTCAGAATAATGTTTTGCTTAAATCCACATTTACCCCAAAAAATATATAAATCTGAAATTGTATCACTTAAATCTAAAGTAACAAGTTGACATTTGTCACTTTGAGCTATAAGCATAAATATATGACATCATGTTAAATATCTCTGCCAAAACTAAAACACTGTTTATTACTGTTATTATAACATCATCATCTTCATTAGCATTTCTTTTATAGCAATGGCTTAATTATGTTAATAATTTACATCTTTAATTAACACATCTGGATGCATCTGTCACTGACACAATATTAAAAATGTGTATTTCTTTTATTTACATTCACTTTTCAAATCTAGTTAATTACATTTTCAACTTGATAATTAACTGTGTACAAAATGGGGTCTTGGGGGATTTTTTAATGAGCAGTTAATTAAACAAGTTAAAATGCCTGAAAACCTTATTTGATGACATTTTCATCGAGCAAAGAGTTTCAATAATCTACACTGCATGCTTTCAAGTTCTTTATGAGAATTTCACAAGAAAATTATTTAAAAGAATTTTAACAAATACTTTATCTACCAGAAATGTTTCTAGAAAAGCAAAGAGAAAACCTTACACAACAACAACAACAACAACAACAACAACAAAAGTTTCAAAAGTTTCAAAAGAAAGAGTGAAACATGGCAAGATAAAATTCTTTACCTTGAGTCCCTAACGTCGGGTATAGATCTGTCTAATGCAATCTTATCACTCGCTATAATATTAAACGCTTCTTTTTTAAACAGAGAATCTGCTAATGTCTTCTCCTCTCCCTCCAGAATCACCGCCCGCCCTTTCTCCCCCGGACCCTTACGTTTATCCTCCTTGGCGCGGTATTCCACGAATCTTTTCCTCCTGACCTTCAGAATTTCTTCATCGTTCACGGAGATTTTGGAGAAGCTGTAATAGAAATATGACGTCACAATGACCAGTGCCAGCACTGTCAGGATTTTCCAATCTAAACGTTTTCTCCTACCACAGAGACGTGGCATCTTGTGTTTATCGTTTTGTTAAAGTGAAAGTAAGTCCTAAGATTTAAAACCGGATACGTAGTAGGGATACTTTTTTTCCGGATTTGTCATCATTTCTTTCTGTTTCAAGTTAAATGTGCAAGTGTTGAGGAATTATTTCCTCTCCTGAAACATCAAAGGATCAAAATCCAGTTCCTGTTAATACAGCAATAAAATCTGTTCTTCATTTTATATGAACAGTATGATGCCCAATCTAACCATGCAACTGATCTAAAAAAAAAAAAAAAAAAAAAAAAAAGAAGGAAAATTCTAAACTGTCAAAACTCGAAAATCCTTTTTTGGGGTGGGGGTTGGGGGATTGGACCTTTCTCTTACTTTTTGGTGCATTTTATATCAAATACTGCAATTTGCAAGTGTTCGACTTTAAAGCAACAAAAAGTAGAAAGGGGGGGGGGGGCAGTATCTAACTGAAAATTTACTTATTAAAACTAGAGCAAAAGTATATATTTATAAAAAAAAATGTTGGGGGGGGGGGGTCTACGGTTCTGCATGTATATATATCATAATTATGGTGATCCTAATTGTATTGTAATTAAACCAAGGGAAATAACTCTAAAATTTGTAAAACAGAATGGACAGCTTTCCTTTTCAGATTGTTTTGGTGTCGGTTAAATATAGATATAACGTGTAGGAATAGCCAAATACACTCATCCCGTTGTTTTTCCTAATGGCCCTACGCAGGTGAGTTAAGGCTAAGTTAAGGCATTTCTATGCAAATAAACTAATTAAAATGCCTAAGGACTATATCTATTATACAGAGAAAGTTAAAACTTAATAATTTAATTTTGTTCGTATTCAAGCCTCTGATTGGTTAATATCCAAAAAGGAACACAAATTATTTCTGTATAACCTGGTTTGGTATGGGGACACACCCCCCTGACAACCAGCTGAATCATCTGTATCCATACAATCCTCTCATTTCCAGTCCTCGGGATTCATGGAAAATTCCAGATATAATAAATGTACCTTTAACTTCAAACAATAATTCGATCTTACCACATGTAAACAAACAACAAGGCTGCTAGGCCCATGTATCAGTTTTTACCTCCCCTCGCTTCCCATCACCTCCGTTACTTCCGTTACTACGGTTGTATTATTGAGCGGCAAATTTGAACTAATAAAAAGCAACGAAATTTTACACCCAAAGTTATTTAATGATTTTAAAATTAAATTATAAGGAATGACTCTAATTCTTGGCCAAATTATTCGAGTATAACCTGGTTTGGGTCAGTTTACGCTGTTTTATAATCCGCTTCGCGGATTATAAAGCGTAAACTGACCCAAACCAGGTTATACTCGAATAATTTGGCCAAGAATTAGAGTCATTCCTAAATTGTGTAATACAAACTTGGTACCCACGACATGAAATAGCCAGTACACATTATGACGTCATATTATGACGTCATTGTTCTTTACTACACAAGATTATAATGGACATCAACAAAAATGCTTCGGCGCAAGGGCATGCTCTATTTTATTTAACTGAATCAAGGTGTATTAAGAAGCAATATATTCCAAAGTTTGCTGGTATTGCTGCACAAATATCAACAGCTCAGTTGTATAATTTCTATTCGTAAAGTTTTCAGTTGAATAAGGGTAAAAATGTACCGTCCGGTATAAGTTTCTTCAAATTCTGATCAAATGAGAAAATGCCAAGGATTTGTGCAGCAGTTTTATTAATCAATAGAATATTCTCCTTAGCATTATACAATTTTTATATAAAAATAAATAGGGTAATCCCTTGCGCCGAAACTGTTTTGTTGATGTGTGATTTATTACCTCAGTAGGTTAGATCAGTGACGTCATAATATGACGTCATAATGTATACTGACTATAACATATCGTGGGTACTAAGTATTCATAAGAAAATAAATCAAAACTTTCTCTGAATAATAAATATACCTCTTATGCGTTTTTATTAAGCTCATTTGCATAGAAACGCCTATACCTAGCCTTAACTCACATGCGTAATGTTAATACGAACTGAAATTACATCAATTTGTGACCCTCTATCATAATAAAAACTAAAGTGTCAATAACCGAACCACATTCATCATTAAATTAGATGTTATGAGTGATGATTCAAGAAAAAAAATGAAATAGAAACCCCTTTAAAATTCTTCCTTTATCCATGGTATTTTTTGGTTATCAAGGATTTGTTAAAATCTGTTCTCTAATTTTTATGTAAACGTGTGGACCGTTAGTCAACCAGAGGAACAGGTAGACAGACAGACAGACAGACAGACAGACAGAACGAAGGACAGACAGACAACTAGATAGACAGACAGAATGACTGACGGACGGAGAGACAGACAAATCCATCTTCAACTTTCTTAGCTTGTGTTTCAATTATTCAGTTTTATTTTAAGAAAGTGATATTCAAGGCAGAATGCCTATGAAGGATTAATGTAAAAATAAAATCCTGTAATTCATAGTTTTTGGGTATATGAAATGCCTTTTTATCAGGTCAGAGCCATTGCTAAAGGTGATACACAATGTTGTCATTGGTACTTTCCACTTTAATTATTAATTTTCTAATAATAATTAGTCTTGATAAGTAGGGTCACACTAACAACTATATACTAACAAAATTCCTAAAGCACCATCATAGTAAATCTACCTTTTCAAAACTTGTTAAAGAAGTATCTGATATATAGATTTACTTTAGATAAAAGCAATGCGAAACTGATAAGTTTCTAAAAAAAAATAACGAAGCATATAACCATTTCATAGAAATGCATAAAATCATGCTCACATTTTAGAAAAATAGGTTTACAGTTTCTTTTTGTAATTGTGTTTTTTATGCTTGCATTCATTAAATACCCAGAAAAAAAACAAGACTGGATCCGCAGCGTTTGACTATAAAAGAGCTTGCTTGGGCAGTTAGTATGATTTGTTTGGATAGTTTTTTTTAATTAAATAATCCCAAAATTGTTGTTTCGTAAATAATTCTTCAAAAGGACAGATTTATAGAATCTTTAAACAAAACTTTGGATCTGAACATTATATTGATAAGTTATCTCCTAAATTTAGAAAAATATTTATAAAATTTCGAACTGCAAATCATCATCTGCCAGTAGAGACTGGAAGATGGTTCGGTATACCACTGTGTGATAGAATCTGTACACTTTGTAATAATAATCAAACTGCTGATGAATTTCATTATATCTTAGAATGTAAAACTTTAGCTGATGTAAGAAAAAATTACCTGGGCAATTATTATTCCCACAGACCTAAAGTTATTAAATTCGTGGAACTAATGTCAACCAAAAACGAAAAAATGCTGAAAAAACTATGTATGTTTATTTTAAAAATTTATGATGCTGTCTGTCCTCCTTGATATATTTTCCCCTCTCTTATTTATTTATTTTCTTTTTCAATCATATGTCATGTTTTTTGTACCTCTGACCAGATTGTATATAATGTATATATGTTGTTAATGAACCCCATGTACCAATAGTTTGGTTTGGGTGAATAAATTGAACTTGAACTTGAACTATTGGCTGAAATATCCTTAAGGAGAGGGATGTCACAGCTCTAGGTGACTACTAGAGAACATGTTAGGCACATATCACTTGATATCATTTGAAAGACACTGTTTTTGTGGCCTTTGCAGCTTTTCTTAATGCTTTCGATTAAAAAAAATGGAGTATATACATGTATTTTCCATAACGGCATCATTTTTGGGGGTGGGGGATATTGACGTGGAGGTGCAAAAAACTGTTTGCGGAAGGCAATTTTAATGATCTTTTCATTCTTTTAAGTAGATTGATTTTAAATTAAAGGTCGCCTGAGGGTTTATAACATTTTCTTTTAATATTTGTCAGCCTTTTTAACAGTAAAACTCTTTGCGTTGCCGAGTACAATTTTAGGCATATTGAATGGTCTTCGCCGACCAGGAATTTAATTAAAAAAATACCGGTATGTGTTTTTATGCCTCCATGTACTTTTTGTCCTTTGCCTTTTTGTACATGTACAGACAAAATGTAAGAGTACGAAGTGTGCATTGTCATTGAAATGTATATTTTAGATGTACACATTTCAATACCAGTCAGAATATGTACAGGCTGATATCGGCCATCGTAGAAATCAAGACATCGGCAAACTTGACTGCAGTAGACGAGACGACATGATAATCAGATTTACTAGAGCCGCCGACAAGGAATTGCTATCCACATTTTAGAAATTAAAAAAAAAACTTATTTTTTGTTATACCTGTAGAATTTAAGAGAGTGATTATCATGAAACTTTTTAGAAGAATAAGTAAGAACTCTGGTGCACCCGTTTCGGAGTTTATTTGCAAAATTCATTAATTTATAAGTATAGATGTAAATTTATATCATAGTTGGTAAAGATAGCAAGTTTTATCTCCAAGTGCTCATGAATTCTGAATTTTCCATTAAATATTGACATTATATTACAGGGAAAGAATACTGTAATGTGGGCCAACAGGATGGACAGTGAATTATAAGTCTTAATGACTGTCATGACTATGGAAAAATGCTGTAACCTTAAAGCTGATGGAAGATGATCTGATTGCATGGAATTAGAAATTCCTTGTGTTTCTACTGACCAAGATCTTCTTATGAGTGCATGGGGACTGCTGTGGACCTTCTCCTTGGAGCATGACACTTTATTCATAAACGGTACTCTTCAATATCATTTCTATGATTTTTTGTTCTTTCTATTAATAATCTAGTAATTAATTCCAGTGTTATGTCTCCTTCCATCACTTTTAATTTGTATGCTCCCAAGATCTTAGATCTGTCCATATATTGTTTTCAGCCTATCTCTTTGTTTGTCTGAATACAAATACCCTGGCCCAATCTTTTGAAGTAAACAACATGGAGACTTCACATCTGACACAAAAGGTATCACAATCTTGACCAAAGGTAATTTTAACAAGGTCAAAGTCACAGCAAATAGGAGTGGGAACTTTTGTTAGAATACATAATTTTGTAATAAACAAACACAGGAAACTCACTGTCATAATGAGCCGTAATGTCTTCCAAGACTTCAGTTTGGACTTCCTTTATTAATCCTTGTATCTTCTCCAATGGTTCTGTGGATTTAAAATCCTGTGTCTTTTACAGCCTTTTTTCTGACAACTGTTTTCTCTTATCATCTATAAACTTAACTTTTTCTCTAGGTAATCCAGGTAATCCTTACCCTCTTTTGGTAATAAATGGCTATATTCTTCATTGACCTCTTCTTCAGTCAAGGGTCTCTCAATGTAATCTCTCACATCATTAGGATCACCCTTTTTTGGGGCATAATTGGTAATATTCTTCATGAGAAATGATCTCAATAGTATCATCTCTTTTTATTTTAATTGGTATACCTCTGTCTACATCTTTCTCTCTAGGAACTCTCTTTTCAAACTGAATTTTATTCATTCCTTAACTCTTATTCTTTTCTTTACTGGAGGTGTTACCCTTGGTTATGAAAGGCAATAACTGATGTTACACCTTGGATTTATACCTTTTTGTCTATATTTAGAATTCTATTAAGCTTATATTTCATAAAATTTTCAATAAAGACATTATTTTTTTCAGTCAAGCATTCTCTATGGAGAGCTTTTTGAAATGGTGTATATCTACTCTCAGAATGGAGAACGTCTAACAGATTATGCAGAGACTAACCTCTCCTAGAACACCTATACAAGAAAATAAAACAGGAGGTGGATGGAGGATTAAGAAGCACATAATTAAATATGATTTCCAAAGAATTCAGCCAGTATGATCATGAATTGTAGTTTACAGGATGAAAAGGAAAGGACCCAGGATTGTACATCTTTCTAGATCTGCTCCCCTTCGTATCCTTCACATACTGTCAGACACCAACTATGGAAAGAGATTGTCTCGTTTAACATAATGCATTGGTACACAAAAATATCTTTAAATTTCTAACAGGGTTCATTTTCCTTTATATGGAAAGCTAAGTTCTGTTGATTTCAATTTTTTTGGAACAAAGACATACTAGTATAGTATTAAAAGTATGATGTGTTAGAATAGTATATGGAGTCCTGTATGACTTTATTATTTCTGTTCTAATCAAATTATGAGAGTTACATCTTCGTTACATTGTAATACTTCCGAAATAGGACACACACCAGAAATTCTTGAAACTTTCTGTACTGTTCAGAAAATATCTGAGTATCAGGGTTTAACATAAAAATTCCAAATAATTTTTAAAAAGACAGAACATGCATTTACTTCTGTGTGAAGGTTTGTTTACAGATATTCCAAAAGAAAACAAGCACAAAGAGATGATTTGTTATGTTCTGTATGTGCTTCAGGTAAACAATTTTTTTTAAAAGTTAACCCTAACATTTATTTTTACATTTTTATGGGAAAATTTTTCACAACTTTGAAAAAGTAGTTGTACTGTGTGATATGGTTTGTTTAAAATCTTGTAGACTTTATAGTTGTACATGACGTGTTATGCATCTTACATATGTAACCATTTCAATACAGGGGTGTTCAGCATTTATTAGGGTATTTGATTATGTAATCAAGAATTTGATAATACTCAATTTAGAATATGTTTGAGCGAATGAGAAAGGAAATCATGTTTTAAAAAATGGTTTTTACTATGAAGGAGTTAATCTATATATTTAATCTACAAGAGCATTAAATCTGTATATTTACGGTATTTCTGTATGAAATAAACTTGCATTTGAGCATTTTTAGACACTTGTAAACATTACTTTAACCAGTTTGGAAAAAAAATTGATTATCTTTATGTCAGCATATTATTTCTTGTAAACATTTTGAATAAATGAGAGAAAAAACAATTTTATTTGAGTCACAGTTTTTTTTAAATGCAAATAAGAAATATTGGCAGTTGGAAATATTTCACAATGTAGATTATGACAGTTGGAGCATAATGATTTTACCCTTAAAGAAACGATTTCAAATTTCAATATACAAAGCATGTTTAGTCATGCAATATATAGTTCACTCTACACTTGCCAAAAAGTAAATTGTATTACTTTGCGGGGTCAATCCAAAGGTCAAAAAGGAATGAAATAATATTTCTCTTTATGCATCAAACATGTAGGTATTGTTGCAAATAAATTCACTGTGTTCAGTTTTTGTTCTTTTTCTATGTATGGATAGGCCTAATCTGGGAAATCAAAATACGGAAGCAAATGAATGATGTCAAATGATTAAGGTACACACCAGAAAGTTACAAGGATAGAGAATTCTGAGTCCCCCCCCCCCAATATGTGCGCCGAGGGATATAACATTGAAAAATGTGGATTTATCTTTTATGAGTGAGACTATTATGAATCATGTGCTCTATGACATTTATGATTAAGTATGGCATTAAAAATATTTTGATACAATTATATGAGCAGTTCTCAATCTATGCAGCCAAAATGGAGGAAATATTTTCTTTATTGACATAAAGTAACAAAGAATCCCTCAACCCATCAAAATTTTGCCCTTTGAAATAAAGGAACCTAACTTGCTTTGTTGAACTGACATTCATTTTTTGTGTTTGGTAGGTAGATCAATGATTTGTGACTAGTATATTTAGAAATTTTTATTTGAGAGTCTTCAGATTGTCCCGATATATTGGTCAAGATAACTGCATGACATCAATTAAATTGTTCATACAAACCTTACCCCCCAGGCGTTAACTGTCCAAAGTGAAAATTCTTGTGGGGGTGGGGGCTGGTGAGTGAAAGTGGATGGGTAGAGAGCAACCAGCATCTGAATCAAAATTTACAGCAAAGAACTTTACTCAGAACTCCCCCCCCCCCCTCCGCGGTCTAAAGGCCTAAGAAGAATACATGTTACTTACTTTTATAAAAATAAATTTATGAATTTGAAAATGAAGATTTGTTAAATATTTCTAAATCTATGGATTAAGTCATCAAGAAACATTTTGTATATGTAATAAAAAAAAATAATATATTTGTACTCTAAAGAGAAATTGAAACAGAATTGCGAAATTTAAGAAAAAATGATACTTTTGAAATTTGAACCTCTCGCAATCTAATATAAACCATTTCAAATGATACATAAAAAGGTGTATCAGTCTTAAATGATATTTATTGAAACAAAAGAATTACATTATCGATATAACATATAGTGCATATTAGAATACAAAAATAGGAAAAAGGTGTGTCAATCCCAGATTTAAAAAGAAAAAATGGAAAGGGGGGGGGGGTTCCATCCCCCAGATGCATGTGAATTTCATAAAAATAATAGATAACTTGCCTTACTACTTAAGCCTCTACAAACTTTTATTTAGAATGGGTATTCGCGGATTTCTGCATAGGCTACGTAAATTACATCATTCTCAATGTAGCTTGTACACAGTGCAATATTAATATACAGGAATGAGCTTGAATGCCAATATTTTTTTTTTTTAATTTTTTTACTGTATATGAAAAAAGCTGAGTTTTGACAGAATCCACAAAATCTCTTTCTCCAAAAGCATTTCCGTCAGTACGAAAACATTTCTTTTTCAACAGTGAAATATTGCAGATCATACTTGTCACAGGTGTTGTTTTTACATTCAGAAATGCAAAGTACTACGTGGCAGCACAATTAAGTTCATCTTTTTTTAGAAATCAATTTACAAAAAATATCAAATTTGTCATATTTGAACGTTCAAAATACCATTAATGTTTAATTTTAACTAAGTTGGCTATTTTTCAAATGTAATGAGCCATTTATTCCATTTTAATATGTTTTCATTTCAAATGCACCTTTATGTACCTTCATTGCCATATCGTTTTGAATATTAATAGAGAAAAAGTTAGCAGAGAATAGAAAAAAATGAAATAAACAAAAAAATCAATGTTTGATGTGAAATATATTTCACAAGAGAGTTCTCTTTTATAAATATTTATTAGTGCGATATCCAACTTCAAACATCGAATACCCATTTAAAATGCTATTACATTTTCAATTTGTCAGCCAATTAATAAGATGTTTGTATCTTTTTAAAAAGTTTATCAATTCCCAGTGATCATATAGATATTTAGTTATAATTCCTGGAATGTCATCAGAATATAACAACGTACTTAAAATAACGAAAGTTTTTAAGATTAGTCCAAAATATTCAAAAAGAGCTGAGAACTAGAACCGAAAGGTAAGAAAAGTCCGAAAAATAAGAGTCGAAAAATGATTCCCAAATGATAGTCAAACGAATAAAAGAACCAAAGATGCCGTTTTCCGGCAAACAGGGTATTTTATGCTCAGAGGGTATTCATGGTCCCAGATATAAACGGACTTTTTATTGGCTGTCTTACCATTGCCTTGCCATAAGCTCGGCCCGTAGGTCTGTACGTTGACCAATGAACCCCAAAATGGCACCACCCTCCAATCAAGGTATACCTTCATTAGTATTATTTATGGGCTCAGTCCCCATCTCTGCACCACAGGAGTTCTAGCCCTAAGCTCTTTTACTTATCTACTTCAAAGTTCCCAATTTTATTGTTCTTAGTCAAGAATCTTAACAGTAACTTTGTATTTCCGTTCAAATTTTTTCCCTTAGTATCGATGGACTTGATTGGTCCATTCTGATAAGTTCCATTACAAAAGAATTTACAAAATTATAGCTCATTGTACCAACATCAAAATCCAATTTCTTCTAACAAGATAATTATAGTTCATGATGTTAAAGTCTCTTTTCCAATTATAATATCACTGCATGTGGTACACTATTAATGTCCATCCTTATTTAATAAACTTTCATTTTATTTTACTGTCACTTATAAGTTCACTATTAATAACTAAAATGATTGTTTACGAGGTTCAAATAAAATGTCCGTTCTAAACCCTATAGGTTTACAAAATATTGTTTTTAAAATAAAGTTTTCATGCAAGGCAGTAAATTTGTATTTTAAATTACTTTGGTGATGGATAGTTTATATAATTGCTCTAAATTTAAGTTTTTACAAGTAATAGCTTTTGAAAAAGCTTGCCCGTCTTAATCAATCAATATCTATGGAACGTATAAGCAAGAGAAGTGCTAAACTTTTCCGTCATCAAGGAACGACATAGTTGCGATACTTCAATTGACTTTCTCAAATACCATAACCAGATATTACAGATTAACGAATAGTTAAGACATACTACTGTATGATTATTTATTAGTTAGCCCACGGGCTGACTAGTTACATAAGGATGAAACTGCAAGTGCGCTTGCGTAGATTGGAATTCTGGGGAAAATAGTTAGAAGAGTCGCTCTAAAGAAATTCATATTATTCTATTACCAGAGGGCTAGCTTCTTCATGCACACTCTCTGGTCAGTGATAGTTTTATGAAACGGCTTCTATTTATAGACTTGTCTGTTCTCCGTCCTTCACGACGACGAAGTAAATTGTGAACAGTTTTAACAAGAAAAGTTGTCTTGAAGTGTTTGAGACAAAAATGCTCCAATGCTGCTCTAGGACGCAAAGTATATAAATGGCCTATACACTTCATAGCTAGAGCAAAATAGGATATTAATACCCCCCCCCCCCCCCCCCAAATGTAGAGTTTTAAAATCGTTTAAAGTTTTTCTTTTCAATCGATATCAGGACCTTTCTCATATCTTCTATTAATAATAACGTGTTTTTAATTACATGAAAACCAGTACATATCATGATGTCTTCTTCATTTTGCCAATTCTTTACTTAGAATCTTACGGGAGTGAAGCCCATTCCTCTACAGGTACTGGCCTACACTCTTGTCACTGTATTAAAAGGAAACCCTTGTTCATCACAAAGCATTAAATAATACGCTACTGCCTGACTTTCTAAGCTTTTTAAAAAAACTAACCTTGTAATGTACGTTATTTAGATTGTTGATTGATTGATTGTATGTTGTTTTACGTCCCATTCGAGAATTTTTCACTCATATAGAGACGTCACCATATACCGGTGAAGGGCTTCAAATTTTGACCTTTACTCGGCACTCAGGGCCATTGAGCAGTGAGGGATCTTTATCGTGCCAACGCCTGCCGTGACACGGGGCCTCGGTTTTTCAGGTCTCATCCGAAAGACCCGCAACTTTCACTCCAAAGTGCCGAGCGCATGGCAAAGGAACAGTTGCTACCTATTTTTTATCGACTTAGGTCTGTCGCGGCCGAGATTCGAACTCACGACCTTCCGATCACGGAGCGAGCGCTCTACCGTTATTTAGAAAAGGTGGACAAGAAGGGATGTCCCATTTACTAGGTGGAGGGAGATTTTTTATGATTGGACTAGTCCACTTATGGGATAACTGGGAAATAAAATAGCAAGAATAATCAGCAAACCCATTGCCTAGTGTTGCCTGTCCATATAGACCCCACAATGTGTTTTTTTTAAAGAGATGAAATTTGCTGTTAATAAAAAATCTGAAGCTTAAGAATCAGGTTTAAAGAACAAACATTTATTTCCATATAAGTTAGCACACCCATTCAATAGAACAATCCAAAAAAAAAGGCACGAAGATAATTGTCTTGTGACATTTGGCGCGAAATGATTGTGTCAACCTTTCGTAGAACAGTCATTCTACAAAAACATGACCAATTAAGAATTTTTTATGTCGCTTACAAATTTTCCGTTGTAATATTTTTACTATAAATTTAAAGGTCGATTTCAACTCTAAGACTTAACATACACACATGGTTTAGTAAATATTCACCGATATATATGCAGTTAAAGTTTTGATATGAACGTAATGTAATGTTGAAAAACGTTTTCCACTGCAACTCATTTATTTACAAATTCCAAGATGAAATTTTCAGCCGTAAAATCGTTCCGAATAGATTGCAATGCATGTAAAAAAAATTTCTTTTATCCCATATAAAAAGAAATCAAACCACATCTCGCAAAGAAATGCATGGATCTCCTTTCATGTGAAATCATAAGCATGTCGCTTAAAATCGATTAACTTCCGTAACGATTTTATTTTAAATTTCACGCATAGATCTAGAATGCAGGTTTCAAAAAGAACTGCAACTTATCTGAAACTGACCACGGAACCATATATCATCGATTCTAGTTGCGAGTCAGCTATTTTAGACGATTACATTTTCGACATAACAAAATGAATTAGACAAAAACAGTTGTCTCTCTTAAAAATTTAACTTCCATAACGGTAATTCAGGAAAGTTTTTGCATTAAAGGTATAAATTGTTTTATTATTTTGGGAGCGAAATGCTTCAAACTTTTGTTTAATATCCTAAAACAAACTTTGATTTTAACTATTGAAGAAATTTTAACTTTTATTGCTGGGAATTAACTTCCGTAACGATATTTTTCCCGAAAATTTAATTTAAATTCGGATTCATGCAAGACTTC
Organism: Saccostrea echinata; assembly: GCF_033153115.1. Lineage (NCBI taxonomy): Eukaryota > Metazoa > Mollusca > Bivalvia > Ostreida > Ostreidae > Saccostrea > Saccostrea echinata. The sequence continues at coordinate 10,337,466 of NW_026889795.1, read as the reverse complement.
AAGAATCATACTTTAGCGTTCTTTACTGAACATCAGAAACGAAAAATTGTTCAAATTCAGCTTTATTTTAAAAATAGTAAGGCTTGATCAAGCATTTACTTCCGTAACATTACCTTAAAATCAATGGTATCTTGAAATTGTTGTAAAAAGTTAACGATAGCAGATTTGTGGACAATTCTTTGTTTTCAAGTTCACTGATATGTCCTTAAGAGAATTATGATATTCATTTTGCTATTTGAAACAATTATTTTTTTCATGTTTTATACTCTGAATTGGTCCATTTATCATAAAATGACTGAGAAGACAAATGGACTGATCCAGTAGTTTAGAAACGCAGAAAAAATGTTACACGGACATGTAAAAAGAATCGCAAAGAATAAACAGGTCATTATTTTGTATCAGTAATATGATTCTTTCTTCTGCATACTGTATTTGTTTAAATGCAGGTAACAAATTCTGATGTAAATCAGCTTGCAAAAAATCTAGTTCACTAAGTATGATCGCTTAGTTTCGGATTATGAAAATATTAATCCTTATACTGCCTGACGCATGTGGTGTCAGGCAATAAGAACAATTAAAATTCGAAAAAATAAATAAATAAGTAAGATAAAAGGAGAAGGAAACTGTATCAAATTTCCTTTAAAAAGTTAAAAATTGTAAGGTTAATATGTATGTAACAAATAAATCTTGAAAGCCTCAGTCTTTTTTTTTTCCTCAAAATTCATATACCGCATGTGTACATAAATTAACGTATTCAAAATTTAGCGCAATCACCGGGTATGGAGTGGTTGGCGTAGTCATGATTAGCACTACACATGTAGCGCTAAAAATAAAAATTAAAAATGCTGTAAATTTAAAATGCTGTACTTACTGTCTATGAGTTATTGTAAAATTTTAATATCCTACTCTAAATAATTTTTAAACATCGTATTAGATTAATGATATTCAATTATCGTGTCCACTTGGCTGAAAATGAGCCTTACGGTATTTATTGTGCGGTCATAGTTTTATCATTGAGCAATTAATTACCATTTACTATTAATTATACACAATTCACTTAAGATTTTCTAATCCAGAAGGATCAATTATGTGTAATTATATATGTTAGAATAGCATTGTGTAACTAATACCGTACGTGCATGACGAATATACATTGTCGATGTTCACATACAGAGTATGCGGGTCGACAAGGTTGAACTGAATGGTCCAAGAGACAAAAACCAAACCCATTTTATATAAAAATTAATTTAATTAAAAGTGAATTTGGGAAAAATCACATTATACATAGATATATATATTTACATACATTAATATATGCCTATTGCCTGGTGAAATAGATGACGACTAAATCGAGTCGATGTTCGAGGCCTGATAAAATGGCAGTTCGAAGCAAGTAATGAAAAAAAATCATATCGTATTCATTTATTAACGGTAATCATGAATTAGCGCATCGCTGTCTGCGCCAAAACCGCTAAATTTGAATCCCAGTTTTTTAAGTACACATAGAGTATATTTTTTGAAAATTTATCTCTAGTTGAACTTTCGAAATCATTTGTTGTTGAAAATCTGTGTATTCATTTGCGTTATTGCGTAAAGGGCGCAACGCCACTGACGTATATGTTCTCTTAGTCGTACTAATTTACGCCCGAATCTACGACTTTTTGAGCTCTGGGATTCATTAGTCTTATCTCAGCTAGAGTGCACAACATTCTCAAATTCGCAATTCGCTCTACGGCTACCTTTTTATTACATTGCGGTTTAAGGTCCGTCCTGCCTCTCTCCCTAGTTTTTATGCTACAAAAATAAACCCTATTCAAAATTTTCGCTTATCTGAAATACAGAGGGCGGACCTTTTATTAGCTGCGTTTTAAGGTCCGCCCTGCAATTTTGTCTAGTTTTTGTGTTTCGGAAATAAACCTTGTCCATAATTTTTGCTTTCTAACAGTAAAATATCTGAAATACAGAGGGTGGACCTTTTATTATTCTGCGTTTTAAGGTCCGCCCTGTCATTTTGACTAGTTTTTATGTTACGGGAATAATCCCTGCTCCATCATTTTTGCTTTCTAACAGTAAAATATCTGTAAAACAACCGTTTTTTCTTTAACCTCCAATATGCCAACAAAAGAATCGACGCGGCTCATATAAGTAATATTCTTAATCACAGAAAAGTCCAGTCTTGTATTCCACCATATTTCAAGTTGAAGACTACACCTTGTATTCCCTACAAATATACATCGACTATTGCTTCTAAAATTTTTAATTCCAAGAAAACTTTACAGAGCCTGGATATCGAATATCTGAAACATAATCCTTCATCGTGTTCATGTTCATCTTCACCCTATAACTATAGTCCTGCTGGACACGTATGGATTTTATAGAGGATTACGCCAGGCGTTGGGTCAGGCATGAAAAAGAAGACCTTGACACTTTGTCGGAATGAATTAAATGTATCAGATATATTTTTTAAAATCTCGCATTAAACGATTGAGGGGCAATATGAAAAACCACCTATCCTTTTGTATTCAATAATTCAGAAGTGAAAAAAAGAATTTTAATAACATAAGAAGAAAACACTTTCTGTGGCCTTCAACTCGATATTTAGATATATCGACGACGTATTGTCAATTAACAATGGTTATTTCCATTCTTATGTCGACACAATATATTCCGGTGAGCTTGAGATAAAAGATACTACAGAATCTGACACAGCTGTTTCATATTTTTATATTGTATTAGAAAAAGACGTTAATGGTAATATAACAACAAAGCTTTAATAAACGTTCAATCGTCTACTTCCCTTACTTATGCAGCAATATACCCTGATCACCTGCATACGGGGTTTATATCTCTCAGTTGATTCGATACGCCAGAGCATGCTCTACGTATGAACAATTTCTAAAACGAGCTAAGTTATTGACAAACAAGTTGATGAAACAAGAATATCAGCAATCTCGTTAAAAGTCATCATTTCGTAAGTTCTGTGGTCGATACAATGACCTTGTCAGCAAATACAATCTATCATATAGTCAAATGCTGACTGACTTTTTTCATAATAATTGTTAGGTCATTATTTACACACTGAATTGTCGACGGATTTTTCCGTTATTTCCCGATCATGACAAGGAGCACACGGCGGGTATGACCGGTCGGCATAGCACTTTATCCCACCTATGATGTCTTAGAGGTCCGTGTTTGCTCTACTCCAATTTTTAATGTTTAATGGACTTTTAAGCTCGAAACTGTTCGTAATCTCCACATATTTCATCTGAAATACAGAGGGCGGACCTATTATATTATACTGCGTTTTAAGGTCCACCCTGCCTTTTCTCTACTTTTTATACTACGAAAATAAACCCCTAGTTTTATGTTACGAAAATAAACCCCGTTCATGATTTTTTTCTTTTTAAAATATCTGAAATAAAGAGGGCGGACCTTTTATTATACTGCGGATTAAGGTACGACCTGCCATTTTGACTAGTGTTTACGTTAAGGAAATAATCCCTGTCCATAATTTTTGCTTTCTAACAGTAAAATATCTGAAATACAGAGGGCGGACCTTTTATTATACTGCATTTTAAGGTCCACTCTGCCTCTTTCTCTACTTTTTAATAAACCTTAATCAAAATTTTGCCTTGAAAGAGTGGGATATCTGAAATACAGAGGGCGGACCTTTATGAGCTGCGTTTAAAGGTCCGCCCTGCCATTTTAACTAGTTTTTATGTTACGGAAGTAAACACTGACCAAAATTTCTGCTTTCTGACAGTAAGATATCTTAGATACAGAGGGTTGACCTTTTATTATACTGCGTTTTAAGGTCCGTCCTGCCAATTTTCTAGTGTTTATGCTTAAAAAATAAACCCGGTCTATAATTTTTAATTTGTAACAGGAAGATATCTGATACACGGAGTGCAGACCTCATTCGTTGCATTTCATTTCCGGAATTTTGCATTGCTTTTTCGACAAATTTTATTTCAATTTCCGACAATTTTTATTTTCATTTCTGAAATTATTATTATTATTTTTTTACATTTCAGGATTTTTTATGATACCTTTCAAGCAATTTTGTGTTTACCAAGTAGGTGGGAATAACATTTAACAGCATATAAATATTACACTTATTTTAATCCACATTTTCCGAATAAAAATATTACAATACACCTTATGTAAATGTAGCACTAAGTCCAATTAAAAGATTTGCGTTAGATAATTAATTAATTATGCAAAGGCAAATCACATAAATGGATTGGACATTAGACATAGCTTATATAAGTCCTCTCCAAGAAGGTCAAGGTTACAAAGGAATTGACAATAATTAGGTGTAATGGTTTACAATTGATGATGAAATTGTTCATAATAAGTTATATTAATTTCCAATGTAAACTAGAAAAGGAAGAAATGAAGAAGATAAATTATACACAAGAGTTATTACTTAGCAATATTCTCATTATAAAATATAATGAAAAGAAAATAAAAGAGTGCAACAAACAATAAAAATGAAAAAAGTAAAAAAAAAAAAAAAGCAAGAGACAAATATGCATGGAAAGATACAAGAAAAAAAAATAATGAAATAAATAAATAAAATTGGAATAAAAAAACAAAACTGAATAGGTAAATAAAGAAAGTGCAAAAGACAAATAGGCAAGAAAAATACACTCATATACATTGAAAAAAAATTGAATGCTGAGATTTGAAGTAAGTATAAGTATCAAAATATTCAGAAATTTAATAAAACTTAAAATGAAATAAAATCAAAATCTCTTTGAAGACCTAATACACAGTTGGACTGCTTCAAAAATTGAATAATTCGTTTTATTTGGTAATTGCCTATAACCAAACAGCAAAGTATGCAAAATTTGATCGCGAGAGAGGGTTTTTAATTCTATTATACTCTGAAGACTTTCAAAAAGTATCATTCTCTGATTAATATAGGCAGGGCATCCTAAGAAAAAATGATAGTTATCCTGGCTTTGATATCCGCACTTATTACAAGATGCTATTTCACTTAAGTACTGATTAAACAGATGAGCATTTAAGTTACGAGATCCATTTCTTAGTTGACAGTGTATAATGTTTTCCTTGCGATTACCATAATTAAAGATCTTGACATTCTTCATTCTATCTATACAGTAGGTCTCTTTAGGACATTCTTAAAACTTGAAAAGGAATCAATACATTTTATTTCTAATGGTAACAACTGTTGAAATATGAGACTGTTCTTGATTGGGATATGACAAAAATCAAAATTTCCAATATTTCTAAGATTTTAATCATACTTTAGTGGTATTAAAGGTAGGACCATTTCCTGCAAGTAGAGGGGGCTATACCATATACAAGTTTATAAAATAACAAGAGTTTTTGTCTTTCTCTTCTCTTATTTAATGATTCCCAACCTAATTATAAATACAGAGCATTTCTGGATGAGTTTTTCCTAAGTCCTTTTATTATTCGGGCTGCCTCTACTTGAATATTTTCTAAAAGATTTGAAAGTTCCTGTGAGCAATTATCCCAGACAATACTACCATATTCTAAAATGGGTCGAATAAAAGGAAAATAGATTTTTAAAAATGCATTCCTATCTAGCAAATGTTTCAACATTCTTAATAGATTTAACCGAGAACAAGCTTTTTCATGCAAATTATTTATATAAGACGATCATTTGGCATCATTTTGGAAAAGAAGCCCAAGATGACAATGTGTTCTAGATTCGATAATATTACTACCATTAAACCAAAATGGACTTGGGGATGGTTATTTGAACTTCTTGAAAAATTTATGTTACAGGTTTTGCTACGATTAAAGTTCACAGCCAATGTCGAAGCCCATTTATTAATTTTATCTAAGTCAGATGTAAGTGTTATGGCTGCTGCATTAACATGATTATCTACAACTATAAACAGGGATGTATCATCTGCAAATAGCCTTGTATTGTTAACTACGGGTAGATTATCAGTTATGTCATTAATATACAGGAGGAATAGGAAAGGACCTCGAACAGAACCTTGAGGAACACCTGCAGATATAGGTTTGAAATTTAAATAGAACCCATTTAAAGCCACTTTTTGCACTCTGTCATCTAAATAATTCTCAAACCATTTCAATAATGTACATTGAATCCCATAAGATTCTAATTTAAAAAGAAGACCTTTATGCCAAACTTTATCAAAAGCCTTTGAAATATCACAGAAGATAAATCTGACATTTTTGTCTTTGTCTAGGTTAAATAAAATTGTATTATAAATTTCAACTAATTGGTTGATAGTTGAATCATTTGGTTGAAATCCTGACTGGTATTTTGTTAAAATATTGTTTTCTAGTATAAAATTGTACAAACATTTAAAAATAATTTTTCCCACATAGGCGTCGGAGCAAATTGAAAGTGGAGTGGCTAATTGAAAGGGGGGGGGGGGGGCTAAACCAACGAAAAAAGGTAAGCCTAAATTTTCAATGCCTATATTATATCTATCTTTGCGAAAAAGTGGGGGGGGGGCTAAGCCCCCCTAGCCCCCCCCCCCCCCCCCGGTTCCGACGCCTATGTCCCATAATCATGCAAACTGTACTAGTAAGTGAAATTGGCCTATAGTTATTAACTATGTCAGGACTACCTGTACCCTTAAAGACTAATATTAGCTTGCTTCCATATATTTGGTAAACGTTTTCAAGCGACTTATTATAAAGTTTTACTAGTGGTTTACAAATGAAGGAGGATAATTGTTTAAGAATCTTTGGTGCTATTCCATCTGGATCAGGGGGTTTGCTTACATTTAAATTACTCAATTGATATGCCACATCTTGTTCAGTGATAAATATGTTTTCAATGGTTACTAGGGGATGACCAGGACCATGCTCAGACAAGGTTTTACTTTCGTCAACTCTAGAAATACTTGTCTGAGTAGAAATTATTTAATGCTTCTTTCTTTTCTAATGGATGAAGTAAAATTTGACCATTTGATTTTAAGCATAGGAGGCATAGGTTTATGTTTGTTTGAAAATTTTGCAATCGATTTTGTTATTCGCCACCATATACCTGGGGGTATATCTTCATTAAAATCTGAGATGTAAGTTTTTGCTTATATTTTTCTTCAGCATTTCTGACCATAGAGATTACCTCATTTCGCAATTCTCTGAAACGATGTCATAGATATGGGCAATTCTTATGCTTTGCTTTTCTGTGTATACGATTTCTTTGCCTTATTTAAGATGTATGCTATTATTCATGAATGGATTATCTCGTGGCCTAATTGTGACTACCTCTTTAGGTATATGTTCATCCAAAATAGCATCATACGTGTGTAAGAAATTATCATATATTCATTTATGTTTGTTGAATTAAAGACTGAGGAGTCCCAATTGACTTTGTTAATATCATTTTCAATATTTTTGAAATTAGCACCATCATAGTTTCTTATGGTTTTATTACCTATACACACCGCCAAATTTCACACTTTTAATCGTCCTAATCTACACAGAGCAAATCTTGGAGTAAAAAAGGAGCTCAATAAATGTGACACATTTTTTTTGTGGAAATCATTGCCCTAAACGGCACTGCTAAAAGGAGTAACAAATCTTGCCCTAGAGATGTATTGTAAAAAAAATTAACAACAGGGTTAACCTCTCTTTCTTCATATGATACGACATACGTCGTATAAACAAACTCTCTAATTTTATGTGTTTTCAAAAGTCAAGATTAAAACATTTTGCATCACCTGGACCTTTAAACGTAGGCGGGCCTTTTCTTATACGGATCAGACCTTTTCTTACATAAGGCGGACCTGACATGTTATCGTATTAGGTCGCCCGGACCTTTAAACGAGGCGGACCAAATATTATGCGACACCGGGCATGGTAGCCCTTTGCAGCAAAACCTATTACCTGGAAAATAATCTAGAACTTAAAAAGAGTAAATTCAGCTGTAAAGGTTTAAATAAAAACAATTTCAGCCACCCTCTGTCTTTATATATGTATTGTTCAATAATACCACGGCCAGTGAGACGAACCGCGGTTTCCGCGCCCGAAATAACACGATCTTTACTTACACTAAACGACGACAGGGACTGACTTCTTTTTATCCTAAGCGCAAGGTCTTGTCTGACGGAGTGTCGACAACCTGTCTTGAAATGGAACTCTGCCCATTGGACTAGTCCATTGTTTGTGTATATCCCCCCTTTGTTTTAGTCCTTAGAATATAGCCCTTCGGATGAGTCCATTATGGGGGGTCTAACTTCTATGTTAATTTGTTATGTCTCTATATATTTACTTAAATCTTATATTGTATGTTAAAGACAATGATAACAAAGATATTATTCATTGTAAAAGAAATTTTTTCCCTATATATATATATATATATATATATATATATATATATATATATATATATATATATATATATATATATATATATATATATATATATATATATATATATATGAAGGTTATAACCCGGCGTCCTTCCCACCCCTTCTTTTTCCCATCACCCTTAGTTTTTAGGTTTCTTGTGTTTTATTGAGGAGGATGGCGATGTTAATGATTCTGCTTAGTTTAGTGTTTGTGGTTCAAGGAGATTTTTCGAAATCTTGCCTATCTAAGGGAAAAAGTACTCCTCTGTGAGAAGGTTGAGGGTAATGTAACGTGTCAGAATGCCGCAGTCAAACTGCTAAATGCTGAGAGACTTGTAATGAAAAATCCCAAGATTGAGAAAGTGGACATCACCTGCCAGTGAATCTCCAAGCTGCGGGCAGTTGAAATCGTGAGATCAGGAATAATGAATTGTTCCGATTTTGCAAGGTTTTCGCTAGTCATCATCAACAGGAGAGTTTGTGTATACACTGTAAGTTCTTTTTTTCCGAGACTCGATGTAATTATTATATTTTTTTGTATTTATTTTTACTATTATTTTTTTTTTTGTAAAACTCATATTTATAAGACATAATATTTCATGAAGACATCCAGCACACCACGGATCGTAAAATCTCCAGCAGACTCGAAGCACTCGTCTTCAACAACTGCAGTGACTTCCACGACCGGACTCCATACAATGTGACGGTCTGACGCTTGTATTGGCTGGCAAGTTTAAAAAGACACAGTTCTGACGAAGGCGGTCACTCATGTTTTTCTCATGTAAACGATCAATAGGTCACCCGGAAATAATCCCTGTGCGCAGCGCATAATCTCTGCGTCCGCTCACGGATAGGTCCACCAAAAAATAGGAATAAGGTTTTGTGTCGCCTTTTCATAGGCGTCGAGAAAATACGACTTGTTTTGCGGATAGAGTTGGGTAACTAAGAATTGAACTTGAAAATTGTCTCTGGGTTTTTTAAAAAGAACGAGGCATTGACAATTTAATGAAATGACTCGACTGTACTTGCCTTGGGGAAACAAATTTTGAGAAATAAATATGACAAATATTATACACTTATTTCATGACTACGAGGGGAACAGTCAAACTGTTGTCCCGAGGTAATGGGGAAGACCTGGAAACTGTTGCCCGAGGCCGAAGGCCGATGGCAACAGTTTCAAAGGTCTTCCCAATTATCGAGGGACAACAGTTTGACTGTTTCCCGAGTTGTCATGAAAAGTATTGATATCGACATAATAATCAATAACTTTTAAAATACATCGACAAAAGTTTGTATTATTTTTTAAAACCAAACAAAACAAGATGAATATTTATCAAATTCTCACACCGATTGGTGTAAAATCCGAAAAATTAATGGGTGTGGTATTTTCATGCACAAATAAATTGAAAAAAACATGTAGTAAACAACATAATGATGTCTTGAAGATCTGAATATTACACGTTTATGGCAAAGATTTATACTGAGTGAAAGGGGCCCATATTTTCCCCAAATTACCCTCAGAAAAGGTGTTCATGGCCTCTTCTTTGAAATGATATTAAATTGAATATATATTTATATTGGTATCAGGATTACTTTTCAGATGATAATTTCAAATTGAATGAAAATGTTTCAATTTATATATTATTCAATATTATAGATGTAAAGTACGGGGAATTAATTATGACGTCATGCATAATGGAACAGTTCAGCCATGCAACAGTTCATTCTGTGACCGGGTAAACAGTTTGACTGTTTCATGATTTGCAAAAACATTAAAAAGAATCATGAAACAGTTTAAAATGCCTAACTACAATTTATATAGTAGGTTAGGTAATAAATTCATATGATGCACGTGAATAGTAAATAACTCCATATAATCAAAGGACTGAATGGCTCGGTATACTAGGTCTTCCAAAACGAGTAAGAAATTCCTCCAGGTCTTGTTTTCAGGGTAAACCCCCGTAAAATATAACAGATGAATTGTGATCCCGTATTTCCTAAAAGGCCGGTTGCCATTTTGAATACACATACACAATCTTTTTGAGCGGTTTTCATAGAATTCTTTGGTCAAGATTATCTAAGATTCGTTGCGTAAAGCATGTTTTGCCACTCTGACTGGGGCCACTCACAAACAAAGAGAAAGGCAACTTCAAAACGAAATCATTGGGATTAATGGTTTCATTCATTTATTTCTTTTTTAATCTCAACATTTGACTTATATACTGACACAAAGATGAATCACGACTCAATGTGGGGTATAAGAGAAAACGTGGATGTCAATTGGAAAGGAAAACAAAAAACCAGATGTCTCATTTTGTAATTATATCCAGGAAAAAAAAACGGCATTACGTTAAATTCAGGAAAGGGAAGCGAGATCTTTCCTTATCACTGGAGATGTGGGCTGTGATATACGATCTAAAAGAAACGATGTTGCTGTGTTCTAATTTTTGGAAACTAGTTAAAAATTGTTTTATCCGCAGAACTTCGAGAATATTTAACTTCATCGTATTTCGACCTTGAAAAAACCGGGAGCATTCAGAAGTCCGCTTCAGTTATGGCGACAAGTGAAAAAGAAAATAAATATAAGATCGGCCTACCCAGAATTAAACAATGGTTATAAAATCAAGATGTCTATTCAATGAATAGAACCGTACGTCGTCGCTTTAAGAGACCACGGGTTTTTACGGGTGGTATAAAAAATCAGTATGACGCCGACTTAATGGATGTCGGATTTCACTCCAAAGAAAACGATGGAAACAAGTATTTATTGGTTGTGATCGACGTGTTTACTCGTTACGTGTGGGTATGCGCACTGAAAAATAAAGCGAGCGCCAATGTATTAAAAGGTCTCAAAAATATTTTCAAAACTTTGGTTTTCCTTGAAAAATAAGAACAGCTGCCGGAAAGGAATTCACGGCGCATCTCGTTCAAAATTATTTAAATTCAGTCGAGGTTACACACTTTACTACTCAAGGAGAATCGAAGAGCAACTTTGTGGAACGCGCAATCAGAACACTGCGCAGTTTAATGCACAGATATTATTATGAAAAAGACGCGTTCGTTTAGATACATTGATAAACTACAGACATAGGTAACGAATTACAACCACACCCCTCATAGATTGCTGTGTTATAAAGCACCGAGTGAAATTAACAAGACTAATGAAATCGATCAAATTATTTTGCAATATTTTAAACCTCCTGTCAAGCGGAAAATAAAGAAAGTATCAAAACTGGCCAAGAAATTGCGATCGCCTTTTCGATTTAAGTTGGGTGATACTGTGCGTATATTGCATTTAAAACATGTGTTTGAAGGCGAATTCATGGAGAAATTTACTGGTGAAGTGTTTAAGATAAAATCCCGATTTTTGAAACAAAATATACCAATGTACAAGCGTTAAACGGGAAACAGTTCCCGAGTAGTGGCGGGGCGGCCTATGCTTATAAAGCTTACCTACAAAATTTGTTAAATTACGGGGAAGAAGCAAAACAATCCAAGCTTCAATGCAGCTTGTTTTTCAACGATAATGATGGTTATATGGATGTCGCGGACCCTAACGGCGCTTATTCCAGGTTGTACTCGCGCACCGTTTTCTGCAAAGAAAGTTTTTTTTTGATTTAGAAGGTCCCATTTTAGAAGATGTGTGTCGACTCGACCGTTTTGCATTGAACGGAGTAGACGTTGACATCAAATTGTTTAGAAAAAAACTCGTCGTTCTGTCTCATGTCCGCCGAGGCGGATCCGCAGTACAAAATTGTCTTTGATGACGTCATATTCCGGGTTTGCAGAGTATGGGTGTCGCCAGGTATCATAGTGGGACACGAAGGCTTTAGAAACGACTACAACCAAATATCCCTTGATTAACAAAGACGTTAAAGTAGCCTCTATTGCTGCAGGGCAAACCCGATTCATCTGTGATAACATTTATTTGACCCCGCTGTCCCAGTAAAATCGTTCTCGGACTGGTCTCTAAGGAGGCCCAGACAGGGAGTTATGTGAAATCCCTTTTAATTTTCAAACCTTTGGCGCTCGTCTTATCGGCGTATTTGTCAATAATGTGAGTGTCTACGGGCAGCCTTATAAAATAGAAGAAAACTGTTACATCTCCGCTTATCAGAGTTTATTTGATATTATCGACAAATCTCAAATCAATTCCGGGAACAATATTGATCGAGACGATTGGAAGTATGGCTACTGTCTTTACGGCTTTTCGTTACAACCCCAGTTTGGAAACACAGATACCCTTTCTTTAATGAATCAAGCAAGCGTTCGACTAGAACTAGCCTTCGAGCAGGCACTGACAGAAACCGTTTCCTGCATCCTGTATGCTGAATTCCCCTCTTTATTTGAGATAGACAATACTAGAAATGTAATTCTTAACTCTATATCATGAACGGATACCTCATTTCTGACCTATGTCGTTTAGATTTAGTTTTAGCTTCCCAGCTTGAGGGTGTATTTTCTCCGGATAATTTACCTTTGAATGTTGAACACTATCCCCGTGCTTATATCGTTAACACTACATTTTCTACTTAAGCCGGGGAACAATGGATAGGACTCTATTTTAGTTTGTCTTAACACTGTTACGTATTCGATAGTTATGGTAGGGACCTGAGAAGATTAGCGTCTCAGATACATTCCTTTGCTGCTCGCAATTCATTTTCATGCACATATAATACACTTCTAATGCAAAACGTAGCTAGTCAAACGTGTGGACTGTATTGTATATTATTCTTGCTACTCTGTAGTAATGAGTAGAATCTGCAATATATCTGTATTTCAACGACTCTTTTGTAATGACTTGACCCAAAACGACGTTTTTGTGTACCGCATCCTTTGTACATTATACAATCTTTGAGCTCTATCTCTCCCTCCATATAGTACAATAAACTGAGAACACCTCTGTGACAGATTTTATTTAATGATAAGAAAGAAATTATTGAGTGCCAGATTTTATTTAATGATGAGAAAAATATATATACATATAGTACAATAATTCTCAGAGTCTCTTTGCATAAAACGCCACTGTTATATACACAGTAAAAATATAGTCCAACAGATAAACAATCACTCTGATAATTAAGACAGTTCAGATTGAAAGGCCTGGTCCTCCATAGCGTCGCGCAGGTATTTCTCCCCGTCTGATTCTTCCCCGTTAATTTCCTCGAATTCCCTCACAACATCTTCCGGAATATTGTTCATACAATCTTGAAGGTACATGTCCCTCATTTCCTCCCACGAAGATAGGCATCCCATTTCCATGTGCTGTTTCTGGCTGGGATGATCCGTCAGGCATCCGTGGCAACGTTCCTTAGATTTGCACGAAATCACCTTCCGAATTTTCCTGATGATGGATTTCATGCACTGATCCATCTGCTTGACTTCCTGATATGTCTCTTGGAATTTTTCCCATTCATTTTCCTTGAGTGCGATGCCAAATTTGGTAGGAAGGGCTGGATCTACGTAGAAATTAAACACTCAAAGTCCACGATAATACATGTAACGTTGCTGTCGGGGAATTTCTTCGCCGTTTCCCGCTTGTTTCCTTCCTCGTTTCTCTGCAAGTCCCAAGTCTGGGCGTTTGATGAGTTTTCTCTCAGTTTTTTTCACATGCGCGTGAATTTCACTGATAATGTTTATTAGCACAACCACTTGGAGCCGGAGAAGGATATTTTCTTTTCCGGTTGGTCCACATTATTCAGTCTTATTCTCTTCTCTTTCTGGTAGATGCCAGTATTGAAAGTGATTCGCTCGCTCAGGAACATGATTAGAGCAGTACTCGAAATGACTAGCGTTAAGGTTTTAAATACTATCAAGGCTGTGATGTCATCGGTCAAAAGGTGTTAAACTATATGATGTCATCTATATCCAATCACAGTCCAACTTAACTCCTGGCGCATTTTTCTAACAGCTATGCCGTTCTTTTAACGAAATGTTCAGGTGTGAAAAACTCGTCGAAATATTCTGAAAATATTTCTCGAAAACAGTCAATGATATTACATTCCATATGGCATGTAGGGATCTCGTGCCACGGCAAATCCAGGTCCTCGACTGTTTGTCCTCTGTCTGTCCAGATTCTGCAATTGATGGCCTCTTGTTTTACAATTATATTACGCGCGATTCTCGATAGCAATTGTGGTCTTTCACTTTGTCTAGATTTCTTCATATAATAATATACATCTTCGTAAATCTGCTGCTCTCTGTCAAACAAACTTAAGTCCAGCGAGAAACTAGCTAGATCTCGCAAAGGAAGAACTTCGGTTAACATACGATACATGATCAGTAATATTTGTGTTGGTTTGCGTCTGTTTTTTTTAATTCAGATTCGCCATTATTGATTAGTTTTCTGATTTCCCACGATCTTATAAAAGAAGAGATAATATTATAATAGAAAACAGTATTTTATGTCGTACAAGTCGTTTATATAACGCATACTTGGGACAGTTACTGGTAACAATGACTTTTTCCTCACCTTCAGTTGATGACCACATTTAATTGCTTTTAATTGTTTCATCCCATAGGGGGTCAAGTATATTTTCCTATCTTTTAATACAAAATAATTTTGTTATATAACGGTATTCACGATTATTGATTCATTCCACGATATCTCAAAGGGTGATTATTGACTCTCCTGCGGAGATCTCCCGTTTTTTTTCTTTTTTTTTCTTTTATTAAAATCATAATAGGTCACAAACATATCATAATATCAATATCAACATCATATCAGATATTAGTTTTAAATAGAAATATACAAAGATGCATAAAGATACAATAAAAGAGTTGTTAATGTAATGTCTAGTTGAAAAGTTAACCGGAACAATAACTTTTTCTCACCTTCTTTTGATCGTTGTTTGCCTAATCAGATTTAATTAACTGACTTTACCTAGGAGATGTCAAATCTTCTTCTCTTATCTACCGTATAAGCAGCATTTTTAGCGAGGATTTAATTTTGGCATTATTAGCGAGGGTATCGAGATCGCTAAAATTAAATATTGCTAAAAATTAATTGCGTTTTATTTTTAATAGCTTCTTTAGTACGCACTTTAAAATCGCTAACGTTGATTCTCGCTAAAAATTACCATTATTTAAAGATAAATCGCTAAATTTGCGTCTCGCTAAAATTTCCACTAATACGGTATCCCAAATTGTATTGCATTGTACTTTCCTACAACTGGACACGATCACTACTAAGTCAGAAACGCACTGACATTCCCATTTTTTACTGATAAACTTAGACAATTACTGACAACGTGCTGTCTTTACTGCAAAACTTAGACAAGTACTGACCTTTTTACTGCCGGTACTGATAAACTTAGAAAAGTGCTGACAATCTTAGTCGGTGCTCATAAACTTAGACAATTACTGACCCGTTTACTGTCCCTGCTGAAAAACTTAGACAAGTGCTGACATTTACTGATAATTACTGTCCCTATTGTTCTCGCTCTCGGGGAGACTGCAGATGTGTGAAATTGATTTTTTTTTTAATTTAAAAGAGGGTTTATTTGATTCTTAAAAATTAAATAATTTTTTAACTATGCTCCAATGATATTTTTATTGATATCTGTAAAATAATCCATAACGAATACGATGTACAATCAATTATACGTGAATCAAGTTTAAATAATTATTGTGTGGAATAATTGTACTTTATCCCTGTTAAATCTAAATAATAAATAAATCAATTAATAAATTGGTTTTCATTCATTCATACCATCACAGGCGGATGCTAAATATCCCCTTTTTAATGTATTTTAAGGTATTGATTCCTGTAAACATCGATCGGAAATACATGTTTGTAATTTTTTTTTAATCAAGTAAAGTATATTCAGGCTTTTTTTGAACTTGTTGAAAAAAAGCAGTTCTTCAAGGAAGGTAACAATTACCGACAGAAATTGTTACAAATTAACAATGATGGAAATTGCGGTGGCTAATGAACTAGAGTGCAGAAGGACCGATGGTATAAAGACCTTGAATAAAATTTGAATTCTCAGTCGTATTCAATTTATTTAAACTATTATTATATATTTATGTAAGTCGTATTCAAATACATGTAATATTGAACAATATAATTCATTCGTGTAATGAGTTAAATACAGTTATAAGCAGCACAAAAATTAATTATTTCTCTCTCCTTTCTTGTAATTTTAAGACGTTCAAGGTATCGTGTGAATGCAACGCTTCTTTTCTTTCTTTTCCAGTGTTTTGAAACAAAGGCAAACTTTAATGTGTCGATCTCATATTTCATATTGCTTTTTGATTAACGCAATGAAACCATATTTTCCAAAAAATCTTTAAGTATGAAATAATGAAAATCCCTGATTCGTCCGGCGCCTTTTCTTTTATTTGTTTACCTTACACATGCTAAAGCACTGAGGTGGAACCAAGATACGTTCTTGTATATCTTATATTCTGCCTGGTGCAGGCAGATAGCTAACCATCGACATTGTACAACACATGAGAAGTCAAAGTCACACGAAATAAATTTATTCTTCATGTTGTGTGGGTCATGAGTGTACACAGTATGAGTGCGCGAGTTTGTTTGTGATAAAAAGATAGTGGTTTTAGGCACTCAAAATATCTGATGCATTAGGATTTCTAATTAAGAAATAGCCACACCAGGGCTGGTCAAGCAGGTCAACATGAAGTGAGTAACATTGGAGTTAACTCATACCAAAAATAGATACATAATCATAGTAGTTAAGTTGTACCAGATTTACCATGTAAGTTTCAACAACAATAATAATAATAGACAACACATCTTAATAAAATGAAATTTGCAGTGGTCAGTTTAACAATAGGCCCTTATTGCCTATTGTTCTATGTCTGCGCTTGACCACTGGTGTTAGGAGTAAATATACAAACTGACCACTCTGCATGCTCAAAGCAAAACTGAGTTAATGGTAGATTCACAAATTCTCTATCAATCAAATTTAATATATCAAAAATCTGGTTGATTGCCGAATTCAAAAAAAAAAAAAAAAAAAAAAAAAAAAAAAATCGTTGAAATGAACACTGAAGTACACTTATTACTGTTGTAGACTACTTAATCTTAACTTCAGCGGTCGATGTTTTCCTCAGTGTTTCATAGTTTCTTTTAAGTAATTCCACTATGTTTAAAACATAACTATTCTATTCAAGCCATTGCAACATGAAATGGATTGGTCAGCAGGAATGGATGACTATACTCGTTTTTTTCACATTTAAAGTTCAGATGTGGATCCAGGAATTTTTTTTCCGGAGGGGTTTTTCCATCCCAGTCAAAAAAAAAAATAAAATCCATTTCCCAAAAGTGAAAAAACCCTATTACGAGGTGATGGTAGTGGGCTCCATGTTTTGCGGGAACGGGGGGGGGGGGGTCGGGGTCAAAAGTCATTTTTTATTTGCTTCAGCATATATCTAAAAAAACAAACAAACCAAAAACTGCAAATTCAAGGGGTTCCGCCCCCCCCCCTCCCCCCCGTAGATCCGTGCATGAAGTAACATATAATAAAATACATATTGATAAACCAATTGATTTAGCAGTGTGTAAAATAAACCCTTAGTTTGTAGAGAAGTTGTCCAGAGAGAGAAAGAGAGAGATAGAGAGAGAGAGAGATGACATGAATCTAAATTCGTTACAAAACGTGTAACAAGATGAAAATGAATTTGAATACGCAGAGAACAGGAATAAATTATTTTAAACACAAATCAAGGTGTCAAAGACGGACGGGGAATTTTATTTGTATATATTCAAAAAAAAAAATAATGATGAAGATAATAATATAAAAAGGTATAGTGCTAAAATAATCAATATTCAGGAATGCTTATGAGTCCGCCTGCATATACGCTTATTAATCTTTTCTCTAGATATGTTGTAGATATACAGATGTATCTTCATTATCATTAAGGTAGAACCTATGTCGGAAAAGTCTTTGTCACAAAATGTTCAAAATTTTCAAAATGATAAATTAGCACTGGCTTATCAATTAGTTAAAAATATATGGTATGTTTCCTTGTTATCAAATGTAGTGCAGCCCGTGCAACTCGGAATGATAATTTTACACTGCGATTACATGTACATATTTTCAGCCATTTTGAGGGGTACTTGTCATAATGAGAATACAGAAAATCACAACAATACTTCTTCAAACATCGTCGTTTATAGACTTTATTAGCTGAACAGTATTAAGCAATATTATTCAAGAATAAATTCTTTTTTATTCAATTGACTTAAAAGATTAAGTCCACATTTCAACGAATATAGGTAAATGTGCTCAATATTTTTGAGTCAATTTACCACCTAAATTTGTAAATATTTTTCAGAAGTCTTTGTCAGAATGTTTTCAATCCTTAATATGATGAAGAACATACCCAAATAATTACAAAAAGTGATTAAAATATACACCTTTCCCCGCAAACGAATAAGAGACACTCTATTTATCAATACCTCTTTTGTTGATCTTTTTGCACTTACACAGGATTTAATTATTAAATGACTGTTTTGGGGTTACGTTCAGATTTACAATGTGAATATTTAACAAAAAATGTAATTTTTTATTTATATAAAAAGATTATTTTTTAGGGAAACATTATTATTATACACCAACCATTATGAATAGTTAAATTAACAAATAATTATAAAAGGGAATTCAAGTCATTTCATGATAGACATTAAAAAATTTACACACAACTTTTAACATATCTTTGACTTGGACACATTTCATCAAGATATTGTACTATTTAGATTTCTTAGGATTTTTGATTTCCTTCAAAATAGTTGCATGCCATTCACATTATCACAGTTGTGCAACTTTATTACATGAAACAGTCTTGGAGAAAGTACAAGAAAAAGTAACATTAAATTAATTATGACGTCATAATGGATCTAGCACTAAAAAGACGGTCTAAACTCATTTACTTGATATGACGTCATGCGACGTAGGTTCTACGTTAACATGGCATGATAAGAATGCATATAGCAAATTTAAATTTTCAATATATCAAATGCTTCACAAATCGATACATGTATGAAATATATGGAGATAACGAACAGTATTCAAGCTCAAAAGTCCATTAAACAATACAAAATAGGAGCAGAGCAAACACGGACCTCCAAACATCAGAGGTGGGATCAGGTGCCATGGAGGAGTGAGCATCCCCTGCCGACCGTTCACACCCGCCGTGTGCTCCTTGTCATGATCGGGAAATAACGGAAAAATCCGTCGACAATTCAGTGTGTAAATAATGGCCTAACAATTAGTATGAAAAACGTCAGTCAGCATTTGATTCAATGATAAATTGTATTTGCTGACAAGTTCATTATATCGACCATAGAACTTACGAAATGATGACTTTAAACGAGACAGCTGATATTCTTGTTTCATCAACTTATTTGTCAATAATTTACATCGTTTTAGAAATTGTAAATACGTAGAGCATGCTCTTGCGTATCGAATCAACTGAGAGATATATACCCCGTATTGAAAAGTTAAAGTCATCATGTTTATCATAAAGCTTGGTTGTTAGATTACTATTAACGTCTTTTTCAAGTAAAATATCCAAATATGAAACAGATGTGTCAGACTCTGTGGTATCTTTTATCTCAAGTTCACCAGGATATATCGTATCGACATAAGAATGGAAATAGCCATTGTTAATTGACAATACGTCGTCGATATATCTAAATGTCGAGTTGAAAGCCACAGCAAGTGTTTTCTTCTTTTCACGTACAAGATTTTGGACAAATTCTGCTTCATATGAATACAAAAAAAGGTCTGCTAATAACGGGGCGCAATTGATACCCATAGGAATTCCAATAGATTGTTGGAAGACCTGGTCTCCAAAAACCACATAGATATTGTCAATCAGAAACTCAAGCATTTTTTTAATGTCAACTTCAGAGTACTTGTGTGTACAATCAGAATGTTTTTTAACAAAATAATTTTGCAAATGACCAATGACAAGGTAAGTATATTTACGAGTTCCATTTTTATTGAAAAAGCAGCTGTCAATGATATCAAAAAGCCTGGACTTTAATTTATCGTGGGGAATGGTTGTGTATAAAGTTGAAAAGTCGTAAGTTTTTAAGCTGTTGATTTTGGTAAAATCTTGTGATTTCAAATTTTCCAAAAGTTCCTTGAAATTTTTAAGTATCCACATCTGATTTACACCACTTCTCGAATATATTGTTGCACAGTACTTTTGAAGTTTCTCCTTCACCACTGTTAATATTTTAGTGAGGAGTAAAGATAGAGGCTTGGTTGAACATTTACTGGAACCCGCTATGTATCTTTGTTTGTAAGGATTTTTATGAAGTTTCGGAATCCAATATAAATATGGTAATTCGAATTCATTTTGGTTGTTTGGAATATTAAAAATATTCAAAACTGACATATGATTTTGAAGAATTTCTTCCTTAGAAAGGGAACTATGAGTATAAGTTGGATTACCACTTGAAGAATTAAATCCAAGTTCCTCTATGCATATGTAATGCAATGGTAAATATACTTACCTTGTCATTGGTCATAAGTATGCAATGAAATTACAATATAAGTATGTGCTAGGTTCTAATTTATTCATAGCCCCTTTCCGAAAAAAAAAAAAAATAAAAAAATAACCGTATTTTACAGAACGGGATAAAACTTTTTCAGGACGCTTTTTTTAAATGAATAGATGTTACATCAATTAATGACTTTTCATTTATTTATTTTTCTGTTTCCATTTGAACAGGTACAGGTTCATATATACAGTGTCGGAGACCCGGCACAATGTTTACTAAATCGAATTTAATGATAAAAAAATCATAGTTCACTAAATAATTATTCGGATTGAATTAAACAAATACAATAAATTCAGTAAGCGCTTTGGTCAAATCACTGTGCAAGAAGCCGAAAAATATGGGAAGATTCACGAGAAAAATCCCTCACTGATCAATGGCCATAGGTCGAAATGTGCACGAAAATGATCCCTCGTATAATGACCATGAGATCAGTATACAGGTCGAAATTTACACGAGAAAAATCAATCACTGCCTAATTTTAGAAAACTTAATTGTTGGACATCTTGAAACAGGATAATGGCAGAATATATTTAAGTATATTCACACAAAGAAACTTGACCTTTAGCGAATTATGAAATAAATTGGGGGGGGGGATACAATGTTTTGCGATTTCATTTTCACCAAAAGGCGCTTCATACCTACAGTGTATGATTATTCTCTATTATTTTATTTTATTTGTTAGCATTTTAATTTTAAGGGACATGTCAGTTCTTAATAAATGCAAATTTATGTCACAATTCAAGCGAATGAAAGAGCTTGACTCGTGATTTGGTAGAATTCCGTTAGGTACATGTAAATGATATTTGTCGGTGATTTCAGATGTGCAGACAATTTTAGAATAGTATGGGTGTACAAGGAAGGGCATGTATAGTTTGATTTGCAAAGGAAAATAACAGAAATTGATATTCTTATTCACAGCAAGAAGTTAAGGGTCTTGTTTGAGTTGGACATGTAAACTAATACTGAATTCATTACATCGTCGTAACTCCAACATGTGTAATAGAGAATCAGTATGAAATGTATTTCTAACTTAATACATGATCCTCTTTCATTAATAGTGACTTTCTTTCCTGTTGCACATGGAAAATACATGACTGTAATTTTAAATGCCGTCAGATGATTCAAAAAGCTCAACGAAATATTCGTCGAAACATCAAAATGAGATTTAATCTTCAATGTTAGCATGCACGTGAATTCTCCAAGTTACATGAAATACCCAATAAGACCGCGGAACATTAACTGGCAAAATTGGAAATATGCAGCTTACGTCATTTTCATCTGTTACAGTCAAAACATTTAATGATAGACAATGAAATGGGCGGGTACAATTCGGCACGGACGTCTGCGAAAACATTGGATTGAAATTGCAATTCGAAATTCATTTTCAATCCACCTCAGCTACGCTAGAACGCACGGTGTTACTGATTGGCACAGAAGACAAATAATTTGAAATATATATAAATCAGAATTTTCTATCCCATGTTTTTAAAGAAATATAAAGGGACAAATATTTGATTTCTGTTTGGTATATGTGTGTTGGGTAGTTGGGGGTTTGGAGGGGGGGGGGGCTGAACGATCTTGGAAATGAATAATTAAGAACGTTTTATTTTAGTTTGGACAACCCCTTCCTGTTTTTGTTTGTCAAACATTTTTCAGGGGAGAAAAAACTAAAAAATAAAAGCTCTTGTCATCCTAGAAATTAATATATTCTTCATGTGGAGGCATGATCTGACTCGACAATTTTCGACACACCCCCCCCCCTTTCTAGAATCTAGAATCCCCTGAAAAAATAATCTCTGTATTCTAGGACTTTGACGTGTCCTTAAAATTATAGGCTAAAAAACTCATATAAATATGAATTTCAAACAATATGTATTTGGGAATTGAATTTATTTGTCTTTTGAATCATACATTCACACTTAAGGTTTGAAAACAGCTCAGATGGATTGAAATTGAATTTCAAATTTTTTTTAGTGAAGAAGAAAATAAATAATGTCTTTTGTCATCCTACAAATATTTAATATATTCTTTCATGTGAGACATAACCATAAATAATCTGATTCGACAAAATTTGCCAGCCCCCCCCCCCAACTTCTAGAATCATATGGTCTTTCCCTAAAAGAATATATATATACTAGTAGCTATATCTTCTATAACTTTTGTTTGTCCTCAAAATAGAAAATTGTTATACATTAATTTCAAACTACACGCATTTGGGAACTGAAATTATTTGTCGTTTCGATCATACATTATAACTTTGCGAAAAATAGCTCAAGTGGATTGAAAATGAATTTCGAATTGCAATTTCAATCCAATGTTTTCGCAGACGTCCGTGTCAAATTGTACCCGCCCATTTCATTATATATCATCAAGTGTTTGACTGCGACAGATGGAAATGACGTAAGCTGCATATTTCCAATTTTGCCAGTTAATGTTCCGCAGTCTTATCTATATCGTATACATGAAAAGGATCCATTTGCTACTTTGTAGGGTGAAAATCTATGTGGCCACTTGGTACAATATACAATCGTTATCGTTTTTATTAGTATTTTTTTATTCATTTGTTTCAGTTTTGATTTATATTTTATAACGTTCTTTTTCTTTAAAGATTAAGACTATACATTGTAGGTCCCCAACATCTCCCGTGCCGAGTTGCCGTTCGTGTCTCTCTCTCTCTCTCTCTCTTAAAAAAAAATAAATATTGATCCAGGCGAAGTGAATGAAGATAGTTTTAGATACAGTATAAATTCGACTGAAAATAAATTTTTATTCTTCTGATCTTGTTGTATGTAAATTGCTTTCGAATAATTATTCTTAAATTGTTCATTAAAAGTTCAGGTAATATACGGTAACTTTGAATTATGTTCAGTTTGTTTTTGTTTTTGTTTTTTTTTAAGTTGATAAGCAAACTTGACATGCATCTTCAAAATGTTTATCATCTATGGTAAATGCAAGCGACAACACATTCAGTATAATTGTTCTCTCACTTTAACCTCCCTTGAAATGTGCATCGCACATTAACCCGATTTAACAGAAAATATTAGAAAGAAACCCCTGAAACCCATATGTTTCCAACACTTTAGTAGTTATCAAATTATTATCTTTTGTTTGTTAGAAATTGCAGATAAATCTTAAAAGTTTGTGGCTTCCCAGAACTTTGCTTTTTATATATTCTTGATAATTCATTTTAAATTATCTCATATAAATCTAGTAGTATTTTTTACTTAGAATAGCCATACATGTATTTATTCTAAAAAGAGATGTGTGCTAAATTGCTCAAAATTGAGTTGAAGAACAGAGATGTCTACCTGTCGCCGTAATGTTGCGTAACTAACTTCTGTGATATCCGGCGAGTGCCCTTCTGTATAACGCAGCAGTGACACCTATCGTCTTATTTTCTCGCTACCGTACACACTCGGATCGCCTCAGGCGATTTCTTCTACACAAAAGTGCTTCACAGAGTTTCTAATTGTGTGTTCAATAATTCTGTAATTCTGCCAGTTATCAACTAACAGACTTGAAACATTTTGAAAGAGCAATAAGCACAGTATTACTGTAAAATCAAACCAGTTTATATACTGAACAAAGTATCATTTTCAATCCAAATTGAGTTAAAATATACATGCATGCGATATTTTTTTTTTTCAAACCGCTAATTTAAAAAAAAAATAGATTATTTATATATTATCACTTAATTCCAAATACCATACTTTTCAATATATATTTTCTTTCAAATGCTGAAATTTTCGTATGTTTGAGTGTACAGCAACACAAATTGAGGGAAGGGGGGGGGGAGCATCAACGTCAAAATTAATGAATGAAAATTACATCAAAAAGTCTATTCTCAGAAATGGGGGCACTCCTGGCCCGCGGCATACTGTGGATCTGAAATATTGTTATTCAAAATCAAATGCATATATCACATCTAACAAGACATTTTTATTTTTTTCATACATAATTAAACAAAAAGAGGGAGTACATGTAAATTAAAGTAATATGAAATATTGATATTTTTTTTTTATAATCAGTAGGAAAAGATCACTGTAAAACGCCATGATATTTCGCTAACAAACGCCACTAAAAATAATTGATAAATTGCTTACCTGCTGAAAGGTTTTGGAGTTTAATGTTTTCCTTATGAAATATTTTTAAATAAATAATTCTACTATCCATTGATCACAGGAGCTTTATAATAATATCACTTGGGCATAGTTAAAAATTATTTAATTTTTAAAAATCAAATAAACCCTCTTTTAAATTAAAAAAAAATCAATTTCACACATCTGCAGTCTCCCCGAGAGCGAGAACAATAGGGACAGTAATTATCAGTAAATGTCAGCACTTGTCTAAGTTTTTCAGCAGGGACAGTAAACGGGTCAGTAATTGTCTAAGTTTATCAGTAAAACATGGGAATGTCAGTACGTTTCTGACTTAGTAGTGGATTGTTTCATACGAGTTCTGACCAAAATCGGTGACAGTTACTAGTACTTTCTCTTTGGAGGGTTAATTGCATTTTATTAACTCTCATACCCTAACGGTTTGAAATTTTCTTTAGCAATGGGGTAATAATTGATTGTGAACATCATCTTTCTTACCAAGTATGTAGATACTTTTTAATGATCATATTCTGCTGTTTTTCTTTATGAAATCATTCTAAAATCGAATGTATATCTTTTAACGTTAGTTATTTTTAGTGAAATTAAAGTGCTTCGTTTAATCCTGGTTCAACTGTGTATCTGAATTAGTACAAATTTTTTATTGTTCCCGCTGAAACTAAACAGGGTGTTACGAATTGCACTAGTGTGAGAAAAAAAGTTGTAAAAGATTCCAAAAACACCAAGTTTTAGTGAACACAGGGTGTATAGCAAAACCAGGGTCATGAAAAACTGCATGTTTGTTTCCTTTATTGGAAAACTAATATTCAACACTAAATTTTCTTATACATCATTGTTAAAAATAAGGCTTATCGTGAAAACAAGGTGTATAGCGAAACCAGGGTCACAAAAGACTGCCCGCTGTTTATCAGAAAACCATTATTCCTCATATCCTTTTATAGAACCAGGCGTATGCGAAAAAGGGCGTATAAACCAGGTACGAAAAAACCCTTTATACTACTATCGAATAAGTATTTGATAATCATTGATATCTCGCATAAATTATTTACATTGTATTTATGTAATTTTAGTGTATCCAAAACCAGAATCTTCTCTTATGTAGAATGTACACCTATATCTGAATTTGTAAATAAAAATACATTCTTATATATATATATATATATATATATATATATATATATATAGATATAGATATAGATACAGATGGATTGATAGATAGATAGAAAGCACAAAAAACCGACAACACTGCATATCCTAATTATCGGATCTACTAAATATATACAATGTCAAGGATGGAAATTTATATAAAGCACTAAAAAATGACCAACGACACGAACAAGAAATATTGTCAAATTTTCGGGACGCCCTGTCCCTTCCTCAGGACAAAGAAAAAAGCTAAGAAGTCATAAAAACAAAGGAAACAAAGAAACAAAAACAACCAGCACTACTACTAAACTACCAAACACTATGTATCTACAATGTTACAAGTTTAATTTGAAGTTTATAAC
Source organism: Saccostrea echinata (assembly GCF_033153115.1). NCBI lineage: Eukaryota > Metazoa > Mollusca > Bivalvia > Ostreida > Ostreidae > Saccostrea > Saccostrea echinata. The sequence goes on along the minus strand of NW_026889795.1, from coordinate 10,310,972 downwards.
CAGTTGTAAAGAAAGAAATCCTGACCGCTATGAAATATGTCCGGTCTCTCGGGTGTACTCTGTTGAAGTGCGATTTACGTTATTGAACGAATTAATTATCTCTAATTAATTACGACCAAGCAGTAAATCGTACACTGTCTTATTCTCTCAAAATAGCGTAACTACACATGATAAAAAAAAAAACCAAAGAAAAATAATATGGAAGAGAAATTTTACCATATGAATTTTGATGTATTGTAAATTCGGAAATTTTTAGGAATGTTTTGTAGACGAAAGAAATAATAAACAAAAATGTAAGCAATGAATCTGTGTGGGTTGTTTCAGAATTGATAATTCAAATTAACTGTGAAATTTACACTATATAGAGAGAATGAACTTGTTTGTTACAATCAGGAATTAGGTCTAGTTCACGTTCATCCTGATGAAGTCATTTAGTTTGTTAATACCATTAGGGCGGAAAGACTTCAGTCTGTGCATCCAGAACTTTTCCTTGCTTTTTCACTGAGCGTCTACATGGTCTATCCATCTTGGATTATGGCCAATATCAACTACTGTCATGTCCTCCCATTTGTGACCTTTAAGGTTGAAATGTTCGCCCAGAGTCCGATCGCCCTAAAAATTGTTCGCCCTACAAAGTATAGTGATTGTATAAATATTTCAAAACTGGTGTTTCTTCTTCAAAGGATTGGATTGTACTTGGGAATATAATATTCTTCAAAGGTAAAACCTTGCTCATCCGCTGCTTGGTTCCATAATGGGCCTATAAATATCTCAGTTCTTTAATTATTTTCAAAACATAAGCCAAATAGGAAAACAATGGTTTTATTAAGCTAATTTACAGTGATAATATTTTTACTGATTATCTGTAATAAAACCAATTACGCCTTTAAAAAACATTAAGATCAGAATTATAATCAATTTATTAATATAGATTAAATAAAAATTGTATAATGAATCAACATTCGTAAAAAATTAAATCGAAAATATTAAAAAAAAAAGATGACTAAAACTTAATAAGAAATGTTAATATTTATAATAGGGCAAACGAGATATACGGCGAACGAGGTATAGGACTAACGAAAATTATGGCGAACGGACTCATGCGAACAGGTAGAAGAGGCGAACATACCCGACACTACCTTGTTTTATGACTTCCTAACTTTTTTTCTTTGTCCTGAGGAGGGGACAGGGTGTCCCGAAAATTTGACAATTTTTATTGTTCGTGTCGTTGGTCATTTTTAGTGCTTTATATATATCTAACTATAGTAGAAATAATTGGAAGCGTTACCTAGACGACTGCTTCATTTTGGACCAAGAGTGAAGAAGACTTAAATAAATTCCATTCACTTCTTAATAACCTCCATGATTCTATACAATTTACAATAGAAAAAAAGTCGTGCAGAACTTCAATTTTTAGATCTTCTCATTATATAGAATGGATCCTGTATAACTACAGACTTATACTGTAAACCTACGGACATGCATCAATATTTAAAATATTTTCATAAGTCATGACGCCATATGTTGGATATGACTTCAGGAAAATGACGTAATTTCAAATTTTCCATGATTTATAAAAAAAAGGTATTACGTCGATATTTTGAGTAAAAGTCGCCGAGCGCAGGTCTGCTCCAACTCAATATTTTGATATAATGTGTAGAATAATAATATCAATGAAATATATAAATATTATTCTTGAGCCGGCCCGCGCTCTATAAATTTTATAGTAAAAATTGAACAAATTTTGTCCATTTTTTTCCTCTTTCGGAAAAATAACACAAAATCCTAATAGTTTGTGACGTCATAGAAACAAAAATTGCCAATTACCTACTTTGAAACTATATTATTTTTTGTTAATTTAGATTTCTCACACAATATATACAATTCAGCACATTTTAAGAAAATTTCAAAATATGAATTTTGTGGGTGCAAAAATATATTTTATACCGCATATAGTTCTTTCCTTTACACCCATTGCGGTGAAACTCGGTCATTCCTGTCGCTGTTGAACACAAACGAATGCAAATAAGACTTAGCTGATCCCTCCCACAGTGTGACGTAAGTGGTCCAATATCTCATCGACAGGTCCAATATCTCCCTCTGCGGTCAAACATCGATTTTTTTTATGACCGCTCAGTAAAACATTGGAAATATTAGACTTTTTTAAAGTATAGATTTATATAGAAACCAATGTTTAAAGGTATAACAAAATACAGTGTTTACCGACAAGTAAAACTGCAATATTATGACAACGATTAATATCTTTTTTAGTACGTATGTATTATATAATGGTACTTGTTACTTTTCCGGACAATTGAATTGAGTTTGTTTTATAAAGAATTAAATTTTGATACTATCATTGTGTTTAAAATAATACATCTGTGACGGTACATATTGTCGTATTGTACATATTGTCGTCGGCGACAATATGTACTTACCCTCACTGCACATACTGTCGTCCATCGGTACATATTGTCGCCGGCTGAAAAGTTAGACATGTACATATTGTCGCTGGCGTCATTATGTGCCTCACCCTCACTGTACATATTGTCGCCCCACATATATTGATGCTTAAAGATTTCTTTTTTTTTTTTTTTTTTTTTTTTTTTTTAGTAATATTGTGAATGTAATTGGTGTGTGATTCACACTGACGTGTCTCGTATGTTATTTCATGCAGCGTGTTGTGACGGTACATTTTGTCGTCCTGTTCATATTGTCGCCGGCGACAATGTGTACCTACCCTCACAGCGCATATTGTCGTCCACCAGAACATGTCGCAGGACAATGCATGGCAATGCTCCATGTAAATATCATAAATCATTGCTTTGCTCTTTTTGAGAAGATAATTCCATATACATGATTGTATTCATATATAATTTAATTCTGGTTATAACACGGTATTTGATTGGATAAAAAATTAAATTTATATCGTATAAATTGGGTTGCCTACGTCACAATGACTTGCGTCAAAAACGTATCGATTCGCCTTACTTTACATTTAAATTTTGTACAACCTAAAGTCATTTTTTAAGGACAATGATCTTTTTTCTTACACTAAATAAATGAAAATAAAATTATAAGGAATGAATTTAATAGCTACCTAATTTATACGGTATAAAGTGGGTTGGAACAGTTTACCCTTTTATTTAAACCGCTTCGCGGTTTATAAAGCGTAAATTGCCCCAACTCACTTTATACCGTATAAATTGGGTGGCTATTAAATCCATTCCTTAAGTAAAACTTTAATCGCCCATTGTGTCCCAATGTACCCTAGGCCCGGGTTGATTTGAAGATACTTGAATCTGTACTACCTGAAGATGCTTCCATTTAAACTTCACTGATCACGGGCTTACTGCTGCTTCTCAGTGACGGATCCAGAAATTTCAGAACGGAGGGAGTGGGGGTGCGCGGTTCAGTATTGTTTTTGAAAAGCAAAAAAGAAGTCATTTGTATGTAAAGGTGTGTTACTGTATATGTTAAATAAATTATAAAATTTAGCTATAGACTAAATTGAGAGTATAATTATTATACAAGTTTTTACCAAAACCACAAAAAAATCAAACCGCCAAGCGGGAGTTGAAAAGGGGGGGGGGGCGTTCCGCCGGTGCTTCATCTGTCTTTGGTTTTTTAGAAGATTTTTAAAGATTTTCTGTATACATTCCTATGTATAACTTTGATTGCCCATTGTGGACTTATCCTACCCATGGGTTTATGATTTGAACAAAATTAATTTTGTTTTTGTTTGTTTGTTTGTATGTATAATGTCCCTCTCGAGAATTTTTCATTCATATGGAGACGTGACCACTTGCCGGTGGAGGGTTGCAAATTTAGACCTATACTTGGCACACAGGGTCATTGAGGGATCTTTTTCGTGCCAGCACCTCAAAATTGAACGTACGCTATGTAATGAAGCTTTCACATTAGTATCTTCTGATCCAGTAGTTCTTGGAAAGAAGATTTTGAAAGATTTTTTTTCAAATATTCTATGAAAAACTTTTTCTATGATCACCTTTTGTAGCCACACCCTTCCCCCTAGGGACATGATCTGAATTAAACTGAATCTACACTTCATAATGAACCTTTCACATAAGTTTCAACTTTTCTGACACAGTGATTCTTGTGAAGATTTTTAAAAGATGTCACTAAATTTTCTGAACTCCTTCCCTTGAAAGAGGACATGGCCCTTCATTTGAACAGACTTGAATCCCCTTTATCCAGGATGCTTTGTGACAAGTTTGGTTGAAATTGACTCAGTAGTTTTTGAGAAGAAGCTGAAATTGTGAAACGTTCACAGACGGAAGGACGGTCAGACAAAATGTGATCAGAAGAGCTCACTTGAACTTCCAGTTCAGGTGATCTAAAAATTAACCCCAACACCAATTATATCCGCACATGATTGTATATATAAGAATAACGCAAAAAATAATTTCCAAATAATCATTACTACTGAACAAAAAAAAACTAATACATGTACATATATTCAATCTCCATGTATATATTAAGAAAAAAAGAATAGGCTGACTTATCATATATCTGATGAATTACGGTATCTAGACATACATGCATCATAGTGATGTACGTAAATTTTGGCCAAATTTTTTTGACCATAAGTTTTCTTCCTACAGTATTGCTAGTAATGCTGTCTGTCTCCTCCGTGCGTGTGTGTGTGTATTTGTCAATCTCTTTTTGCTTTCTCAAGTAAATATTCGTCAAAACAATATATCGACGACAATATGTGCCGGTGCTTGACTGTACATTTTGTCGTCCATTATGCAGGAGGAAAATAAGGCTCGTCTCGGTACATATTGTCGCCGGCGACAATATGTACCGATGGACGACAATGTGTGCAGTGAGGGTAGGTACATATTGTCGCCGACGACAATATGTACAAAACGACAATATGTACCGTCACAACATCTAAGGAATAGTTGGAATGTCTGTGTTATATAAAATAGCAGGACATTTCCGTGAAGAATTGTTATCGAGTGCAATACTGATACAAAAATCATTATACAGGTTCATTTAAAATTCATCGTATCGTAAGAGCTATATCGAATGTTTCAATAATTAAAAAAATATGCTTTGTAATTTACAAAATGTAACACAATACAATGTGACCATGTGCAATATTGATACAAAAATCATTATACAGATTCATTTAAAATTTATCGTATCGTAAGAGCTATATCGAATGTTTCAATAATTAAAAAATATGCTTTGTAATTTACAAAATGTAACACAATATACAAATTAAATCTTTAATTTGTGCGATTATTTTGTTTTAAATTTGAAGAAAAAGTGTAGCTTTTATCTTCCATTAAAATATGGCTTATTCCGTTCAGCCTTATAATACTTTTTTGTTTATATATAAACATGCATGTTTTTAAAATGAAATGTGAAGATAACGAACAGTAATAACGAACAGTAATCAAGCTCAAAAGTCCATTCAAACAATACATTGGGAGCAGAGAACAATGGAATTTCCTTCTTGAGGTTAGGTCATATGTGTAATTTTTTTTACGAGTGTGAAGGATCAAATACGCATCCAAATTTAATATTTGAGAACTCTCCAGTTGTGCTTTTATGGAATTATTTTTGTCATAAATTGAAAACGACGTCAAATGAATTGTGAAGATTACTCAGTCATAAGGAAGTTACAGGGACGTCATATTTAACTTTCTCAAAGCAGAGATTCTTTATAACCATATAAGGAACATTGTGAAAAGTTGCCTAAAGGATTCATAAAAAATCCTTGTAACTGAGATTTCCTTAGAATCGAATTCTTTATAACCTAGTTTTACTGTAGTTATAAAAAATTCATAGAGGGCTTTTCGATTTTGGTCGAAGCTTATGAAGCCGAGGGGTCAAAGAACTTTATCATCAGGTGGTATTTTTGTCTGGCTCTAGAATCTCACTTCCTGTTACATAAATTCCGGTCAATGGACTAAAATTACGAGATTTCTGTAAAATCCAAAAAATTTTCTTTCTAAAGGTCGGTCTGAGATGTTAGAGGTTTTGGAATTGAATTCTACCTTTCCAGACAAACAAACAAAAAAATCATCTTCTTCTATTACTGCAACTCTTATTGTTTTAAAGTTATTGAGTCCTGAATACTTGAGAAAATGGGTGTTGGTAATTAACTCAAAAAATTACCAAACTGAATCGTTTTAATTTTTCCATTATTTGCAAAATAATTCCTACAACCCATAGTTTTATTTACTTCTCCTCAGGACTTCCGGTTTAATTGCAGTTTGATTTTTTTCATTATTTTCAGCGTTAAAATTCCGGAGACGTAAGATCAATTTTCTCTTCATATTTAAGCATAAGTGCCGCAGAAGGTTAATATAATATCCCGATTTGAAAAAAAAGATTTTGAAAAAAAAATATTGTTATTCATGGGATTTTGAGAACCCAATATTAAAAGTGGCCGTTCCTTAGCACCTTGGTAAATTCTTGACCAATTTTCATTCTGTTCTGATTTTAGCTAAGAATGTACAATTTAAAAAGAATGGGTTGGAAGGGGGGGGGACGAATTGGGATTCCTGAAAGGGGTTAAATGGGTTTGGAAGTTCGTAGAATTGTAGATTTTCCATAGTATTGTATGGAAGAGCTGTTTCCCTTTAAAACAAGAAAATATGTCAAACTCTGTACATATGTCAAGTTTTGTACCATAGCATATATACTTTCAGATTTATGATTTTTGAAATAATTTCCAATTGACTTAAATGTTAGAATCTTAAGCATCTGTGCTCAATTTTCTCCTGTTTCTTCAATTACGTTTTTTACACTGATAAATTATCACAAGAAACGCGAAAAGAAAAGGGGCAAGGAAAAATGTTCAAACACAACACAGTATCATTGAATAGAAATCACTGTTGTTTACTTCCATAGAGACAATACATGAAAATAACATGTTTAATTAATTTATCTTGGCCTTTTGAAATATAAAGAATACTTGAATTGTTACAAATTGAGTAATATACTGTAAATTTCTATTTATTGGAATTTAGATCTAAGGGCTGATCACTCTAAATGCAGAAAAATACCTTAAAATCATAACTCTTCAGTGTGCAGTGTAGAGAGGGTTCGTAAGACATTTATTTAGAGTTTGGTGAATCTGGTCGCGATGACATAATTTAGTAATCCAACTTATACTCATAGTTCCCTTTCTAAGGAAGAAATTCTTCAAAATCATATGTCAGTTTTGAATATTTTTAATATTCCGAACAACCAAAATGAATTTGAATTACCATATTTATATTGGATTCCGAAACTTCATAAAAATCTTTACAAACAAAGATACATAGCGGGTTCCAGTAAATGTTCAACCAAGCCTCTTTCTTTACTCCTCACTAAGATATTAACAGTAGTGAAAGAGAAACTTCAAAAGTACTGTGCAAAAATATATTCGAGAAATGGTGTAAATCAGATGTGGATACTTAAAAATTCCATCGAATTTTGGGAAAATTTGAAATATCATAAGATTTTACCAAAATCAACAGCTTAAAAACTTACGACTTTTCAACTTTATACACAACATTTCCCACGATAAATTAAAGTCCAGGCTTTTTGATATCATTGACAGCTGCTTTTTCAATAAAAATGGAACTCGTAAATATACTTACCTTGTCATTGGTCATTTGCAAAATTATTTTGTTAAAAAACATTCTGATTGTACACACAAGTACTCTGAAGTTGACATTAAAAAAATGCTTGAGTTTCTGATTGACAATATCTATGTGGTTTTTGGAGACCAGGTCTTCTATTGGAATTCCCATGGGTATCAATTGCGCCCCGTTATTAGCAGACCTTTTTTTGTATTCATATGAAGCAGAATTTGTCCAAAATCTTGTACGTGAAAAGAAGAAAACACTTGCTGTGGCTTTCAACTCGACATTTAGATATATCGACGACGTATTGTCAATTAACAATGGCTATTTCCATTCTTATGTCGATACGATATATCCTGGTGAACTTGAGATAAAAGATACCACAGAGTCTGACACATCTGTTTCATATTTGGATATTTTACTTGAAAAAGACGTTAATAGTAATCTAACAACCAAGCTTTATGATAAACATGATGACTTTAACTTTTCAATACGGGGTATATATCTCTCAGTTCATTCGATACGCAAGAGCATGCTCTACGTATTTACAATTTCTAAAACGATGTAAATTATTGACAAATAAGTTGATGAAACAAGAATATCAGCTGTCTCGTTTAAAGTCATCATTTCGTAAGTTCTATGGTCGATATAATGAACTTGTCAGCAAATACAATTTATCATTGAATCAAATGCTGACTGACGTTTTTCATACTAATTGTTAGGCCATTATTTACACACTGAATTGTCGACGGATTTTTCCGTTATTTCCCGATCATGACAAGGAGCACACGGCGGGTGTGACCGGTCGGCAGGGGATGCTCACTCCTCCATGGCACCTGATCCTACCTCTGATGTTTGGAGGTCCGTGTTTGCTCTGCACCTATTTTGTTTCGTTTGATGGACTTTTGAGCCTGAACACTGTTCGTTATCTTCATATTTTTCGTTAGACAACCTTTGGAGCAGCCATGTGACGGTACATATTGTCGTTTTGTACATATTGTCGTCGGCGACAATATGTACCTACCCTCACTGCACATATTGTCGTCCATCGGTACATATTGTCGCCGGCGACAATATGTACCGAGACGAGCCTTATTTTTCCCCTGCATAATGGACGACAAAATGTACAATCAAGCACCAGCACATATTGTTGTTGGCGACAATATGTACAGTCAAGGTCGGTATATATTTTCGTCGATATATTGTTTTGACGAATATTTACTTGAGAAAGGAAAGATAGATTGACAAACAAACACACACGCACGGAGGGAGACAGAAAGCATTACTCGCAATACTGTAGGGAGAAATTTTTGGTTAGAAAATTGTATCCGGGATTGACGTAAATTACTATGATTTGTCAAGATACCGTAATTCTTGAGATATCCGATAAATCAGCATATTATTTTTTCTTGTAATATATACGTGGAAATTGAATACATGTACTATTTTTTTGTTCAGTAATAATGATTATTTGGAAATTATTGCGTTTTTCTTATATACAATCATGTGCCGATATAATTGGTGTTGGGATTGGCATTTTTAGATCACCTGAACTGGAAGTTTAAGTGAGCGTTTCTGATCACATGTTGTATGACCGTCCCTCTGTCTGTAAACTTGACACAAAGCATCCGTGGATAAAGGGGATTGAAGTTTGTTCAAATGAAGGGCCATGCCCTCTTTCAAGGGAAGTAGTTAAGAATTAGTGAAAATTTAGTTACATCTTTTAAAATCTTCTCAAGAACCACTGTGTTAGAAAAGTTGAAACTTATGTGAAAGCTTCATAATGAAGTGTAGATTCAGTTTTATTCAGATCATGTCCCTCAAAGGTGATCAAAGTTTTTCATAGAATATTTAGAAAAAAATTCTTTCAAATTTTCTTTTTCAAGAAGTACTTGGTCAGAAGAGATGATACTTATGTGAATGCTTCGTTACATAGCGTACGTTCAATTTTTAGTGTGCTGGCACGAAAAAGATCCCTCACTGCTCAATGACCCTGAGTGCTAAGTATAGGTCTAAATTTGCAGCCCTCTACTGCAAGTGATGACGTCTACATACGAATGAAAAATTCTCGAGATGGACATTATAACAATAAACAAACAAAATTATGACCCCAGGGATAGGGTGGGGCCAAAATGGGTGATCAAAGTTTTACATAGTAATATATACAGAAAATCTTTTAAAAACCTTCTCAAAAAAAAAATCCAGAAAGATGTTGCACTGCCCCCCCCCCCTTCCAGGTGGTTTAATTTTTTGTTCTGCTTTGGTAAATTAAGTTTGTTTAACTTGAATATACTCTCAATTTAGTCCACAGGTAAAATTTTATAATTAAATAATTTACTTAACATATATAGCAAAAACGAAAAAAATCCCAGACAATTAAGTGTACAAATGATGGCCTAATAATTTGTATAAAAAAACGTCAGTAAGCATTCCACTTAATGATAGGTTGTATTTGCTGACAGGGTCATTGTATCGACCATTTGCAAAATGTCAATCCAATATTGTTTCATTGGTCAATATCCCGTTAACACATTAAATGAAAGTCTAGGTTGAAAGGCTATGTGAAATATGGAGATAATGAACAGTAATCAAGCTCAAGAGTCCAGTGAAAAAATACAAATCGGGAGCAGGGAAAAACACGAACCATTAAAAACATCAGAGGTCGGATCAGGTGCCATGAAGTAAGCATCCCCCGTCGACCGGTCACATCCTTCTCGTGCTCTTTGTCATGAACGGGAAAAATGTTTCATTGTATGTTATACAAGAAAATGCACTAGCTGCTCCAAAAGAGCTGTACATATTATAAGCAGCACTCATCCATTTGATGTTGGGTGTGACGCTAAAGCCATGCCTTAATTCGGGTTTATGGTACATACTGAAAGAACGACTTCTGTAGATACACCGCGACTATGACCAATGACCATTAAGGAACAGGCTAAGGATATTTATCGAAAGATATAATGCAAGAGAACAGCAGTATCATGTCATTCAAAATGAAACCCAAAAATTTACAACAAAGAATTTGTGGTGGGAGGTGGGTTTTCTTGAATTAACGACTCAATATTTAAATTTTTTATTCAATGAAATATCCTCCCAATGTGGTCGGTTCTTAGATTAAAAAGAAGGAAATTACGTTGCAATCATGATATATATAGTGATGTTTTAATTCCAAGAATCTGGAATGCGCAACTCGGATTTACTAAAGGAAAAACATCTTAGATGTTGCTTGAATATGCGCTATTATTTTGTGAAGTATGGTACGGAAAACCTACGAAGTCTGAGTGTTTCTATTGAATATCGTGGCCATCTTTAGAAAACTGATCGAAAAGTTTTTAAATCTAATTTGTTTTTTAAATCCGTATATTTAGCAAAAGATTTTACCAAGATTTTACAATTTGTTATCAATGTTTTTAATTTTTACAAACCTCTACCCAGTTTGGTAAACTGTCTAAACTAGTTTGAACCGGTTTTCAAATCAAACTGTTTAAAAGACTTTCGAAGAAATGGACTCTTCTATCACTGTAACGTTACGTTCAATTTAACAGATATAAATGTAAACAATAAAATGTTTCTCTTTGTTAATAATGCAGGAATAACGGTTGCAAATATACAAAAAAAAATACATAAGCTGCTTAAGCTGGATATGTAATATTATCCTGAATTGTCGCAAGCGTTATCCCTGAATTAAGAAACACAAACACTGAGAAAGCATCCTATTATTTAAATAAAGCACACAAGCACTACGAAGAAAATAGACATTATAATCTTCCAAAAGGTGTCGAAAATTTTTCTATGAAATGGTTAAGATTCAAGAAAATATGCATTCATTCGTCAGTTTGGGCATTTTTTAAATGTCTTATTTTCATCTACATATTTATACATCAAATAAAACATAAACAGGTTTGGAAAGGTAATAAATTTGCAAACAATTATTCAGTTACACTAGCAATCATGGGTTTAGGGTTCTAAAAAGTTTAAAAATATGTCTGGATGGTACAATGCCATTGTTAAAAAAATACTAAAAGAGAAACGAATTAAATTGTGGTAAAATGTCATCTTTATTTGATAATAGTATATAAGTATATGTATTCTCCTACACCTATATTTTTTTCTCATACATCTGAATTCAAACAAATCATATTCCCGCCAAAGTGTGCAGAGTAAGATGTTTAAAATTAAAATTTCAATTAAAAGTCTTTTCTCATTCAAGTGTCGTAAGATCAGATAAAGAAGTAATTCCAGTAATTATTGTTAAATAAGCATTTGTGTTTAACAGTTATTTTCAAGTTGATGTCTTCGAAACTTTTATGATTTTTATAATGCATAAGAAAACGCCTTGTGATCAGGCCCCGGGATCATGAAACAGACTTAGACTTAAGTCAAATTTTCAATCGGCTGTAAAACGTTTGTTAATTATTGAATTAATCTGTATATTTGCAGATTACAATACTTTTGTGAAGCAATATTGAAAAATGTTCAAATTTTGGTCTGGTTGACTTCTACAACATTTTAATACAACAAAAAGATTTTGACTAAAGCTTAAAATGTTGCATGATCATGGGGCCAGAAGTCAGATACAAAAATAAAAATCTTGGAATTTGAGAAGACTAAATATATCGATTAATGCTACATAATTGATATTCATTCGCTACCTACATTCTGTTTTACTTAGTATTGGTTAAACCCCGCCTACAAAAAAGATTATATATAGGTATACCTAACTACTCGCTTTTTCTGTCATGTCAAACATTCCATTTTCCTCATTTGTACTAAGTGGTTTCCTTTGTAAAGTATAGTGGACAAACTCTGCAGTTGTGGTAGGTATAATTTTTATTCACTTTAAATATCTTATTTTTATCTAAAAAATTGTCATTAAGCCGTGTATGCAATTGTCAAGAAAAAAAGTTAACCAATAAGCTGGATGGAATTAAAGTATCTGTTGAATGTTTACTTCTTCAGGATTTAAAAAAAAACGAAGTATAATCATGCAAAATTCGTTGCGCTTTCTTTTTAGACTAGGAAGATGTAGTCCTTTTTGTATTCTCAGATCACATAGTTAGAAATTGACAAGATACAGAATATTTAGTTTTTGGAATGCATCTAAAATGAGATTCTTTTTCGGTTTACTTTACATTTATTTACTTGATTTCATTTCTTTTTAAATTTAGATCCACCCACTTCACTGATAAAGATTTAATGAAGGCACAATGAAAAAATAAAATTTAAAGTATTCCGGGTTCAAAATTTGGGTTTCAAGTAATTTTCATTGATAAATTTATCAACTGAATAGTTCTATCGGAGAGAAATTATGTTCCAAGTACAATAATTGTAATATTTGAAGTATGAAGCTATGCAGGTCGGATTTTCCGGCATTGAAGCACAAAAAATCGATCGAGCCCATATCTGTATTGATGTGTTTATATATAGTGTTCCCAGAAATTACTGAGAATTTTTTCGTAAAATGTTTTTTTTTTCCAAAATATTTTAGAAATAAAATACTTAAATCTTGAAATCATTTTTTTTGTCAAATGACAATACTTGTTACTTTCTTATGTGTAGTTTTTATGAAGAATTTACCGTTTTCTTTGTATACTTCCGGTCGATTGCAAAATGAGTGCCTTTGAAAAAAAGAAAGACTATTGTAAATGTTTATTATCAAAGAATTGAAAAACTAGCGACACTTCTGAAAAACATGACTCGTTTCTGTATACCGATTCTGATGTTTTTTTTAGAAGTATTTATTAAAGTTCAGTTTGTGTTTATAAGCACAGTGTCATGAGCTCATAAACACGCATATAAAATATTCATATGTATGTTAGTTATCTAAGCCCTGCGTCTCAAAAGGCGGAAGACATGATTGAAATTAATTATAACTGTCTGGAGTATTTTTGAAAAGTAGGTCAAAAGATATCCTAAGAAAAAATACTATAGTTCAATAATGTTTACTTAAGTTAACTTAGTATGTAAAAGTGTCATAGCTTTTACTATATTAAACCAAAACTTTAACTATAGTTAATCAATTTCTAATCTGTCCCCCACTTAACACTATCACCATGCAGACTATTAACAAACTATTAGTGCTTCTGTACTATTTTTAAACCCATATTAAGACCTCTAGCATTGACCTCTCTTATGGTCTTTGAAGAACTTTTCATAAGATAAGTTATTTTTGTCTCATTTTTATTTATCTATTACTTACAAGTCTACCTGATTATTAAAACTAAGAAAGTACTTTTTGAATTATACGATAAACATTCTTGCATAATTATCTTATTCTATTAACCTTTCAAATACATTATTTAAAGTGATTAATTATCAAAGGTGAACGGAAAAGGGGAATAACTTCTCTCAGTAGAATACAAATTAATAGAGCCCTGCCCAGGACCAGAATGCTTAGATGAATGGTCCAGATGTTTAAAAATCTGGTAGAAATACGCTTACTCATATCATTTAAACTTTTACTCAGTTTGCTTCTGATATGCCCAGAAGCAGAGAAGAATTTCACAGGTACAATGCATTTTCACTACAGATTCAACAAAGCCTTACCCTAACACCAGAACCCAAGACCAAGGGTCAAGAAATTTACAAATTTGGAAAAGTTACCCTCATCATCATTACTATGGACTTCAAAGAATTAACACTTTTCCACTATATTATCAAAAGCCCCCCCCCCCCCCCCCAATTATGCCAGAACCTCTGACCCTAGGACGACAAGATTAGATTTAAAAATTCTGTTCGAAGCTCCCATTTTCATCATAGCTAAGCAATTTATTTATCAGCTCAACACTAAGGAGCAGACAGGATTAATTAATGATTAATTAATAGAATTAATGCTTTTCACTATATAATCAATAGAGCCCCCCCCCCCCCTCCTCAAGAACCCCAAAAACTGAGGCCATATATTTAAAAATTTTGGAAGAGGCATCCTTGTCTATCATAATCATGCACTTAGTTTGTTTAAATAATCTCCAGTAGCAGAGAAGAAGATTTTCAAAGAATCAATGCATTTTCACTATATAATCAATAGAGCCCCGCCCTAACACCAGAACCCCTGACCCTGGGGCCATGAAATTCACAATTTTTGAAAAGGCATCCTTATGCATCATAACCATGCACTTTGTTTGTTTAAATAATACCCAGGAGCAGAGAAGAAGATTTTCAAAGAATCAATGCATTTTCACTATATAATCAATAGAGCCCCGCCCTAACACCAGAACCCTTGACCCTGGGGTCATGAAATTCACAATTTTTGAAAAGGCATCCTTATGCATCATAACCATGATCTTAGTTTGTTTAAATAGTCTCCAGTAGCAGAGAAGATTTTCAAAGAATTAATGCATTTTCACTATATAATCAATAGAGCCCCGCCCTAACACCAGAACCCCTGACCCTGGGGCCATGGCTTTCACAATTTTTGAAAAGGCATCCTTATGCATCATAGCCATGCTCTTAGTTTGTTTAAATATAGTCTCCAGTAGCAGAGAAGAAGATTTTCAAAGAATCAATGCATTTTCACTATATAATCAATAGAGCCCCGCCCTAACACCAGAACCCCTGACCCTGGGGCCATGAAATTCACAATTTTTGAAAAGGCATCCATATGCATCATAACCATGCACTTTGTTTTTTTTAAATAATACCCAGGAGCAGAGAAGAAGATTTTCAAAGAATTAAAGCATTTTCACTTCATAATCAATGGAGCCCCACCCTAACACCAGAACCCCTGACCCTGGGGCCATGGCTTTCACAATTCTGGAAGAAGCCCACCTCCTTATCATAACTATGTACTTAGTTTATCACCTTAATGCCCAGGAGCAGAGGAGAAGATTTTTAAAGAATTAATGCATTTTCACTAATATAATCAATAGAGCCCCACCCTAACACCAGAACCCCTGGCCCTGGGGCCATGAAATTCACAATTTTTGAAAAGGCACTTTTGCTCATCATAACTATGTACTTAGTTACTTTATTTAATACCCAGGAGCAAAGAAGAAGATTTTCAAAGAATTAATGCTTTTTCACTATATAATTTATAGAGCCCCACCCTAACACCAGAACCCCTGACCCAGGGGCCATGAATTTCACAATTTTGGAAGAGGCACTCTTGCTCATCATAACTATATACTTAGTAACTTTATTTAATACCCAGGAGCAGAGAAGAAGATTTTCAAAGAAATAATGCACTTTCACTATATTATCTATATAGCCCCACCCTGGGGCCAGAACCCCTGACCCTGGGGCCATGAATTTCACAATTTTAGTAGAGGGCTCAATGCTTATTACAATGATGCCAACAGTTTGACTGATTAATGTCCAGAAGTAAAGAAGAAGATTTTTAAAGATTGCATTATTTTTGGTGGTTTTAGCCCCACCCCTCAGGCCCCAGGGGGGCAGGGACCATGAAATTCACAATTTTTGTTCCCCTTCACCCATAGATGCTATATACCAAATTTGGTTGAAATTGGTTGAGCGGTTCTAGAGAAGAAGTTAAAAATGTTCAAAAGTTAACGCACGACGGACGACGCACGACGCACGACGACGGACAAAAACAGATAGCAATAGGTCACCTGAGTGACTCAGGTGACCTAAAAATGGGTGATTTAAAATTCTCTACACGTTCTTTCGAGTTTTTGATTTACACTTATTCTAGAATATGCTGTAGCATAAAACGTCTGAAGTTTACCTTTAGAGGAGTAAATATTTTTGTAAGGAGTGAGATAAGGGCTTCATTAAGCATTTGCTAGACCCGGCAGTTTATCTCTGTTTTAAAGGATTTTTATGTAGTTTAGAAATCCAGTATGGGGAGGGTAAATAGAACTCACATTGGTTGACTGGAATTTTAAAAGTGTTAAACACTGCATTGTGATTTTGAAGGATTTAATCTTTAGAAAGTGAACTGTGAGTAAAAATTGGATTTCCAGACATAGAATTAAAACGAAATTCTAAAATACAGTTATAATGAGCCTTACAAACAAAGCCGATACTAGTACTGTTAATAGCCTCTTCTGCTGGAACCATAACATATTGTTCATGTAGTTTTGGTTATTCTTTAATCACCTTCGATTTAGTGAAAAAGCAAGAATAGATGGCTCACATAGAACATTTTTACCATAACAACGTTAATTAACTAATCTTAATACCTTTGTTATAAATGTTCTCTTATAAGTGTTCATAAAGAAATTCATCGGTTTCAGATGAAGTTCACCATCTATGATTTAATCCTCATTTTCCCGTTGCTACATCGGGTTTTCTGCCTGAAAGGTAAGTAATTTTCTCCGTATTTAAAAAGAATTCAAATTTTAGTTATTGAATAACTATTTGAAACATTCAAATTTGAAACTGTTAGATTCACATTAGAATTATACATTAAAAAAATTTACCGAGCAAAATGTAATTAAAAAAGCATATTCTTCTAGAATATAACATCTTAATTTCATTATTTGTTTTTTAAAAAAATTTGGCCTCTTATCGTTTCTTTCAAGATACAGATGACTTTTTAAAATACATTTTGATGTCCTTAAAAACCTCCCATACCAGTCAAATGTTTGTTGTTTAACGTCCTCTCGAGAATTTTTCACACATATGGAGCCGCCTCCAATTGCCGGTGGAGGGCTATACTGGGGCCAATGGATCTTTTTCTGCCAGCACATACTGCTACACAAGACCTTGGTTTATAGGTCTCATCCGAAGGACCGGTCTCCACGTCCCACAGTGGGATTCGAACAGTCAAATGTTAAGGTAGCTAATGTCCAAACTTATCTAGGCCACATAGAATTAAAAAATGACTGAGTATCATGTGCATATTATTAAAATATTACATTAAGTTTATTTGCAACGCAAAGTTATAAAAGTTGACTATACAAACGTATATATAGTACTCTAAATTTTGATGCTATGCTCTGAAGTGTCTACAATTTTACTTATCAGTATATCACATACGTCCATCATATATCAAAAGTTATTGTTTTACAAGTAAAAAAATCAGACAAATTGTCCACAGATGATATATTTCAATTTTTGCATAAGTCATATAAACCATTACATGCGTTAGGATCAAGTTAGTTGTTTTCTCTTTAAAGTACGAGAGCTTAGTAGTATAATACCCGTTTATGCCCCACAAAGACCAGGATTTGAACCTTGAAGACCAGGATTTGAACTATGGAGACTAGGATTTGAAACCTAAGCTGTGGGTACTCCAATTTTGTAGGAAATATAATTTTCGTAGGACTTCAGCTATCACATAAGTGTGTATTGTTGAATGTTTCTATTCATAACCTTGACCTTTGACATATAGTTATTTTAAAATCATAAGACCATATTCATAGGACCGTCCTACAGTAAATATAAAATACATGGTTACTGCCTTGAAATAAAAGCGATATTTAGAGGAGGGTAAGACATGTCAACTTTTTAATTGTAGAATATTTTAATAATTGTAAGCTATGTATAAGTATATCATATTAAGTAGGCCTCTGATACTTTAATTCGTCGATAACTTTTTTGAACTTTCGTGCTTCAAATCTCTTTAATTCGATTATGATGTTAAAGATTAAATGTGAATATTCAAGTTATATTTTCATTTAAGGTAAGGTTTGCGACCCCCTTCAAATTTTATTTTTCAAAAATTGTACATATGTCATATATCTATTTATTTGGGAAGAAAAAGCTTCATTATTTAACACGATTTCAACAGATTGCCCGTAACGTGTTTTGAGTACAAGACGCCGAATTTGAGGTATTTGACGTTTCACATGTTATTTTCTTGAAAAAAAAATGATTTATTTGATAAACTTTCATATTAAAATAATTAAAATGGCATGAATTATCATAGTTTATGCTAAATTTATCTAAATTTTTTATTTCTGTTATTTAAAATGTAAGAATTTTGGTAAAAAAGAGGATTTTTTAATTTTCCTTAATAAAGTGAAACCGTTGCCATGGCAACAAACAAGTAAAAATCACCATTTTCTATATCTACCAATTCCACAAAAATCCAAGAAATTGTTAACTGGATCATTTTCATTACAATGAAATTAAAAAAATATGTATGTCCCAACACCGTTTCAATGGAAACAGAGACTATATAACGGGTTTTGTACATAAAAATCAGGCTTTTTCTCCATTTTAAAATTAATCATTGATACAATTTTTAGAAGGAGTACTCGCCAAACTAAATTTTATATGAATTGTTTTTTGGCAGAAAATTGACCACAATAACACTCATTCTATGCTACTAAATAATCAGTTCATGGAAAGATGTACTACTTAAAGCACCTTTACAATATATCATTGATGAAATAGTCAATGGAATTATGTTTCAACACGGTTGAAGGATGATGGTTCATCATGGTTTCTTGGTATGCTGCTGTTGAAAAACAAGTTTAAGTAAATCAATAAAGGGTTTTGACCTCATGTTTAATCATTCAAATATATTCAACTACATGTATTAATTTCTAGACATCCTTAGCTAATGTCTTTACCCATCTATGACTGGTGAGGCTTTACATGCTATCATTTGAATGAAATGTTGTATGCATTGTATCCAGGTAGCTACTATCTTAAAAGTAGTAAGTTAACATATATCTACATATCAATCATTTTATTAGTCTGTTCGTTTGTTTGTTTAACATCACTTCAAGAATTTTTCACTCATATTGAGACGCATCACTTGCCAGTGGAGGGCTGCAAATTTAGACCCGTACTCGAACTTATGACTGTGATACGGGACTTCGGTTTATATGTCTCATCCGAAGGACCGGTCTCCAAGTCCCGCAGTGGGATTGGAACCCACAATGCAAGGATCAATCTTTACTCCGTGATTCTAGTGCAAATGCTCTAACCACTGCACCATGAGGGCAAATTTGATCAGTCCCTGGTTCTTGATAAATGCAGCTGTATGTAAGAAGAAAATAACATTGGATTCCAAGTAAAAATTCATATTTTAATGAGTTTACAGTGCAAGTACTTCCGATTTCAGTCAAATTGTAAAATTCTGCAAAGTTATTACACTGTCATGAATATTGAACAAGAATAGGACAAATAATAACAATGCCATAATGAAACAGATATTCTGTCCATTATCTATGAATATTTTGCTATAACATTTTACATGAAATTTTACAAACACTTTTTGAATGCTACATAGAAACTTATTAAGCAGACATATGCCACCTTCAATAATTACCTCTGTTGCACACATTTATTTTACGAAATACAATTTCAAAAATGTCAGACTCTTATTTTTTCTAAATATAAGGAAAACAGCTTGTAGATAGAATGTTATTATGCAATCGTTGTTTCCATGGATAACATTTATTAGGTAACCATTCTCCTCCAAATCCTGGGCCACTGGTACTGGCATATTAAGTCCCATACCTTTGCTTGATCCATCCAACTTTCTTGAACATTCAGGAGCTGGAATATAATGGTCTTTACTATAATAGACGGCACAGATCTTCTAAGCAAGAACTGAAGTACTTTTTCTGATTTTTTCCAATTAATAATCCATAATCTGAAATTTTGTGTTCATTTTCATATAATGAAAGGAATGAAAAAAAGAAAAGAAAAACAAATGAATAAATGAATTTCCAACATACTCACTTTGTAACTAATAATGGTACTATTATAAAAATTAATGTATACATTTCTACAGATTGAATTAGATGAATGCAATCATATAAGCTTGATGAGTGAATTTTCTAAAACACACCCAAGATTTTTCATAAATAATCATCCATAATCTGGATCTCTTTTTTATTTGAAAAATAAGATACATGTACTAGTAAAAATAGAACTTCATTTACAGAAAGTATTCCCAGGCTGTCATTAAAACCATTCAATCTAAATTAAATCTATCCACATGCGTGCCCCCCTTCCCGAATAATTTTGCCAATATATAGAATACTATAGAAAATTTAGCTACCATACATGTATGCTTGTGCCCCCTCAATAATAACGTCTGGTCACCATCTAAACTGAAAATGTTTGGGTTTCCTGGTGCCCTCCCCCTCCCCCCCAACTGAAATTGCTTCCTATGGGCCTGAACCACATTACACTAATGTATCACTTGGTGAAGAAAAAAATAAATGCAAACTGTACTTTAAAAAAGCTCACATGTATTATGTCATAATTCAAACCAGTGTCAGCTATCTATATAAGCCCCAATCAAAGGTTACTTCAAACTGCGAAAAAAAAAAATAAAATTAAAAAAAAAACCCAACTAATATTTACATGTACCCCAACTAAACATGTATTTATTTTGAGAGAACCAAAATTTACCTCTGTAAGAGTAGGAAAATCAACTGATCTTAGCAATCAGTAAAACTTAAACAATACTGGAACATATATAGCCAGTGCATAGAAGTAAAATAGGAAAAGTATTGAAAAATGGCTTGATACTGAGTCCCAGACTTTATGACTTTAGTTTAAACCCCCCTCTTTTTAACCTACTTTTAATTTCTCTTTGAGATTATTAAATTAAAGTTTATGATAAAATTCATACTAAAATCTATCTAGGGAGAAAATCCATGTGCAGCACATTAAATATCACTTTGTATGTTTTGACTAAAGGAGTTAGAACATTTATTTGTTTACTGCATTCAAGTTTGATATTTCTTTTTTAAATGGATTTTGGCTCCAGACCTTTTTTTCAGTGAGAACTAATTTTCAGTCAGAAATAACACTACATCTGAATAAATGTCAATCAATAATTCAAACTATTTCATAAAAAATGATGAAAATGCTTTCCTGATTGTATTTAAAAAATGAGAGCGAGAGGGGGGGGGGGGGGGGGTGAGAGAGAGATTTTAAAAAAGTTCGCTGACAACTTTTTTCTGCATTGTGGGGTTTTAGTCACATGCACCTAATCCGAGATTCGCTGCACATGTCATAATATAAACAGATAAAAGCAGGGGTTAGAATCAGAGGAATCTCGGATTAACATGCACCCTCAGTCCCTGATCTGTTCATTCATTACTGTTTTACTTTATATCCGTTTAGGTAATTGAAAATTTTCCGTAATTCGTAGTTATAATACCGATTATGAACTACAAATACTTAAAATTAACAGTTTAATAATTGCCTGTCTGTCGCAACTATCAGACTATATCAAACTGTTAAATGTTCCGTGACTTCTTATCCCTGTTCGGAGTGTTTTGAGCATGTAGAGTGTAACAGGATGCTCCCACATCTATTCTTTGTTTCGTTCGTGATGTTATTTAACCTGTTTAAGTGAAGTGGTGAAGTGCATGATTTACAATATCTGATTCTTTGCTCCTGCTGACTTGGAACTTGCGCAGTTCAGTATTGAAAATAAACTTACTAGTCCTCTTTTATTGGGTCATCAATCGTGCAGCACGCTAAATGTCTTACATATGTCCCCTAAATTCTTCTGAGATTCCAGCACTTTAAATTGTTACACGATTTTCTACTGGAAATGTCCTTTGTTTGTACCCATCTGGCCATCTTCATGTTTCATGGTGTTTGACAGACGAAATTCATTAGCGATTGAATGCTTAGTATGGCTGGTTTAAATTTCGCCGGTTCCAAACGCTTAAGTGACTCATAAGAGTTATCTCCCTGTAATCGCAAACCTTACCCTAATATAAAAAATGTGCATGTATGAGTTGTAAAACATAAAACTTAACAATCTGGAATCCAAAGTGAAATACTCTGATTTATTAAAAACGTTGATTCTTTAGTAATCTATATATAGTTTAGTATAATGAATTATTGTTAACTATCGTATATTTTGTTAGGGGTTGGGAATCTGATTTATTTAAATAAGTACGGAATCCGATGTACTTATCTCTGAAAATACACAATGTCCAACATAAAGCCTAATTCTGTTTTAAGGTTATTGAAAATTGATCTCTTCTAACAACTTGAATTATAGAACAGAGGGATAAAGACGTACGAACGTTAACGTCCTACTACGGAGGAATCGAAGTTTGAGGCTAATTAATGACCACATAATTTTGATTTGACCGTTATCAGTAGAATCATTTGCTACATTTGATTAAATGACTGAGATAAGGTGCAATATATAACCTCAGCCTTCATTCGGTTATCTTTTATTTTGACTGAGAAAATGTGCAGCTTATATCCCCATCCTCAAATCGGTTATCTTTCACATAGGGAATTGCTATCTACCATATCCGTCTAACAAGAGACATATAGGATACACTATCCGATAGTTTAACCCATGTAAAAATTATTATTTCAATTAACAGTCGCTTACAAGACAAATGTAGAATGTCACACATTCAGCAATCTAACAGAAAATTTAACACAGTCATCCAGTAATTTAACACAGTCATCCAGCAATGTAACACAACCATCCAACACTTTAACACAACCATCCAGCAGTTTAATACAGTCATCCAGCAATTTAATTTATCCAGCAACACCAACACAGTCATCCAGCACTTCAACGCAGTCATCCAGCAATTTTACACAGTCATTCAGCGATTTAACAATGCATCCAGAAATTTAACACAGCCATCTAGCAAATAAACACAATCATCCAGCAATTTAACCCAGTCATCCAGCACTTTAACACAGTCATAGAGCAATTTCAAACAGTCATCCAGCAATTTAACAGTCATCCAGCAATTTAACACAGCCATCCAGCACTTTAACACAGTCATCCAGCGATTTAACAATGCATCCTGCAATTTAACACAGTCATCCAGCAAACTAACCCATTCATCCAGCACTTTAACCCAGTCATCCAGTAATTTAACACAGTCATCCAGCACTTTAACACAGTCATTCAACGATTTAACAATGCATCAAGCAATTTAACCCAGTCATCCAGCACTTTAACACAGTCATCCAGCAGTTTAACACAGTCATCCAGCAATTTAACAGTCATCCAGCAATGTAACACAGCCATCCAGCAATGTAACACACTCATCCAGCAATTTAATTTATCCAGCAACACCAACACAGTCTCCAGCACTTTAACACAGTCATCCAGCAATTTAACACAGTCATCCAGCGATTTAGCAATGCATCCAGCAATTTAACATAGCCTTCCATCAATTTAACGCAGTCATCAAGCAAATTAACCCAATTATCCAGCACTTTAACACAGTCATCCAGCACTTTAAAGCAGTCATCCAGCAATTTAACACAGTCATCCAGCAATTTAGCACAGTTATCAAGTAATTTAACACAGTCATCCAGCAATGTAACAGTTATCCAATAATCGAACACTGCCATCCAGCAATTTCACACAGTCATCCAGCAATTTTACACAGCTATCCAGCAATTTAACACAGTCATCCAGCAATTCAACACAGTCATCCCGCAATTTTACACAGTCATCCAGTTATGTTAAACAGTTATCCAATAATCGGACACTGCCATCCACCAATTTAACACAGTCATCCTGAACTTTAACACAGTCATCCGGCAATTTAACACAGTCATTCAGCACTTTAACACAGTCATCCAGCAATTTAACACAGTCATCCAATAATCGAACACTGCCATCCAGCAATTTCACACAGTCATCCAGCAATTTTACACAGCTATCCAGCAATTTAACCCAGTCATCCAGCACTTTAACACTGCCATCCAGCAATTCAACACAGTCATCCAGCTAGGATCTAGCATAGTGGCGATCCAGCAACATATAATACAATACATGTAATACAGCCGTCCATTAATCTTAAACAGCCATCCAGCAATTTACATGTAACACAGCCCATCCAGCAATTAAAAACAGCCATTCAGTAACCTAACATAAGCATTCGGCAATCTTAAAAAACCAACCAGCAATCTAAAACAGCCATCTTGAAACCTTAAACAGACACCCAGCAACCTACATATAAACAGCCATCCAGGAATCTAACTCTGCCATTCAGCAAATCTAATACAGCCATCCATCTATTTAATACAGACATCCAGCTATTTAACACATCCAGCAATCCAAAACAGCCATATAACAATATATGCCAGTCATTCAGCAATCTAACACAGCCTTGTACCATAGTACTGGCGGTAAATTTAGATTTTGCTTTGATGTTGCTGTGGTGTATTTGCCAGAAGAATCACAGTTTTTTTAAGTCATGCCCACCTTTTGGCATCAGGCCATACTGTGACAAGACCTTGACTGATGAATGAATGATGTCAATTTCCAAACCTGGCTGATGAATGAATTAAGTCAACATTTTTAATTTAAAAAAATACTAACATTAGCTTGTCAATGTTCGCTTCATAAATGTGTCTGTATGTTTTCTCCGCGTATCCTTAATCAATAAATGATACGTCCTACCCCGAGTTCTCGTCATTCTCTTTCCTGTCTCCAAATACAAATAGCAATTTCACATCAGAAGCCCCCGCGATTTTTTTACTTCCAATACCATTCCAAACTTTCATTAAAATGTCACAAATCATTTCATTTTTTTCTGTACGCCGATTGCCATATAGAAAAAGTTCAATGGCAATGTTTCCCATACCCATCCCCCCTTTTTTCAAAGAAAAAAGGGATCTAGAAAGATAAATCTTCTTTCAGAGTTCACGGCTTGAATATGAAAGCCTACAATCGCTACCCCTGCATCTGTACCTGACAAAAATCATGTTTTCTGCGTCTTCAACATTCCAAAGATACAATATCTTCACACGTACCACATTTATTATCAACAATTTGCAGTAGCAGTGACGCAGCTAAGTATGATCCTTGCAGATGGAGACAGCTATTTATACAGACTCCGGACCGTGGTTTGACACCTCGTAGTAGGCGGTGCTAATTATCAACTTGCTTTTCTCTCATTGGTCCTCTGGTACAAGTAACTTACGCAATATATATTAATTGGTTAGCGATAAATACACTCGCAGGGGCTCTGCCCCCCGTGAATGAAAAAAATGTGAGGGTATTAACCGCTAACCAATTAATATCTATAGTGTAACTATAACTTCCTGGATACATAAATAAAATAAAGCTCTTAATTAATCTTTAAGTTTATTTTTCATGTTTTTTTTATTGTATCTGCAGAAATCCTTGATAGTGTTACAATATGATAAATTATTTGGTCTAATTTGATCGGATTTAATGTTCCTTACATTTGCAATTGTAATCCCACATGCGTAATGTTTACATCTATAAATTAACGTAGTTTAGTAACACCTGACATCTATTCTTAGAGGCCACAGCATAATAAAACTTATTGAACGATTTATTTTGTAGTTGTTTTCTAAATATGATAAAGGGAACGGACTGGGGTTTTATTGTGTGAAAACTACTATAGAGAAACTCTTTCTTTTTATACCATATGTACCTTTCATTGACTTCAGTATACATACCAAGTTTAGTGAAAATCTACCGTCTGGTTATTATTGAGGGACCATCTCAAAATACAGGTACATTTACTATAGGATTATATATGAAAATACATTTTTTTCGTACTTCGGAGCGAATTATACAAATGCTACTAAAGACTTTTTACTCAATTAAATAATTTGATCGGTAATACTATATTGTACATTTTGTGCAAGAAACACAGCATTCTATCGTCTGGTTTCCAGAGGGGGCATCTCAAAATGTCAAAATTCATGATATTTTCCTTTTTTTTATGGAGTATAACAAAACATGACATATAACACAAATTTACATAAAAAATAAAAATGATCGATTCTCAATTTTCTATGTTTAAAATTTCAAAAGCATATATTTTATACTTTTTATTTTAATTCATAATTAATGCCCCCGCTTAAAGAACTTCGGTTATTCATAACGTCAAAAACCCACTATAACGACGTCTATCTACCCGTCATTTGAAAAATCGTTTAAAAATCAACTATTTAAAAACGTAATTAGAATTTTTAACCTGAGATTTCCTAAATTTGTTGATTTTTATAAATTATGCAAAAGAAGTTGCTTTTAAAGAGTAAATACGCTTTATTTTACTATGCTGCGCGAAGTATTGCGCAATGAAAACTCCAGTCGGTCCCTTAAGATTCATAAATTGATATTTTTATTCACAATAATTTGACAATTTATATATTTTTACTACGTGATTTTCCGAGGTCCAACGCTGTATTACGGATTTGAGATGATCCATTTTTAGGTCACCTGAGTCACTCAGGTGACCTATTGCTATCCGTTTTTGTCCGTCGTCGTGCGTCGTCCGTCGTGCGTTAACATTTCAACATTTTCAGCTTCTTCTCTGAAACCGCTCAACCAATTTCAACCAATTTTCATATAGCATCTATGGATGAAGGGGAACAAAAATAGTGAATTTCATGGTCCCTGCCCCCCTGGGGCCTGAGGGGTGGGGCTAAAACCACCAAAATTAATGCAATCTTTAAAAATCTTCTTCTTTACTTCTGGACATCAAGCAGTCAAACTGCTGGCATGATTGTAATAAGCATTGAGCCCTCTAACAAAATTGTGAAATTCATGGCCCCAGGGTCAGGGGTTCTGGTGCCAGGGTGGGCTATATAGATCATATAGTGAAAGTGCATTATTTC
Organism: Saccostrea echinata; assembly: GCF_033153115.1. Lineage (NCBI taxonomy): Eukaryota > Metazoa > Mollusca > Bivalvia > Ostreida > Ostreidae > Saccostrea > Saccostrea echinata. Next base: position 10,283,886 of record NW_026889795.1, on the reverse strand, counting down.
TTTGAAAATCTTCTTTTCTGCTCCTGGGTATTAGATAAACTAACTAAGTACATAGTTATGTAGAGCAAGACTGCCTTTTCCAAAATTGTGAATTTCATGGCCCCTGGGTCAGGGGTTCTGGTGTTAGGGCGGGGCTCTATTGATTATATAGTGAAAATGCATTAAATCTTTGAAAATCTTCTCCTCTGCTCCTGGGTATGAAATAAAGTAACTAAGTACATAGTAATAATGAGCATGGCTGCTTCTTCCAAAATTGTGAATTTTATGGCCCCTGGGTCAGGAGTTGTAGTGTTAGGGTGGGGCTCTATTGATTATATAGTGAAAATGCATTATATCTTTGAAAATCTTCTTCTCTGCTCATGAGTATTAAATAAATTAACTAAGTACATTGTTATAATGAACATAGCTGCTAGCTTCTTCAAAAAATTGTGAATTTCATGGCCCCTGGGGCAGGGGTTCTGGCTTTAGGGTGGGGCTCTATTGATTATATAGTGAAAATGCATTATATCTTTGAAAATCTTCTTCTCTGCTCCTGGTTATGAAATAAAGTAACTAAGTACATTGTAATGATGAGCATGGCTGCCTTGTCCAAAATTGTGAATTTCATGGCCCCTGGGTCAGGGGTTATGGTGAAGGGGGGGACTCTATTGATTATATAGTGCAAATTCATAATTTCTTTCAAAATATTTTATTCTACTCCTGGTTATAAAGCAAAGAAACAAGTGTATAGTTATGATGAGCAAGGATGCTTTTACAAAATTTTTAAAACTTGTGGTCCCAGGGGTTCTGTTGTTTCTCTGAAAGGGGGGGGGGGCTCTATTTGATAATATAGTGAAAATTGTGAATTCTTATGATGATGAGGGTACCTCTTCCAAATTTGTAAATTTTCAACATCTGGAACATTTAGTCAAGTGTTCTGGTCCTGGCCCGGGCTCTATTAATTTGTATTCTATTGAGTGAAGTTATTCCCCTTTGCCATTCACTTTTGATAATTAATCACTGTAGTTAATGTATTTGAAAGGTCAATAGAATAAGAGAATTATGCAAGAACATTTATTGTATAATATAAAAAGTACTTTTATAGTTTTAATAATCAGGTAGACTTGGAAATGATAGATAAATAAAAATGAAACAAAAATAACTTATCTTCTTAAGTGTTCTTCAGAGGCCAAGTTAGGCCAATGTGAGGGGTAATAATATAGACATTTTGTTTAAAGTCTGAATGGTAATAGTGATAAATGGGGGACAGATAGAAAGATACTAGACCAATTATTTTGTTGATCTTAATCATACTAATTTTCTTGCTATTGGGCAACAATTGAAGCTTCATTTATCAGTTTATTGATCCTCTAAATTGTTGTACTCAGGTGACCGTTAAGGCCCTTGGGCCTCTTGTCAATATATTATTCCTACTTTATAATTATTTCAGAAACTAAAAGCTAGAAAGGTGTTCTATTTTTTCAGAATTTGATCCAAAGTGTAGGTACACAGTTCATTTACCCGAATCGTCATGGCACACAGCATACGATGTTTGTCAAGAGAGGAACAAAACTTTAGCGAACATTTCAATACTCGCTGATTTGTACATGGTGGATCTAGTGTTAAAGGAAGTCGATAAATTAATCATTTCAGGTGATTTATTTAGCAGGTAAGGCAATACAATTTAACCACAATATGTTGATATTATTATATTATTACTATATATCAAACCCTTACCCTGTATAGGGATTCTGAAGTTATTTTGTTTGTTTGTATGTTGTTTAACGTCCCTCTCGAGATTTTGAAGTTAAGGTGGGGCTCTAATCATCATATAATAAAAATGCTTAAATTTCTCAAAAATCTGAGCTATGTCCAAGACACTATATTGTTACGATATAGACAGAATACTTTTTATAGTTTGCTACGATATTTCTTTAAGCTTGTGCATATATTAGAATACTTTCTGTTTACAAAGGATGATTCTCTATAAGGCCATTTTCCGGCCTACGATAAAATCACTTAAAAATGTGATTTTATGTAACTTTAATCATTGTATTTCATGATTTTGATGTTTGTTTTTCAACATCGATCACCTAAGTCGCGTGATTTAAAGATCACAAACGGCCGTCAAGTAAAGAAAAATTGAGGGTAGGTCTATTTACATCAAGTATCTTTGCATGTTTCTAGATGTAAATGATCAAAAATTGTTTATTTATGTCGGAAACATATCAGACTTAAGTAATAATTGCAAAGATTGTTTAATTTAAGGCTAAAGATATTTTTTCATGGCAAGAATTTTGATGCAGTCACATTTTGCATATTTTGAATGTAAATCTTTACAAAATGCACCTCGTATGATGTTGAAAAATGTTTAATTAGCATTTAATTAAAAGAATTATTTCATATATGTTTATATTGTAATTGTGTATTGTTTCTATAGATGTGGTACCTATTTTACGCATAAAATGCCTATGCAAGAAATGAGATTTCTAAGTTTCTATTGACCTATAAAAGTTGTGTATCAAATGTTTAAAGCATTGAATGAATTTTGTTTGTGATTAAATCAAAATTAAGTTGTAATTTATAAAATATAGTCTACATTAAATTTTGAAAAAAGAAAAAAAAAAAAAAAAAAAAAAAAAAGAAAAAGAAAAAGAAAAAAAAGAATTCATTAATTTACAGGATGAAAATATTAATGCAAGTACATGTTAATAGTCAGTACATAAAACTCAGAACGGTTGTATTAAAAATATATATATCGACGTAAAATGAAATAACATCGTAAGAGTTGCTTTGATTCAATTTAATTACGCATGTAAAACAATATATTTAATTTAAAATGCCATGTAAACTATAATACACAAATGTATGTATAAAAGTCGAGCCCCCCCCCCCTCCCCCCCACGGCACTCCATAAAATGGAGTAGATTTTCAACAGTACCTTCCACTACGCATATCAGAAGTTTTAGTATATCCATGGACTAACAGAGTTCTACAACATCCCAGGTACAAAATGGACCGTAAGAGATGACACTCCTTTCGCACTCTTGAAACCTGAGGATTAAATTCTCTTTCCGTGCTGCGTCAAGAACTTAGGTGTTTAACACGGGTAGTGACAGTTCCTTTGCTAAGTCCCCAGCATTGAAAGTAAAAGTCATGGGTCTTTTGGATATTATCTTAAAGAAGGAGGTCCTGTCCCACGGTAGGTGTTGGTCAATACTGAAACCATGCATAAATCAAAATTGTGACACTTCACCATAAGTGGATGATCTCTTTATCTGGGTGAAAAATTCTAAAATGATGTAAAGCAACATTCAATTATCAATCACGTGACATTTAGGAACCCCTTTCCTCCTTGGCGTTTTATTTTCTAAGACAGAGCTACTGTTCTCATAACTTATATTGATGCTACCAAAGAAGTGTGATGAATAGATTGAGTCCTCTCAACACCCAGTTAACAAAATACATGGATCCTATGTCACTCATACGGAAAAGTGTCCTTCTAAAAGGTCGAGGCGAGAATTTCCATTATGAAACCATCCCATCAGTAATTCTCTATCTATAAAAGTTACATGTGTACCCAGAGAAAAATTAAGTTTATAACACAAATAGCAAATGCATCTTCCCGCTACAACAAAATAGCTTTTATCATTTCTAGAACTAATAACAAATATGCAGTACTCCTAAGGAAATGCAAATACAAAGAAGTAGCATAGATAAACTAAACTATCCTTATAAATAATAATAATTATAATAAGTAACTTATATTCATGCCTTATAGTCTATAAAAAAATTTCTTTATTTCTAGCAGATAGTTCAATGAGACTTGTCTTCACGTAATTTCATAACAACCAGTCATTTCTGTCCTTTGATTTTAGATTTTTTATGTAAAAAGTTTACCTTTTTTGAGTAAACATGCAAGGCTTATATTAATTCTTAGTAAATCAATAGAAACATGTACTCTAAGTGAAATTTTATAATGAAAAATAATCTACATAAGCTGATATCCTTCACTGTGAGTAGTTAGCTTTTCCTGCAAATATCGTAAAAATGAAGCGAAAAGTTTTTATTTACATGTCATAACCACCTTTAACCAAGTTGATAATTTGGTAGTCACTTTTTATGTTCATAAGAAGTTTACATGCAAATTTTGGTGTTGGTTAAAGGTGGTTATGACATGTGTAGGAGTTACCTAACACACCAACCCTCTTGAGTTTTCCCATTACCCTAATGCTAATACGGACCGATAGTATCTTACTTTGTGACCCTATATCATAACAAATACTTTTGTATCATTAACCAATCAACATTTATCATTAAATTGGAACATTAGCCTACTGACTCATGCAGTTTTTAAGGGAAAAAATACTATTTGAAAATTTGAAGTCATTGTAGGCCGCGAAACGGCCTTGTAGAGAATGATCCTTTACCTTACTGTCAATATACATGAATTCGTATCGATTTCGAATCATGATTCTTCAATAGATTATGAATACCACCCTCAATATAATTTTTTTTCCAAAATGTGAGTCACTTGAATGCTATCACGTTATGAAGTTTTCCCTGTAATGTTGATATCGACGATATCGCTTCGATATCGAATCTATCAGGATTCAAAAATTTCGATAAACAACGAATCTTAAAGGTAATACAAATGATAAAACTATTAGAATATATTCACTGATTTTATTAATTAATTTTAAAAAAGATGCAGTTATGACATGGAATTTTGTATCATTAAAAAAACAACAACAACAAATGATTGCTTAACAACAAAAGGCCCAAGGACATTAAAGGTCACCAGAGTATAATACGAAACTGTAAAGGATCCAAAGATGTAAAATCAAATAAAACAAAAGAAACTGATAAATGAATCTATGATGACTAAGAGAAAGAAAAATAGCCTGGATAATCAGGGATCATGAAAATAATTAGTCTAGTAAAGTAATTAATCTTAAAGTCTATTAACGTGGCCCTTTTGCGACTATTTAAGATTATTCATTGAATATTGTGTTATGAATAGCAATTGCTTTGCTGTCATATTCCATGACGTGCGCTAGCGCATCATGGAAAATATGCCAGCAGTGCAATTGGTATTCATAACACCATGTTCACTGAATAATCATGATTACTTATATTTGTATTCTGTGATGTTGTAAAAAAAAGTAGTGTGATGTTGTTTATATTATATATCTAAAACCAAAGGTAATAAAAAAAAGATATTAAGAACTTTTTCCATCAGAAAGTTTTATTAAATTTTTCTTAAGAAGTAAAATCAGAGTTATTTTTCTTTATTTTCGATGTTCAGATGTTGCTTGATGAAGGTGATTAATCATGAGGAAAAGAATTTGTCTAATCCTGTCATTAAAAAGAATAACCACGTTTTTTTTTTTAATTTTATTCCAAAGCACATTAGATTACAAAGATTTTAAGGTCCCAAACTTTAGATAACTTTTTTTTCACTTTAGATGAAATATATGGAGATAACGAACAGTATTCAAGCTCAAAAGTCCATTAAACAATACAAAATAGGAGCAGAGCAAACACGGACCTCCAAACATCAGAGGTGGGATCAGGTGCCATGGAGGAGTGAGCATCCCCTGCCGACCGGTCACACCCGCCGTGTGCTCCTTGTCATGATCGGGAAATAACGGAAAAATCCGTTGACAATTCAGTGTGTAAATAATGGCCTAACAATTAGTATGAAAAACGTCAGTCAGCATTTGACTCAATGATAAATTGTATTTGCTGACAAGGTCATTGTATCGACCATAGAACTTACGAAATGATGACTTTAAACGAGACAAAACGTGCTTAAACGTGCTTAGATCAAACGTGCTTACATGTAAAACATGTTCAACGAATCTTTACAACTTTCGGGTCTGAGTTTTATAGTAATTGTTTGTTGTGCTTACGATATATATCTAACTAAAATTAACACATTAAGAGAAAACTTGGTATTTTTTGACTGTCCCAGCAAATAAATGTCCATTTCGTTTCAAAACATATGCGTTGCTACGTAAACAAGTTACTTCTCTTACGTCACAAGTACTAGCATATGGCGCACTTAAAAAAAAGAAAACAGTTTTCGCAATAATCTAGCATATATAAATAATTGCTTAAGATTCATATCTAAGTTTAGTTCATAAAATATTTTTCTTTGACATTAAATATAAATTTTACTTTTAATACACACAAATTAAACAGAAATAATAGATTTAAATTTGAAGGCGAGACAGCCCCTTGACAACAGGCTGAGCCAGAGATATCTCAGCCCTTGAGGGAGAGACAGCCCTAGTTCCCAGACGCTCTCAACTAGTCCAATATGTCTGTATCAGGGCTGATACACTAATAGGTATATGATATAAAGATTTACTTCACTTCTTCCCTTAAAGTCACAGAAAGACCCCCCCCCCCCAAATTTTCTCAACTAAATGAAATATAGAAAATTTTATGCCAGAATCAAGAAGACCACTTTCTCCTTCAGGAAGAATAGCGGATTTGTTAGAGGATATAATGATATACTTTATGTGATCATGCACTAAAAAGAAAGAAAACCATTTATAATATAACTTTGAGGTACATGTAGTGTACATGTAGGAGTGTATTGTGGAATAGTTTTAAATATGTTATCTTAATTAATTCATAAATTGATGTTATTTTGGCACTTTGTATATCCTTATCCTTATTGTGTAAACTAATTACCCCACATGCCTAAACAATGTACTACTTGCTGACTGCTATATTAATTTATGTATTTAATTGCATTGACTCCTGATCTTAGGGATCCAAAATATAAGCTTCTTTTTGTCAGAAGCGGATCCATAGTATGAATATCGCGCTGAAACTACGTTAGATACACGACTTTGATTTTGCAATTGGATTGTTAACTACGCTCTTATTATTTGAATTATAGGACTATGTTGTGATTATTAGTCCCCTACTGGTGAAAACGGAGGGGACTATATGTTTCCTCTGAGTCTGTCCGTCCGTTTGTCTAGCTGCCTGTCCCTCCGTCTGTCTGTCAGTCTGTCTCATGTGGTTTTCCGCATTTTCTTTCTAAACGCTTGCAGATATTGAGCTGATGTTTGGTATGTGAGTTTATCTTAATGAGTTACAGATCAAGTTTGCATTTCTTTCCGCTTCAATGATTTTTGACGGAATTGCAAATTTAGGCCCATTTTCAATTTTTAACAGGGTTTTCCGTAATTTTTTTTCTAACGCTTGCATATATTGATCTGATTTTTGGTATGTTACTATACCTTGATGAGTTATAGAAAAGTTTGCATTTCGTTCCGCTTCATTGATTTTTGACGGAATTATGGCATTTTCAATTTTTAACGGGAACCAGATTAAACTTGCCGGTAGGGGACTACTATTGCTAATGCAATACTCTAATAATGCTTGTTACTTGAATCATCTTGCCGTTAATTTAGTGATTGTATATAATTGTGATATGTGTAAATAAACTGCAGAATAGATGAACCTGAGTCTCATTTCAAGATATGAGGAAGGATTTTACGCTAACAAAAAACTTTTAATAGTGAGGACAAAATATGAATACGACCGCTCGGTCGGCAATAAATCTGGTGGCAGCGGAGGGATAGATTCCTTCATATAATATTGATTATATAAACTTGTGTGTCTAACATGGGAAATCTAGAAAATATGCATCTCACCAAAACTGTCTTACATTTATGACTACGACGATTTTGAGAATTAAGTCTTGGAGCGAGTGGAAAATTTCTATTTGCAGCAAGATTTTCAAAATTTTTACAAGTTCTTAAAAAGTGAAAATTACCAGAAACTGTTCTTAAAAAGTGAAAATTGCCAGAAACTGTTGAAAGATGGGAAAAGGGAAGTGTGAGCCATCTCTGTATGTGCCTAGCGCATGGATGTAGAATTAAAACACATACTCCGGTAAAATAATTATTCCGAAAGCCTGGATTTTTTTTAATATGTTTTATTTGCGAACTGTGCTCTTTTATTAAAATTGTTCCGAGAACGAACAGACTATTCACCGGTAAATATGGATATTACATCAGGAATACCTAACACCATTACACCAGAAATTACAAGAATTGGTGAAGCTGTTCCCCGAGATGATCACAGTGCAGTTCGCCGAAATTTGATGAATTATAGTGCGATGTGTACGCTATTGGGACACCATTGCAAGCAAATACTCCTCGCTGGTATAATTGTGCAGTAGTGAGACAAAATACTGCAAAATGAGAATCTTTCATTTTTTCCTGGATTTTTGTCTTTATTTTTGGTGGTGCTGCCGTATTTGCGTTATACCAGCACTTCCCTGGATACATGTTATTGTGTTTAACATAAGGAATTCCCAAAATATGGAGCTCTTGTCTTATTTTGTTTTATTATTACTCCTCACTATTATTGTAAAGGATAAAACGAAGCAACACTTAAAAAAAGTACAACAATATCCACTTCCAAACCACGAAAATGTGTCATCTCGACCCTATGAAAATTCTACTTCGAAAGATTCATCGGTGCATCATAGAATTGAAAAGGCATAACAAATTCCCGTAAAACGAATACTTAGCGGTGATGGATAAGACATATGGACTGAGTTAATTCGCTTTTCTTGAAAATATAAGTGAAATAAATCTCTGGGACACAGAAAGGAGAAAAAGAGTATTCTTAAAAGTTTACAGGGACAAGCAGAAATCTTTGTTTACGGACTACCAGACCTGAACGGAACGACTGGACTCAAATTAAAGAATCTATGGACTGTAGATTTGGACACAAAACTATGAAAAAAAAGCTTTTTGACTGAGGCTTAACTGCGAAAAAAGCGAGAGTTTGAATCTTACTGAGATTTCGGACAAGCCATACAAGATTTATATCGCTGGGCCTACCCAAGTAACCGGGAATACGTACAGGAAGGAAGTATCAAGGCGTTTTTGGACAACTGTTGCGAAAACGAGGATTTCCGCCTAGCTATGAAACGTTGCCGACCCAAGACACTTGATGATGCAGTAACCTCAGCACTGCAAAAAGAATGTTTTAGACTAACTGAAAATAAGAAAACACGAGATATTAGATATCCGAAATCACCGGTGTATCATATTCCAAGTGGGACGCAAAATCAGAACGATGCCAGACCAATCAAGTAACACGAAAGAAAAAGAAAAAATTGGAGGACAACTGCTCTAAATGAAAACAGACCCATGAGGAAGTGTTATCATTGTGATTCGCCATATCATATTTTGCGGGACTGCCTTTAGAGAAATTCAAGAGATAAGTCAACTTCAAGTTAAACCGGAGAGGACCGAGGCAATAGGCGTGTGCACAATGGGCCTAGTACATATACAAAACAGTGCAATTTTTCAATCAGGCATGGATTAGGTGACCAAAATGTATTAAAACTGTTTTGCTATGATGAGCGGCCAGCATGTGCACCGGTATTTAAGGAAACAGAAACAAGCACTGAAACGCACAAATATTTTAAAACCAGGCGGATTAGTTTATGAGAAAACAGTCATGTCATTAAGGGGATTCAAGGCTTGAAGATTCCAGGATTGGTCGAAGGACGCCTTTAGAAATTCAAATCGACACATCTATTACTGAAGATACTTACTAAAGTATTCTACCACAAAATAGACCTGTACTGGAGCGCGCACAAGAAGTTTCAATCAGCGGATGGTGGAAATTTAGATGTTCTTGGTACAGCCATAATGCCACTCTCATTTGGTGATTTAAATATATATTTCCAAGTATTTGTGGGAAATGTGAAATGCAATTTCATTGGAAAAATTCAGGTGTAAATGGAACTATGAGACTACCTCGTTAGTGCTTAGTTGTGTGCCTGGTAAGAGGAGTTGTGACGGTACATATTGTCGTTTTGTACATATTGTCGTCGGCGACAATATGTACATATCCTCATTGCACATATTGTCGTCCATCGGTACATATTGTCGCTGGCTGAAAAGTAACACATGTACATATTGTAGTTGGCGACATTATGTGCCTCACCCTCACTATACATATTGTCGCCCCACAGATATTGTTACTTAAAGATTTCTTTTGTTGTTTTTTGGAAGTTTTGTGCATGTAATTGATGTGTGAATCACACTGACGTGTTACGTATGCTATTTCATGCAGCGTGATGTGACGGTACATTTTGTCGTCCTGTTATTTTGTCGCCGGCGACAATGTGTACCTACCTGCGCATTGTCGTCCATCAGAACATGTCCCATGACAATGCTCCACATAAATATGGCCAGAGAAATCAAAAACTTCAACAATGGTAATATACACTTAATTTGATCGCCGAAGTATTGCCGACTCGGCGTTAAACAGTAATATTCAATCAATCAATCAATATAAATATGACTTATCATTGCTTTGCTGTTTTTGAGAAGGTAATTTTTAAAGAATTTTCTCATATATTACTTTGTAAAACTTTGATTGCCAATTGTGAACCCACCCTAGACCCGGTTTGATTTGAAGATACTTGAATGCTTCCATATAAACGTCACTAATCACGGGCCTACTGCTGTTCTCATTGGTGAATCCAGAAATTTCAGAACGGAAAGTATGTAGACTTCACCACTTGCCGTTGGAGGGCTGCAAATTTAGACCCATACTTGGCATTCAGGGTCATTGAGTAGTGAGGGATCTTTTTCGTGCCAGCACCTCAAAATTGAACGTACGCTACGTAACGAAGCTTTCACATAAATATCATATCTTCTGACCAGGTACTTCTTGAAAAAAAATTGAATTTTTTTTTTCATAATATTCTATGAAAAATTTTGATCACCTATTATAGCCACACCCTTCCCCGAGGGATGTGATCTGAATAAAACGGAATCTTCACTTCATAATGAAGCTTTCACGTAAGTTTCAACTTTTCTAATACAGTGGTTCTTGAGAAGATTTTTAAAAGATGTCAATAAATTTTCACTCATTCTTAACTACTTCCCTAAAAAGAGGGCATGGTCCTTCATTTGAACAAACTTGAATCCTCTTTATCCGAGGATGCTTTGTGGAAAGTTTGCCTGAAATTGACCCAGTAGTTCTTGAGAAGAAGATCAAATTGTGAAAATTCTACAGACAAAGGGACGGTCAGACAAAATGTGATCAGAAAAGCTCACTTGAACTTTCTGTTCATGTGATCTAAAAATGTCAACCCCAACACAATTATATCGGCACATGATTTTATATAAGAATAATGCAAAAAATAATTTCCAAATAATCATTACTACTGAACAAAAAAATATATGTATTCAATCTCAGAATTTACTTATATATTACAAGAAAAAAAAAAAAAGAATGTGCTGATTTATCAGATATCTCAAAAGTTATGGTATCTTGACATATAATGATGATGTACATCGATCCTGGACACAATTTTCTGACCCAAAAGTTTTCTCCCTACAGCATTGCAGGTAATGCTGTCTGTCTTCCTCCGTGCGCGCGTGTGTGTTTGTCAACTTCTCTTTCCTTTCTCAATTAAATATTCGTCAATACAATATATCGACGACAATATATACCGACCTTGACCGTACATATTGTCGCCGACGACGACAATATGTGCTGGTGCTTGACTGTACATTTTGTCGTCCATTATGCAGGAGGAAAATAAGGCTCGTCTCGGTACATATTGTCGCCGGCGATGGACGACAATATGTGCAGTGAGCGTACGTAAATATTGTCGCCGACGACAATATGTACAAAACGACAAATCAGTGCTCAGTTAAGTTAAGTTAAGTTCCCGAGTGATGCCTGTGGAAGATTGTGACATTCCAGAAGGACATGAAGCTATGTTGAAAGAAAGAGTGGCCAGTAAAGATGTTTACGGCGAAGGAATGGTAGTGCTGTTAAAGAAGTTTATACACGAACATGGGATAGTTGTGGCTCATGCTTTGATATCAGTGATTAGCGATGAAACTGATGTGTAAATGCGTGTGTTTAATCCGAGTGATGTTGGTAACAAAGAATATTTACCTAACCCCGTTTTCTCCTGTATTACAGACAGGTACATCTATCCCGGAAAATTTGTGTACATTATATAAATGCCACAGAAGTTTCCTAGGAATTACCGGATCATTTGTGCAATTTGTATAAAGATAACCGCAAATTCTTGTCACCTGAGCAGTCACAAAGATTCCGACAGTTTTTACTAGAGCACCAGACTGCGACTTCTGATCCTTGTTAACCAATGGAACGATCAAGGTTAAGCAAACACTCAACTTATGGACGAAACACCCTTTAAAGAACCGCTTAGGAAAGGTCCGATTTTTAAAAGGGAAATATTGGATAAAGAAACTTGAAAATCTTCTAGAGAATGGGCTTATAGAAAAGTCGAATAGTCCAAGGTCATCTCCATTAGTTGTGGTACAGAAAAAGGACAAGAGTTGGAGATTGTGTGTAGATACAGGAAATTAAATTTCCGTACTGTGAAGGATGCATACCTGATTCCGAGAGTATCGGATGACTTAGACTCATTAGCCGGATCTAAGAGGTTTACATCATTAAACCAGAGTAACTCGTACCACCAAATTCCAATGAATGAAAGTGTTAAAGAGAAAACAGCATTTGCAACACCTAAAGGAGGATTTTTGCAATATAGAGTATTGCCTTTTAGACTATGCAACACCCCTGCAACTTTCCAACCAGTGACTGAATAAGCTTTAAATGGTTTTCAGTGGCACGTGACAGTGTTATATCTGGATGACATTATAGTGGCTGGACGAGATTTTGAAGAACATTTGAAAAATTTGGAATTGGTCGTTTGAGTGAAGCGAATCTCAAATTCAAAGCAAGGAAATGTAACTTCTTCTGCAAAGAGGTTACTATTCTTGGACACATTGAAACAGCAAAATTGGAATAAAACACATCCAGCAAAAGCAAAAATCGTGGATGACTGGAAACGGCCTGGAAACAAATCTGAGTTAGGGAGTTTTCAAGGATTAGTGTCAAACTAGAGAAAATTTAGAAAAGATTTTGCCAAGATTGCAAAATGTCTACATACTGTCTAAAAGAAAAGTTAATGACGGCCCCAATATCAGGATATCCTGATGTTAATGGTTGCTCGTTTATATTTGCAATGAGCTGTATTGTCACAAATACAGAATGTTTGAGAAACAATTATTGCTTATGCTAGCAAAACCCTGAGTAGAGCTGAAAGAATTATTGCGTTACCTGAAATATTAGCTTTTGTATATTTTTTTGAAATATTTTAAGCAGTATCTACTGGGACGCGAATTTCTACTCATAAATCATGGATCTTTTGTGTGGTTTCATAAATTTAAAGAACCCGACGGTCCAAAAGCAAGATTGATTCAACAGCTCGGATCCTACTATATCTGGATAGAACTTAGACCAGGGAAACGTCACGGAAATGCTGATGCCCTCTCAGAATAAATCAAAGTAAGCCCGTACATTGCAAACAATGTAAAATAAAAGTAACCACTAATTATGACTTAAAAGAGGAAATATTCCAAAACAGCGACACATCTAGCATCATTTGCAAATAGACACCAGTGCACAGAGAAACAAGAATTATTTGTTTGTGTTTGACCACCACAGTAAAAACATCCCCGGGCAGAAGGAAAGTGGAATCCCAACACACATCGATCAGTCTCTCTAAAAAAGAGAATATAGATGAAATTAATTTTATTGACGTCGCCATGGACATATCAAACGAAGTTCCAAGACAGAACTCCAGCCATCCGTGCTATAAACAACGATCAATAATTTCGGGAACTTTCTTTACTTCGTGACAGAAAATGATGAACTGTAAATATGTACAAATCAATCACTTTCAATTGGTAAATATCTTAAACAACTAGATGTAATCCCGCGCAAGCGCAGGGAATTGAATTTATACCATTACCGACAGAAAAATTCCAATAATACATGTTGTAGTTTCTACTGACAGCCTACAGTCTTATAGCAGGAAGAAATACTTTGTTTAAAATCCCGCATTTAGCTTTGGAGCAGAAGTAGATGCACGTCACCCCCCCCCCATTTTTTTGTAAAAACTTGAAAAATAAGAATTCCATTTTGACGTTTATTGTGAAACCTGTTAAACTTTGTTATGAATATTGTACTTCAGGTCCTCTTACTTCATTTCCGTCAAGGATAAAAGCAGCGAATATGCACATTTAATGATAAATTGATTTTTTTTGTAAACATTAGGTTTTAATTAACGGCCTATGAATAGGCCAATACAAAAGACTGCAATCAGAAAAAAACTGGAATTTATTGATTAAAGCACAAAATCTTAACAACTTTAATTCTATTTGAACAATACCTTATTCATTATTTTTCTCTTTTCATGTTAGTAAATTTATTACGCAGTACAAATTGTATTTTGGGTTCTCTTGGTACTATGCTCTCAGTGAGGAATATACAAATTTTACCGATAAATTTATCAGGAAAACCTACTTATAGTCTTTCGATATATAAATATATTCACAACTTATAGTGTTATCAATGATTTACCATTATTTCAATGACCATTTACATAAATCTTTTAACATCGGGCTCGATGTTATATGATGTTCTAGAAGTTTCCGTCAATATTAAGATTGGCGAATGACAAAAATAATTTGCACATTTCCCTATTTAATCGGTTATCACAACTTATTTCTTTTATATCATTTAAATCAAGTTTTGATTGAATAATTCAGTGATGACGTTTTATGAAATAAATAAACGATTGCTTGTTGTCAGTTTCATTTAAAATTTTCAGTAACTTAGATCCGCCAACCAGAACCGCCACCGTACTCACGTTTTTGCTATTTCATGGCTATTTATAGAAAATGAAAGTAGACTTTTAATTTAATGTACGATATTTACTATGCGAGTGAAATATAAATATAGTTTACGGACATCATCTTGTATCGTGTGTATTCTTAGAGGAGTAAGTGCGCCCGTTTCGGAGTTTATTTTCAAAATTTATTAATTTATAAGTGTAGATGAATATACATGTAAATTTAATTTTCAAGTTTAATTGTTTACATGTCTACTTCATGGTTTTGTGAATTGTATAATTTTCTATTTTTTATTGATAATTGTTTACATGACGACTTACTATTCTTTTCTAAAATAAGTTGTATAATTTTTAATGTGTGTGCATGGTATCGCTTTATCGATAATTTTGGTACATTTGAATGTAGAATGATTATATTTTTAAAATACTATTTTCATTTTTAATTTGAGCTGAGTCAAATATTAAAAAGAGGGTGTTGTAATGGTATGTATATGTTATTTTAATTAATTCGTAAATTGATGTTATTTTTACACTTTGTATATTCTTATCCTGAATGTGTATCTTAATTAGCCCACATGTTTTTGCTATTTACTGCCTGCTGTCTGCATTGAATCCTCATCTAAGGGATCCAAAATTTAAGTTCATAATTGTCAGAAGCAGATCCATGGTATAAATACCGTACTGAAACTGTGTTAAACATTACTTTGATTTTGCAATTGGGTTGTTAACTACGCTTTTATTAATTGATTTATTCGATTATATTGCCATTATTACTTGGAATCAACTTGCCGTTAATTAAGTGATTGTATATAATTGTGACATGTGCAAAAAAATGTAGAATAGATGAAGTTTCAAATTAAAATAGGAGGAAGGATGGTACGCTTCCGAAATATAGACTTCCCCTGGATTCTTTATAGTTATTTTGGACAATATGTCTTCTCATTCTTACCAATATTATCGTTTGCATTTTTATCCTTAAACGAAGTATCAGTAAGGAATCAAATAATAACTAGATATCTTTGTTTCAATTTTAATTTCATATAACCATTGAAACAGAAATCCATAGCAACAAAAAAAGTTTTAATTTGGAAGGATCAAGGCCTGCTTGTGTATGAATATTCAAGAAATTCCGTCTCAAAAAAATTAAAGTGCTTACAGAATGGCTTATGCTAGTGACAATGTGTGCAAAATTGTACCTTTGCCATTGTCATCAATTCTGTTTCGAAAAAGGCATTCATTAGCAAATTTTGTCTACGACTAAAATACTTGCCACAAGGCAACACTATGAGCAGCACAATTTTGCCATCGGCGAAAAATATGTGCCGGGACGATAGTTTTGTCACCGGAAACAAAATGTGCCATCACATATCCAGAATCTATGTAGCTCAAATCACAAGAAAACACTTCAGGATTTCAGATTTAGTTTAAAATACAATAACACATTGCTGATTGTCTTATGAATTAACGATGTTCGTTTTTTAATTATTTTTTGATCTTCATTTAAATATGTTCATATATAATTGTACATGTATATGTATGACATACAACGTACTTTATATTACTAAGATCGATTATTATCGATTATTATTAAATCTCATAGGCTCACACTTTTATTATCCTCTTTCAGTGGGATATGGTTCAATGGATTCATACGAGTGTCTAATCAAGGCAAAACCGTAGAGGATTGTACATCGTTGGATTGTTCTTTACCTTTCAAAAGGACTTCAGTGGGTTTAGAAGATGGGATGCTTTGTTTGTATTATAACAGAACAGACCTAAACATATACCCCGACGACTGTAACACGTCCAAGGCATTCATATGTGAAAGCAAAAACAAAGGTAAGTCAAACAATCAGAATTAGGCGAAACAAGCCTTTCATTTCTGGGTCTGCAGTTTTGGTATTATCATATTATTTACTTTGCAGAGAAAACGAGTTTGACTTCGTTGACGTTAACGTAAAAGTATGTGTGCTGAGTACAATTAATTGATAAACTGAGGCAGGCTACTGAAAATAAGTTTATGTTAGAGGGATTTCAAGAACCTTGTTTAAAATCAGCATTTCATAAAATTTTTAACGTTATAATGACCATGTAAGCAAATATAACCTATTGTTGGGTCGTATTTTGGCTGAAATTTTTATTCCACTTATTTGGCCTTTTTCTTTATACTAAATTTGGATTCGGTATATTCTGTCTACCTGCTCAGTACTTAGGACTAGTGATGTACCAGTTAATTGATTAAATCGATTATTTAATCGAAATGGTCCCCGATAATAGATAATCGTTTATAATTTTGATGATCGATTACTCAAAATATTAGTTAAAAGGAAATTATTCCTTTGATTTTTGATTCATTCTTCTTTGAATTTAATTAAATCCTAAATAATAATCTAATAAATCTAATGATACAAAATATATCAAAAATGTATTCTAGAAATGACTCCAGAATTTTTAATCAATTTATTCTTCATTCAAAAAATGAACTAATTTAATATTTGAAATCAATCGATTATTAATCGATTATAATGCATCCGATTATTCCGATATACATATACAGAGAGAGAGAGAGAGAGAGAGAGAGAGAGAGAGAGAGAGAGAGAGAGAGAGAGAGTTCTACATAGCACATGAAGGGGGAATTTCACCGAGAAAGGTTTTTTCTTTGGGAGAAACATATAAACTTTGGGCTTGATGTTACTCAAGGGATTAAGATTAACACTCTCAATAATATACTTTTTAATTATTTTATTTTACCGATATTTCTTCGCCATTATTATCACCTCTGACATTAACTGTGTAAAAAATCAATCAATTCCTGACTTGATATATATTTGCAACTGAAACTCATACATATTTAATTCAACATATTTAGTTTTTAAAAATTAAAATGCAATTCAAATTAGCTGAACAGATATTGGCATAACTTACCCCTGTACACATGAATGCTGCATCGGTGAGAAATTCCAGACGCGTAGTAACATCCAAATAAGGTTACATGTAATGTGATAATGTGTGATGAAAATTTTATTCGGAAAAAAGGTGGAAACATCCCCCCCACCCCCACCCATAACATAGGATTTTCGAGTTTAACCCCCCGCTTTTGTATTATTTATTTATTTATGTGCTTGTCAAAGTTTTTCAAGTAAGTTGATTTTTCTTTTCTGTCTCCCCCACCCCCTCCCACTTTTAAAAACGAAATTTATATGTTTCTGATTCGACTTATGAAAAATGACGGAAATCTGCAGCAATACGATTTTTACCAGAAAGAATTCATAACTGTATTAAAAAATGAAAAAGTATCAGTAGAAACTTGTTCTACATATCATTGAACACTCGTCTGTTTGGTTTATTTGCCTGTGTGTGCAGGCACTTTTGAAGCGGGGCTTGACAACTCAGTTAATCAGTTTCGTGCACTCGATGTCTTCAAATTATTTACTTTTGAAAACTACCGTAGGTATCTGTTTGTGAGTATACTTGAATTATTCTTGTTTTACGAAAGGATAATATTTTTTCCTTACAGATGACGCAAGTTATAATTTCGAATTTTTTTTTTTTAATTTTTATGTTTTTGTATTTTGAAGCTTCAGTCGAAATTACTCTGTGTGCGGTCAAAGTTACCCTTCACGTTTTCAGTGCATCTTGTAATTTTATATTATGTGTAATAATACATGCCTGACAAAAATGACATTATGGAATATAACTTGAGTACAAAAATACACCATCCTATTCAAATGCATAATTACCGTCACGGTAGTTCAGTCGGTAGAGCGCTCGCTCTTTGTTCTGTAAGTCGTGAGTTCGAATCTCGACTGACCTAAGTCGAAAAAAATAGGTAGCAACTGTTCCTTCGCCATGCGCCCGGCACTTTGAAGTGAAAGTTGCTCCTTCGGATAAGACCTTAAAAACAGAGGCCCCGTGTCACGGCAGGCGTTGGCACGATAAAGATCCCTCACTGCTCAATGACCCTGAGTGCCAAGTAAAGTTCTAAATTTGAAGCCCTTCACCGGCATATGGTGACGTCTCTATATGAGTGAAAAATTCTCGTAAAACAACATTCAATCAATCAATCAACGTACATCAAGAAAATGCGTATATTAATAAGGTTAACCGGTTAATCGATCGGAACGTCTTGCGGTTAACCGATTAGCAATTCTGTATTCGATTGCCATCCCTAGTATATATATATATATATATATATATATATATATATATATATATATATATATATATATATATATATATATATATATATATATATATATATATATATATATATATATATATATATATATATATATATATATATATATATATATATATATATATATATATATATATATATATATATATATATATATATATATATATATATATATATATATATATATATCTCCAGTTCTTTGTGATAGAATAAAAAATACTTTAAAACACTTTTTGAAATATTTCAAACGAGTTACCGGCCATCATCACTCGTGTTTATTTAAAAGCATAGCAACTAATGTTGAACAACGTTTTATGATGTCACAATGTACATACAATAGAAATACAACGTCATGAATCAAAATTGGGCGAAAAAATAAGAAAAAAATGCGAGAGTTGCAATAGTAAAGTAATTAAATGATACATATATTCGGACTCTAATTTATGTTACGTACGCAGCAATGTTAAGGCGTACTACGAGGAAATCAACGGAATATGAACGTACATACCTTTTTAAACCGAATTTAGTTCTGTACAGCTACTATATCATCATATGAATTTAATATTAATTGAAATGACATTGTATACCCTGCACTGTATTGAATTCGGTTAGGTCACGTTATTTGACAGTCACGTGATAAATCTATGTAATGTGTACTGTATGTAGGTCATGAACAAATTTCGATACCGCAAGGGCATACCCTACTTCAAATTAAAAATTTAAAAAAATAAATTGTTTCTACATATCTTGTAGTTTATGGAAAGTGCTGCTGCTTTAAATAGAATTCGCATTTTCGCAGCAATGTTAAGGCTTCCCGAAGATTGAAATACGTTCAAAACATAACACTACATTGCAAGGCTGGTTTTGATTTTAATTTGTAAGTTATGAACTTAAATACGGTCAATTTACATAAAGAGTTCCCTTAGCTATTTATAAACATATTCGTTATGATATCACATGACTTCGTCGATCACGTGACGGTCATTTAAATTTTTTTGAGTGTTTCACACAAATCGCTTCGGCGCAGCTGATTAACACAATTATTATTAAATTTTTGTCATATAAATAAACTCAGCGTATCCTTGTGAGAGGGGAAACTCCTCTTACAGATTTCCATAAAAGATCTCAAATCAATCCTCATTAATCACCTGCGCCAGGTTCTTTTATAAACATATTATAAATTCTACCTCTATCCATTGGTGTTAAAAAGGGCAAATGTCAAACGTATATTTTTCGTATATACTTTGAACACGCTGAATTTTAAACAAGAGTAATAAAGCAAAGTATTTTAAAATATTCGGACATATAAGATCCAAAAATACGATTAAAACACGTTTCTTTACAAAAGCTTTCTGACATTTTATAGGCAGATTGAAAATAAGCAGTAGAGTTAATGACACTCTCCCTATCATAACAGCTCAAGTTTGCAGTGACTTGACGTCATTTTCAATTATGACGTCATACATTTGTAGTTCAGAGAAGTGAAGGCACAGGGTACATTGCAATATTCCACGGGAAGCCTTAACGTACCGGCGTTATTAGTTTAAATTTCAAGTTATTTGGTGTAGTCGAAACTTGAATGACCTTTGCCAAGTATTTTATGTATTTATTAAGTTATGCTATCGATTTCAGGAAAGCAGCAGCACTTTTCAAGTTAAGGAATGTTTCCGTTATGTATATCTACAAAATGGTCAAAATCTTTAAAATGCATGCCCTTGCGAAAACGCGATTAAGTGAGGCACCTCGGCGGGAAACACTCAAACCCTGTACAAAAAAACACGGTAGAATTAATTCAATACATTCTCTCGATATTTTTTAGATGATGGCACTATAATAATAATAATAATAATAATAATAATAATAATACTTTATTTAAAGATGGTAACCCGATTAGTGCAATGCACTAGTCTTCCTCGGGGCCCTCTAAACATATTAATAATAATACAATTACATGTATGAAAACATTGTACACTAATTAAATAATACAACATGATGGAAAAATACAAGTACAATTAAAAGTTTAGGACATGGAATTACGTTACTTAAACAGTGTTGCGGCAAGTTATAATAAGTTTTTCCACATTTTTACGAAATGTGTTTACAGTTGGTGAAAAACGTATATACAAAGGTAATTTGTTCCATAAATGAACACCTGAATAATGAAAAGAATTTTTAAATTGATTTGTTCGATATTTCGGTAGACGAAGGTCATAGTTGGTTTCAGATCGTAAAACATAATTATTAGAAGAAATAAATTCAAAAGAGTCTCTTAAATAATCATGTGCCATACCATGAAGTGTTTTGTACAGTAATACATATTTATGAAAATCAATCAACTCATATATGGTAAGCCATCCAAGTTTTTCAAATAATGGTAGTGAAGGGGCATCATAAGCCACATCTAATATAATCCGGGCTGCCCTTTTTTGCAATTTAAAGACTCTATCTATGCCAGCACCTGGCGCATTACCCCAAATAGTTAGACAATAATTTAAAGAAGGCAGAATGTAGGCATTATAGAATAGTTTTCTTGTGTGTAATGGGAGAAATTTTTTAATTCTGCGTAAGGTATATAATTTATACGTCAAAGATTTACAAACTGAGTCAATATGGTAATTATAGCGCAATGAATGATCAATATATACTCCCAAAAGTTTTTCAGATTCAACATTTTCAATTAATTTGTTTGAAGCATATAAATTTAATTCAGGAGAATTTATCTTTGATTTTCTATGTTGAGTTCCCATAAGCATACATTTTGTCTTATTGGTATTCAACACCATTTGATTTTTGGAACACCAATTTTCAATCTCACACAAATCAAAGTTAAGGGCATTCTCAATACCTTCTACATTTTTATGATGTGTATGTAAGGTTGCATCATCAGCAAACATATCAATATCTGTTCTATTTACATGTAAAGGGAGATCATTTATATACAATAAAAATAATAGGGGACCTAAGATAGATCCCTGGGGCACTCCTGCTGTGACAGGCAAGAAATCAGAGGAATATGTACCTATTTTTACACACTGAGACCTTGAGGTTAGATAAGAATGAAACCATTTAATAGCCATTTGGTCAAAGTGATATGATTGAAGTTTACTTATAAGGATATCATGATTTACCAAATCAAATGCCTTGCTAAAATCAAGGAAAGTTATGCCTACTAGATTTCCTTGGTCCATAGCTTGTAACCAATTATCTGTTAGTTTTGTTAGAGCCGTTTGACATGAATGAAATTCTCGAAATCCAGATTGTGATTTAAATAAAAGATCAAAGCTAGAGGTAAAGTTACGTATTTGATCGGCTATGTGTTTTTCAACTAATTTTGATAATGTTGGAAGAATGGATATGGGTCTGTAGTTCCCTGGATCTGCGTGGTCGCCATTTTTGAAAATAGGAGTGACTTTTGCTTGTTTTAAACGGGATGGAAATACACCATTAGTAATGCTAGCATTTATAAGATGTGTAATAGATTTGCATATAACATTTACCGAAAGTTTTAGTAGACGAGGTCCAATAAAGTCAATGCCTGGTGACTTGTTCACATCAAGTGTATTCAACATATTAAATACTTCAAACTCACTTATTTGATTTATACTGAAAAAATTTTCTTTCCCTAGTTTAGTTTCTGTAAATTGATTTAATAATTCTGAATCAAACTTTGTACTGATATATTTGCTAATAACTTACAGGATATTTCTGTAAAGTGTTTGTTAAAAATATCAACAATATGTAAATTTTCAAAATCCAAACCATTTTGTGTAATACGGTTAGGTGTAAAATTTTTGGAATCGGATGCCAAATGGTTTAAATAACTCCACATTTCTTTAGCATTTGAACTTTCTTCAATTGCTGATTTGTAATACTTTGATTTGGCTTGATCTATTAATTGTGTGACTTTATTTCTTCAAAATTTGTAATTTTCTGAATTTCTTTGTAGATGGTATGTATCACGTAAAAGTCTAGCATCATTTATTTCCTGTGTAAGCCATTTAGGTCGAATTTCAGTCTTGACTCTTTTAGTTTTTACTTTGGCATGTTTGTTAAGAATATCATTAAATAATTCATAAAATTTATTCAATATTTCGTTTGGGTCTTTTAGTTCAAGAAGACTGTTAAAATTTGCATTTTCTAAATCTCTTAGAAACTTTTTTTCATTGAATTTTTTAAAATCTCGATATTGGATTTCAGTATGTTTTCCCTTACGCTGTATGCAGTTAGTTTTCCGTGTCAAACATACAGGGTAGTGGTCAGATATAGCAATAGGGGGCACACTGGTTTCACATATGTTTTCTGGTTTGGTTGTATAAAAATGATCAATTAAGGTACTTGAGGTACTTGTTATTCTAGTTGGAACAGTAATTATCTGTGAAAATCCAAACTCCTCTAAAGCAGATGTCCAGTATTGTGGGGGGTCTTTCATTAAATCAATATTAAAATCACCTGCTAGAATTATTTCAGTATCATCACAGCAGGAGGCACGGTTTACCTCCCTTGCTAGGTCCTCTGCCCAGCAGGAGGGGGCAGATGGTGGACGATAAGCAGAGCAATAAAATATAGGTTTTGAATTTCTTAAAATTATCTCTAGCCAGATTGTCTCAATATTACTGATTTCAAAATCAGTTCTACGTTTATATGAAATATCATTTGAAATGTATATTAAAATTCCACCACCTGCATTTAGTACACGATCTTTTCTTTCAAAAACGAAGCCCTCAATATTCAATTCAGAGTTGCCTATCTGCTCGGTCAAAAATGTTTCACATATACCTAAAATATCTAAAGTTTGTCTATTTTGGAGCAGTAGTTTTATTTCATCAATTTTTGGAATAATATGACAAATATTTAAATTTCCGAATCTTAAACCTTTTTTTACCAACCCAAATCCTTGGTTCTTTTGTGTTGTTTGAATATCATTTTTATTGGTCAAAGGAACTGGGTTTTTTACTTGTGAAACAGATTTGAATGAGCTAGGCATAGGAGATATGACAGCACTAAACAAAGGTTTCAGATTTGTATTAATGGTCTCCCTAACATTTGCAAATAATATTCTCTTTCATAATAAAATGCATTTTTCATTGTGAAAAAATTACTTGATATCTCTCTCACTGCTCATAAAATGACGTCATGGTCATAAGTGCATTGCAATCAATGACTTGTTTATATCTTGCTGTGTGAGATTTAACTAGAGATAAACATGAATGCAGTTGTAAGGTTTGATGTAGTTCATTAATTATATGCAGTTTATAATCGCAAATTATTTCATTTTTTGTTATAGTGAGGAATTGCTATTTTTGTATGATGTCACAGTAAACATTTCCCATATAATTCAGGCCCGCCCCCTTTATGCATCCTTCACAGAACTGCGTAAATTCGTACATACATGTATAAATAAACATCTTTTTATATATAATGTACACATGCAAAACTGTTCATTAACATGGTTTAGGGACAATAGTGCTCCCTTTTGTTTATACCAAATGGTATATAAGGATTAAAGAGAAACCATCATGGATTCCTGGAGAGAAAGAAAATGTACAGTTACGAAATTTCATTTAACACAAGCGCTTTCTGGATTTAATAATCCGTCTTCAGGTGTACATACTTTGAACTGATTTGTTTTGCTTGCTAACGTTAACTATGACGTCACGACGTCATGAGAGCCTTTGCAGGAAGGGAGGAAATCCACGACATTATAGTATGTAATGTTATGTAAGAGGGAAAATTGAATTCGACAATAAATCATGATTTTCTCAGTCTCAATAAACAAAGTATTAAGAAAATTAATTATAAATAGATTTATAAAATAGTTCTCTTTCACTATTCTCATTACGACTGAATCGTTCCTAAAAGTTTATAAAATGGAAAGACACAGTAATTTCCTTGAGAGCAAATGTCGAAATGCTCACTGCATGGAGTGTTTCTGATGCTTGTATTATTGATTTGCTGGCGATGGACGCACATGCGGGCGGTTGATTGGGATCCGGTTTGACCGATTTATTCCTCTCCGCAGTTGTTATGCAATAAAAAGGTTTTTGGTTTTACACGACATGTTTTCATTTACAAACTTTTTTTGTTTGCTTCTATTATGTTAGCAAGTTCTTCTCCCAATACCTTGATTAGTTCACCTTTAGGTATCGTTCTAGATAGCCTAAAGCTAAGGTTGCAAATGTTGGCGCTACCTTAGTCCCCATAGCCGTGCCTTTAGTTTGGATGTAATGGTTTTCGGCAAATGCAAAAGTATTGTTATCGAGTACTAATTTTAATCATTCCAAAATAAAATCAGGTGGAAATTTGCCGTTGGAGTATTTTTCCATCTAAAGCTTAACAGCCTGCATTCCTAATTCTGTAGGTATATTTGTATATAGGCTAACAACATCAAACGTAACAAGTTTTGCATCTTCATCAACATTACTTGGGAGATGGTTAAGAAAGTCCAGATCATCTCTAACAAAGCTAGCTACCTTTTGGAAAAGAAGTTTTAAGAGTATATTCAGTAAATGACTGAATCTCTGAGTGGGTGCATAAGGTACTCCAATTTCCTGTCTGAAACTCAAGTCTACTGGATCTAGACGATGATGTATTCCTTATTTTGACTTCTGATAGCTTCTTTGATTTTATGAACTTTAGACAATTTACTGTTTTTCCATTTTATTACATGGTGTTTGGAAACGACATACATCCAAAGAGAGAGAGAGAGAAACACATAACTTCTTTAAAACCAAAACTTAATAGCATTGTTTGGCTTTTCCTTAATAATTCCTAAATATATAGATATATATTTATATATATACATGTACCTCAACAGACATAATTATAATCTTTCACCTGTACTTTATTTCCTAGCTAGTTATTTCTAGGAATTACCAGTAGTTAACATAAGTCGATGGGGGGATGCATGCTTCTCCCGGATATCTAGCCAATTCCCTGGTATATCAAGGGGTCCGTGTTTATGACCAGTTTAAATTTTTTGTTGTCTTAAAGAATTGACTTTATTATCTTCAGCTTTTTTGTCGTACTCAAAGCCATACTTATGCCGAACCAAGACAATATTTTATATATACATTTTCTGAAATATTTCAAAGTAATTTTCAACGTTTTCTTTAAACATTATATTTTTTATATTATTTCTAAGACGAATTTGAATAAGATATCAAGGAAAACCACAATCGCAAAATTATAATTAGTAAGCTTTTTTTGCATACATGTCCGGATTCTCCGCAGAGAGAAACTGGGATCAAGTCCTTATGTTGATTTCTTTATAAATGTATTATCAATTTTTTTTTCTAGGGCCTCAATCCTGTTTGCAAACGTCAAAAAAAGAGAATCTGAAGAACAGCTCTCCAAACATTGTTTGCTTGAATTATCAAGACAGCTCCGCAAGAAACACCAAGGAGTGCGAATCTAGGTGTATTTCACTGTATACTTGCTATACACAAACATTTATTCAAGGCATTTGTGATACATATGCAATATTTAATGACACCATCTGTGGAGATCATAGGAACCTTCCTGTGAATTTAACGAATTTGACACATAAGAGTAAGTTTTATTTTATTTTTTTAATTTGACAGAAATAAAACTTGCAAAAATAAACAGCTTTGGTAATCATGTTTGGTATGCATAGGGAAAAGTGGCTCGCACGATTTTTTTTTATATATTTTAACTTTCCGTAAGAATTCATACGAAAATCACAAAATTGTTTAATAAGTAACAGATGCAAATATCATGCTCATATGTTATCACAGATTTTTATGCGTTTTATGCGATTTTCATGTGACTCTAATTTTGCATGATAAATATGTGGCCATCATTTTGCATGATGTACATTTAAACACCCTGTTTTCTAAAAGTTCGACAATGTCGAACATGTCATGAATGAAAAGTTGGAAATTATTGTGTTATAAGTACAGTCAAAAACCGTGATATTTTCTGATAAAACATAAGTTATTATTGATTAAACCTAACGGTATACGTTGTGAAGTTGAGGACAGGTCCACTAAAATTTTCAGGTACTAGTTCGACTGGTCTAGTTTGCTTTAAAGTTAATGTTGGGCCCTGTGACGAAGGGCTCTTATGATTATAAACAGGATAAAAACAAATTTATAGTGTCATATGTTTTGCTGTTGAAAGTCTCTAGTGAATCGGTTTACACGGTATGCTATGGTAAGGAGTTTGAGAGAGAAATAGTGGCAAGAAAATTGAGTCCGGATAACTTTTGAAGTATGAACCGCTGTGAATGACCACTTCTTGTTGTTGGTAAGTTGTAGGGGATGGTTTGTCTATGATGTTATTAACAATGCAGTACATCATTGCAACATATCTACAGCTGAGGTGTAGGGTTACAAGCCAAGGTCTGGAATATAGTTTAAGTCTTCAGTGATAAATACTAACAAAAATTGATTGTAATATCAAGCAAAAATTGATGAATATTGAACACATATCATGACAATCTTTAGCAGTACATACATATTCACCACATTTTAACTAGATTAGCAGATTTATTTTTGTATTCATATGAAGCAGAATTTATTCCAAAACTTGTACACGAGAAGAAGAAAACGCTTCCTGTGGCCTTCAACTAGACATTTAGATATATCGACGACGTATTATCAATAAACAGTATTTACTGTGGAATCATTTTAATTCGTGGGGGTCAATGTTCGTCGGCAAGCAAAATTTTACTTGTTCGAGGGACTTAATTTCGTGGGTTACTCGTTTATACGGTAGATTTGATGAATTAATATGTTCACAAATAAACGTTCGTGGAGATGTAAATTCGTGGGTACGGGTGACCCACGAAATCCACGAACATTGGTCCCCCACGAACAATGATGATTCCACAGTACTTCTATTCATATGTCGACTCGATATACCCCAGTGAACTCAAAATAAAAGACACCACAGAGTCTGACACATCTGTTTCAAATTTGATGGTAATGGTAACCTAACAGTAAAACTTAATGATAAAGGTGATGACTTTAAATTTTCTATCGTCAACTTTCCTTAATTATGTAGTAATATACCCTTATCACAAGCATATGGGGTTTATGTCTCCCAATTTATTCGATACGGAAGAACATGCTCTATGTAAAAACAATTTCCAAAACGAGGTTAGTTATTGACGAACATGTTGATGCAACAAGAATATCACAAATCTCGTTTAAAGCCATCATTTTGCAAGTTCTATGTTCGATACATTGACCTTATCAGCAAATACAATATATCATTAGGTCAGAATCTGTTTGTCTTTTTCATACTTTTTGTAAGGCCATTATTAATACACAGAAATTTCTACGGATTTTTCCGTTTACCCGATCATAACAAGGAGCAGAGGGGGGATGTGACTGGTCGACAGGGGATGTTTACTCCTCCATGGCACCTGATTCCGCCTTTAATGTTTTTGGAGGTTTGCTCTGCAAATTAAAGAGGAATTTGCTCTACAAACAAGATATAACCAGTTTGGGATAAAGGATTAAATGACCACTTTGATGTCATACATCTATAAGTAACTCTCAAGTAACAGAAATTATGTAAATATAACTCCATGTGCTTTAATTCAAACAATCATGATCTGTTAAATTTAATAAATGAATGATGCATAGAATAGATATGAGGTCTTAACTTAATTTATTGAATGCGGAAATAATATAATAAATTAATGAAATAAATGACCTTATCATATCATTAAGTAGCAAAGTCCGAGAAAGAAAAAAAAATTACTCCTAACTTGACCGGAGAAAAATTATTTTCTAGAAATAAAAATTCCACGCCCAACTTGACCATAGAAAAAATATTTTCTGGAAAGAAAAAATCCACTCCAAATTGTCCACAGAAACATTATTTTCTAGAAAGAAAGATTCTACTCCCAACTTGACCAGAGAAAAATTATTTTATAGAAACAAATATTCAACTCCCCATTTGAACACAGAAAAATTATTTTCTAGAAAGAAAACTTCTACTCCCAACTTAACCACAGAAAACTATTTTCTAGAAAGAAAAAATCCACTCCCAACTTGCCCATATACAGATTAATATATAGAGCAGACTTTTTTTCAATTTAGGGCATTATTTGCTACTGATAAATTAGCATGTGCTTTTGCTAGGCCATACCTGATCCTGAGAGTTTATCAGTAGTAGCGGATCATAGAAAAGAACATCACCTCGCACCCTCCTCCTGAAATTATCAAATTAAAGATAAATCATGGTTCCATCTTTGAAAGAAATGAATCGTCAGATTAAAGTATAACCACAACTTCATCAGATTTTATTTCTATATTCTTGCAGAACAGGAGCTTTTGAGGGCTTGTTCCTTAGATATTTTGCTTCTCCAGTCCTTATGAGGTTCTTAATTTAATAAATTCTAGTGATTAATCATGATAATAAGAAATATGAAAAAATCCACTTGCAAATCTTCTTTTTTGCACTTATAAATTTCTAGAATCTAGGAATATATATCGCAATAGGAAAGGACATGAAATGGTAACGGCGGACTTTGGCCCTTTATTTGAAATAAAATCCAAACTCAGTTAAAATTCTGATAAAATACAACAAAGAACTCAACATTAACTTAAAATGCTTGTTTTAAATCAGCACTTATTTTGATTCAAGTGGTAGACCAAGTCAACATGAGCGTGACAAAATAGACCTTTCCCCCTAAATTTCTAAATTTTTATGGATTTTGTCAAACTTGAGATACTTTTCACTTCGGGAAATGTAAGGCAACACCTTTCTTATCTCAGATGTTCATACACAGGATGCATCTGATGCTAGTGCTTAAAATAGATAAATCTGGTAGATAGGCAAGCTTGTGCTCTGATGTGTTTTCTGAAATCAAAATATAAAGCTTTATAATTGACAAATATTCTAATAAAAATAGAACAAATGGGAAAATGATTATTTTGTGACCTTCTTACGACCTCTGTTTACCGCAAAAGTCAACTGTAACTCTCAGTCAAAGGTGTTAAAATCTTAATCTCATTAAACCATTTTCACCAGATTCATTCCATTTATTTTGTTTGTTGTTTGTTGTTTGACCTACCTCTCAAGAAATTTTCACTCATATTGGGAAGACACCACTTGCCGGTGAGGGGCTGCAAATTCATACCTATTCTCGGCACTCAGGGCCATTTAGCAGTGAGGAATCTTTTTCTTGACAACACCTACTTCAACACGGGACCTCGGTCTATAGATCTGATCCGAAGGACCTGGCTCCACGTACCGCAGTGGGATTCGAACTCGCGAAGCAAGGATCAGCTCCTTACTCAGCAACTCTGGAGCAAACGCTCTAACCACTGCGCCACTCAAGCAACTCATCCCATTTGATTAAGTGTATAATATTTTATGGCAAAATGGCAGAACTCTTTTAACCCATTCAAAATGGGGTCCCTTTTCTGGTTGCCCAACAAAGGACTTAAATGAATTAAAATCTTTAATGGATTTATTTTCATTTCATTTTTTTCCATTTCCAGCTATGGTCATTTCATCGTCTTACTCTATTTTGCAATACATTTTCTTCACCTTCTGAGTCATCAATAAGTATTGTTTGTACTTCTACTAACTTTATAATATTTTGGTAAGTTCAGAAAGCATGGCAAATACACATATGTGTAGCTCCGTCTGGTGTTTGTCTGTACTTCTGTTATATTTCAAGGAAGCATACTTTCCCATGAATAAACAAGGCAAGATTCTTTTTTAGAAATCGCATCATATCAAAACAATGAAAATACATAACACAGTTTTGAACAACACGTTTTAGGTTTTAGGGTCAACTCAAGT
Organism: Saccostrea echinata; assembly: GCF_033153115.1. Classification (NCBI taxonomy): domain Eukaryota; kingdom Metazoa; phylum Mollusca; class Bivalvia; order Ostreida; family Ostreidae; genus Saccostrea; species Saccostrea echinata. The sequence goes on along the minus strand of NW_026889795.1, from coordinate 10,253,182 downwards.
TCAAAATCATTCAATATATGTGTTTTATGATTTTCAAAAATCATTTGGGATCGTTTCGTCATTGGGTTTTTACTTCTAAAAAGCTTGTCTGACAACGAAGACAATGAAATCCACAAAAAAACCCTAAAAAGTAAAGGAAAACTTTAAAGAAACACGGAATGAATTATTGTGGACATTATTTGAGCCAAACATAATTTTTTTAGTAAGTTTTAACAACTAGAAATATCCCTGAGCAACAGTTCTGTGGTTTGAACTAACTTTTGCTGAAGAATCAAATAAATAGAATGGCAAGAGAACTGCATACTTTTCTAAAACGTTTTTGATCTACAACAATAAAATGTTTTCCTTACTGTTATTTTTTTTTATAAAGCTAATCAATCATTAATATGATAAAATAATGATAATTATAATGCAATAAAATGAAAAATGATGCAAACATCAATGGCGCATGCATATGTGATAATTGTTCTTTTGCAGTACAATTGCGTAAGTTAAATATCAACAATGATTGATAATGCTTCATATAACACAGAATATTGTGCAAATTCATTTTAAATATTATGAAAATGCACTTCAAATGAATCACTATCGCATTAATAAAGATTCAAAATTTACATTTAATTGTAATTTGAAGTGAATGATTGCTTAATTCAATTAAAGGTATTTTCCTGTTCAATAATGAGGACTACGTGTTATCAGCAAGCAAACCTCTCGCTGAATGGTGTACTGGTAAGGTTTCCATGGTCAATTTAGAAAAAAAAAATAGTATTTTAAAATTTTTCTAGTTTCTAGATGAACATGATTTTGTCCTTAGCAATGGCTTTGATAGATTTTGAGAGAAGAAGGATTTAGAATGTAAAAAAAGTTTCATTTTGATTTTTCAGAGCCAAGAACATTGCCACGGAATGATTCAAAGTGTCACGGTACTGCTTTTCTGAATTTAATTATATCTATTAGCTAATAGAATAATCTACTTTCCAAACTCATAGAAAAACGAAAATAACTAGCTTCCATCAATCAATCAGGTTATTCTTACTTTTTGTCATAAGTCAATAATAAATTAAATTTAATTTCACCTTTTTTCATAAATAATTCAGAGAGAAAAAAATCTTTGCTTACTTTGTTTTAATTCAAAGAGATAAAATATTACAATTTGAGGCAGCTCTACCAAGGTAAAGTACCCAGATTTAAATATTGATTAGTTAATAATATTGCTTCAGAATCAAATAAATAGGATGACAGATTTTGACAAGAGAACAGCATACTTCTCTAAAAAGTTTTTGATCTACAACAATAAAATGTTTTCCTTACTGTTATTTTTCATAAAATTAATCAATCATTAATATTATAATAAAAATAATAATGCAATAAAATGAATAATGATGCCAACTTCAATAGTGTATGAATAATTTTTTCTTTTTAATTTCATGTAGAGCCCTTGTCAGTGCTATCTGAAGATTCGTGGAAAAGTAAGATTTTCTTAATTTGCATGAAAATAAAAGTGTTGATGTTTACATTGTATCATATTATCAGGCCGTTTATATATATATATATATATATATATATATATATATATATATATATATATATATATATATATATATATATATATATATATATATATATATGTTTTCGTTGAATTTGTAACTGTATTTAGTAAACAAATCAGTTTTGTTTTGTAAAAGTTCGAATTTAAGTTCGAGGTTAAGTCTTATTGGAACTTCAATGTGAATTCCACAACGAATATTGTTATTTGAATAAGAAGAGTATACATTACAAGTAAGCTATGTTTAGCTTTAATGGCTAAATACAATATGAATAGAGTGAGTTCACCATGCATCGGACACACCCTTTTTTTGAACAAGTTCTAGCGATATCGCTACCGACCGAATATTATCAAAATGGAGCTAAACGTGTATTATGTGATTAATTTATGAATTTGTAACTCAATTTTATGCTATTTATGGAGAGAATGTTATTAAAAACGACAGTATTCACCATGTTTCTTACAAACGGTATATGGAACAGGAAAAACGTCCTAACTTTGAAATACATAAAATGCTTATAAATTAATGACATGAAAAAATTTTATGCTTTATTTAAAAAATAATTCTCAATTTTAATTTGATTGTCTATATGGATCTCCAAATGTGGAGAGATGTTAGTTGTATCACATTACCTTTGATAGGCCTTGCAATGCCTCTTAATACGGCAACTAGCCCCTTGGTTTCGTGGGATCATAGATCTTATAGTTTGAAAAAAAGAAAGCCCACTTCTAGTTGCCATGTATCGATAACGTAGTTTCTCTGAATATTTGATTTTATATTTTTATTATTTCTGCAAAAACGGCCGTCAGGTATGGTATTATGCATGCATCTCTATACACTAAAGTCATTATCCATGCAGCGGACAATGTCCGATGCATGGCTTATTTGTGTCCGATGTATGGTGAAATGAACATACTAGATTAAAAAAAACAACTCTCAGAAAATTAACATAAACTTTTAAATGACATTTCCTGGAATTTTTTATAAAATTATCATTTATTTACAAATTTAACCGGAGACGTACTCTAATGACAGAAAGACAACTCAAAAAAATTCTGGTTATTTCCCTTTGATGAAGTCAAATAGGACGTCACGTCAAGGCCATTATCGTGGTATTTATATCACAACATGACAAGAAAACATTGATGTTGCCATCAATTGTCGCCCGGGAAAATGAAGTAAACAATGGAAATTAGTCTTGATCAATAAACCGCTTTGATTTGTGTGATAACGGCATGCGTCTGAATGATGGAAACTATACTCGAGAAGATTTAAGGAAATCTAATCAGATGAAAATCGAACAGAAATGATATCTTTTTAAACTTTATCTTTTCCTCAAGTAACTGTTGGCATAAAATCAGAATCAGACAGATGTATCACCTATCATCAAAAATATGTTTGACTTAATGAATATAAAACACAAACTGTACAACGTACGTTTTTTATGCGATAAGTGATAATTAAATGTTCTAAAAAAAGGGACCTGTCGTTTTGTCGATAGTAAATGATAAGCAACTTTGTATATTACATACGAAAAACTTATATATTTTTAAAGATGTACTTAATGGAAGTAAATATGTAGCGGGTATTCCCGGCAATGATGGAAAACATAGTTATAACTTTTAAATTATGCGTTTATTAATGTAAAATGTCCAGTTGATGATAGATAAATGGATAATATGGAAAATGGATTAATTGAAATGTCCTGCATTATACAAATTGTGTCATAAAAATATGTACATAAAGTATATCAATTATCTAATATTCTGATCATAAATTTATACCAAATTATCGGTCTTCCCTTTTACAATTAATATCATATGTTTCAATTTTACTCGATATGATAACATGAAGAATACGTGTATACTATAAAAGGGAGTTAACTCTTAAAACATAATTTCTCTTGACAGCCTTGTGAAGAGTTGCCTTTCTTGTTTCTTTACAAATCATAAAAATATATATACAGATAGACATACCAATTTATGGAAATGAACTTTCTCCAAATGCAATTATTCAAATTCTGTACTTATGGTGTTACATTTCAGGGAACTGTCTTAGGTCTATAGAAATAAAGTCAGCAGCTTAAACTGTTTGCATAACTTTCACCATGAAATCCTGATCTAAAACTGAATAATACTCGGTACCCCACAAAGACCAAACTTTCAACCAATGAAATCTAACAATTTCAAAATCTGATCAATAGATGTGTTTGTGGTCATGTAAAAGTATATGTACATGTGTGGATCCAAAGGGGCGTATAGCTATGTCACTAAATACCCCCGTTAGTAAAGAATGAACAGAATGAAACTTTAATAGAAAAAAAAATCATTTATGCATTTATAACATATTTAATAGTCTATTTAGTTTATTTAATTTATATTCAATATTTATTTTATTTCATTTAAAATCATTTCAACTTTTATTATTTTAATAAAAGTACCTCAAATACAAATATATTGTGTATCTCGTAATTCATAAAGGGAAGGAACATTCTGATGTATAATCTTTTTAATGTCTAGTTAACCTTTAATTCTGCATAACTTCTCCCACCTCAATCCCATAAACCAAAACTTAAACTTATATGTATAGACTAGCCCGGTCCTCCAGGCTGCAATAATAAAAATCGGCATCATTCAAAAGTTTAAATCTTCGGCCTTAAGACAGAGACAAGACAAAACACAGAGACATTCAGATTGGATGCAAGATTATTGCCTTAAGTTGTCCAAAGCAAGGTATATGTCCGATGCATGGTGAACTCACCCTATATATGCAAAATAAAAACAGGGTTACATTACAATAGAAAATTATAAATGAAAGGCGGATCCAGCGCCAGCGCGCCGGGCGCCCCCCTCCCCACGTTTGATTTTTTTGTATGTAGAACTTATATGTCCATTATCCTAAAATCAAGGGAAAAACACCACTTTGTAAGAATTCGTCAGCTTCCTGTGGCTTCGCTCCCGGAAAGCCACCAAGGCTTTGCCCTGGACTCACTTGGGGCTTCAATGCACCCCCCCCCAGTTCCCCTGCCTTCTACTGCACCCCCCGTTATGAAATTCCTGGATAAGCCACCTTAAAATGTAGAAAATATTTCCTCGGGAAAAGTGTTAGCCTAAAATATAAAGTATATTAAGTCTTACATGCACGACTTGGATTTTGAATAGGAGTGCTCGTGTAATTAAAAATTTACATAAATCTACTTTTTCTTGGTATTAATGTTTGAATAAATTCACTTCTCCGCCTCTGTAAAAAGTCAGGACCTCAAATGTTAACATTATAAAATACAATTTAATTTTCATAACGTATTTGATTTAGCAACGAAAATCATTCAACATTCAATTAAAAAGCTCACAAGATCACATTAGAATAAAATTGATGAATTTCTTGTGGGAAAGAAATTTTTTTTGGAGAAAATGCTCAAAATCTACAGTTTTGTTTTGTTAAGCTCAAGTGAGTTTTTCTGATCACCGTTGTCCGTCGTCCGTCCGTCTGTCTGTTCGTACGTCTGTAGACTTTTAGATTTCAATTTCTTCTCAAGACCCACTATCCAATTTTAACCAAAATTAGTACAAAGCATTCCTGTGTAAAGGGGATTCTAAATTGTTAAATGAAGGGGCGAGTCTCCTTTCAAGGAAAGATAATCAAGAAAATGCAAAAATAGGGTGAAGTTATTAGAAAATCAAGTACCACTGGGCCAGAAAAGCTAAAACTTATGTGTAAGCTTCCTGAGATAATGTACATTTTTAATTGTTCATAACATGGCCCCCGGGGGTATTGTGGGGCACAATAGGAAATCAATGTTTTACATTGAAATGTAAAAGAAAAAATTTTTAAAATCTTCTTCTCAAGAACCACTGGGCCAGAAAAGCTGAAACTTATGTGGAAGCTTCCAGGGGTAGTGCAGACTGTAAATTGTTCAAATTGTGGTCTCTCGGGCGGGATCACAATAGGAAATCAAAGTTTTACATTGAAATATTTAGGAAAAATCTTTAAAAATCTTCTCAAGAACAACTGGGTCAGAAAGCTGAAACTTATGTGAAAACTTCCTTAGGTTGTGTAGATTGAAAATTGTTCAGATCATGGTCCCCGGGGGTAGGCTTGGATCGTAATACGGATTACAAAGGGAAAAATCTTTAAAATTCTCTACATAAGAACAGTACAGCTATGTTGGATCAAATTAAAGTGGAAGTATCCCCTGGAAGTGTAGATTCATTTTTTTTTTAAAATCATAGCCCCGTGTTTAGGGTTTGGCCATTAAAGACAATTAAAATTTGACATAGGAATATATGTTTATTTTACTGGGAGAAAAGCTTATGCAAAGCAGCATGGCCAAAGTGACTCAGGTGAGCATTGAGGCACATGGGCCTCTTGTTTACGTAATTATATGCGTAGAATAATCATATTGTCATTTTACGATGGTTCGGCTTGGATCGGAATAGGGATTACAAAGGGAAAAATCTTTAAAATTCTCTACATAAGAACAGTACAGCTATGTTGGATCAAATTAAAGTGGAAGTATCCCCTGGAAGTGTAGATTCATTTTTTTTTAAAATCATAGCCCCGTGTTTAGGGTTTGGCCATTAAAGACAATTAAAATTTGACATAGGAATATATGTTTATTATACTGGGAGAAAAGCTTATGCAAAGCAGCATGGCCAAAGTGACTCAGGTGAGCATTGTGGCCCATGGGCCTCTTGTTTACGTAATTATATGCGTAGAATATTCATATTGCCATTTTACGAAGACGTTTTTTTTTTGCATTTTCAGAAATGTCATGCAAAGAAAACTATTACAATAATTTTGGCTTGTATGTTAATGACCGAGTAAGAGTTTTTTTCTTCCGAAAATGCCATTTTTAGGTTCCTAATACTCAAAATATCATATTTCATTAGTGCAAATAGGTTATTCATTAATTTACGTGCATTGATTTTCATTTTTTCTTTAAAGATAACAAATCATTTAAGCTATTTATCATTAAATAAGGTTGTACTTATTGCAATGTTTACATCTGGTGAAATATGATTGATGTTATGTGATTAACCCACAAGATACAATTTAAGTACAAATTGGCCAAACTTCATGTACTGTTGCTCAGCAAGGTGCACACTGACCCCAATGTCTTTAGGAATTTAAGATTTTAAGTAACGCTATATACATGTAACTCTAATTGTGGAAAATATCTGCGAGTTTCGCGAAGTCCCTTAAAATGCGAATATTTCTTCCTGCGAACCAATTATTTTCTTGTATATTTTCGTACAATGTTTTCCCACATCACAAAAATTATTCATAGTGGATGAATTTCAAACTGATGAATCGCGATTTATGGTGTAACGAATAATATCTGGGTTTTTACAGTACTTTTCAATTCATATTGCTTAAGTTTTCCTTCCTGTATAATGTAGTTAAGTAAGTAATATGTTTTTTTAGCATATGGTGCAACATGTAGGTACAGTGTTCGCATGCCAGAAGCCTCTTGGTACACAGCCTATGATGTTTGTGAACAGAGTAATCATATACTGACTGAGATTACCTCCCTCTCTGAGATGTACATCATGGAAAATTTACTCATTGACGTAGACGATCTTTTAAAGTATTCAGTATTCAAGTAAGTTCAAACGGAAAAGATAATGAGAACTGTATATTTTAGATATATATTAACGCATTCAGAAACTGATTCTTTGACAATTTCACCTTTTACAGAAGCAAAAATCATATCATTGATCACTCAGTGGCTGAATTTCTTATAGCATTGAACATTACAATGCAGGGAACTAATTTTGTTACAGTACGATTCTGAATTGAATACTTCCTTTGCTTGGAGATTTAATGCAAGTTATTCTTATCTTGATGCCAACTCTGCTGTTTTATAGTTAGGTCAATGATACCGGAAGTAGATAACTAAATGGCAGCATTGCATGCAGTGTAAAGCAAAAAAAAAAAAAAAAAATCTAATATAATCATTTTATCATGGTATTTATTTTGATCAATTTAACCAATTTAATTTCTTTCCCTGTTTTCAACTTTTAATGAAGAAAAAAATCACTGATTTTCTGATACTAGTAGGACAATGCTGATTTTAAGTAGATCAATTCTATTTATGCTAGTCATATCCTTTGCTAGCTGATGCTGATCCTGGTAATGCTGTTTTTTTTTAAATGCTAATCCTGATGCTAGCTGGATGCTGATGCTTATTTTCCTTATGCTGTCAGATCCTGATTTATGTAACAACATTAGCTCTCCGCACAGTAGACAATCTTCCCTCCTATTATATATGACCTATTTTCGTATGTTTTCAATACTTGACTATTCGTTACATGTAAGTTTCGTTTATTTATGTTTTTGTTTTTAAGTATGTCTGTTGGTCTGTGGATCGGAGGATTCATGCGCACTTCAAACAAAGAGATTTTGACGCCAGATTGTAAATCCTTGAATTTCTTGTCAGCAATACATATACCTGAAGAGAAATTTACAGAAGAGATAGTTTGTTTGTACTATAATAGAACAGCAACGAAAATCTACACAGACGACTGCAAGAAGACAAGACCCTTCATTTGCGAGAGAAAAGAGGAAGGTATAATAAATATCATATTGAAAAAAATTTCCCATTTTGAGATTTCTTTTTCATGAAAAATATTAGAGTATGAAATCGCAAAGGTGTCTGTTTTAGGAAACAAACTTAACTTCACTATTACTGCAACGATCATAAAAAAAAGCATAAAATACATGTATATCGCCTATCATTAGCATAAACAGAATGAATGGATAAAGTGTTATTCATCCATCGATTTTAATGTGAATAACTCATCCAATTGTACACGGAGAGGTTATAAGCTTTTGTTATTATTATTTGTTTTGTTACAGATTGTCTACAGAATTATATCGAGTTAGTCAATATCATAGACAGCGAAGCGAAGTCAATAGAATTAATCAACCCGATATATTTTTGTAGACACTCAGTAACAAACCTAAAGAGCGATTTATTTTCTCAAGGACCGAAGTGTTAGGGACGTAAACATGATAGAGGCCGGTAGAAACGCATCTATTTTCCGGGGGGGGGGGGGGGAGGAGCAACCAAAACCAAACATGATAACGAACAAAGAAAAAACAAACAGCCCCAACAAACTGTCGAAACGCTGGAGGAGATTTGATCTTCTGAGGGAAAGGTGTGCGGCGTTTGAATAATATCAAATTTACAGAAAGACTACTCTATAAAGCAGAAGACTGTCCCTCTCGACCCCCTTTGTACTACGGGCCTGCTAGGAGTGATGATGAATTTCAAGATGATAGAATTCGACATATTGTAATTATGTTACTTGTCCCAACATCTCGAATATCTGGCCCCGTCCAATATCACACAGTCAAACTCTTCAAAATAAACAGTCTCGTCTTTTAAGGTTATCTTTTGCTTTTTTGAAAAATCTTTTGTTTACGTTTAACGTTCTGTTACACTTTAGTTTTATATTAGCTTTTTCCTCTCTCGAGAACGAATCTCAACCTTATTTTCACATGTGATGCAGACGAAAAAACATCATTTATTAAAAAGGTCGCTACTAAAAGAAGATAGGTGAACAAGGCGTGCAAAATGCCCATAGCTTCAGAAATATAAAAATCGCATTCAATTGGTGAATTTAGTATTTAGAGTAAAGTTCTCATTATTAAAATTTATGAAATTATGAAAAACAAAACTTCTCTAAGAAAAAAATTTCTTGGCAAAAATTATTCTGTATTAAAGATTTAATTTGGTATTTGTAGGATTTGAACTCTAGCAATAAAAATCCTGAGTTTTATATTGCTTTGAGACTAACACGACATATCTCTTGCTAAGGAGTGGCATTTAATTCATGTTTGTGATATGACCTTTGTCTAAATGGACTTTCTCGTATTTCAAGTATTTCTCGAAATTATGCGAATGTTTTGTCATAAAAGTGTATTTTTAACGTATAGTGGATCTTTGCTCCATGTGTTTGTTAATCGAAAAAACTGTATATTTTTACGCAAATTTTTAGGATTAACTTCAAAATAATTGGAGCGAAGACCCACTCCTATAAAAAATTGTGTTAAAGTATTGTGTTGAGAAAATTATCCTTTTTGTATGTGCGTGCTATTTCATAGTCAAATAATTTCAATCTTTGTGATATTTTTGCAAATTGTAGAGATTTTACATAAAGTATATTTTAATGTTAGATAAAATATCTAAGAAAAGTTTGATATAATTAAGATTTGATTTTTCACCCTTCATGTTTGCCACTTTATAGCAATTTCGCTAACCTTGTCCGCCAAATTTTCAAAAAGAAATGACTGTAAGGAATATTTTTTTTTAGTCTATATGAATTTGCAACGCGTCCGCAATATTTCCAAATAGTAATTCTCAGCTGCCGAGCACAGAAATATTGCTGGAAACCACATGTCACATTTTATCCAATGAAAGTGCAATATTTCCATCCGTAGAAAAAAAATTCATGAGGACTTGAGATTCTAAATTTCCACTCTAAGGATACAAACCATGATATATTTGGCAAAAGTTTTCACAAAATTAAATTTTCGATTCAAGAAGGGTACTATACTTGTACTTTAAATCTTAGAGAACAACATACTTCTTTTTCATAAAAAACTCATTTTACTTTACTATTGCAACTCTCGCAATCTTTTCAGATGTTTTTCGCGCAATTTTGATTCATGACATTGTCTTTCTATTGTATGTACATTGTGACGTCAAAATACGTTGTTCAATGTTAGTTGCTATGCATTTATAATAAACACGACTGATGAAGGCCGATAACACGGTTGAAATATCCAAAAAGTGTTTTATAGCGTTTATATAGGTGTACATTGTTTAAAGTATGTACACCTGAAGACGGATTGTTAAATCCGGAAAGCGCTTGTGTTAAATGAAATTTGGAAACTGTGCATTTTCTTTTTCTTTTATGATTATTTTTACTGTGTGACATAATCTTTTAAGACCGTTCACGGTAGTTCAGTCGGTATAGAGCGCTCGCTCCGTGATCGGGAGGTCGTGAGTTCGAATCTCGGCCGCGACTGACCCAAGTCGATAAAAAATGGGTAGCAACTGTTCCTTCGCCATGCGCTCGGCACTTTGAAGTTAATTCCAAAGAGTTTTATATGTTTTTAAGTTTTGTGTAAATTATTGGTGTGTAAATCACAAAGACATGCCACGTAGGCATATTTCATGCAGCGCGCTATCACTTCATTAAAAATATACCTTCGTGCAAGTCTGTGTGATTAACACACCAATAATTCACACTATACTTAAAAATATTCCTTATATTTACATTTTACATGTTCAAAAGCACCAAATATGTACTCGATGTTTGAATTATCCGCTGCCCTATATCGTTACATTTTTATCAACGTCTCTGTATCTTATTGTGACGTCACTTTACCGCGAAATTCTCCGTGTATATTTCTGTGCGTGAGTATTCACGAAAATGGCTTTCAAATCAACTTCACAGTTGGCTTAGTAGAAAAACACATCAAATGCATATATATATATATATATATATATATATATATATATATATATATATATATATATATATATATATATATATATATATATATATACGCGGCTAACATAAGGCTGTCCGTAGAATATCAAACTGTTCCAACTGTAGTAACTTCTCTGAACTACCTAGATATGATGTCATTGTAGCATATGACGTCAAGTCACTGCATACATGAGCTGAAATGACGGGGAAAGTGTTGTAACTTTTACATTCCTTTCACATGCCATGTAAAGATTTTTTGCGTTGTTGTTTGATTCAAGTGTGCAATTTAATATCGTTATTCCTTTACCTTGTCCGATATACATATATTCAAACAATAACAGAAAATTGACTGTGAAACGCTCCCCCGCACACGTCCCTGGACTAATATAGAATTTATCAATCGTGTATATATTTGACTGGCACAAGTGATTAATAAGGATAAATTGAAGATATTCTGTGTGAATCTACGAGAGAAGTATGTCCTCAAACCGAATTTTGCTGGGGGTTGTATTTAATTTATCCTATTTTGTATAAATTGCGATTAAGAGTGGAAAATGCCCCCTTGTATGTGGGTAAGTTGAATTTCTCGTGGAATATTTTCTCAAGTAGTAAAATTCAGACTTGCGCCCAGCATTTTATATGTACCAAAGATCATGATAAATTAGATTACGTAACAAATTTTTCTCAATATTGTTGTTTTGCACTTGTGCCGATGCAATTTTTGTGCAACATTTAGGAATTTATATGTGTCCCTCAACAAAGTCATGTGACATCACAAAAATGCATTATTATAATACCTGATTACACTCTCATCACAAGTTGACTGCAAATTCATACATAGATAATAAAATTAAAATTAAAATCTAGCTCAAAATAAAAGGTATATTTTATTGCATATTAAGCCTTCGGACAGCCTTAACAAAGCTGCTTAACTGTTCTGCTCGTATAGTAAATTCCATATTTAAATACAAGACATTGAATATCCTCTATGTATCTGAGAATTATTGAAATTTAAAATAGGGAAAATAAACATAACTTATCAAATTTCAAACATGCTAAATTATTATTCACTTACATATCCACGAGCCAAAATAAAACTAAGAAAAAAGTTCCCTCCCTCTCTTCTGGGTTTGGAATTCCCAAAGGCGGCAATTAAAAAAGCCCTGTTTTTTAAGGATGGCCTGAACAAGTATTTCTCAGTAACTCAATATTTGTTTATTTATTTATGCATTGTATTCTTGAATAAATAACATGATATTTCATCTAGTGACTTTTTCTAATTTTAACTAGCGTTTGAAATGTTGTTTCTTCAATTCTAAAGATACATTGATAATTTTTCTTAGCTTTGGTGTTATCCGCCCTTTGTAATAAATCATATAAATACGATAATAAGTCAGTTTATATAGTTTAAAATTTATAATATCTTAGATATAACGTACAAATCCTTCAGACTTTCCTATAATTTCGTGGGAAAAAAAATTTGGAAAGGAAATTCTATAATCTAACCATTACCGGATAATATTTTAAATGTGTATTGCATTTAAAGTATACGCTTCAAATAGTCAGTTTGTGGGTAGGGTTGTGTGCAACTGAAATGTTCCTTATACCAACAAAAACTGAACAAATAATTACATCCTTCATGTATCACATCTAGTTAACATTGCGTTTGTATCAGCTTGTTTTTGGAAAAGATATGTTTTTCATTTTAACCAAATAATCGATTCCCATCTATCGTGTGTCAAGGAATGCTAAAATCTATAGGGAATCTTATACATGTAATGCTATTTTTTTTTGACTAGTTAATGCATTACTTTCCTCATATATTTTTGTTCTAAAGTTTGGAACAATGGGATAGGACTCGGCGTAAATGACACCGTTACTTTGTAGTTCGATGGCAAAAGACATTTCGGAATATTCATGAAAATACTTTTTATCAGAATCTTTTATCATGAAAATAATATCAAGTATACCATAAAGCAGTAATCTTGATATAATATGACATTAATAAATGCAAATACAGACTAGAAGTGAAAAGGCTTACTTTCATGATATTTAAATCTTTTTGTCAGGACCTTCGTCCTGTATGGAGACGTCGGAAACATCTAGTCTGAGAGACAAGACTCCTCAGAAGTTGTGCTGGGACTATGGGGAATATTTGGACACGAACGCTCAGCAGTGTGAATCATTTTGCATGTATGATTCACTATGCTACACATTAAGATGGGACGGCGGCACATGTAGAAGGTATCGATATAAAGATTATCCATCTTGTAGCATGGGAAGAATTCCTCCTACATCTCTGCGTCACAAAAGTAAGTTTTATACTTTCAACGAAAGAGACATTAATCTTTTGCTAAGTAATTGTAAATGAATTCTTTTTTTCCTAACTTTTAAGATAGTTGAAAAAACAAGATCGAACTTGTTTTCAAGGGATATTGAAGGGTGTGTCATTAAACATTTAGCATTGAAGGATATATCCCCCCAAAATGAAATTTCTTCAAAACAGTGTTTATGGATCATTTCTCTCACAAATTACAAGAAAAATAAAAACAAATTCTGATTTTAACCATTATCACTGTTTTTATCCAAGAAAAACATGACCTTTATTACCAGAATATTTTTCTTAGATTGAAAACGGGCAATACTATAGAATTATAGTGTATATTTACACAAATGTTGTCAAAAGATTGTTTACAATTACTTTTTCCTTAAAGAGGACATATTTCAGTTTAACCGTGCCCGACAAAGTGGATTTTATTCTTCTGCTACATTGTATGTTGCTTTGGTAAGGGCGAATAAGTGATTAAGCCAAAAAACATTGTTGAATTTACAGCATTTGTATGGTTTGTATTTTTTTTTACATTAATTTATAATGCATTTAGGCAGGATGATGTGTCAAGAATTATTAGATGATTTTAATTTGACCTTCGAAGAAAATGTCATCGTATTCATTTATTGGTTGTCATGAAGTTACAAATTCATATCCTGACACTCTAGCTTCAGACTGCAAATATTGTTTCAATATATATGGCTATAATTATTTAAGGATTCTTTAATTTTGAACATGCGTGAGGTAGCGACTCGTGTGATTTACATGTAAACACATGTTAAACACTTCAAAATAGTGATTTTTTTTTCTTTACAAAAGAGTTTAGCGATAATTAAGTTGGCAATTCATTGAAAATAAACACGACAAGAAGGCAATATTTTATAAAGAAAAAAAATGAATAAGATACTTGATTTTTTTTTTTTTTGGCAAGCTCCTAATTTCAATGAAAAATGCATTCAAAGTATAATCGGCATCATTAATTACAACTGCCTTTATAAAAGTCACATTGTTTATTGATAATCTCAGTTAAAAGTAAACTTCGCCCATCAAATTTATTTCTGTTTACCAAATTTTAGTTATATAATGTTTTGAAAAGATATTCATCTACTACAAATTTAAATAGGATTTTCTGAAGTTGTCTTGTTTTTTAAACAACATAGCTCTTTATACATCCTACATTCTCATCAGATAGGAAAAATCAAATGAAAATTAATTCCAAATTAAATAATCCTGATAAAAAGAAAAAAAATATATATTCCAAGAACTTTATGATATAAATTTTAAAATTAGCCCGCATTTGTTAGAGCGGGGTTGATCCTGAGACCACTTCTTTCATAAAATCAATAAAAGCCGGTAAACTACTTGAGACAATTTTCTGTTAAACAACAATAGTGTTGACGTCACAAAAATCATATGAACTGAATGCTTCTAAAAACAGACGCTTCTGCTCAAGAAATTTTCATGATTAAAACGCCTTCTGTAACAGCAATGGAACAATCTGAAAATTCCTGCTCATCTTTAAAGTGTTTACATTCTGTGTCTGTCTATCTCATTTAATTGTATCTCTGATATCTCACTCTCAGAGATAAACTATAGAGAAATACATAAACTGACCCTATAACTAGGAGGTACATTTGGAAACAAAAATAACTTCGTCTAATTTGCCAATTTCCTTTAAAATCTGAGGTTCAAAAGAAATAACAAAATTACTTCTAAGATATACTAAAGCTATTACTCACAAAATTAATAAAAAATAGTTTTAATTAACCACGATGCTTATAGGACTTTCGATTGTAAGCAATTTTCCAGTTAAATGTCCAATTATACAAGACGGTTGCTATTGTGCAGAAAAGAATAAAAACAGGTGCACAACTAAAATTGTATATTATATACGAGTATAAGCATTTCGTCACATTTTGCCTTTAAGAGGAAATATATGCTGATCAAAAGGGTTCCATGAAATTGAAGAAGGGTTCTAACTCGGCAATGAAAATAAAATCATATGCGAAAAATAGTTTATTTTTTTTTAATGTGAATGTTGAGTGAACCTGTTTTCAGGTGAATTTTCAGGACACGTCTTTCATATTTGTATATTTTACTAGAGATGCAAGTTGATAGCAAACAAGAAACTAAACTTAATGATAAACACAATATTACATTTTGTTTCTCGTTTGATCAATTTCTAAACCGAGGCAAGCTACTTACCAGATGTAATAAGAGCATCACCACTTTGGTTTAAAGTCACAGTTTTGCAAATCATTTTCTAAACTTTATTTCAATGATCGTGTTTCCATATACAATATGGCGTTAGATCATATGTTGACTAATGTTTTAATACAAAATATTGTTTCATACTTAATGGTTAGGCCACTTTTTCATACTTAATAACTCCTGTTAGCCGATCAATACAAAGGTCTCATAGCTCGTGTGTCTGGTCGACAGGGTATGCTTACTCCTCCATGCCACCTGTTCCAATCCCAGTTGTTAAAAGGGGTCCGCATTTGCTCTCAGAGTGAAATGCTTAACTAAATCAAACTCTAATCTTTAAGATTCTTTTTTTTCTTCTTTTTGAAACATATTTATGCTTCGGTTTTCGATATAATGCTTCTTTTTTTAATTTTAGTTTTTTTCAAGTTCAGCTCCTCAGATTTTCCAGTATCAGATCCCAAACCCTTCGCAGAATTGTGTCCAGGTAGGTATTTTTACGTAGCACTGTTAAGGCTACATAAGAAAAGGCGGGACATAATCGATACAGGATATGTTTAATGTGACATAATGCATGTTATAATATATCATAGTAAGTGTTGACGCAATTTATTTGCATTGATAGTAAGTCAAGTATTTTCACAGAGAAAAATGCAGTTAATTTTTAAACAGAAAACTCGTTATGGATATTAAATAAACTATTTATTTGAATTGGAAAGCTTTGTTTATAGACAAATAATACAATCCAGTTTTATAAAAAAAAAAAAAGGTGTAACAATTGGTATTTAATATGTCAGACAAAATACGCGCCAATGATACGTTATATTTGCGAACAAGGTCATTATAACAACAATAGAATTTACGATATATTGACTTTTAACAAGCCTGAAGGCTGTTGATATCCCTGTAACATCAACTTATCTGTCAGTAGCCAGCCTTGGTTTAAAAATTGACTTTACTTTACATAGAGTACTTAAAGGCTTTATAAATCCCCACATTTGACTCAAGAGAATAAATCTGATATATAACTCTTCGGTTCCTTAAACTGAAATTTGGTTAGAAAAAATTGCCTTTGTAAGCGTTAGCAGCTCAATCATTAAATGAAGTCCAGTCTATCATTACAACTTACACTACAGTCACGCGGTTTCTGTACTTACCGCGAGTCCTCACGTTGTGAAATTGATCGCGGTTTAACTCCTTGAATCTCCTCTCCCGATTCGGGCATTTTTGAACGAGACTCGAGCTTTTTTCAGATGAAAAACTATATGTAAACGTCCTGTATTGACCAGATTCAATATAATTTAGGGCGAGCTGATTTTTCTATGTTCTGTATTTGAGTGGGGATTAAAAAACAAAATTTCCTAACCGTTTAAAAATTATATATACTCTTCTATCGGTCTAGAATAAATCTAAATTCTCGTTATGTGTTAAATCGTAATTCCTTTTCAAATAAATTTGTAAGTGCATAGATAAATGAAATAAAATTTCTTAATCGGTAATTAACGAATCGTCCTTGTTTGACATCAATGTAAACGTTGAATATTGAAAACATAGAAAGAATTATTAATTATCAACTTTGTTGCCTGCTTAATTGTTTATGAGATATACAACATAAGAACTAAATTACTAATGTTTTGTGTGAAATTCGTATATAGTCCTCTACAAAGACATGTATAAGATAATACAGCAGAATAATATTCATATACAAAATTAATGAGTGTTAACTAAATAACTTATTTTTTTAATTTATATCTGTACACAGACCCTGATGTAGTAAATGTCTTCATTTTTCGCAGGAAATTACAATAATGCTGGTCTTAAATGCATACATGCACGTATATTTAATTTAGCCATTTTGTACACAGAGACCAATGCTGGCTCTAAATAAAGAAAAGCCTATAATATTTATATAACATGATTTTCTTTTCCTTAAGAACAACGTCTTCTGAAGAACTGCATGCTAAGGCAATTCATTGAAGAAAAAAAACCCAATAATTTATTAATTTGTTTTACACGTAGATTCTTAGCGAAAACTTAATATTTTTAAATCGTGTATTGTGTTAAACAGAAGGTTACCCCTTTCAAATTTAAGCCCCCTCCCCTCCTTCAAAATATGGAGAGAAAATAGTTTCTTTCGATATTTAGGTATAATATACTGATGTGGTGATTGTCAATACTACTACATGTACAAACATTTCTTTATATATGCCGTCCATTTCTTGATTTTTATACCCCTACATGTACCATTACATATTTTAAAAAAAAACTGCACTTAAAACTGTCTACTCAAACCACAGGCCTGTATAATTTCAGTTTGGGGCACAAACTTTACCAGAAAGTTCTTAACTAGCAAACCTTACCAGAAATTACCAGAAAAAAGATATACATGTATGAAAGATACAGGGCGGTACTGGCTGAACGGCTAAAGCCACGTATATATATATATACAGCCCTGCACATCAAAGAGTATTTTCCAACAAATCAGATGATCAAATTTTGACTAATTGTTACCAGTCACGACTAAAACTCTGAACGCAATGGACATGATTGTAGGTTACCTGCAAAAATTTTGGGCTTCTTTTAATTATGTGTTTCAGGTCAGTAGCAACAGTTTCAAAAGTGGGACCTTGTGTTTACTCTCCTTTTTTATAAATCAATTTTCAAATTTAATGTGAAAAATTCTGATACATTATAACGGTGAGAATTATCTTAACTAAAGGCAAAGGTGTTTGAAGTAAAATATAGCAAATAGAAAAAAGTCCAGCAATTTCGTCCACTGATTATTATTGATATCAGGCTAAAATCGAAACCAAAAAAGGAGGGGGTTCAATAAAGTATCTAAAGCCGAACAAGAGAAAAAAAATCATCAGATCTTTATTATTCTTGAACCGTCCTTGCTGGTAATTAAATTATTTTGTATTGATTTTCACAAGTGTATACTAATCTAACATACCCTGATTCCTTCTACTAACTAGCAATTTTTGACACCGAACTTTTCCATCATCACTAAAAATAAAATACTGTTCTGTATACATGTCATGTAGTTCATTTGCATGCCAAATGCAGATCGAAATTTACGGCAGACTTCAAAGGACAACATTCATGTCACAAAATAATAAACAGCTGATAAAGAGTCATTATACGTTTATTTTGAGAGGCGCAAAAGGAAATAAGGTTTGTTTTCTATACTGCAAAAAATATGTTTAGGGACGTATGGCATGTCCACTGCCCCCCCCCCCCTCTCTTATTTTCTACGGTCTTCAACTAATGTTCATTTTCTGACGCTTCAAATTTTAAAACATGTATACATGTATAAAGGTTTAACATCTTTTGTTGTGACATTATACATTAATCAGAATAATGAATAATTTAATGAAAAAGTAGTGGGGGGGGGGATAACCGAACATTTTCTGTTTGGATGGGCACTACCTACCAAGCCAAGTCAATTAATTTGAGGGGTCACACCAGAAACATAAAATGTCTCTGGTCACCCTCAGAAAAACGCTTTGCTTTCTATAGTATACTAATTATCAGCAAATTTATTGAGGAGCACCCCCTTTCTATGAACAGTGAAGAACTTCACTATGGATATGAACTCATAATCACCGTTACAGGGAAATTATATTATATATAAAAAATTTTATTACCCTCTAACATAATTAACGTAAACAGGTTCCGTTTCCCATAATGCGTCGCTCTGCAGAGGCTTTAATTTCAGTGGTCAATTTTCACGAGGCGCCATTTTTGGAGTTGAGCAAGACGGAGAAGAACTCAGGTGTAAGGTGCAAATGTGAAAAGTTAACGATGTTTTCGCCACCCAGTGTCTTTAAAACTATGAAAAATGCAATGATCAACATCCAAGGTTTAGTGTAAGTATATTTTCATATACTTTTTACGGTAAATAATACTAATATTGGGCAGAACAAATCTTTCCCATCGAAGACCACATTCGTTTTGACGCCATTTTGAAAAGTTTGATATCAAAGTTTTAAATATTTTAGTTTACATATTGCAAAAACGGAAAGAGAAACTTGAATTACACAATATTTAGTGTTTTACGTTCAATCATAGATATATATAGATAGTAGACTTTGTAAAGTTAGGCCCTATGGCACCACATTTGTCTTTTTCCATGCTGTATAGTTTAAAATATATTTATTCATTACAAATGAAATGGATTGAACAGCAGGCATAATGCCTTTAATCGTTCTCTCCATAGGTCAAGGATTGATACATTTAACATTGAAAAACGGTATGTAAAATAGATCATTAATTGGTACATATATATAAGGTAATGCTGTATGTTGTATGTTAACGTTTCGCCTTTGTAGATTTTTTTTTTAATGAAAATGAATGCTTACTATAATAGTTCTCTCTCTCTATAAATAAATGAAAATTGTATGATTTTTTTTTCGTTGTAAATCGGATAATAATGTTTTTACCGAATATGGTTTCTTTGTTAATACGGACAAACATATATCCGGTTTGAATACATGTGTTCTCGGAATGCAACTTCTTGTACTTTTGGACTTCTGGAACTTTTTATGATGTAACGACAAGGTAAAAATGAATTATTTCTCCATCTAAATTACGATTAAGTCACCAATATTTAAACAAAAAGTGTCCGCAATCTCAACTTATCATTATTCACGAAGGACATCATCATCGATGGAAATTTAAACAGTTAAAAGAGAGAGTTCTGACTATTGTTAGCCGCCTTTATTTGGCAGATAAAATTAGAAATTATGAAGAATCATTATAACAATTTAAATAGATTGTCTGTAACTAGAGTACATATACATCTTACAAAGTCATAGCACAACCCTTATTCATATGCATAATGATGATATGTATAGGGAAAATGTATTGGTTTTAAAGTACTGTCTATAATAATATAACAACTATGTAAGAAACAAGTGATATATTGTAAATTGAAACAGTTTACTGTTCAAAAGACAAAATTTCTCATGTGTGACCTGCTGAGAGATTTACTGAAAATGTTAAAAATAATAAACCTACAAGATGTACAAATATTGATCATTTTTGATAGTATTTCAAGTAATGCAAATGAATCATCTGAGTAACAATCATCAGTTATTGATGGTGGTCGCAACATCATAGAAGTCTAATGGTAAAAATAAGTGAATCCTCATTTGTTTGAAATTTTTGTTTGATATATGTTGTATCATAACGATAAATTTTTGTTTGTTTATTTTATTCCTCCCTGGTAGTTGTTGAAGTTTTGGTTATTATTAAAAATACTTTTGTTTGTCAATGATCAGATGTACTCAGGGTTGTCTTTAAGACCTGGGGGTCGAGGAATTTCCCCACCTATAATGATGTAATCCCCCGGTTATTTCGATATTCCTCCTAAACTCCCCAGTAAGGGAGGAACCCCAGTTCCCCTCTACTTTTTAAATGTCCCCTTCTATTTCAATTCTTAGGGACAACCCTGTATACTTCGACCCAAATTTTATAAAATGGTAAGGTAGGTAGGTAGATTTTTTTTTGGCAGTTTCTAACAAATTGATTTTTTGTCATACAAAAACACAGAATTAGAAATTTATTGATGTATCATTACACAATGGACAGCTAGACAGATTTAATATTTATTGCTTTCAATAAAACAAGTGTCTTGGAGAAATTATAAACCTCAACTTTATAATGAAACAAACTTTATTTCCCTGAAGCCAAAAAAAAAAGAAAAATATGAAGTAAAATTAAAACACTTAAAAAAATGATTGGGTATGGGTGATTTTGATGGATCTTTTGGAGTACATCAAACAAATTATTCATAGCTCACCTGAGCTAATGGCTCAAAAGAGCTTTTCTGATCAAAATTTGTCTGTCGCTGTCATTGTCGTAAACTTTTCACATTTGAATCTTCTTCTCAAGAACCACTGCCAATTTCAATCAAACTTGCTACAAAGTATCCTTGGGTAAAGGGGATTCAACTTTATTTAAATGAAGGGCCATATCTTCTTCTAAGAGGAGATAATTACAAATAAATGAAAAATTAATGGCATCATTTAAAAATCTTCTTTTCTGGAACCACTAGGCCAGGAAAAATTAAACTTATTTGGAAGCATCCTCAGGAAGTGTAGATTCAAATTTGTTTAAATCATGACCCCCTGGTGTAGGGTGGAGCCACAATGGATGATCAAGTTTTACATAGGAATACATAGGATAAAATCTTTGAAAATCTTCTTCACTAGAACCACTGTATCAGGAAAGATGAAACTTATGTTAAAACATCCTCAGCTAGTGTAAATTCAAGTTTGTTCAAATCATGACCCCCGGGGTAGGACGGGGCTACAATGAACGATCAAAGTACATAGGAAAAATCTTAGAAATTTTTCTATTCAAGAACAGCAAAGCCATGATTCGTCATATTTATATGGAAGCATCTTCAGGTAGTGTAGATGCAAGTTTGTTCAAATCATGACCCCCAGGGGTAGGGTGGGGCCACAATGGGCGATCAAGGTTTTACGAACAATACTGTTACATAGGAAAGATCTTTAAAATTCTTCTCAAGACCAATATCGTAAAAATTGGTCATAATAATATAAAATCATCCTGAAGTAATGTAGATTCTATTTATTCAAATCATGACACTCCCCCCTCCCTCCCCAGGAGAATAAAGGGACCATAACAGGGGATCACAGTTACACAGTAAAACTCGTTTAGTATAAACACGGATATTGCGAATTCACAGATATAGCAAAGTTTTCTTGGATCCCCAGGTAAATAAATTTTACTAATTCCTTATATGGATATAACAAATTAAGGATATAGCAAAGTAATTTCACAGGTCTCAGTGACTTCGTTATAACTGAGTTTTACTGTAAAAAGGAAGAAAAAGGATATATCAATAAAAATTTTCTTCTTAAGGATAGCAATGGTAATATGTGTCATATTAATTCAAAAGCATCCTTAGAAAGTGTAGAATTCATAACCCCCCCCCCCTCCCTTCTCTCTGAACCACTTTTATATTTAAACTTTTAAATACTGAACTGATTTATGCTTTTTACTACCTAAAGTGCTCAGGTGAGCAATGTGGCCCCTAGGACTCTTGTTAATTGTTGGTCTTATAAGTGAAATCAGAATGCAATACAGTGTAGTAACTGTACATAATATATTCTTTCAGAGAGAAGAAAACTGACATTAAAGGAGAACCAGTAACTAAAGATGTATGATGAATCAAGATGTGATCATGTGGTAAGTGGTAATTAATTCAATCATAAATAGGCATGTATGACAATTGCATTAAAAGAAAAGAACTTGATTCCAATTTTAATTGGAATGTTGAACTACCAGCTGCAAACTACAACTGGTTAGGCATAATAAAAAAATATGTTTGTTTATGGTTAACCGACTGACCCTATATCTAATAGCCAACCCAAATTTTTTTTTCATTGTAAAAATCCATAAGTCACTCATTTGTCGGTTTAACTTTTACATGTATCTTAATCGGTCAAGCGTTTGAATCGAAAGTACTAGAAATAGTTAGTGCAACATGGAATTAAAGAAGAAATACAAGACAGTTTTTTCATTGTGTGGTAGCTGTAAGACAGTTGGCAAGAAAGATATTGTCTATCGCCTGTATGGCAAGCCCAAACAAAAAATAAAACAGCACCACACAATGGTAAAACTGTTTTGTATTTCAACCAATTCATGTGAATTTGTGTATAAAAAAATTCAATAAAATAAAAAATTCCTACCAACCGACCCTATTTCATTTCAGCATGTAACAGTAAGCAAACATATTTTTTTGTTTGGCCTTATGTAATTGTATGGCTTGGAGTCTTTTTCACTTCTCTATAAAATTTTCTGTCTGGATGATATCTAGCATAATATACACCATGCAGTGAGGATTTTAGTTCACCCGAGCTAAAAACTCAAGTAAACTTTTCTGATCATCTTTTGTTTTGTCTTTTGTCCATCAAACTGTCTATCCATCAGTGAGCTTTTCACATTTTCAACTTCTTCTCAAGAACCACTAATTTTAACAAAGGTTGACACAAAGTAAGAATATTTTAAATTGTACAGAGGAAGCCCCCACCCCACCTCCCACCCCCCTTCACCCCAAGGGGAAATGATCAATTCTTTCAGATATTATTGATATGATCATAAGACATTTTTGAGCAACTCATTATTTTGTATTCTGTAGACTTTATTTTAAGAATAATGAATATTTGTTTAAGAGTCCTTCTGTCAAGGTTTAAAGTTCAATTAAAATTATTTTGTGATACATGTATTTGAGGATTCGAGATATCAGGAGTAAAATATTTTAAAAATACTTCCAAAAATTACTTCGACATATCTATGGTATTCGAGATGCCAAAGTTCAACTGTATGGCTATGCTAAAGTAGTAAATATTATAACTTACTAAAACTTTCTAACATTGAAACATGTTAAATGAAACAAGACAATAATGAAAAATAAAAATTTACTGATTTCTGGCTGGTCAGTATTTTGATGACTGTAATTTCTAAAATATTCAATGAAACACTTTGAAGCTTTAACTGTAGGTATATGTTAACTAAATATACTATAAGGTAATATTTATAAATGAGAAGTTTTGAACAAACATTACAACATGCATGTATGTAAATTGGGGGTAAAAATTTGTTACCGGTAATGGCTATTGACTTAATTTTCAGTGACATAAAACAAGATTTAGAATGTAGGTAAATAATACTGGTATGTGTCTGTACATATGATATAGCATATACTGTGGTAGAACTTGTACTGAATGTTGATTAGCTAAATCTTGAATGGCTGATATGTTGGTCGTTTTTTATGAAATTTAAATTATTTGTATGTAAACTGAGTGTACATGCAACATAAAATTATTCAGAAGGTATTAAACATGATTAAAGTATGTGTATGCAATGCAACATATGATGAATTCATATTGACTTGTATGGATATAGCTTATCATGTATGTGCATTGTTTTTTTAGGGTCCTGTTCTGCAGATGCCATGAGATGATCTTGTCTGTCCATCTGATATCACTTGTCCTGAGTATATTTTCTCTCCTCTTAGCCCAATCTCACTCAAATTTAACTCATAGAGTGCCTGTGGATGGAGGGTAAAAGGTGACCTTGGACCAGTTATCAAGGTCAAAGGTCAGTATCAAAACACACTATATATCTTTATTTAAAGTCCTTGTCCACAGCATAATTTTTCTCCCTTGGTATGATCTGGCTTGTGTGCCATGGGATGAAGGGTTTTTAGTGATCTTTAACAAAATTTCTAGGTCAAATGTCAATAAGAAAAAAAAAAGATTCATAATATCCTTGTCCAGAGCACATTTCTCTCCAATTCACTCAACTAAAAGCAGTGTATGAAATGGTCATACATGTATGAGATGGTCATATTCTGCTTTAATATTAATCTGGCTTAAAACCTTACTATGTAATGTTCATTATTCGGAGTTCATGGTCATTAAATTTAAAGACTGAAACTGATTATAATCACTGATATTGGTACATTAAAGGACAGTGAGTGATCTTGTAAGATTTCTAAATAATATTCAAGCATACAATTCTTACATCAAATAATAATTTTATATGAAAATATATTGCAGATCGCAGATGATGTGAAGAAAATACAAAGGAAGCTGATGTTGAAAGAAGTATAGAGTATTTAATGAAGTTTATGAATGGACTTAGATGTGAAAGACTACTTCATTGTTTACCAAGATATATAATTTGATTTATTTTGTTATCATTTTCAAATAATGTTTTTGCACATCAAATGAATTATTAAACACATGATTTGATAATGCTTTTTCCTTTTTATACATTTTCTTGATAGATTTTGAAAAGAAAACACAGTTTACCAAGGAAATTAATAATATATATTTTGATTTAAACCTGCTGTTCTCTTTTCACATTCTAGACAAGAAAGATTTACCATGGTAAATACAGGGATCCTTGAGCTTCCAGTTGCTAGTCGATCATTTTTCGAAATTGAAATGCTCAACCTACCCTGTAGTTTCCATGGTATGGAAACTATTACACCACAATTACACATTGCTTCCCGTCTCAGAAAAATAAGGGAATCTTGAAGTTTCCCTGTCATTTCCTTTTATGAGACACCAGATAATTCCACCAAGTTTCCATCACACGGAAACCGCTACGCTCAGATTCCATGTAGTTTCCTGAGTCATGGAAACTTGAGGAATCACGAGGTTTCCTCTAGATTCCGTTCATGGGAAATCTGAGGATTCCATCGAGTTTCCATTCCATGGAAACCACTACGCTCCGATTCCACATAGTTTCCTAATTATGGAAACCAGTGGAATCTTCAGGTTTCCCATTACGGGAAACCACATGGAGGCTCGGGAAACTTCAGGTTTCCTTGGGTTTCCGTGGTTCGGGATACCTAATGGAATCGGAGCGTAGTAGTTTCCGTGGTACGGAAACTTGATGGAATAACCTGGCATCCGCTGCGGAAACCACTAGGAAACATGATGTAAACATGAGGTTTCCATGTGGTTTCCATATAGTTTCCCATGACGGGAAACTGCTTTTTTCACCCAGTGATGCAAATGAAATATTTTATTGTTGTGGACTTTATATACATCAAGAGTAGGAATGACTACGAAATCAATTTATATCTGTTGTTGATCGTATGTATCTATTTATCGTATGGTACATCTAAATACAATACACATGCCTCGGAAATGTCGTATTTTTTTTTTTATTAATGAATGATAAATTTAGGGTTCTCGCTCTCTTTCATATGTCTTTTAGTTCTTCTATACTTTAATTGGAATGACAAATACATTTAACATAAAAAATTGGATTGAGATTGGCATGTTCTGTATTATCCGCAATGCCATGCTGTCCCAGTCAGACGACCAAACGCGCCTCTAATTTTGAAGAATTCACTAATGGAAATAGAACGTATTCGACACTGATTTGACGACGTTCATCAGTAAACACTATTCGTTGTAATTTATATAAGCGGATTTAATGAATTTCACTACACACGCAACGCAGCTCTGTTAAGGCTGCATAAAGTGAGCGGGGTCTAATTTATACGGGAAATGTCTACTGTGACATCACAAATATAGCAATTCCTCAAAACAACAGGAAATGAAATAATTTGCGGTATTAAACTACATATGAGTGATGAACTACATCAAAACTTACCACTGCATTCAAATTGTCGCTAGTTAAATTCCACACAGCAAGATATAAACAAGTCACTGGTCGCAATGCACTTGTCGACATGACGTCATCATGGTAAAATTTGACGCATTTTATGTGCAGTGAGAGGCGGATCAAATTATTTTCCACAGTGAAAAACGCATTTTATTATTAAACAGAATATTATTTGGAAATATTAGGTAGACCATTATTACAAATCTGAAACCTTTGTTTAGTGCCATTATTTAAACACTGTCGAGAGAATGTATTGAATTAATTCTACCGTGTTTTTATGTACAGGGTGTGCATGATTCACTCCGAGGTGCCTCATTAAATAACCTTTTCATAAGGGCATATACTTAATATATCTTGACCATTTTTTTTGAATATGCATAGCGAAAACATTCCTCAACTTGAAAAGTGCTGCTGCTCTCCTGAAATCGAGAGCATTACTAAATAAATAAATAAAATACATGGTAAAGGTCACACATATTTCGACTATAGCCAAATAACTTGAAATTTAAACTAACAAAATGCGAATTCTATTTAAAGCAGCAGCACTTTTCATAAACTACAAGTTATGTAGATACAATTTATTACTGAAATTTTTAATTCTAACTAGGGTATGTCCTTGCGATATTGAAATTTGTTTATGACCTACCTACAGTACACATTACATGCATTTATCACGTGACTGTCAAATAATGTGACCAATTTCAAATTGCGGGGTATACAATGTTATTTCAATTAAAATAAAAGTCATGTGATAATATAGTAGTTTTACAAAAATAAATCCAGTTTAAAAAGGTATGTATTTATGCACGTTTACATTCCTGCGAATAAAAGACTTGATGAATACAGAAGTCTCACATGGATACATACTCCTCAATGACACATGAGTCAATATCTGGTGTTTCCATATATCCGTTTTTGTCCTGCTCTCAATTTCTTTTGTACCGTGGTATTTTTTTTTTTTGTTTTGTTTGTTTGTTTGTTTTTTGTATTTTGACCTTTGTAATCTTCACATTTCTTCATTCAATTTAGAACCAAAGAAAATCATGATACTTCAACAAAACAGCTGTAACGGTAAGTAGACACATATGTAAGAAATTGATTTGGAACAAATGACGGTAACAGATTAACGTTTTTTTAATTATCTCCGTAATGTAAGTAATTTATGTATTTATGACTTTGTTAAATACACATTTACCTTTATTATATACCCAACTGTTTGTCACTCAGTTTTACTGTTGAATTCACACAATCACGTGACGGTGTGATCCGATGTTCGGGATCACAACACTGTGGTTTTCTGAATCCATATCACCCTCTCTGAAACTGATGACGTAGTACACAGATAAATGACATTTTTATTCTCGCGCATCAAAAAGTTCCTTGACAAAATGGTTTGTTTAATGGATAAAAGTTATGTAATTGATCCAAAAAGTTTCTTTTTATTTTACTTTGCTAGTTGTAAAGGGGTATATAATAAATTTATCATTATAACAGTAACTTGATACAAAGAGCCGTATCACGTCTCATTGACAGGCGCGGATCATCAGATCAAACTCGACGCTTCGCGTCTCGTTTGATCTGATGATCCGCGCCTGTCAACTCGACGTGATACGGCTCTTCGGATCAAGTTACTGTTATAATAATATATATTTATTGAATGCACTGATAAATCTAAATCGGAGTGTTTCTAAATAATGCCCACTTTATTTCAAATAGAGAAATGAAAAAGGGGAAACATTTATAATATACTATGTATGCATATGGAATTTTATTTTTATCTTTCAAAGATGACATTCTTTTCTAGTTCCAACGAGAACAACACCTGAAGGGTTTTATATTTCCCAAGGTAATCACACTACAATTCTAAATGAATTAATATTAAACATGCCAAATATTTAATATTTTAGGGACACCTAGGTCATTCAGGTGACCTATTGTTGCCACTGGTTTACGTCCTTCGTCGTGTGCCGTCGGTTAACTACTGAATTATTCTAACATCTTGAAAATAATTTTCATGTAGCTTATTGTTTTCTAATTTTTTATGACGCATGTTAACGATTTGATAAACAAATTGTGATCTTCTGAATCATTGACACAAATTACCCTAGAATATTTAGGACAATAAGTGCTAAAAAGTCAATTATTGAAAAAAGCTTCTCTATTCCTGCAAAACGAAATGCATGGTTAGGAAGAATATGAAGTCCTCCACCAAAATTTTAACGACCCCCAGGGAAGGGGTTCACCCTGCAGGGGGTACAAAATTGTCATATAGAGAGAAACTGTACACGATCTGAGCAAAATCCCCCTATCCGTGCACATCTTTTTCTCTTCTATAGATCTTCAAGGAAAAAATGATTGCATGGGAAAGAGCATAGAGCCTTCTATCAAAATTGGGTTTTTCGTGAACATCAGGACAGGGGTTCTTCCTCTTGCTCGTTAAACTTCCTTTCCATAGAGAAAGGAATGATAAATGATCACCTTTTCTGTTCTTGGAATGGCAATATATGCGATAATGAAAAGCAATTAGTCACCGGGTTCGGTGACCACAAAAACGTCATTGATATCATACAATTATAATTTTTGATAAATCCAATTACATTTCCAGTAATTTGTATACTAGAAGAAATTGCACTTTGTTGAGAAAAAAATGTATAAAACAGTTGGCAAATATAAACAATAACCAAAAAAATGTAAATTGAAAGGAACTTTATATTGCAATGTTTCAAATGCAAATTTTTTCACTAACAAGGATGGGAGTCAATTGAGATTTTTAACGATCTCAATGGAGATATGAAATCTAAAATGGCGGTTGTCTTAGATGAAAATGAGGGCACATGTTTTCCACTTCCAACCCAAGAAGACTTCACTCCTTTCTTAATGATGAGAATGCCGACAGAACCCGTCTTTGGTATTCAGGCAAAGGCTTTCACCATTACAATATCAGGAATGGGAATTTCATGTAACAGGCACTCCAATTCTCGAATGCTTCAGGTAAATATGACTAAAGAAACTTCGAGTGTAAAACCTTCTTAAACATGCTTTTTGAATTCTACGTAAAGTAGTATAAATTTTCAAAACATTTTAGAAGTTCTGTAATTTTACGTAGCATTTTTAACAGAATGATAAATGCAGAAATATCTTTTATTCTTGTACTTAATGTGAATTCATTATCTTGTGAAATTTTTGTCCATTATTTTTTCTTGATTTATGGTACTGTAAAGTAGTTCACTTAAACAAATGTTCCAAATTTTAATATTTGAAGAGGTTGTAATGTAATTTGATAGTCTAACAGTACCTAAGCAAAATGGACGTATACAAAACTCCACGGAATATAATAACTCTACAGTATAAGTAACTATACTTTCTTACAAAAGCTGATAATTATTGCACAGAGAGAACACCAAGAAACTGCTCTGAGCTCTGGTGGTTCAATGTTAAAATGAATTATCGAAAGGTGAACGAAACTATTTTGAAACAAATAATTGCCTACACATTTTTCTTATATGTAAAATAACAGCTGATCGTTAATGATAAGTATTTAACCTCATATGGTATAAAAGCCCAATTCTTCCTTTACTAGTTAATATATTCAATAAAATATAGAGGAATCTATGATAAAGAAACGAACAACCAAATTGATTGAGAGTAGTAGCTACTAAATATTGACAATTAAGTGACATATGTATGCCTTTTGATTACTTGAGACAGAAAAAATAAATACAGAATGTAATGTTATTCATACTTGAGAAAATCTAGATACATTTGTTATTTCATTTGAAAAAGACAAAATTAATTGGTTTTAAAAACATTCGTTAAAAAGTACTGTTACCATCCATTGCCACCCGGGTAACAAAACATACGTTGTAGCAACGGTTGAAAGTTCAACACGACGAGTAATATTGGTTTAAAGGAAACATTCGTTTTGTCGGACCCAAGAATCAAATTGTTTGCCTGTGGCTGTTAGGCCGATGGCAAATTGTTGCTTTGAGGGTCGACAAAACGCATTTTGCCCAAGAACACAGTCAATTACTGTTTTGCAATACCTTTTTTATTTAATTTTTTTTTTTACATTCATGTATCCTGTGCTAGTTCTCATGACGTGAATGTCCTTTCCCGCACCGCGGTTAAACTTGGTCAATTCCGTCACCGTCGAACGCCAACGGATGCAAATAATATTTAGCTGATCCCACCCACAGTGTGTCGAAAGCGGCCCAATATTACATCGACAGATCCAATAATTCACTCTGCAGTCTTACATCGGATTACTTTGACCGCCCAGTTGAACATTTTAAATATTACATTTTCTTGTAAACATTTATACAGGAAACAATTTTTAAAGCTTAAAAGTGTTCTTTCTTAGAAAAAAAAAAATTTGTTGACCAAAGAGATGTTTGCAAGATTACAGTTTCACAATTAACCCTAAAAACATGTAATATTTTATAATGTATGTAAAAAATAAAGTACAATATCTAGAAGAAGAATAAACAATGTTTCCATCACTTTGCACAAAATTAAGAAATGCTCTATGTCAGAAAATAAAATGGAAAAAGATATTTTATGTACTACCCTGTAAAATTGACGGGCAAATTCTTTTTAGACAATTTGACATCACAAGGTGTACTGAAACTGACTGTATGCTTTTTAATTATAAATTATGATCATGGAAAATCATTAGTATTGTAGCAGAAGATTATATGAATAAACAAAATTTTCATAAAAATTAATTAGCATATTAACTTAAGTTTATAATAGCCTTGAGTCTATGGCAGAAAATAGTCTGTGTCTTCTCTATGTTATAACGTCTTGTTTGTCATTTTTATTAGTGACAAGCAATCAAGTAAAAAAAGTTCTTTAATTGTACCTATATACACTTTTACTGAATACTTACACATATGAGTATCCCTTTTCAAAACGTTTTGAATAAAACATTTTTGACTTTAAACTTATTTTTGATTTAACTAGAAATTGTGAGGATTTAAAATCATTTCACGTTCCTATAAATAATGACAATTGATGAAAGATAACACACACCAAAGCAAACATGATGATGATCATCATCGTTATTCATTTTGTTATCGATATTTTTACAAATATTTCTAGGTATCCTACAGAGCCATCAAGGAACTGACCCAGTTCTGTACTCTGACAGACAACAAGGCCGTACCTGACGCTTTTTCACGTTGTGTATTTCGTTGTGACTGTCCTGACCCCGCCCACTGTAAAGATGTCAATCTATATTTGTTCAGTGGTAATGCCAAAGGGGCGTGGTCTCTCTGTGAAGTGAAAGCTACTAATTCCTAAGTTTGTAAAAATAGGAAGGGGGATTAGGACTTTTAATAGAACATAAGAATAACAAGATGAAATTTTATTAGCAGTTATTTTTGCTTTTTTAAATATCTTAGCAAAAGAAAAGTTGTGGAAATTGAAACGAAGTTGATGAAAATGATTTAGGGGAAAATAAACAGTCTGATAACGTCGTTCAAAGAAGAAAATTTCTTAATTACGTGTAAATATTCTTTCTTCAATATCTCGATGATTTTGCTAAGAAAATTACAAAAATCAATATTTATTTTTTATTTTGTGTTTCATTTAATTTCTGTTAAAATAGTTAAATATTGATAATTCTTTATGGGTTTATATACTGATTTTCCTCTTTGACTATAATTATGCATTAAAATGTATAATTTTTCGAATGTAAAATTTATAAATATGCATTGTTTCGAGAATAGACCAAGCCTGGTTAAATTATAGTGGATGAATATTATTAGATAACAAAGCAGAAATTTAGAAACTTACGGATGAATGTTAATGACCGACAATTAAACTTTTAATATTTAATGATAATCATTTAAATAAAATCATAAAATATATCTAAGAAAATTATATATGTATAAAATCTTCTAGAACATATATAAACATGTAATTTAAATATTTAATAAGATATCTGCAGTTTTTGCTAAAGCTTATATGCAGTACTGCATGTATTTGTTCAGACATTGGGCTATAACTGCATTTCTGTGTCTATATCCTTTTCTTCGTATGATAGTTTGCTTTTTTTTTATTGAAGGATAAGTAACAAATTAAAAAAAAAAAAAACCATTAATATATCTTATGAATTTATGTTCATAAACATTACATGAATAATGTTTGCCAATATAAGTGTGGAAATTTTGTAATAATGTTAAAAATGTGTGTAAAATTTCTCGTTGAAAACGGCATAAAGTCGCAAATTTCAGCACAAAAGGGACTTTACGATTTCTTTATATTTTAAAGATTTTGTAATTATACGTTTCTTTTTAAAATAAGTCAAAAAAAGATGTCAATCCATATACTCTTTTTTTGTTTGTGTAATGTTTCTTTATAGAACTTTTTTTTACAATTTTCATTTTTATCTTTATATACATTTTTGATCAGTATGATGCAGCCTTTGCTGACTATGAGCATTTGTATGATGTAGCTTTTGCTGATTATGAGCATTTATAAAAAGATATTCAAAAAACTACTAAAAATGCATCTTTATAAGTCCATAGTGCAATGATGGACACATCATTCAAGAACACTTTGCAAGAAGACTGAAATCATAATTTTTCTTATTTTAATCAAAGAAATTTTATTATTATTATTATTATTATTACAAATTTTGAAATTAGTACTGAAAGCAAACAAAAGAGGACAAATGATTCATAAACTTTTCAGGATTTTTAGATCACGTGAGCAAAAGAATGAAGAAAGCTTTTCTGATCAATATTTGTCAAAAACATATGTGTAACAATTTGAGAAATTTATATGTTAGATCTTCTTCTAATGAAGATTACATATGTAAGCTTTGTTCAAATCGCGTATGTAGGAACTGATCTTAAAAAGCATTCCTCTCAAGAACAGGAGGGATACATTGTCATCAGAATATCCAGACATTCTTAAATAGTAAATATTCAAGTTTGTTCAAATCGTGGCCCTTGGGGATAAAGTGGTATCACAATAGGGAGTCAATCTCTTACATAGGGATTTATTTCTCTCACTATCTTCTAAATAAAAGGAAGGTTACAATTGTAATATTGATATGCAATCATCATGTGGCAAAGAATAAAGATTTATTTAATCATGAAAGTGCATAGTCACTAAGGGGGAATCATAGCTTGACATAAGAAAACTTTTTAAAATGTTCTAGTAAAGCAGATCAAGTGCTACAAAGATGAGTGTTTTGGCCCAGGGGCCTCTGCTTTTGTCTTTCCTATTAGTAGGTACAAGGGTTGTCCATAAGGTTCGTGAACAAATGCTATAAATTTCTTTATAATGACAGCACTGGTAAATGTGTACAAAAATATTTTAATAGAGACCATGATTTAATAAAGATATAAAAATAAAAAAAACACACAATATTTTATGAACGTTAAAGATGTAAATACTTTGTATGTAGAAGCGGTGCGGCCCAGTGTGACAAAGCTTATTTCATGTTAACGTCAAAAATATGGATTTTGAATTCTTATTACATGTTCATCGACACAGGCTACTTTTCTTTTTTATGTCAATCTGACAAAATAATGTGTGCAATAGTATTTATGTATTGAACATAACTAATTTTACATTTAAAATTCAAATCAATACAGGATAATTTACGATCACAGTCAGTATGAACACTTCGTATACACAGGCTGCGCAGCCCAGTCCAACGTTGAGCCAGACTGCATAAAGATATCCTATTTTCACCAAATAACGGTGGTTTTTCACTTCTTATAGTGTCTGCAAAATTGTACACATCGTTAAGAAATCGAATATACTAATTTCAAATCGATGAACTAAAAATAAACCGATAACTTAAAGTTGTTTGAATAAATGGTTTGTCTCTGACGTCGTTTCGACCATATTAAAACATTATTTTATGATTGGAAGTTTTCCGTTCGGATAGCCGACGTCGCTTTTTCTGTATTTTTTTTTTATTTTATTAAGCTTTGACTTGTTTCATAAAGAAAATAGTCATTTAAATCAGAAACTTTATTTCAAAGTTCATGGCGTTTTAACCCTGGGCCGTGCACACCATCTGCGACCTTTATAGACTGCGATTTTAACAAAATTATTAAATTCAAACAATCAAAACCAAACTATTTTGACTAGGATTTTCATAACAAATATTTTGGTAAACAATAAGTATATATAGGACCATTTATTCTGAAAAAAATGTCATTGTCCACGAACTTTATAGACAACCCTCGTATATGTGTGTAATGAATATCATTTGTTTTTTTTTCTTGGAGTGTATTATTATTGTTGTAATTACTTCTTTTGTTGCTGGTGGAGTTGTTATTGTAGATGTTGCTTATGATAGAATTGTTGATACTTATATAATTGTCCCTGATATTGATGTTGAATTTATTATACAGTACTGCATTACATGTTGCTTAAGTATCTGTCATTGCCTTGTAGGAAACATATATACAAAGCTCATATATCTAGAAATCTCAAAATTAGCTGTAAGTCATTGTTCGTTAGACAAAATAATTTCTAAGCTTCTTCATACATTGTAGCAAGGTCAGCTTTGTTTAAATAATTACTCAATATGAGAGTGCTAAGTAACAATATGGGCTTTCACTTAGGCATCGGAACAAATAGGGGAAGATTCTTCTTTTGATAAAGAGCCTGTTCACAATTAGTCCCAATAATATACAAATTTTCACTTGTATTGAAAGTTCACATTTGTTCAAATCATGGTCCCAAGAACTAA
Organism: Saccostrea echinata; assembly: GCF_033153115.1. Taxonomy (NCBI): domain Eukaryota; kingdom Metazoa; phylum Mollusca; class Bivalvia; order Ostreida; family Ostreidae; genus Saccostrea; species Saccostrea echinata. Next base: position 10,217,701 of record NW_026889795.1, on the reverse strand, counting down.
TTTGTTTGCAAAATACTGTTTCAAGGTTTGACATGAAATACTTATGGATGAATCTTCATTTGAAAAACAGTAAGACCATTTTTACGTTTTATGTTGCCAGCATCTCAATGTAATATACCTTCATTTTTTAAAGTCATTGCCCAGATTGTGGAGACAAACCTTTACAAAGTAATATTCAGGAAATTATTTTAAAACATTTTTTTCAAGAACAGAGGCGATAAATTAAGCCATCAAAATATTAATTCAAACATTCAAATGAAGTGAATATTATTAAAATTTTTAAAATGATTGCCCTTTAGATTAAGTTAGGGTCACAGTAGGGGTCAAACTTTTAAATAGGGATATATAGAGACTATTTTCTTTCTTAATTTCGTTTTGGTCCTGGCAACTGCTGCTGTAGTCTGTTTACTACTGTAGCTGGTGGAGCTCTGTTGTTGTAGGTGTTGTGTGTGATAAACATGTTGTTAATTTTGTTACCGTTTCTGCTGATGAATCTTTGATATTGCTGTGAATGCTGCTTTTTGAACTATGATTGCCTTGTGATGTATATTCTTCATACATATTTCGAAAAAAAAAACGCAATGAAAAATAAAACAAGAACGTGCTTCTGAATTTATTATTTAAAATGACAATACTAATGAAATTGACATTCAATTTTTGGTGACATGACGTCGATCACGTGATCAGACTTTTTTGCGTACGGAATGCAAACCGCATGAGGCATTTGGAAGGTTTAGACTGTGATGTCACATAACGCGTCCACGTATGTAGGTCCCACTTCCATAACAGAGTCTAAAAATTGCAAATTTTTCTTTATAACACAAATCAAAGTAGAAATATAAATATAAGAAATTTGTCCTTCAGGATTTAATCAAGTGACCAACTTCATGTCATATCCCGTCGCCCACGTGGCGCAGTGGTTAGAGCGTCTGCTCTAGAGTCGCGAAGTAAGGAGTTGATCCTTACGTTGCGGGTTCGAATCCCACTGTGGGACGTGGAGGCCGGTCCTTCGGATGAGACCGTATAAACCGAGGTCCCGTGTCGCAGTAGGTACTGGCACGAAAAAGATCCCTCACTGCTCAATGGCCGTAAGTGCCGAGCATAGGACAAAATTTGCTGCTCTCCACCGGCAATGGTGGCGTCTCCATATGAGTGAAAAATTCTCGAGAGGGACGTTAAACAACATACAATCAACAATCATGTCATATCCCAATGAAACTTTAAAAATATCTTATTCTTAAATGCATGCTGTGCATAAACTATTCTTTGATACTTCTATATAGGCTTCTCTCACAATGGCTTCTCTCTCCCATTCCTTCTGAAAAAAGGGGAAATTATTTTTTCTTGTTTTGAGACAGCCAGCAAAGATAAGAAGTTTGCTTGTTAAAAGTTTATTGTTAATATTCTTTGAATAGAATTTTAGAAATAAAGAAGACCAAATAATAAATTTTGAAATAATGAATTGTCACCCTAGGATGAAAATGGCTTAAGCGAAATCGAAAAGGAAAATAATAATAAAAAAAATGTAAAGGTGTATCACGACATCTTGTCATAATCAAGTCATATTTTTTATCGCAACAAAAGAATATATAATTGAGGTATCATATGTTAAGTAATAATCTTTGTGTCAAGACAGAAAAATGTAATTATATATATATATATATATATATATATATATATATATATATATATATATATATATATATATATATATATATATATATATATATATAAACATCTCCTTAATATTTCTCTATCCTCAATAATAGTTTCTCTTAAATTTATGCTTTTTTAAACAAAAAATCCATCGCTACATGAAAAGCTATCTCAATGAACTAAGGGTTGTTTTTCCTTGAAATAGAGAAAACAAGTGTGTTTGACAAAAAGAAAGTATAAAATTTTTCGACAAGTTTAATTAACTGTCACCGTTAGAACTTTTACGGGGTTAAATTTTGCGCTTTTCATATAACAAAGTGTTGGCATGGGAATTATTTTTAAGGAAATTAACAAAGGACTATGTTCTGTAGTGGCCAGTATCTGCCCCCAAAATAAAACTTTGATGGAGAAATCTTTAATTATGTTCTAAACCAGGTGGATATTTGCAGACTTCAAAGCATTAAATATTTTTATCAACTATGACATCATTAGTTAGATATGACGTCAATAAAATGACGTAAATTCCGAATTGCAATGATTTTGAGAGAAAATAGCTTATTTTACGTCGGTATTTTGATTGGAAATTATCGAGCGCAGGTCTGCTCAGACTAGATCTTTTGATATAATGTGTAGAATGATAATATCAATGAAATGTGTGAATATCATACCTGAGCAAGCTTGCGCTCTATAAATACTATAGTCAAAATTGAACAAACTCTGTGCATTTTGGCCTCTATTTTAAAAATAACGGAAATCCAAATAGTTTGTGACGTCACAGAGACAAGAAAAGCCAGCTAATTTTTCCAATTTCATAATATATTGTCTTAATTTGGATTATTTTATACAATATATGCACTTTTTCTCATTTCAAGAGATTTTCAAAATTTGACTATTATGGGGGCAGGAATACGCCCTTACCATATATAGTTCTTTACCAGAAGTGTTGAACTTTTTAAAAAAAATGTGTTCATGTGATAAATTTTTAGAAAGAATTACTAAACGAAAATTTCGAAAAGAGATATCTTCCTCGCAAATAATTCAACGTTAACAGTATTTTTTATGTAAAATAAGATGTCGATGTTTTTAAGTGAGAAGTGTACTGTGTTTACTTGATATAATATTTAATGGGTTTTTTCCCCCAAACGAAGTGATTAAAACTGATACTGTTCTGTATTTATCACTGTTTTATTAAAAAAATTAAAACTTTCATTTATGTTTATTATTTGTTGAGAATTATCAAGGAAATGAGACGACTTTTTTGACACATGTTTGGAAGTGTTTGAGCTGAATTTCATTTTTCTCTGATTGAAGAAATTCATGAATACGTATTTGGTTTGTGCTGTCATTCCTGCATATTCTTAAAAGTTACAACATTGTTCCTTTTTGAATATCTCGTGCAACAAATAAACGTTAACTTTCATAGAATTTAAAACGAGCTCCAAAATTTTTCTTTGGAATTTTTCAGAGAATGCACGGCAATGCATTTTCACAGTGTTCTATTGACGGTAAAGATAAATATTGAAAATAAATTTTCCAAAACCAAAATAACATCTACATGTACCGTAAACGAATAGAGTTATTAACACAAGCAGTACGGCTTTCGTATTCACACATTAATGCAAGCCTTACAAAAAGACAATTTCATACAATTGTTAGGTCATTATTTCCACACCAAAATTATCTACGCGTTTTCCCGTTCGCCCGAACATGACAAGGAGTTCACGGTGAATGTGATCGGTCGACAGAGGATGCTTACATCTCCATGGCACCTGATCCCACCTTTGATGTTGTAAGATATCCGCTTTTGCTCTGCTCCTAATTTATCTATTTCAAGTGGATATTTGACCTTCATTACTGTTCTTTATCTTCATATATCATGATAATGGTCTCACTACATGTATTATTTGCTGTTGTTATTTTAGTCCAAAATAGAGAAGATAGTTTTAAAATTGGGAGATGATCTTACTAAGGCGGTGGCAATAACTTAACTGAGCTCTTCATTCACTCTTCTTAAAAAAGGAAGAGTTTGTGGAAACAGAAGCTAGGGAGTAGTGCAATATTTATTCTATCACTGATCTAATCTACCATCCTTAATAGAGTGTGGTGATAAAAGTAGGTTGACAAGTTGGTGAATGGTTTTCATTGCCCATGAAGGAAAAGTCGGCTAAGTCTTATGTTAAGATAAAAGGCTGTGATCTATTCGTGAGTCATGCTTTTAAGGCTCAAGAAAAGTGTGTCAGGGCTGTACACAGTGTAGAGCTAGGACCTAATTTTTGTGATGTATTCTATGAGACTTACTGTGTTTATCGGCCTCAGAATTGACGCAAGTGGCACCGTAGATCTAACTAATCGTTTTCGAGTTCGTTTATTCTCAAGATAAACTCAGATAAACTAGGTCTCTCAAAGCGATTCAGATTATATTTCATTTTGTGTTAGAATCATGTCATTGGAATATTAATATTTTCATAAGAATAACCTTATATACCAGATTAAAAGCCATACTGAAATCAATAAAGGTAATTCTTATAAGTTTACTTTTAAAATTCTATTTTTGTGGCTCTCAATTCGATATTAATAGATGTATTCAATGATGCATATGTTTTATCAATAAACAATATTTATTTTTTTCACACAGCGATTCAGGAAAGTATATTTAACTTAAAGGCACCACAGTTTGACAAAACTATGTTATATTTGGAAATTTTACTAGAGAAAGATATTAATAAAATCTATAACAAATTAACTTGATGATATATTCAAAAAAATTATAGACTTCATTTATTGCAACTTTCCTTATGGTGTTTTATGTTGATTCAATACCCAAGAGCATATTTTATATAAGAACAGTTTTTATTTTTAATCTGAGACAGGCTATTGAAAACAACGATGTAAATTGATGATATATAAGGGCATCAACAATCTCGGTTAAAGTCATAAATTCGCAAAGTCTATGGTCGATTCAAATGCATTATTACCTATTTTACCAGTAAAGTATGTTGTTATGTTGAGGGATGTTTTCGTACAAATTATAAGACCATTTTTCATACTGAATTGACGACAGATTTCTATGTTAATCCGTTCAGGAACAAAGGGCTCATGGAGGATGTGACAGATCGACAGGGGATGCTCACACCTTTATAACTCCTGATATCACATCTTATTTTTCCATAGGCCCTTCTTTACTCTACTTTCAAATTGAAATTTGAATTTTTATTTCCAATATGAAGAATGATTACCGTTTGTTTTTGTTGGACTCAGAAATTCACATAGATTCCAGACCGTCATGTAGTAACATCTATTGTTTCAACCTTTTTAATTAATAAAATTTATTACAAAATAAAAAGTAGTTCTTTAATTTCGGACAGTATATTGATAAATATGCCATTCTCATCTGTATTTAACAAAAATAACTCAGACATTGACAACCTAAATCATGATTGTCACACCATCGTTTCGCAAACCTGGAGTCCGTGCATTTCAAACAGGATATATCACAAGGCTGAGTATAAATCCAAACAATATGGACGGATTGTAAAATCCCGTTACGTACACTCCCTCTTCATTTGTCTGGAGAAATCAATTTAGAGTCGAAATAATTCACGCGTGACTTTACAATTACACTTGTTCTTAAACTAGAAGAATCACAAATAATTATTGAACCGATCTACAAACGACATTATCGATATTCTTGATTACGAGAGGTCTAAACAAATCGACTGTTCCTTCGCCAAGTGCTCCTGCATTAGAAGTGACAGTCACGAGTCTTATAGATGAGAACTTAAAAAACGGTATCCCATGTCAAGATAGGCGTTGGGACGATGAAGGACCATCACTAGTCAATGGCCCTGAGTCTGGAGTAAAGGTCTAATTTTGAAGCCTTTCACTAGCATACAGCGACTTCTCTATATGAGTAAAAAACGTTCTATTGGGATCTTAAACAACTAACAATCAATGTTGCGTCAATACTTAATAATATGTAATATCTCAATGCACATTTCGGACGCCCTACTTATAGTATTTGTACAAAATGTTGCGACATCTACTTCATTTTCGTTATTGCGAAATAAAATCAATAAATAATATTTATTTTTAAAATAAAATATATTAAAAAAGACGATAGATTCCACGATTTTCAGACATTGACAGCTCGACATAGTTGTATAATTTTGTTCAGTGATAAAATAAATTGCCCAGCGGTACATAAAGACAGAAATTAAATATTTATCTTGGTTCAATATCAGTATTGAAAAAATATAATGTACAATATGATTTCTTAAGGTATTTCACTCGTAAAATTAGTTATAACAAGTATTCTTTGAGAAGTATATCTTTAATAAGTACTGATATAGCATGACTCTAAAGTGCAAAGAAAATTGGGGGTCAGTGTGTATCTTACTGAGCAAAGGTACAATAAACTTGACCTTCTTTTACTTTAATTATAACTCTTATGTTAATCCCTTTAATCCTAATTTTATTTTTTCAGATGTAATCATGGCAACAAATATAATCTTATTTTACGCAAATTAGTTTGAATAATATTTATCATTGAACAAATTATACAAATTGTGCGCATAAACTATTGTGTGAACTTTTTGCACTAAAAAGTATCACATTTAGGGTATTAAAAATCTAAATACGCAATAAAATATTTTCTTGTATCAAAGTTTTTATGATTTAAGTGCTGATCGGTTGGAAGTACCGTGTATTTCAAAATAATTAAAGAAAAATTTGGAGTCACGCAGTACAGTTAGGGTGACAAATGGAAATATGGCGAATTTTTTAGACAGAAAATACATTCTTTGCAATGATGGGCGATTCTTTTTAGGCCTTTACTATTATCGGACAAATGTAATGTGGCTTAAAACTACATGTAGACAACGTTTATATTTCTTATTTAGATTTGTCACGTGATGTGGCAGTCACGTGATTTTAGCAAATATACCTGCAGTATTGAGGTCATCTATAAATTCCAGTATTGCAAGGGCATAGCCAAGTTAAAAATCTAAGTTTAATTTATAATGATTTTCAACACTCTTTGTAGTTTGTGAAAAGTGCTGCGAACCTATATAGATTCTACTATATAATTGCTAAAATTACATTTGTTAGACCGTATGTTGACTATTTTGCTGGTCAAATACATTAAATGTAGATATAATTAATTCATTTGCAAGATTTCATCAGGTTCGCAGCACTTTTCAAATATCTTCATACCTCATGAGTTTATGTGTAAAAGCTTGTCGTAATTCATTGAGGGTATGCCCTTGCAGTATATCGATTTATTACGACCCTTCTATTACCCTTCAATGAATCTGCATACAAATGTACGGCAGTTTCACCTGTCTAGGGACTGTACGGGAAGTATATGAATAAAATCATAAAATAGACATCGCATCCAAGTTAATGGCCTCTAATATATCTCCATATAATATTTTATTTAATTACAAAACACATTTTTCATTGTATAAAATATAACTTGATCCGCCTCTCAATGCATACAAACTGCGTCAAATTTTACGATATGACGTCACATTGACAAGTGCATAGCGATAAGTGAATTGTTCATATATTGCTGTGTGGGATTTAACCAACGACAAAAATACATGCAATAGTAAGTATTGATGTAGTTTGAAGCTATCCAACAGTTTAAAATAGCGTATCATTTCATTTTGTGGTAATTTGAAGAACATGTATTTTTGTGTGATGTCATAGTAAGCATTTCCCGTAAAAATTAGGCCCCGCCTCCTTATTGCAGCCTTAACTGTGCTGCGCAGTGATGTAAATTATGAGATACTGGTCAAAATGTGCGTGTTTCAGACCCCCCCCCCCCCCCCAAAAAAAAAGGAAAAAAAAAACAAATTTTATTTTGACTTAATATATTTTCATTTCTTGGCAAAGTCTGCTGAGTGATTGTGTAAAATTTGTTTTAAAAATATAAACTGAAAACTTTATTCAAATTTCTTAGCATATAATAACGGAAAATATTCTCTGAATAAAAATATGTCGGGCTTAAATACCAAGATATTAAGTATAACAAATGTGTCGATCTCAAGAATTTTATTCTAAATATCCTTCCACCACAAGAAATAGTCTTCCATATTTTTTTTTCTTTATGACTTTGTGAGTAATTTTTTAATTGAATGTTGTATGATTTGCATTGTTAAATTCAAATAACGTATAAAAATTGTTTTGATATCAGAGGTTCTGACTGAACTTGTCTTAAAAGCTGACGAGTGACATACCTTAAAGGAAGTTTAACCGCACTGCTATCCCCCGAAAGAATGTCGTGCGCAACGTTTTAAGACCAAACCATATCATAAATCTGCTGGTATGTGCAGTCCTTTGCTTTTAAAATTTATTATGGAAGCATCAATTTTCATTGGGGATCAATGTTCGTGGATTTCATGGGTCATCTGTACCCACGAATTTAAATCCCCACTAACGATACTTTCGTCAACGCATCAGTTCATGGAAACTTCTGTTTAAACGTGCTACTCACGAAATTACGTTTCCAATAACGAGTGAATTCTGATTGCGACCGATTGATGACTATAACAAGATAAAATTATCTTATTGTAATTTATATCAAGCTTTTGTAAAATTCTATAAGTTTATTTCAACTAAAAAACTTTTAGAATAAATATCTACTGAACATGCTTTAAATACGAAAAACTAAATTTCCTCGGAAAATATGTCGATATATCGGGTATGAAGGTGTTTTTATAAAGATGAGTGATTAGTTTAATTTGCGCCCTGTTATTAGCAGATTTACTTTTGTATTCATATGAAGCAGAATTTATTCAAAATCTTATACATGAGAAAAAGAAAACACTTGATAGGTCCTTCAACTCGACATTTAGATACATCGTCGACGTTTTTTTTTCAATTAACAATAGTTATTTCCATTCATTTGTAGATACGATATATCCCAGTTAGCTTGAAATTAATGATACCAAAGATTCTAACACATCTGTTTCATACTTGAATATTTTACTAGAAAAAAGACGTTAATGGTAACCTCACAACAAAGCTTTATAATAAATGTGATGACTTTAACTTTTCAATCGTTAACCTCCCTTACTTATGCAGCAAAATACCCTTATCATCTAAATACGAGATTTATACATGAAAAGAAGAAAACACTTGCTATGGCCTTCAACTCGACTTGACACTTTGTCAGAATGGATTAAATGTATCAGATGTATGTTAAAATCACGAATTAAAAAATTGAGGGGCAATATGAGAACCATCTATCCTTCTGTATTCAATAATCCAGAAGTGAAAAAAGAATTAGATAGATTACATGATCAGTACGTACTGGTCACTGCTGACAAAGCAGGTAACAACATTGTCTTTGTTTGTAAGGCTCATTATATTAAATGTATTTTAGAGGAACTTGGATTTAATTCTACAAGTGGTAATCCAACTTATACTCGTAGTTCCCTTTCTAAGGAAGAAATTCTTCAAAATCAAATGTCAGTTTTGAATATTTTTAATATTCCAAACAACCAAAATGAATTTGAATTACCATATTTATATTGGATTCCGAAACTTCATAAAAATCCTTACAAACAAAGATACATAGCGGGTTCCAGTAAATGTTCAACCAAGCCTCTTTCTCTACTCCTCACTAAGATATTAACAGTGGTGAAGGAGAACCGTCAAGAGTTCTGTGCAACAATATATTCGAGAAGTGGTGTAAATCAGATGTGGATACTTAAAAATTCCAAGGAACTTTTGGAAAATTTGAAATCACAAGATTTTACCAAAATCATCAGCCTAAAAACTTACGACTTTTCTACTTTATACACAACCATTCCCCACGATAAATTAAAGTCCAGGCTTTTTGATATAATTGACAGCTGCTTTCTCAATAAAGATGGAACTCGTATATGAACTTACCCTGTCATTGGTCATTTGCAAAAAAAACATTCTGATTGTACACACAAGTACTCTAAAGTTGACATTAAAAGATGCTTGAGTTTCTGATTGACAATACCTATGTGGTTTTTGGAGACCAGGTCTTCCAACAATCTATTTGAATTTCCTATGGTACCAATTGCGCCCCGTTATTAGCAGACCTTTTTTGTATTCATATGAAGCAGAATTTGTCCAAAATCTTGTACGTGAAAAGAAGAAAACACTTGCTGTGGCCTTCAGCTCGATATTTAGATATATCGACGATGTATTGTCAATTAACAATGGCTATTTCCATTCTTATGTCGATACGATATATCCTGGTGAGCTTGAGATAAAAGATACCACAGAGTCTGACACATCTGTTTTATATTTGAATATCTTACTTGAAAAAGACGTTAATGGTAATCTAACAACCAAGCTTTATGATAAACGTGATGACTTTAACTTTTCAATCGTCAACTTCCCTTACTTATGCAGCAATATACCTTCATCACCTGCATACGGGGTATATATCTCTCAGTTGATTCGATACGCAAGAGCATGCTCTACGTATGTACAATTTCTAAAACGAGGTAATTTATTGACAAACAAGTTGATGAAACAAGAACATCAGCTGTCTCGTTTAAAGTTATCATTTCGTAAGTTCTATGGTCGATACAATGACCTTGTCAGCAAATACAATTTATCATTGAGTCAAATGCTGACTGACGTTTTTCATACTAATTGTTAGGCCATTATTTACACACTGAATTGTCGACGGATTTTTCCGTTATTTCCCGATCATGACAAGGAGCACACGGCGGGTGTGACCGGTCGGCAGGGGATGCTCACTCCTCCATGGCACCTGATCCCACCTCTGATGTTTTGGAGGTCCGTGTTTGCTCTGCTCCTATTTTGTATTGTTTAATGGACTTTTGAATATGAATACTGTTCGTTATCTCCATAAATTTCATTATGGAGTCAAATGCTTACTTATGTTTTTTTCATACTTATTGTGATGCCATGACACTGAATTGTCGACGGATATTTCCGTAATTTCCCGATCATGACAAGAAGCACACGGAGGTTGTGACTGGTCCGAAAGGGATGCACACTCCTTCATGGCACCTTATCCCACTTCTGATGTTTGCTCTGCTCCTGATTTGTATTTTTTGTATAGACTTTTGAGCTCGAATACTGTTCGTTATCTCGATAGATTTCATTTCTATCGCAAAGTTGCAGGTTCTTTTGATGAGACCTTAAAAAAGGCAGGCGTTGGCACGATAAAGATTCCTCACTGCTCAATGGCCCTCAGTACCGAGGAAAGGTAAAAATGTGAAGCCCTTCAGCGGTACATGTTGACGTCTCTATATGAGTGAAAAATTCTCGAATGGGACGTAAAACAAAATACAATCAATGAGTCAATTACCGGGAGGCCCGGTTTGATTCTCGTCCCCCGCGCCGCGTCAAAACTACGACGTAAATATAGGTAGTGACTGTTCTTTCACCAAGGGCCAGGCACTATAAGAAAAAGTCACGAGTTTTTCGAATGAGACCGTAAGGATAATTCGAACTTTTTTCTTCAGAAATTAGCAATATTTCCCATGGATTAATATTCAAATTGGTAACCTAACTGATATTTTCCAGGTAAAGTGGAGAATTTGGTAAGATTTTGTCACAATATCAAAAATATGTGAAAAATTTTGTATAGAATTAAAAAGGAAAGGATACAAAGTCGCACATCTAAGCAACAAAGAAAACTTACGATTTCTTTATATTTTAGGGATTGATTAATTATGTCATTCCCATTCAAATTCAGTCAAAGAATATATATCAATCCATGCATGAAATTTTTGTTTGTGTTATCTATCCTTAAAACCCAAGGTCCCATGTCACAGTAGGCGTTGGCACTGTAAAGAACTCATTATTTAATGGCTCTGAGTAAATGTCTACATTTGAAGCCCTTCACTGGTATATGGTGACGTCTCTATATGATTGAAATGGGACGTAGAACAACATACAATTTATCCATTATTTAACAATCAATCAACCAAAGATCGTGGTGTTTCATAGAAAATCTATAAAATTTGATAAGTAACTGCAGAACTTCAGCCATATCGATAAGCCAGCATCTTCATTAAATGTAGATATAAACATGTTCAGTGGTGCGCCACAGTGGAACCAGAGAATCACTGATTTTCAGAAAACTTATGTTGTACAGTAAGGTAACATCATGTGATACTGACAAAAAATATTTTGGTGAAGTGCAAAGACAACTTTTGCATAGTAAAATCCTTTAAGATTATGATAATGTCGCAATTTGGACAACGTTTAATATTTACAGAGAAATTCTTCTTTCATAGTCAATTTTAAGAACAATGGTACGGCAATAATTAGATACAATGTTGGGATCCCCATTCAGTATAGGTTCAAGTTTTGTGTAATAAGTACTAAGTTAATACTTCATTATTGTAGCATGTGTTATGTACAATCACAAAATTGAAATTCACATACAGTAGGAATTTAAACACCTGACCCATCGGTACGTGGTCCATTGGCCTATATGCAACTCTTTTAACAAATTGAATATAACATTCAATAAAATACAGATTGAAAAAGAAGTTTGATCGTATATGACCAATTTGTGTTCTTTAATTGTTCCAGATCCCAAAGATTTTTTTTTGTAAGTCTGCAGTCCGGCATTGTAACGAGTCAATTCCATAGATGTACAATATTTACCTGATGACGATAAATGAATGCAGGAAACCGCCTTCTCCTTGAGTAACTCAAAGTGGAGTAAAGTCACTAAACTGATCCACACCAAGAAAGTACCGCTGCACATTGTAGAGATTCAATGTTATGATATTTGTTTTACCTCGGAGTTCATATTCAACTGCAGACGTACAAGACAGGTGTGATTCTGTATAAAATCATTTTCTCATCTGTTCCAAATGATACTGATTTATCCGTATGTATTTTGCATATAATAGCTCCTAGTGCTCTTCCACTCGATTTCGCAAGATTTTCGCTGTTGTTCTTGAATGTGGAAAATAACCAGGAATATCCAAGATATTTATTAAGATGATGATTTTTTTTTTAGGTTTTTCTTCGCTGTCTCTTCCTAAAGTGCACTACTGTAGATTTGGTAGAATTTATGCATAAACTTCACTTTTTTCACGAGCTAGAAAGAATATCGAGCATCGAGTCCATGTCGGCCTCATTCTGACAATCAAATCTATGTTGTCTGCGTAAGAAGATATTCAATTTAAGGGTACCGAATTGAACTCCATTGTTTATGTCTTTTATTTGAGAGTGGGGATGAAAAATAGTTCTGTAGTTAATATAATTCGATGCACTTCACACCTGTTAAAATGTATCCCTTCCATAATTAATGAAGTAATACATGTCCAGTTGAAGAATACCTGAATTTTTTATGGAAAATTCCTTGGGAGCATAAGCTCTAGGTCTTATACAGATAATTCAATGCAGAAGTCTGTGTTTACTTTTTATTCATGTGTATTTTCATTGAGAATGTTTACAATTACATTATTGACATTTTTATATTAATATAAATAATGTACCTACTATTCCGGTTATCAATAACAATTAAAAGAAAATGAAAATTTTACAAACCGATATAAACACTTTGCTCTATAACAAGAATATGTAAGACAGAAATGTGAAAAAAGGGAGCATTTCTCTTACAGCGGCTGTTTTTAGCTTGAGTGTTGAAATCCTTTGGACTTCTTGTAAATTGCCCTGGTAGGTTTGGACTTGGATTGCGGACTAGATCAGTAATAATAATAATTATGCTAATTTATACAAAATGCAAAAGTTTGATGTAAACTAATGTGCAAACTGAGCAAAATATATAACACGGCGAAACTAATGAGAAATGAAATTATAGGCCTTCGGCATCGGGTGACATAACACTCCAGAACTTTCCTGTCACCTTGGGGCAAACATTCTGGTAGGTCACCCTCGAAGCCATGTGATATATGTATAATATATATATATATATATATATATATATATATATATATATATATATATATATATATATATATATATATATATATATATATATATAAAGCACTAAAAACCAACAACACTGTATATCCAAAGTGTCGGATCTACTAAGTAGATACAAGGTCACGGATGGAAATTTATATAAAGCACTAAATATGACCAACGACACGAACAATAATAATTGTCAAATTTTCTGGTAGACCTGTCCCTTCCTCAGGACAAAGAGAAAAAATTGTAAAAATAATACGTATGTACTATTTACATGTAGTTTTACTGAAATTTGATACAATAAGCTACTTAGTTGATTATTTAAGTAGATGTGTGCTGAATTATTATTAAGTATGCAATGATCATAGAACATACCTAGTATTGCTGATTATAGCGATAAATAAATGGAATATACTTTCCTATCAAAAACATCAACTCTAAGAATCGATTAAGAAAACTATAGGTTTGATGATGTCCCTTTCAATATTTTTAGTAATGTGCCTCTCAAAGAAAACTTCTTGAAGATGTGATAAGAAAGAGAAGTTACATGTATTTATAAACTAAACAAAAAAAGCTTCTAATTTGCAACATGATTAAATAACAAGGCTACACGAACATTTACAAGAGGTTTCTTTTGTCAAATAGACAATGAGGGTATTATAATACATTGTTTACCGAGAAATAAAACTGCAATAAATATGACAACGATTAATATCTTTTTTTTTTGGACGTGTGTATTATATAAAAGTACTTGTTAGCTTTCCGGACAATTGAATTGAGTTTGTTTTATAAAGAATTTACAATAATACATCTATGGACAAGTCGGAGTGTCTGTGTTATATAAAATAGCAGGACATTTCCGTGAAGAATTGTTATCGACTTGGATGAACAGGAAACGTTCATATTACTCACGTTAATGTTTCATAAACTATTATTGAATACTGAAAAGAAATTGATTAGTTAAATTCCCATATTGCTCATTACTGAACACGTTTGTGTTGATTGGCTGAAGCCCATCACAATGTGACCATTTGCAATACTGATACAAAAATTGTTATACAGGTTCATTTAAGTTTATCCTATCGTAAGATATATATCGAATTTTTGAATGATTTAAAAATATGCTATGTTGTTTACAAATGTAACACAATATACAAATCAAATCTTTGATATGTGCGATTATTTTTTTTTAATTTCAAGAAAAGACTAGTTTTTATATTTCATTAAAATAAGGCTTATTTCGTTTAAATTATAATACTTTTTTTGCTTAGATATAAATATGTATGTTTTTAAAATGAAATATGAATATAACAAACAGTCATCAAGCTCAAAAGTCCACTCAAATAATACATTGGGAGCAGAGCAAAATGAAGTTTCGTTCATGAGGTCAGGTCATTTGTGTATTTTTTTTTCTTTTACGAGTGTGAAGGATCAAGTATGCGCCCGAGTTTATATTTGAGAGCTCTCCAAATGTAATTTTATGGAATTATTTTTTGTCATAAATTGAAAACGACGTCAAATGAATTGTGAAGATAGCTCTGTTATAAGGAAGTCACTGGGACTTCAAATTTCACTTCATTCTTTATACCCGTATAATGAATATTGTTAAAAGTTGCCTAAAGGATTTAAAAAAAAAACTGTAAGTGAGAGTTCCTTACACTGTAGAACCGAATTCTTTATAACCTAGGGCCTTTTGATTTTGGTCGAGGCTTATGAAACTGAAGGGTCAAAGGACTTTATCATCAGGTGGTATTTTGGTCTGGCTCCAGTATCACACTTTCTGAACATCCTGCTATAAAGTTTCTGTCAACAGACTAAAATAACAAGATTTCTGTAAAATCCAAATAATTTTCTTTCTTAATGTCTGAGGTGTTGGAGGTTTGGGAATGGAATTCTACATTTCCAGACAAAAAAAAATCACCTACCTCTATTACTGCAACTCCTATTTTTTTAAAGTTATTGAGTTCTAATACTTGAGAAAGCGGGTGTTGGTAATTAAATTAAAAAAAAAAAATCAAACCAAATTGTTTTAATTCTTCCATTATTTGTAAAAGAGGCATTATAATTCATACTACTCATAGTTTTATTTACTTCTCCTCAGGACTTCCGGTTTAGTAGAAGTTTGAATTTTTTCATTATTTTCGGCGTTAAAATTCTGCAGACGTGAGATCAATTATCTCCTCATATTTAAGCATAAATGCTGCAGAAGGTTAATATAATATCCCGATTTGAAAACAAGGGTTTTGAAGATGAACTATTATTCTTCAAGGGATTTTGAGGGCCCAATATCAAAAATGGCCGTTCCTTAACAACTTGTTAAATTCTTGACCAATTTTCATTCTGTTCTGATTTTAGCGTAGAATGTACAATTTAAAAAGAATGGGTCGGGAGGGGGGGATTGGGATTCCTTAAAGGGGTTTAATGGGTTTGGAAGTTCGTAGAATTGTAGATTTTTCATTGTACTGTATGGAAGAGCTGTTTCCTTTCAAAATAAGAAAATATGTCATAAACTGTATGCATATATCAAGTTTTGTACCATAGCTTATGTACTTCCAGTTTTACGATTTTTGAAATAATTTCTAATTGACTTCAATGTTAGAATCTTAGGCATCTGTGCTTAATTTTCTCCTGTTTCTTCAATTCGTTATTTACACTGATAAATTATCATAAGAAAGGTGAAAAAAAGGAACAAAATTCCTAACAAGATCAATAGAAACCTGCCCAGCAGCAGAACATTTGAGCAGATTTTCACATATCTGGTAAAATTACCCCTGCTCATAAGAACTTTGTGCTTTGTGTCCCTCTTAAATGCCCAAGAGCAGAGAAGACGATTTTCAAAGAATTAATGCATTTTTCACTAAATAATTGAATACAGCACTAATACCAGAACCCCTGACATATAGGACCACAATTTCACAATTTGGAAGAGACACCCTTGCTCATCATAACCATAAATTAGTATTCATCTGCTTAAAACCCAGGAACAGAGAAGAAGATTTTAAATGATTAATACATTTTCACTTATCAATAGAGCTTCCCCCTTACACCAGAGCCCCGGACCCCGAGGCCATGAAAATCACAATTTTGGATGACGCACCCTAACTCACCATAACCATGCACTTAGTTTGTCTGCTAAAAATAAACGGGTAAAGAAGAAGCTTGATAAAGAATTTATGCATTTTCGCTATATGATCAATAGAGTCCCACCCTTCCTCAAGAACCCCTGACACTGGGGCCATGAGTTTCACAATTTTGATAGGGGAATCATTGCTTGTTATAATTTGACACAACATGCAGAACGAAAAACTTCCCATGGGAGCCTTGTTGCAACCACTAATGATAAAAAAACAGTTATGATAAAATGATGTAATAGTGAATAGATATTTGTTCTCTTATGATACAATTATATCACTAATGCAACATTATATCATGAGTGGATTTTTTTATCAATATAGGTTGCGACATAGCGTTTTAAAATCACAGTATAATAGCTGATATAACACCATAAAGGCACAGTGTTGGCATTATACAATTACTGCTGTTTTAAAGGTCGATACAACAATTAAGCCAAGAATACAATAATCATCGAGCACGGAGGGAGAGATGTATATTGAACTTCGAAGGTGGCTAAATCATTATATAACATTTTTGAATAAGTTTTCCCATTATATCACAAATGTAATAAGTTTCACTATAAACCCTGAAGAATGCTGAATCACACCGGAAACAGTTATGTCACACGCCGGAAACAGTTATATCGCCCGACGGAAACAGTTATAACACCCTCTCGATCATTTTCACGTGTCTTTATGTTACGCATTTGTAGCTCGGTTTCGAGATTTAATGACCGCGGTTGATAAGCAAACGTAAACAACGGAGTGCAATTCTTAACGTCATGAAAGCATTTTTGGATTATTTGTCTAAACTTAATCAATTCCAGACGATTTTTTAATTTAAAAATGTTATATAACATCGGGTGACATAACACTCCAGGACTTTCCTGTCACCTTGGGGCAAACATTCTGGTATGTCACCCTCGAAGCCATGTGATATATGTATAACATTAACTTAAAAAATTGCAATAATTGTTTTATTATATGGTTAGGTGATACAAACTCATTAAGCGACCACTGCCATATTATTATATATAGTTTACATTTGTTGAAATCCTCTCAAGTTTGAAGTGGGTTTTCAGTAAACATAACCAGCTGTATTAATGTTGAATACCTTAGTCTATTTTCGTTGCGATATAGAAAAAGAAAATTCAGGCACTTAGCATCGATTTTTAAAAGGGGGGGGGGTAAAAGGAAAATAATATCGTACCTGAAATACTAGTATATCTTTGAATCGCCACCATAAAGCGAACTCTCCAAACTCCACGTTTTTTTTCGGGAGATGGGGGTTGGGATGGGGGTGGTGTTAGAGTCCTTGACCTACAAGGGATTTGACTATATACTGTATCAGAAAGTAGGGGTGGCAACCAGCCTTTCAAAAAAATTTCATACTGCATTAAAAGTAAAATTTCACGTTAAGAAAAAAGCGTGGTGAGGGGACGTCCCCTATTCTATGCGCCGGAATATTGTTTTACAAGAGAATGATAGTCGGGTGGAAGTGAAATAATTTTTCAGAACTATTTGTATTAATTTGGAGGTTTTTAATCTATTTCTAGTCCAGTGTTAAAAAAAATGTTCACCTGGAAGGTCACGTGCATGGGAACATTACGTAGTACTTTTTCTACAGTGTTCAATCTCAGCAAACTGAGGAGGTATTAATTAATCAATCATATAATAATATGCAAAGATGAACTAACTTCATATAAAAAAGATCCGACAAATTGTAATATTAGTTATCCAGGCCCAGTCAAGTGTGTACGGAGATTTATCCTGGGTTGTACATGTATTCCATACACCCTGAGGCCTTCGGTGGATAACGAATTTAAGTATCCAAATGAATTCTTTGTAAAACAAAGTCCAATCAATGTTGTTTAAAATTATTGCAGATTTTTCTAGAATGCATCGTAACGTCGTACTATTTGCTATTTTTTGATATAGAAACTTTGCATTGTAACCTCACGTTAATTACCCCAGCTTTAGCCGCGTGTACGGAAATTTACATCCGGCTTGCAAAGCATTCAAATCTCGAGATACGAGGTACATGTATGTAGGATATATATACTGTTTTTCAAATCTTATAATAAAATGTAAACATTGAATATAATAAACTATCACCACAGTGTACATCTACAGATAAGATCAAAACAGTATAACTTTTACACATGTAAAAATTAACATTTTGATACAATTTTCAGAATAAAATTAAATTCATTTATTTATTTTCTTAAAAACATTTGAATGGTACAAGAGGTACATATATACATATTTACAATAATCATGGACGAGCAGAGATAACAGGAGGACAGACAGTGTCCTGATCACTATATATATATATATATATATATATATATATATATATATATATATATATATATATATATATATATATATATATATATATATATATATATATATATATATATAAGAAAAACCAACAACAATCAAAAAACCTAAACAAACAAACAAAAACTAATACCTGATCCACTCATAAGAATATATTATTTTTTTTAAAGTTGTTTTCAAATAAATGAGCATTTGAATAATTTGTGTTCCTTACTGGATCATGACCCCCCCCCCCCCCCTCCTTCCCACTACATACATGCACATACTGCAAACGTAACAAACAAAATTCTAAATGTTTAAAAATAAATAAAAACAAGAAAAAAAAAAACCAAACAAAACAAGAATTTACTGTAAACTCGCATGATTAAGTAGATGAAATTAGGATAATAACGCCCGATGGTTTTTTTTAAATTGTTTTATTTCGATGAGCCCCCACCCCTCTCCGTACTCGAATTGTTTTCTATGGGCCAGTTGTAGCGATTTCAATTTCAAATAATATACAATGTTCTCTCTCTCTCTCTCTCTCTCTCTCTCGTAAATTATTTTACTGATTTTCAGCATTCGGGTGGCAGCAAATTACATGAACATGTACTCTTCATGCAACGTACCAAAGAACTATGACGTTTCCAAATTCAAAAATAAAAAAAAGTAAGAATAATAATTGAATTTCTCATTGATAACGTGCCAAGACGAGGTACATGTAACTTAAGGGGCATCGAATGTAGGGGGAGTATATACATGTACTCAGGTATACCGTCACCATGGAGACAGTATACATCCAGCTAGCAAGTGTCAATTAAAAAAACCCCACCGCAATTGCTCTTACATGTAGCACCCGCAATTTCTTCGAAACAGGTGGATGATTACCGACACGTGATGACCTTGGCTTCACTTTGAAACTATAATTATTAAAGTGTTAAAATTAAATAATTATGACAATTACAAAGTTCAAATAAGGTATCTTTGCAAGTTCAATTTACTTATGTTGGAATTACGTGTACTTTTCATGCACAAGTACAAAACGTATCCGTCTAGTATTTTTTTTTATATCCATATAAAGTATTTTGAAAATTACATGTAGTACATGTAGGAGGTTCGTGAACATGTAAACCTGTATATATATATCGACGCAAAGGAAAGTGATAAACATTTTGTTTTTGGACTAACTTGCAAGTAGTTACAAAAATTCAAAAACATACAAAGTAAGGTCTACATGTAGGATAATTAGAATTGACAAAATAATCTTTCCCTATATAAATGTATTTAGATCAATCTATTTATTAAAAAAAGATTAATTAAAAAAATATAGTAGTTAAAAAAAATGAGATTTCTTTTCTCCAATTTACGTATTGACATAATGCACATTTATACTGTACATATGGATAATTTCGATGTTTATCTGAATAAATTAAAATATGCATGTAAATTGGAATAATAAATAAAAAATAATTAAATTAAAGCACGTACATGTTCTTATACTGTATCTTGAAATAATAAAATTCTATAATTTGTGGAAGATCAGTTTTTCTTTTTCTTTTTCTTTTTAGTAACAATTGTTATAATAATCATTATCTTCTTTTTTTCTATTATGAATTAAAGTACTTATTGTCGGATAAATTTACGCAATGTATATTTATATATTAAATGGATTTTTAAAATATTAGGAAAATAAATATGTAACTATACATGTAACATGCTACCTGTATAATAAAAATATATAATGTATTAATAGATTTTAAAAATAAAAATAATGAAAATAGATGTGTAAATAGTGCATGTTGTCTGGAGAATTAAAATATATAAATATAAAATCATGTTAAAAATCATATTAATAATATTTTTACACTGTACATTCACACGCTTTGCTTGTGCAATGTTTAGATTACAAACTGGCATGTTGACTGGTCGATGCGCTGATGGTCAACGCATTTTATCACTTATCCTGATTGACAGACCTATTCGGCATGTTGATTGGTGGACGCGCTGATGAGTTAATCGCTAATCCTGATTGACAGCTCTGTTACGCAACACCGAACGCGCGTTTGCTTTCTGGGACCGCTACTGAATTTGGGTTCGCTTTCAGCGTTCAACCTGGGTCCGCTCTTGGTTCGCTGCGGGTTCGCTGCGGGTTCGCTACGGGTGCGCTCCGGTTCGCTCGGGGTCAGCACTAGCGGACCCAAAGCGAACCCGAAGCGAACCCAGAGAGCGAACCCGGGGTGCGCTCTGGGTTCGCTTACTGTTAGGTTGTGTCTGGTCGGTACCGTAAGAGATGGGTTTTAAATTAACGATGCAATATTTAAATTTTTTATTCAATGAGGTCGGTTGATAGATTAAAAAAAAAGGAAATTACGTTGCAAATCTTATATATATATATATATATATATATATATATATATATATATATATATATATATATATATATATATATATATATATATATATATATATATATATTGATGTTTTAATTCAAAGAATCTGAAATGCGCAACTCGGATTTTTCAAGGAACAAAAACTTAGATGTTGTTTGAATATACGCTATGAAGTTGACATTAAAAAGACGCTTGAGTTTCTGATTGACAATATCTATGTGGTTTTTGGCGACCAGGTCTTCCAACAATCTATTGAAATTATTGATTATTGTTTACCTAGATAAGGTTAGGACATATTTAAATCTCTTATTTTCAACTACATTCTATACATCAAATAAAACATAAACACATTTTGGAAAGGTCAATTATTATTCAAGCAATTATTCAGGTACACTAGCAATAATGAGTTATGGGTTCTTAATAGTTTTAAAATGTGTCTGGATGCTATAATGCCATTGTTGTAAAAAAAAAAAATACTAGAAGAGAAACGACTAAAATTGTGGTAAAAGGTTATAATAGTATATAAGTTCATGTATTCTCCTACACCTAAATTTTTTCTCCTACGTCTGAATTCAAACAAATCCGATTCCCGCCAAAGTGTCCAGAGTAAGAAGTTTAAAATTAAAATTTCAATTAAAAACGATTAACACTTTTCATTCAATTGTCGTAAAATAGATAAAGAAGTAATTCCAGTAATTATTGTTAAATAAGCATTTGTTTTAAACAAACATTTTCAAGTCCTTGTCTTCGAAACTTTTATGATTTTTATAATGCATAAGAAAACACCTTGTGATCAGAATTCAGATATAAAAATAAAAATGCTTGTAATTCGAGAAAAACTGGCAGAAAAATAAAAATCAATTAATGCTACATAATTGATATGCATTTGCTACCTACATTCTGTTTTACTAAGTATTGTGTAAACCCTGCCTACAAAAGAATTCAACATAGGCATGCATAACTACTTGCTTTTTTCTGTAATGTCAAACATTCAATAATTTCCTTTGTACAGAGTGGTGTCCTTTATAAACCATAGTTGACTAACTCTGCAGTTGTGGTAGGTATATTTTTTTTTCACTTTAAATATCTAATTTTTTTATGTTACAAAATTGTCATTAAGCAGTATATGCACTTGTTAAGAGAAAAAAAACCAATGAACTGGATGGAGTTAAAGTATCTGTTGTTGAATGTTTACTTCTGATTTTTTTTTTTAACCGAAGTATTAGGTAATCATGCGAAATTTGTTGCGCTTTCTTTTTAGACTAGGAAATTGTAGTCGTTTTTGTATTCTTAGATATATAGCTAAAATTGACTAGATAAAGAGTATTTAAATTTTGGAATGCATCTAGAATGAGATTCTTATGCAGTTTACTTACAATTTTCATTTATTTACTTTACTTTAATTTTTTTTTATTTAGATCCACTCACTTCACTGAAAGATTTAATGAAAGCGCATTGAGAAAATAAAACAAAATTATTCCAGGTTCAAATCTTGGATTTCAAGTAAATTTCATTGAAAAATTATCAAGTAAATAGTTCTTACAGAAAGAAATTATATTTCAATTTCAGTACAATAATTGTACTATTTAAAGTATGAGGCTATGCAAGTCTGATTTTCTAGCATTAATGCACAAGAAATCGATCGAGCCCATAATTGTACAGATGTGTTCATAAATAGTACGTGTTCCCAGAAATTATTGAGAATTTTTTCGTAAAACGTTTTTTTTCAAAATATTTTAAGAATAAAATATTTAAATTTTGAAATCAGTTTTTGTCAAATAACAATAGTTACTACTTTCTTATGTGTAGTTTTTATGAAGAACTTACCGTTTTCTTTGTATACTTCCGGTCGATTGCTAATGTTCAAAATGAGTGCCTTTGAAAAAAAGCCTGTTGTAGAATGTTTATTTTCAAAGAATTGCAAAGCAAGCGACATTTCTGAAAAAAAAAAGAAAAACTTAATATTCCACTGTCTACTATTGATTCAGGTGGGACAAAATCTTGAAAAATGGAAAGGAACTAGACAGAGGGAAAGAGCTGTTAGGGCTAAGAATGAAACCCCATTATTTTAAATTTAGTTTGTTCTTACTGAGCAAATATCCTTGATTTGTGAATGTTAGTTTACGAGGCCTACAAGCCCTTTTCCGAAACTGAATTTCTCTTCTTGTTTAATATTTGTATCACATACAAATTAGACAGTGAAATACTCGGTATTTCAGATATATCACCATATTTAACAATCCCTTACTAATACATAGCTTAAATACTAGGCTTTTTGATAGCAGTAATTTTGAACATCAGTAGACAACAGGAAGTATATCAAACAAATGGGGGGTGGGGGGGGGGGCTACCCATGAACACTGCATGGTTCATTGGAAAGTGTGGGATATTACCATTAAATAAAACAATAACATTAAATTACATTGTATGTTATTAATCCAACAATTTAGATAAATGGATCATAAAAAACTCTCAATAATTTCTGGGAACACGATAGAATGAAAAAAATAATATAAAGCTAAAGTGTCTGTTAAGTTAATATATTATTCACAAATTACCATTATAGAATAGTTCACACAGAGGAAAAAATCAACAGATAAAAGGCATACATTGTTTATATCTAGAACGTTCCTAGCAACGCATGCCTATTATGGCATCATTTTATGCTATAGCATTATTATGAATAAATGTAAGACTGGTCAGCTATCCAATCATTTGCCTGCAAATATATTTACGGCAAATGAGACAGCGATAGAGTAGCCTTAATTTTATAGAAAGTGACAATCAAATAGAAATATTGTTCCTCAACCCCCAAAACTTAAATAAATAATGAAATTGAAAATATAAATTATTATTTATTTTATTCATACGTGTTTGATTCTAGAAAGAGACTCCGGTCCGCTTTTACTACGATTGTCAGTCTACAACTATATCTGAGACATGACTCATTTCTGTTTACCGATTCTGATGTTTTTGTAGTATTTATTAAAGTTCAGTTTATAAGTGACTGTCATGAGCTGATAAACTCGCATGTAATGTATATATTCGTATGTATGTTAGTTAGCTAAGCCCCGTGTCTCAAAATTCAGAAGGCATAAAATTGAAATTAATTGTTTGGAGTATTTTTGAAAAGTAGGTCAAAGGTTATCCTTAGAAAAATACTATTGTTCAATAATGTTTACTTTAGTTAACTAAAGTTTGTAAAAGTATCATAGTTTTTACTATATTAAAATTACCAAAATTTTAACTATAATTAATCAATTTCTATCTGATATATTTCATGTTCTCCAACTCATACATGAATTTTTTATATTAAAATGAATATATATTTCTATTTCTATGATCAGATATTATTTCCAAATTTTACATCATTATTATTGAATTTTTTAAAAGATTTAACTGAAAATAAAAAAAAATCACAGCGTAAAGTATTATTATTAACTATAGTACATTTTTGTTAGGATAACGTTTAGTAGAGAGTCACTGTAACATTGGTATTTTTCATGCCTTATGAAAAATAATACACATGCTAAATAACACAGAGTTATTGTTCAAAGATAAAAAAAAATATATACATATATTGGCACTATCGTGTACACTGAAAGAAGGTCAAAGTCAAGATCAAACGTCACAAAGTCAGTAACCCTAGTAATTTACCTAGTAGCCATAGTGTCAGGCAATACGTGAAGAAAATATCAAATCGGAAATTCTAACCATTCTCAAGATTATAGAGTACTACAGACAGACAGAGGTCGGGCAAAGTGAGCCATAATTGTCGCTCTGCTATGCAGATGACACAAAAACTCATTATGCATCGATATCATTATATAAGGGCTATTATTTTTAATTAATAGATATTTAAGCGTGGAAAATCTGGGGCTTTTTTGTTTGTTTGTTTGTTGTTTACCGTCCCTCTCGAGAATTTTTCACTCATATGGAGATACCACCACTTGCCGGTGGAGAGCTGCAAATTGTATCCTATACTCGGCACTTACGGCCATTGAGCAGTGAGGGATCTTTTACGTGCCAGCACCTACTGCGACATGGGACCTCGGTTTATACGGTCTCATCCGAAAGACCGGTCTCCACGTCCCACAGTGGGATTCGAACCCGCGACGTAAGGATCAACTCCTTACTCTGCAACTCTAGAGCAGACGCTCTAACCACAGCGCCACGTGGGCGACGGAAACATCTGTAATGGTGTATTCTTCATATTTAAAATTGCTCATTGAATATAATTAAATTCACAATTTAGGAGCTATTTTCTCGATATAAGTAAAATAAAAATTATTGGCCCCAAAACAATAAAAATACATTTACATGCCTCTATGTATATAAAATATTTATCTGTAAGTCGCGCGATCGTTGAAAAGAAAAAAAAAAATATTCGATTGATAAATGAGTAGAAAAATCATCAACCAAATGAAATATGTTGATAATGCAAAAACGTACGCTTATTTACCCTGAGTAATTCATTACAAAGCTTAGTGCCATTTAACCCTTTATTAAAAGACAGAGACTATCGAAGGGATTACACGGATAAGTATATCTCGCCAGTGAGGGGTTTATGTCTTGATTAATATCTTCTGAGATTCGACTTAACTAAATATTTGGACCGATACTTTCGCCAAATCTCAAGATGGTCCATAATTCATGTTTTGAAATTCACACTCAACTCCGTCCGAATTAACCTATTGATATACATCTAGAGGGCTTTTGCGATCGCTTCAAATATGTTATTTTAACATTTAAATTACCCACTATTACTATTAAGACTGCATTTCTTTTTTCTGTAATTAGGTCAATCAAAAAATGAAGCAAAAACAAAAAACAAAAACAAAATAACAAATAAAAAAAAACAATCAAAAACAAACAAACAATCAATCAAAAACAAAAACAAACAAACAAATAAAAACACACAAAAACAAGCACTCATTTTTTGTTCTGCTGACTTCCATGAAGTAATAATTGTTATATTTCCCATTTGAAGAGTTCCTATACTTTGTTCTTTAACAGGCGTGTGTAATACGTATTGTATATAGGCTAAAACAAAAATGATTACAAAAGGCTATAGGAACTCCTCTGTAGAGACACTACTAATTTCAAGATAAAATTACTATATGGAAGATTGAGATATTTTGTAACAACTACAAGTTTAAGATATATTGAAAAAAAGTGATCGATCTAAAAAATCTACACAATACTAATCCGTGAACAGGGCATAAAACACGGACCCCCCCCCCCCCCCAAAAAAAAAAAAAAAAATTCCAAAGGTGGGATCAGGTACCTAGGAGGAATAAGCCTCCCCTGTTGACCGGTCACATCCGCAGTGAGTTCTGTGTATTGATCAAGTAGACGGAACATTCAATAGTCAAATTTTAGCATAAAAACAAAGACATAACAATTGGTATGAAACATTCAAAATACTACCCGATGATAGGTTATATTTGCTAACAAGGTCATTATAAAGACTATATAATTTACGAAATGCTGACTTTAAACGAGTATGTTGAAATCCCTGTAACACCAACGTATCTGTCAATAGTCTGCTTCGGTTTAAACCACCGTTCACGGTAGCTCAGTCGGTAGAGCGCTCCCTCCGTGATCGGGAGGTCGGTAGTTCGAATCTCGGCCGCGAATGACCTAAGTCGATAAAAAATGGGTAGTAACTGTTCCTTCGCCATGCGCTCGGCACTTTGAAGTGAAAGTTGCGGGTCCCTCGGATGAGACCTTAAAAATCGAGGCCCCGTGTCACGGCAGGCGTTGGCACGATAAAGATCCCTCGCTGCTCAATGGCCCTGAGTGCCGAGTAAAGGTCAAAATTTGAAGCCCTTCACCGGTATATGGTGACGTTTCTATATGAGTGAAAAATTCTCGAATGGGACGTAAAACAACATACAATCAATCAATCAATCGGTTTAAACAATGATCGTAATCAGTGCTTGCTCTTGACTATCAAATAAGTTTGTGGACGTTAACATCGTATGCAGGTTATTGCGGAATATTACTACATAAATAAGGAAAATTGTCGCTGGAAAGTTGTATGAAGTAATCTCGTTTGTCATACAATTCAGTTGCTAGTTGGCCTTTATCATCTAATTCAGTAAAGCATCTAAATGTGAAACAGATGTAGCAGACTTTGGAATGTCTTTTATTTCAAGTCTACTGAGATATATCGAGTCACCATATGAATAGAAGTAACTATTGTTAATTGATAAAACGCCGTCGATATATAAAACTTCCATAGCCAAAATCACCATATCTGTCATCAATTCTTCGTCAAAAATGGAAACTTTCGTTAGTTTTCCTGTCTGAGTAGATTGGTTGAAAACACAGCTACCATGCGTAAACTGCCTTGCCTCATTTACAAAAAAAATATCAACATTTTTTTATCCATCTTACAAGTAAAGACTACAATACAAGTATAGTTTGTCTATAAATACATCCCAATCTGTTACTAATTGATATTAACGCAGGTATGTTAATTCAGTACCCAGTCTATATTTCGGCGAATTTAGACTTTTTTTGGTAAAATGTAACATTGATAAATCGGAAAAGTCTTAGATAAAACATTTATTATTATTATCCCTTGTATAGACGTCACGGAGTCTTAGGCTAAATGAAGCACTCCACTACGACGTCATCACGTGACGTCTATAAATAGAAAAATTGCCTTAATGAAAAAGTGAAAAGTTCAACACTACCCCGGAGCTAATTCATTTCTTTTATTGAAGATTATTATGTAAAAACATCACTGGGCCATGAAAAGTGCTGCTAGAACCCTACTCTCCCCACACAGAAAAAAATATTCCAAAGTTTCACATGAAACCTTACCAAAATTTTTACATTTTATACATACGATCAAGGAATTGTTATCAATTCATGTTAACCACACGATTCTAGCAGCACTTTCCAAGTATTATAGAATACAAGCTTTCGATACAAACAAAAAAATTGTTTCAAAGTATGCGGCGTAGTGTTGAACTTTTGCATCTTTGTTGTTATAGAACGACAGAAGAAAGGCTGATCGGGCTTTCAAAGCACTGCCTGTGTTCATTTTAAGAAAACATGATAAGAATATATCAGCGTACCTGATTCTTAATCTTTAATTCCTTATGAATCACACATAACATTCACGGTATATGCTTTGAAACTCCCATTTCATATATTTGTTTACATGAATTCTCGTCACGTTTAACTTCACTTAGCAAATATTTGATCAATAGTTATGACGTCATGGGTTTGGTATTTAACCCCCGTGCTAAATACTTAGCTATCTATATCACCCAAAAACGACAAGATTAAGTTTATATTATGTTTTGAATGATTCTGAATTTGTTTAATTAAAGTAAGCGATAGAAAAGCTGAAGTCATCTCGTTTGTCATACAATTTAGTTGTTAGTTGGCCTTTATCGTCTATAGTCAGCAAAACATCCAAATATGAAACAGTTGTGACAGACTCTTTAGTGTACTTTATTTCTAGTTCACTGGGATATATCGAGAAGACATATGAATGGAAGTAACTATTGTTAATTGGTAAAACGTCGTCTGTAAAAGGAGCACACTTATTGCCCATCAGAATTCCAACAGTTTGTTGGAAGACCAGTACCCCTTTTCACAAAAAGTCTTACGATTAAGATTAAAAATTTCCATTTCTTCTATATGTAACTAAATTGTTGTAGGTTATAAAAAATCTTATATTTGTATTTCATTACAGTATATTGTGAATTATTATTCTGAAATAATAATTTTCTTTTTTAAACAAAGAAATAACAGAGTTGTCAAATTTTAATCTTAGTAGTAAGAATTTTTGTTGATTGGTAGATTGTTTGTTGTTTTACGTCCCATTCGAGAATTTTTCACTCATATAGAGACGTCACCATATAAAGGTTAAGGGCTTCACCATTGAGCAGTGAGGGATCTTTATCGTGCCAACGCCTGCCGTGACACGGGACCTCGGTTTTTGAGGTCTCATCCGAAGGACCCGCAACTTTCACTTTAAAGTGCCGAGCGCATGGCGAAGGAACAGTTGCTACCTATTTTTTTTTTTTATCGACTTAGGTCATTCGCGGCCGAGATTCGAACTCATGACCTTCCGATCACGGAGCGAGTGCTCTACCGACTGAGCTACCGTGAACGGTACTGGTCTTCGAAGATTACATGAAGGTTTTCAATGAGGAACTCCAGAATCCTTTTAATGAAATTATATGGAGATAGCAAACAGTATTCTAGCTCAAAAGTCCATTAAACAATACAAAATAAGAACGCAAACACAGACCTCGAAAACATCAGAAGTGGGAATTGGTGCCATGGAGGAGTGAGCATCCCCTGCCGACCCGTCACACTCGCCGTGTGCTCCTTGTCATGATCGGGAAATAACGGATAAATCTGTCGACAATTCAGTGTGTAAATAATGGCCTAACAAAAATAGCATGAAAAATGTTAGTCAGCATTTGACTCAATGATAAATTGTATTTGCTGACAAGGTCATTGTATCGACCATAGAACTTACGAAATGATGACTTCAAACGAGACTGCTGATATTCTTCTTTCATCAGCTTGTTTGTCAATAATTTACCTCGTTTTAGAAATTGTACATACGTAGAGCATGCTCTTGCGTATCGAATCAACTGAGAGATATAAACCCCGTATGCAGGTGATGAAGGTATATTGCTGCATAAGTAAGGGAAGTTGACGATTGAAAAATTAAAGTCATTACGTTTATCATAAAACTTGGTTGTTAGATTACCATTAACGTCTTTTTCAAGTGAAATATCCAAATATGAAACAAATGTGTCAGACTCTGTGGTATCTTTTATCTCAAGCTCACCGGGATATATCGTATCGACATAAGAATGTAAATAACCATTGTTAATAGACTATAGCTTGTCGATATATCTAAATGTCGAGTTGAAGGCCACAGCAAGTGTTTTCTTCTTTTCACGTATAAGATTTTGGACAAATTCTGCTTCATATGAATGCAAAAAAGGTCGTTTAATAACGGGGCGCAATTGGTACCCATAGAAATTTCAATAGATTGTTGGAAGATCTGGTCTCCAAAACCACATAGATATTGTCAATCAGAAACTAAACCATCTTTTTAATGTTAATTTTAGAGTAGTTGTGTGTACAATCAGAATGTTTTTTAACAAAATAATTTTGCAAATGACCAAGGACAAGGTAAGTAAATCTACGAGTTCCATTTTTATTGAAATATCAACTTCAGAGTACTTTTGTGTAGAATCAGAGTAATTCTTAACAAAGTTATTTTGTTGATTACCATTCAGAAGATACGAAAATTTCAATTCTTATTGAAGAAGAAGTTGCTTATTAAACCAGAAGCCTAATTAATCCTGAGGAATGGTTGCATACTGTGTACAAAAAGTGTAAGTTTTGATATTAGTTAATATAAAAATATATACTAGAATATGCTGTATCATAGAGCGTATGAAGTTTACCTTTAAAGGAGTAAATATTTTTGTAAGGAGTAAGGGCTTGGTAAAGCATTTGCTAGACCCGGCAGTTTAGGCCTATCTCTGTTTTAAAGGATTTTTATGTAGTTTAGAAATCCAGTATGGGGAGGGTAAATAGAACTCACATTGGTTGACTGGAATTTTAAAAGTGTTAAACACTGCATTGTGATTTTGAAGGATTTAATCTTTAGAAAGTGAACTGTGAGTAAAAATTGGATTTCCAGACATAAAATTAAAACGAAATTCTAAAATACAGTTATAATGAGCCTTACAAACAAAGCCGATACTGTTAATAGCCTCTTCTGCTGGAACCATAACATATTGTTCATGTAGTTTTGGTTATTCTTTAATCACCTCCGATTTAGTGAAAAAGCAAGAATAGATGGTTCGCATAGAACATTTTTACCATAACAACGTTAATTAACCAATCTTAATACCTTTGTTATCAATGTTCTCTTTTAAGTGTTCATAAATAAATTCATCGGTTTCAGATGAAGTTCACCATCTATGATTTTATCCTCATTTTCCCGTTGCTACATCGGGTTTTCTGCTTGAAAGGTAAGTAATTTTCTCCGTATTTATAAAAAAAATCCAAATTTTAATTATTGAATAACTATTTGAAACATTCGAACTTGAAACTGTTAGATTAACATCAGAATTATACATTAAAAAATTAACCGAGCAAATTGTAATTTAAAAAAACATACATCTTCTAGAATATAACATCTTTATTTCATTATTTGTATTTTTTTTAAGAAAATTAGGCCTCTTGTCTTTTCTTTCAAGATACAGATGACTTTTTAAAATACATTTTGACGTCCTTAAAAACATCCCACACCAGTCAAACGTTTGTTTGTTTGTTGTTTATCGTCCCTCTCGAGAATTGTTCTCTCATATGGAGACGCAACAACTTGCCGGTGGAGAGCTATGCTCGGCACTCAGGGCCAATGAGCAGCGAGGGATCCTTTTCGTGCTCGCACATACTGCTACACGGGACCTCGGTTTGTAGGTCTCATCCGAAGGACCTATCTCCACGTCCCACAGTGGGATTCGACCAGTCAAATGTTAAGGTAGCTAATATCCGAACTTATCTAGGCCACATAGAATTTAAAAAAAAGACTGAATATCATGTGCATATCATTAAAGTATTACTTAATTACTTAAGTTAATTTGCAACACAAAGTTATAAAAGTTGGCTTAACAGATGTATATATAATACTCTATTTTTTTATGCTAGGCTCTAAAATGTCCACAAATTTACTTAACAGTATATCACACGTCATAAGTTAATATTTTAGAAGTTAGTATAATATCCGACAAATTGTCCACAGACGACATATTTTGATTTTTGTCTGAGTTATATAAACCCAATTACATGCGTTAGAATTAGTTTTCCTCTCTTTAAAGTACGAGAGTTAATTAGTATAAAACCCGTTTATGCCCCATGGAGACCAGGATTTAAACCTTGAAGACCAGGATTTGGACGATGGCGACAAGGATTTGAAACCTACGCTGTGGGTACTCCAGTTTCGTAGGAAATATGATTTTCGTAGGACTTAAGTTATCACATAAATGTGTATTGTTGAATGCTTTTATTTATAACCTTGACCTTTGACATATAGTGATTTAAAATAACATGACCATATTCTTACGCTTAAATAAAACTCTTAATTAAGCTTTATGTTTTATTTTTTCATGTTTTTTTTTATTGTAACTGCAGAAATCCTTGATAGTGCTACAATATGATAAAATATTTGGTCTAATTTGATCGGATTCAATGTTCCCACATGCGTAATGTTTCAATCTATAAGTTAAACATAGTTTAGTAATGTAGTGTGAAACCTAATAATGTAATTATAAATAGCAGAGGCGGCTGAATTCCCCCAGTTAACTTTCTGAGGACCTGGCAGGTTTAAAATATACAAATATATGATCAAGCAATATATACAGAAAAATGTTGAGACTATCTGTCTTAAATCAATTATATCAATAAATCAAAGTTATGCTGGCTCTTGAGCGATCGGCTCTTACAGCTCGGCTTTTATGGTTACCGGCTCTTACAGCTCGGCTCTTATGGTTACCGGCTCATACAGCTCGGCTCTTTTGGTTACCGGCTCTTATAGCTCGGCTCTTATGGTTACCGGCTCTTACAGCTCGGCTCTTATGGTTACCGGCTCATACAGCTCGGCTCTTATGGTTACCGGCTCTTACAGCTCGGCTCTTATGGTTACCGGCTCTTACAGCTAGACTCTTATGGTTACCGGCTCTTACAGCTCGGCTCTTTTGGTTACCGGCTCTTACAGCTCGGCTTTTATGGTTACCGGCTCTTATAGCTCGGCTCTTTTGGTTACCGGCTCTTACAGCTCGGCTCTTATGGTTACCGGATCTTATAGCTCGGCTCTTATGGTTACTGGCTCATACAGCTCTGCTCTTATGGTTACCGGCTCTTACAGCTCGGCTCTTATGGTTACCGGCTCTTACTGCTCGGCTCGTTGAATTCCGGCTCTTACAGCTCGGTTCGTTGAATACCGGCTCCTACAGCTCTTTTCTTTAATACTGGCTCTTACAGCGCAGTTCCTACAGTTCGGCTCTTTACTGCTCTTACTGGCTCCCACAGTCACTTTCTTAATAACAGACAGTATCTAAAGCCAGGAAAGACTTATTCAGTTACGTCTAAAGCTTTAAATATTTATTTATTATCATTAACTAAAAGTTACCTCTGGTCATTAATGGTCCGCCGCTTGTGTTGCCACTTCAGCATCACCTTCGCAATTAACACAGCTCTGCCGCTTCACTTGTATTTATACCCTATGTAACCAACAACGCCATCTAGCGAAAACATGACTAAAATACCGCTTGTACCGGAATAACTTTTCTCGGATCGTTTCAGTAACACCTGACATCTATTCTTAGAGGCCACAGCATAATTAAACTTATAGAAAGATTTATTTTGTAGTTGATTTCTAGATATGATTAAGATTCATATAATGATATTTTTATTCAAAATCATTTGACAATTAGTATATTTGTTCGACGTCATTTTCCGAGGTCCAACACTGTATTACGGATTTGAGATGATCCATTTTCAATATATATTCCTACTTTATAATTATTTCAGAATTAAATAGCATGAAAGGTGTCCTATTTTTTTCAGAATTTGATCCAAAGTGTAGGTACACAGTTCATTTACCCGAATCGTCATGGCACACAGCGTACGATGTTTGTCAAGAGAGGAACAAAACTTTAGCGAACATTTCAATACTCGCTGATTTGTACATGGTGGATCTAGTGTTAAAGGAAGTCGATAGGTTGATCCTCCAAGATGTTTTATTTAGCAGGTGAGGTAATAGAAATGATGAAACTATTAGAATATATTCACTGATTTTATTAAGTAATTTTAAAACAGATGCAGTTACGAGGGGTTCTGAGAACTGCTTAAAACAATATTAACCGTTTAGCGGAAATTATTGAGTTTGATATTTCATCTTTCATTGGAAAGATCAGAAAATATACATTGACTGTTACGTCACTTCGTAATTTTTATGACGTAATAACTCCGAAAATGACGTCAGAATCCCGTGTGTTTAGCATACTGACCATAAAAATGACGAAATAAGAGGCACAATTTCATCAAATTTTTAAAAAAAATTAAAGTCAACTTTTGCTCATTACTCGGATGCACACCAACGGACACAAATGCCAGTTGGGAGAATGTTTACATAGACTACAGTCTATTATATGGAGTTATATTCAGGGGTTCCTATAGTTCTGAGATAGTTTAAGAGTGTGTCAAACATAGCATGTTATTATCGAAACTCGCTCAAATTATTGCGTAAAAAGGACCTAGATGTGAGAAAATGACAAAGTTGACAATCACAGGAGAATAGTGGACGATGTTACAGAGTTTGCTGGCATTAATTCGTCAGGTGTTTTAATCAATTTTGTGGGAACGATTAAAACTCAAGAGAAGTTAAGTTTTGGGTGCCCCATATTTTCTCGTAAAAAACAAAATGGCGCCGGAGTAGTTGTAACCCCACCGTAACTCAATATATTCGCAAATTTTAACTCATGGAAAATAAATAAGATTGTACATGGCAATGTAACTCAGATTCATTTTTGAGTCGAAAGTCAAAAGCAATAGTGAGTTTTGGAACGCCGAAGTTGAAATTATGTGAAAAAAAAAATACGCACTGAAACAAGTCCGGGGGAAGACTTTTGTACGTTTTATTCCTAAATGGTAAGAGTCCTGTTACTCAAGATACATTTGTGGAAAACTGCATTGATACACTTTAGTTTTATACAGAACATGTTTTTACAGTGGAGAGCTATATAATAGACCGAAAGTCCGGCTGTGTCATGTAAATAAAAATCTTAAATGAATGCCTATGTTAGCATAATCGGACATAACCCGTGCTTATAAACCAACCATAAAAATGAAATATGGAATTGCTGATAAACAGTACCATTCTTTCAGTCTTACTATACCTCAATACAAATATCTTTTCAAAGAAGCCTTTAACAGCACTTTTCCAATCTCCTCATTAGGTTTATTATTAGGTTTATTATTAGTGACATTATCAATTAGATTAAATTTGACCGTTTTATTTTAGAAGCAAGGTCAGGTCAAGGTCATTATCTTTTTCTTTGACATTTAGAGTAAAAAAATTACTGTTGCTACCCATGTGATGCCTACTTCAATTTTAAAAGATAAAATGTTTTTTATTTTGCACAAAAAGATGTTACCACATCGGGTCTATCAAATGATTCTACCAAATTAATTGACATGATTTAATTTAAAAAGATATTGGCTAATCCAAATTTTCTCTGTGTTTCTTATTTTTTAAAGATATATAAGTTATTTTAATATACTTCTTATATACAAATATTTTTTTTTTATTTTGACACATGGTAAAGTATTCATACAAATATAAAAAATGATACAAAAACAAAAGCTTTGACCGTTTAGTAAGCAAGAAAAACACTTTTTACTGATTTTTGCTCAAATCTATTTTTAGATTGGAAGCTTTCAAATTGCTAACAAGATTTTAATTTTTCAGAAAATTATTATCAATTTCCTATCTTTAAAAAGTTTAAGTCATTATTATTAATTTAAGTAACATTTCAAAATTTCTTGAAGTCATTGATTGTTTAAAAAATTTAACTAAATGTATTGTTCTCTAAGTGATTTTGACAGGCAAAAAAGGAGATATTTTCATTCCCCGTAGTTTCGCCAAATTATAGTCTCTGTTGGATTTTAAACACAGTTTACCATTTCTATTTGAAATTGTACAGTTATGATGAGTAAAGAAAAATATTAATCCCTCCTTAAAGTCACACAAAAAATTTTCTCTACTGAATGAAATGTAGAAAATTTGTTGCCAGAATCAAGAAGACCACTTTGTCTTTCAGGAAGAATAGTTTATTGGTTAGAGGATATAATGATAAATTATGCACTAAAAAGAAAGGGAATCATTTGTAATATAACTGTAAACTTGAGCTATATGTAGTCTAGGAGTGTATTGTGTAATAGTTTTAAATATGCTATCTTAATTAATTCATAAATTGATGATATTTTGACACTTTGTATATCCTAATCTTTAATGTACATCTTAATTAACCCACATGCCTAAGCTATGTATCGGATGCTGATTGCTATATTAAATTATATATTTAATTGCATAGGGATCCAAAATATAAGCTTTTTTTTTTTTTGTCAGAAGCGGATCCATAGTATACATGTACATACTGCGCTGAAACTGTGTTAGACAGGACTTTGATTTTGCAATTGGATTGTTAACTACGCTCTTATTATTTGAATTATAGGATTATATTGTGATTATAAGTCCCCTACTGGTGAAACCGGAGGGGACTATAGGTTTCCTCTGAGTCTGTCCATCCGTTTGTCTAGCTGTCTGTCCCTCCGTCTGTCTGTCAGTCTGTCCCACGTGGTTTTCCGCACCTTTTTTTCTAAACGATGGCAGCTATTGAGCTAATGTTTGGTATGTGAGTGTATCTTGATGAGTTACAGATCAAGTTTGTATTTCGTTCCGCTTCAATGATTTTTGACGGAATTGCGACCTTTTCAATTTCTCGTGGTTTTCCGTAATTTTTTTTTCTAAACGCTTGCAGATATTGAGCTGATTTTTGGTATGTTACTATACATGTACCTTGATGAGTTATAGAAAAAGTTTGCATTTCGTTCCGCTTCATTGATTTTTGACGGAATTATGGCATTTTCAATTTTTAACGGGAACCAGATTAAACTTGCTGGTAGGGGACTAGTATTGCTAATGCAATACTCTCAGAATGTTTGTTACATGAATCATCTTGCCGTTAATTTAGTGATTGTATATAACTGTGATATGCGTAAATAAACTGCAGAACCTGATTCTCATTTCAAGATGTTAGGAAGGGTTTTACGCTAACAAAATATAGACTTTTAATAGTGAGGACCAAATATGAATACGACCATTCGGTCGGCAATAAAATTCGTGGCAGCGGAAGGATAGATTCCTTTA
This sequence comes from Saccostrea echinata, assembly GCF_033153115.1. Classification (NCBI taxonomy): domain Eukaryota; kingdom Metazoa; phylum Mollusca; class Bivalvia; order Ostreida; family Ostreidae; genus Saccostrea; species Saccostrea echinata. Next base: position 10,180,316 of record NW_026889795.1, on the reverse strand, counting down.
TATAATATGTGATATAAACTCTATTTCATTGTGACTTGACCGTTCACGGTAGCTCAGTCGGTAGAGCGCTCGCTCCGTGAGTTCGAATCTCGGCCGCGAATGACCTAAGTCGATAAAAATAGGTAGCAACTGTTCCTTCGCCATGCGCTCGGTACTTTGAAGTGAAAGTTGCGGGTCCTTCGAATGAGACCTTAAAAACCGAGGCCTCGTGTCACGGCAGGCGTTGGCACGATAAAGATCCCTCACTGCTCAATGGCCCTGAGTGCCGAGTAAAGGTCAAAATTTGAAGCCCTTCACCGGTATATGGTGACGTCTCTGTATGAGTGAAAAATTCTCGAATGGGACGTAAAACAATATACAATCAATCATTGTGACTTGTGTGTCTAACATGGGAAATATAGAAAATATGCATTCACCAAAACTGTCTTACATTTACGACTACGACGATTTTGAGAATTAAGTCTTTGAGAGAGTGGAAAATTTCTATTTGCACCAAGAGTTCCAAAATTTTTGCAAGTTCTTAAAAAGTGAAAATTGCCAGAAACTGTTGTAAGATGGGAAAAGGGAAGTGTGAGCCATTTCTATATGTGCCTAGCGTATGGATGTAGAATTAAAACACATACTCCGGTAAAATATTTATTCCGAAAACCTGGATTATTTTTTATATGTTTTATTTGCGAACTGTGCTCTTTTATTAAAATTGTTCCATGAACGAACAGACTATTCACCGGTAAATATGGATATTACATCAGGAATACCTAACACTATTACACCAGAAACTACAAGAATTTGTGAAGCTGTTCCTCGAGATGATCACAGTGCAGTTCGCCGAAATTTGATGAATTGTTTACGCCATCAGCGGTTTTGGTTTTCTCTGTTATGTTAAATAAGGGGTATGACGCAAGCGCTTTATCTTTAAAACGCTTGAAAATATGGATTCTAGAAGCGCGTCTTTTGATTTTGACAAGGCAATAGAATTTTGGCCTGTTGAAAAATTAAAAAAAAGAACTAATATTCAGAGGAGCAAAGACGAAAGGCAGAAAGGCAGACTTAATAGAGAGGTACATGGCATACAGTAATTATTTACATGTATCACGAATGAAAACTTTTATTCAGCTGTTCAGTTGCGTTGTCAATGTAAACATATCGAGCTTAGTCCAACCTATACAGTTATCGTTTTCGAGTTGTTGTAAATGAATATTATGTGTTATTTAAGTGTACTACTTACATGGTGAACTAGGTTAAGAGCATACGACAGAAACAGAAATTTTGAAAGTGACCCAATCTTGATACCTACACCCTAGGAAGTTTAAGGGACTTCAAAAGGATTCCGACAACTAAGAGATCCACTGAGAGCTTATTCCACAACTCTGTTTGGAACAAATTGATCTGTATTTTGTACACAGATTGGCCGGTAATTTATTAAATTTTGATACTTAGTAGTAATAATTAGTAAGAACTCAGAATATTAACATCATTTGATCTGTTGATACATGTAATCCAAAAACTACAAAATGTATTGGATTCATTTAGTCAGTTATTATTATACAGGTGACAAACAATGTTCTGGGGACGTAAAGGCGATTGAAAAAGGCCGAAACCTGGTGGAAAGTAGACGAATTCAAGCAGTTTCCTTTCTGTTTGAAGAAAGTGATATGTACCTGTAAGGTATTGTTGGAGCATCCATGAAAAATAAGGTAAAATGTTGAATTTAGTAGTAAGTTACCAAAAGAACTACTGATATATTACTTTGCAAACATATAAAATTTACATTTAACAGTCAAATTCAAAGGTCTGTCCAAAACATGATTTAAGTTCCTCTGAGGCACAACATGTTTTTCAAGACCACAATGTACATATATATAAAACACTTGCCATATAATCTACATTACCAGGAATCTTACACTTTCAAGTTAAAACTTGATAAAGTTACTGGTGATATCCTCAACTCACACTGAGTGCCCTACTGGCCGTGGACCTCATACCTGCAAACATGTTGCAGCAGTTGCTCTCATGCTCTCAAAGTTTGTGTCAGGAGATGAGATGTATATCGAAAAGTCCTGCACTGAAAACTCACAATTCAAGTCTTTCATAAACCACGGTACAGTTACAATGGGTACATGTAAGTATTAGTTAAAGTACATTAAGCAGTACTTTACAAGAATGTTACAAAAGGTGGATGAAAATATGTAAACAAGTGTACTTTCATCTTTTTTTTATCCACATTAGAAATATAATGTTTAAAATACAATGTTTAGTGGAAAAGTCTAAATAATGAACAGTGTATGAATTCAGTGGTTTTTTTTTTTTTTTTTTTTTTTTTTTTTTTTTTTTTTGCTCCTCAAAATTACTCAGCCAATCAGTGAAATTCCATATAAAAAAGTACATTTTACACTGCAGGTTCACCAGTGAAAGCTGAATAGCTGCCAATGAAAAGAGGGCTGACGGAGGATATATTTGCAGACCCCAGACCAGTGAAATACAGGAACAGTACTGGATTTCCAGATAGAACCAGAAACTTAGTATTTAACTACTGTTCTATGACGTCAGAAAATTTGACCTATCGATATCTTCATTCCAAAGCAGATATGCAGGTACATGCATTACAATCTATTTTGATTTTTATTCAATTAACATATTGTTAGTTCTATAAAACATTTAACATGAAAAAAATTAAGATGTTTTAATCTCAAATTTACATGTTTTTATTTGATAGACAGCTACATTAGATCACGATAACCTTGAGAAGCCTATCACTGAGTACTGAATAGACAGTGCTTCACAAGTAAGTCATTTACTCATTACCCAAAATGGCATTGTTTTTATTTTCATGAAAGTCTTGAACTGCTATGAAGTCTGAAGTTTTATCATACACAAAGTCATTAAAATCCAATGTTGTCTTTTTTCAAAAGAAAATTTGCTTTGTCTGAAACATTTTGTTAATGGTTCGATAGGTTACAGAAAGAGAAGCAGCTGCAATTGAAGAGAGAACAAGAGGCCAGTCATCATCAAAGTCTTGGTTTGAAGAGCGTAAATGGCGATTGACCTCTTCTAGATTTGGTGACATTTGTTTAGCCATACATAGGAGAAGCAGGACTAAGTTATGTCAGTCACATATTAGTAGTTCAGCAGTTTCTTTTCGCCACCTCACATGGTAGAGTTTATGAAAACAAAGCTATAAGTAGGTTTGAAACTAAATCTGGCCTAAACGTGAAGAGTTGTGGTTTGTTTGTATGTGTACAAAAGCCTTATTTAGGTGCTTCACCTGATGGTTTAGTATCGGATGATTCTTTGATTGAAGTCAAGTGTCCATATAGTAGCAGACATGAAAAGATATTTCCTGGAAAGCATTTTAGTTTCCTTGAATTTAATTCCAAGGGTGAGATTGTTCTGAAACACAATTCAAAGTATTTTTTTCAAATACAAGGTCAGCTGTATATTTCGAAGAGAAAGTACTGTTATTTTATAGTTTTTACTTTAAAGGATGACTTTGTTCAGAAAATTGAAATCGACCAAAATTAGAGTTGTTTTATATACAGCACTTCCGACCTTTTTTATCATCTTTACTGTAAATTAAACTAATGCCATATTTTTTTAATTGGCATACATCCTGCCATACATAATATTCTTTTGTAGCTACTGGAAATTTATGGTATTGTACCCTATAGATTTTTATCATTGATTGTGAAATGCTGAAAATTATGTATAATGTGCTTGAGTGTCAGAGAATGTTAAAGGCTTCCTGATCATTTTCAAAAACAACACCTACATGTAAAATGATATAAAATTCTCATCAATATTCTCATAAATGCTTCTCAGAAGTAATGTTTTATTAATTGTTAATAGCACACTCTAGAGTAAAAATGATATATTTGTTGCATAAAAAATATTTTCAAACAAATCTGACTCCCTTTTTTTGACCAAGACTTTTATTTCATTTTTTCAAGACACGCACACAAAATGTCAGGAATATGAACATTTTGAAACTACTTGTTAAGTTGAAATGTGCTGAAAAAACTCTCTTGAGATTCATTGTATGCACAAGACAAATTTACCACATTATGACATATAATGACTTATAATGAATTGCTGCTTACATAAGTCTTTTTATACCCCCCCCCCCCCTGAAAAGTGGGAGGGTATATTGTGATCGAGATGTCCGTCCGTCTGTACGTCCATCCGCTTTTGGGTACCTTCTCTTATCTCTAACTCCTCTTTTACCACTGAATGAAATTTAATGAGACTTTCACAGTATCTTTGTTATGTAGTGGCACTGTGCACCTATTTTACTTTTTGATCTGACACTTATTTTGGGTCTCCCAGGGCAAAACATGGACTTTGCCATTAAAATCATACGGGGGGTGGGGGGTATCATTTAGTGAGATCAGTGCTCACAGTACCCCTAGTTTATTCTTCATGGCTTTAAAAAATATTTTGAACTTAACAGATATACCAAATTACATTCATAAAGAAGCAAAATCGTACGTCCCTGTCACCATAAGCATGCTTTACTGTATATTCCATATTGCCTTAGATCAGGCGCTTTTATCAACAATACAATTTCTGAAATTGGACAAAATAAAACAGATGTACACAATTCTGGAAGCTAAGGGAACTTTCGACATTGGTAGCTCGTGTTTCAAAATCCTAAACCTCTTGGCAAGACCAATCACTCTCTCAACATGAATGCGTTTAGAAGCAACTCTTCTATCTCTTACTATGTCTTCGGGGCTAAGCTGACTCTTACCCTTTAGAAGAGTAGGGGTGTTAAAAGAAACATTTTGATTTGCAAATAAATCTTGAATTAATATTCCACGGTCTGCCATTATGCTGTCACCAGCATCAAATTTAGCTTCATTTACAAAGGAAGACCTTTCAATAATTTGTCAGTCTGATGCGGATCCCCCATAAGCAGAAGATATATAAGATACTGCTCCATTGGGAGTTATACCAACCATGGTTTTAAGGGTATTTTTGTGCTTATAGGAGGACCATGTTTTGGACTGAGCTTCAAGAGTTGAGGGTTTGTGGATCGGTTGTTCGATGGCATGCAATATGATGCGTGTATTAGGGAACTTTTTAGCAAAATAGGTTGGCATGTGTTCCTTAATGATATCTTTTGAGGATCAGAATTGTTCCTCTAGCTCCTTAAATTAAAAATACAAAAAGTTGATCCAAGTTGTTATAATCTTTGAAACAGTTGATTCACAAACCTTAAAATGCATAGCAAGCTCCACATCTTCTTTTGTTTGTCGGAGTTTAATCAAAGTTAAAAAAAAATGGTCTTGTGGGCTTAACAAAGCACATTTATAATTCAAATCAAAAGCTTCTGGTCCTAGAATGTTAAAGATGAGCATGAAATGCTCATAGCCATTTAAGCCAGTGTAATAGGAAATCATCTTACTATCAAGCTTCATTCCTTCATTTGAAAATTTGCCCAGTGTAGGAATGTCACATTGAACTTCCTTTTCAGCTGTTGCACACTCAGCTCGTAGATATTCTGGCTCATATGATGTTTCAGAAGGTGCCTGTTCCAGGACGACTTCATGTACAGCCATTTCATCCATCTGTACCTCTGTGGTAAAAGGAGTGTCTTGAACAGTCTGTTGAGTGTAGCCTCGCAGCCTCTTCCGCTTTGATCTTTCTGTCTCTTGTTGGAAAGTCTGGGTACCCATGCTCTTAAAATCAAACACATAAGGGAAAGCTCCATGTTTAGGTCGACTTCGTTCACCTGTCATAGATGTGCATTTCTTAAAGATACATGCAGTATATTACAAAGAAGGGATAAAATTCAAAAGGCTTTAAAACTGGCATTGCCTAAAGTAATTTAATTTATGCAAACGAATACAACACAAAATTATTGAATAAGGGAAATCTTTAAATGATTCAACCAGAATTCGAATTAAAATAAATGCTGAATTATATTCAACGAGTCTAGAGATGCTAACTTGACTCTTTGTCTTTGAAGTCATGCTCGGTGAAGTGTGCATGGCACACAATGTCCTCCTTTCCAGGATTCCATAGATTTTTTTTTGTCTTCTGATCCATCCTCTGTATTGCAACTCTCCATTTTAATCTTAAATTTGAATCTGAGGGAAATCTGTGTCCCCCAAAACGACGCAAAGCGGAACGATACAATATTTCACCATTGTTGACGTCAAGCGCTTCACTGATCAAGCGTTTTTATTATCCCCCATTATCCCCCATAGACCGTGACTAAAATTTAAAACCGGGAACGGTGATGGCGTAAAACATTATAGTGCGATGTGTACGCTATTGGAACACCATTACAAGCGAATACTCCTCGCTGTAATAATTATGCAGTAGTGAGAAAAATACTGAAAATGAGAAAACTTTCATGTACAAGTTTTTTCCTGGATTTTTGTCTTTATTTTTGGTGGTGCTGCCGTATTTGCATTATACCAGCACTTTCCTGGATACATGTTATTGTGTTTAACAAAGGTATTCCCAAAATGTGTAGCTTTTGTCTTATTTTGTTTATTACTCCTTGCTATTATTGTAAAGGATAAAACGAAGCAACACTTGAAAAAAAGTGCAACAATATCCACTTCCAAACCACGAAAATGTGTCATCTCGACCCTATGAAAATTCTACTTCGAAAGAATCATTGGTGCATCATAGAATTGACAAGGCACAACAAATTCCCGTAAAACGAATAGTAAGCGGTGATGGATAAGACATATGGACTGAGTTTATTCGCCTTTTTGAAAATATTAGTGAAATAAATCTCTGGGACACAGAAAGGAGTAAAAGAGTTTTCTTAAAAGTTTACAGGGACAAGCAGAAATTTTTGTTTACGGACTATCAGACGCTGAACGGAACGACAGGACTCAAATTAAAGAGTCTATGGACTGTAGATTTGGACACAAAACTATGAAAGAAAGCTTTTTGACTGAGGCTTAACTGCGCAAAAAGCAAGAGTTTGAATCTTTCTGAGATTTCGGACAAGCCATACAAGATTTATATCGCTGGGTCTACCCAGGTTACCGGGGATACGTACAGGAAGGAAGTATCAAGGCGTTTTTGGACAACTGTGGCGAAAACGAGGATTTCCGCCTAGCTATTAAACGTTCCTGACCCAAGAAACTTGATGATGCAGTAACCTCAGCCATGCAAAAAGAATGTTTTAGATTGACTGAAAATAAAAAAACACACGATATATTAGATATCCGAGACCACCAGTGTATCATATTCCAAGTGGGACGCAAAATCAGAACGATGCCAGACCAATCAAGTAACACACACACAAAAAAAATGATGACAACTGCTCTAAATGAAAACAGACCCAAGAGGAAGTGTTATCATTGTGATTCGCCATATCATATTTTGCGGGACTGCCTTTAGAGAAATTCAAGAGATAAAGTCAACTTCAATTTAAACGGGAGAGGACCGAGGTAATAGGCGTGTGCACAATGGGCCTAGTATATATACAAAACAATATAATTTTTCAATCAGGCATGGATTAGGTGACCAAAATGTATTAAAATTTGTTTTGCTACGAAGAGCGGCCAGCATGTGCACCGGTATCAAGGAAACGGAAACAAGCACTGTAACGCACAAATATTTAAAAACCAGGCGGATCAGTTTATGAGAAAACAGCCATGTCATTAAGGGGATTCAAGGCTTGAAGATTCCAGGATTGGTCGAAGGACGCCTTTAGAAATTCAAATCGACACATCTATTACTGAAGATACTTACTAAAGTATTCTACCACAAAATAGACCTGTACTGGAGCGCGCACAAGACCTTTCAATCAGCGGATGGTGGAAATTTAGATGTTCTTGGTACAACCACAATGCCACTCTCATTTGGTGATTTAAATATATATTTCCAAGTATTTGTGGGAAATGTGAAATGCAATTTCATTGGAAAAATTCAGGTGTAAATGGAACTATGAGACTACCTCGTTAGTGCTTAGTTGTGTGCCTGGTAAGAGGAGTTGTGACGGTACATATTGTCGTTTTGTACATATTGTCGTCGGCGACAATATGTACATACCCTCATTGCACATATTGTCGTCCATCGGTACATATTGTCTCTGGCTGAAAAGTAACACATGTACATATTGTAGTTGGCGACATTACGTGCCTCACCCTCACTATACATATTGTCGCCCCACAGATATTGTTACTTAAAGATTTCTTTTGTTGTTTTTTGGTAGTTTTGTGCATGTAATTGATGTGTGAATCACACTGACGTGTTACGTATGCTATTTCATGCAGCGTGATGTGACGGTACATTTTGTCGTCCTGTTATTTTGTCGCCGGCGACAATGTGTACCTACCTGCGCATTGTCGTCCATCAGAACATGTCTCATGACAATGCTCCACATAAATATGGCCAGAGAAATCAAAAACTTCAACAATGGTAATATACACTTAATTTGATCGCCGAAGTATTGCCGACTCGGCGTTAAACAGTAATATTCAATCAATCAATCAGTATAAATATGACTTATCATTCATTTGCTGTTTTTGAGAAGGTAATTTTTAAAGAATTTTCCCATATATTACTTTCTAATTCTTTCATTGCCTATTGTGAACCCACCCTAGATCCGGTTTGATTTGAAGATACTTGAATGCTTCCATATAAACATCACTAATCACGGGCCTACTGCTGTTCTCATTGGTGAATCCAGAAATTTCAGAACGGAAAGTATGTAGACTTCACCACTTGCCGTTGGAGGGCTGCAAATTTAGACCCATACTTGGCATTCAGGGTCATTGAGTAGTGAGGGATCTTTTTCGTGCCAGCACCTCAAAATTGAACGTACGCTACGTAACGAAGCTTTCACATAAATATCATATCTTCTGACCAGGTACTTCTTGAAAAAAAATTGAAATTTTTTTTTTCATAATATTCTATGAAAAATTTTGATCACCTATTATAGCCACACCCTTCCCCGAGGGATGTGATCTGAATAAAACGGAATCTTCACTTCATAATGAAGCTTTCACGTAAGTTTCAACTTTTCTAATACAGTGGTTCTTGAGAAGATTTTTAAAAGATGTCAATAAATTTTCACTCATTCTTAACTACTTCCCTAAAAAGAGGGCATGGTCCTTCATTTGAACAAACTTGAATCCTCTTTATCCGAGGATGCTTTGTGGCAAGTTTGCTTGAAATTGACCCAGTAGTTCTTGAGAAGAAGATCAAATTGTGAAAATTCTACAGACAAAGGGACGGTCAGACAAAATGTGATCAGAAAAGCTCACTTGAACTTCCTGTTCATGTGATCTAAAAATGTCAACCCCAACACAATTATATCGGCACATGATTTTATATAAGAATAATGCAAAAAATAATTTCCAAATAATCATTACTACTGAACAAAAAAATATATGTATTCAATCTCAGAATTTACTTATATATTACAAGGAAAAAAAAAATGTGCTGATTTATCAGATATCTCAAAAGTTATGGTATCTTGACATATAATGATGATGTACATCGATCCTGGACACAATTTTCTGACCCAAAAGTTTTCTCCCTACAGCATTGCAGGTAATGCTGTCTGTCTTCCTCCGTGCGCGCGTGTGTGTTTGTCAACCTCTCTTTCCTTTCTCAATTAAATATTCGTCAATACAATATATCGACGACAATATATACCGACCTTGACTGTACATATTGTCGCCGACGACGACAATATGTGCTGGTGCTTGACTGTACATTTTGTCGTCCATTATGCAGGAGGAAAATAAGGCTCGTCTCGGTACATATTGTCGCCGGCGATGGACGACAATATGTGCAGTGAGCGTACGTAAATATTGTCGCCGACGACAATATGTACAAAACGACAAATCAGTGCTCAGTTAAGTTAAGTTCCCGAGTGATGCCTGTGGAAGATTGTGACATTCCAGAAGAACATGAAGCTATGTTGAAAGAAAGAGTGGCCAGTAAAGATGTTTACGGCGAAGGAATGTTAGTGCTGTTAAAGAAGTTTATACACGAACATGGGATAGTTGTGGCCCATGCTTTGATATCAGTGATTAGCGATGAAACTGATGTGTAAGTGCGTGTGTTTAATCCGAGTGATGTTGGTAACAAAGAATATTTACTTAACCCCGTTTTCTCCTGTATTACAGACAGGTACATCTATCCCGGAAAATTTGTGTACATTATATAAATGCCACAGAAGTTTCCTAGGAATTACCGGATCATTTGTGCAATTTGTATAAAGATAACCGCAAATTCTTGTCACCTGAGCAGTCACAAAGATTCCGACAGTTTTTACTAGAGCACCAGACTACGACTTCTGATCCTTGTTAACCAATGGAACGATCAAGGTTAAGCAAACACTCAACTTATGGACGAAACACCCTTTAAAGAACCGCTTAGGAAAGGTCCGATTTTTAAAAGGGAAATATTGGATAAAGAAACTTGAAAATCTTCTAGAGAATGGGCTTATAGAAAAGTCGAATAGTCCAAGGTCATCTCCATTAGTTGTGGTACAGAAAAAGGACAAGAGTTGGAGATTGTGTGTAGATACAGGAAATTAAATTTCCGTACTGTGAAGGATGCATACCTGATTCCGAGAGTATCGGATGACTTAGACTCATTAGCCGGATCTAAGAGGTTTACATCATTAAACCAGAGTAACTCGTACCACCAAATTCCAATGAATGAAAGTGTTAAAGAGAAAACAGCATTTGCAACACCTAAAGGAGGATTTTTGCAATAAAGAGTATTGCCTTTTAGACTATGCAACACCCCTGCAACTTTCCAACGAGAGACTGAATAAGCTTTAAATGGTTTTCAGTGGCACGTGACAGTGTTATATCTGGATGACATTATAGTGGCTGGACGAGATTTTGAGGAACATTTGAAAAATTTGGAATTGGTCGTTTGAGTGAAGCGAATCTCAAATTCAAAGCAAGGAAATGTAACTTCTTCTGCAAAGAGGTTACTATTCTTGGACACATTGAAACAGCAAAATTGGAATAAAACACATCCAGCAAAAGCAAAAACCGTGGATGACTGGAAACGGCCTGGAAACAAATCTGAGTTAGGGAGTTTTCAAGGATTAGTGTCAAACTACAGAAAATTTAGAAAAGATTTTGCCAAGATTGCAAAATGTCTACATACTGTCTAAAAGAAAAGTTAATGACGGCCCCAATATTAGGATATCCTGATGTTAATGGTTGCTCGTTTATATTTGCAATGAGCTGTATTGTCACAAATACAGAATGTTTGAGAAACAATTATTGCTTATGCTAGCAAAACCCTGAGTAGAGCTGAAAGAATTATTGCGTTACCTGAAATATTAGCTTTTGTATATTTTTTTGAAATATTTTAAGCAGTATCTATTGGGACGCGAATTTCTACTCATAAATCATGGATCTTTTGTGTGGTTTCATAAATTTAAAGAACCCGACGGTCCAAAAGCAAGATTGATTCAACAGCTCGGATCCTACTATATCTGGATAGAACTTAGACCAGGGAAACGTCACGGAAATGCTGATGCCCTCTCAGAATAAATCAAAGTGAGCCCGTACATTGCAAACATTGTAAATTAGACGTAACCACTAATTATGACTTAAAAGAGGAAATATTCCAAAACAGCGACACATCTAGCATCATTTGCAAATAGACACCAGTGCACAGAGAAACAAGAATTATTTGTTTGTGTTTGACCACCACAGTAAAAACATCCCCGGGCAGAAGGAAAGTGGAATCCCAACACACATCGATCAGTCTCTCTAAAAAAGAGAATATAGATGAAATTAATTTTATTGACGTCGCCATGGACATATCAAATGAAGTTCCAAGACAGAACTCCAGCCATCCGTGCTATAAACAACGATCAATAATTTCGGGAACTTTCTTTACTTCGTGACAGAAAATGATGAACTGTAAATATGTACAAATCAATCACTTTCAATTGGTAAATATCTTAAACAACTAGATGTAATCCCGCGCAAGCGCAGGGAATTGAATTTATACCATTACCGACAGAAAAATTCCAATAATACATGTTGTAGTTTCTACTGACAGCCTACAGTCTTATAGCAGGAAGAAATACTTTGTTTAAAATCCCGCATTTAGCTTTGGAGCAGAAGTAGATGCACGTCACCCCCCATTTTTTTGTAAAAACTTGAAAAATAAGAATTCCATTTTGACGTTTATTGTGAAACCTGTTAAACTTTGTTATGAATATTGTACTTCAGGTCCTCTTACTTCATTTCCGTCAAGGATAAAAGCAGCGAATATGCACATTTAATGATAAATTGATTTTTTTTGTAAACATTAGGTTTTAATTAACGGCCTATGAATAGGCCGATACAAAAGACTGCAATCAGAAAAAAACTGGAATTTATTGATTAAAGCACAAAATCTTAACAACTTTAATTCTATTTGAACAATACCTTATTCATTATTTTTCTCTTTTCATGTTAGTAAATTTATTACGCAGTACAAATTGTATTTTGGGTTCTCTTGGTACTATGCTCTCAGTGAGGAATATACAAATTTTACCGATAAATTTATCAGGAAAACCTACTTATAGTCTTTCGATATATAAATATATTCACAACTTATAGTGTTATCAATGATTTACCATTATTTCAATGACCATTTACATAAATCTTTTAACATCGGGCTCGATGTTATATGATGTTCTAGAAGTTTCCGTCAATATTAAGATTGGCGAATGACAAAAATAATTTGCACATTTCCCTATTTAATCGGTTATCACAACTTATTTCTTTTATATCATTTAAATCAAGTTTTGATTGAATAATTCAGTGATGACGTTTTATGAAATAAATAAACGATTGCTTGTTGTCAGTTTCATTTAAAATTTTCAGTAACTTAGATCCGCCAACCAGAACCGCCACCGTACTCACGTTTTTGCTATTTCATGGCTATTTATAGAAAATGAAAGTAGACTTTTAATTTAATGTACGATATTTACTATGCGAGTGAAATCTAAATATAGTTTACGGACATCATCTTGTATCGTGTGTATTCTTGGAGGAGTAAGTGCGCCCGTTTCGGAGTTTATTTTCAAAATTTATTAATTTATAAGTGTAGATGTATATACATGTAAATTTAATTTTCAAGTTTAATTGTTTACATGTCTACTTCATGGTTTTGTGAATTGTATAATTTTCTATTTTTTATTGATAATTGTTTACATGACGACTTACTATTCTTTTCTAAAATAAGTTGTATAATTTTTAATGTGTGTGCATGGTATCGCTTTATCGATAATTTTGGTACATTTGAATGTAGAATGATTATATTTTTAAAATACTATTTTCATTTTTAATTTGAGCTGAGTCAAATATTAAAAAGAGGGTGTTGTAATGGTATATATATGTTATTTTAATTAATTCGTAAATTGATGTTATTTTTACACTTTGTATATTCTTATCCTGAATGTGTATCTTAATTAGCCCACATGTTTTTGCTATTTACTGCCTGCTATCTGCATTGAATCCTCATCTAAGGGATCCAAAATTTAAGTTCATAATTGTCAGAAGCAGATCCATGGTATAAATACCGTACTGAAACTGTGTTAAACATTACTTTGATTTTGCAATTGGGTTGTTAACTACGCTTTTATTAATTGATTTATTCGATTATATTGCCATTATTACTTGGAATCAACTTGCCGTTAATTAAGTGATTGTATATAATTGTGACATGTGCAAAAAAATGTAGAATAGAAGTTTCAAATTAAAATAGGAGGAAGGATGGTACGCTTCCGAAATATAGACTTCCCCTGGATTCTTTGTAGTTATTTTGGACAATATGTCTTCTCATTCTTACCAATATTATCGTTTACATTTTTATCCTTAAACGAAGCATCAGTAAGGAATCAAATAATAACTAGATATCTTTGTTTCAATTTTAATTTCATATAACCATTGAAACAGAAATCCATAGCAACAAAAAAAGTTTTAATTTGGAAGGATCAAGGCCTGCTTGTGTATGAATATTCAAGAAATTCCGTCTCAAAAAAGTTAAAGTGCTTACAGAATGGCTTATGCTAGTGACAATGTGTGCAAAATTGTACCTTTGCCATTGTCATCAATTCTGTTTCGAAAAAGGCATTCATTAGCAAATTTTGTCTACGACTAAAATACTTGCCACAAGGCAACACTATGAGCAGCACAATTTTGCCATCGGCGAAAAATATGTGCCGGGACGATAGTTTTGTCACCGGAAACAAAATGTGCCATCACATATCCAGAATCTATGTAGCTCAAATCACAAGAAAACACTTCAGGATTTCAGATTTAGTTTAAAATACAATAACACATTGCTGATTGTCTTATGAATTAACGATGTTCGTTTTTTAATTATTTTTTGATCTTCATTTAAATATGTTCATATATAATTGTACATGTATATGTATGACATACAACGTACTTTGTATTACTAAGATCAATTATTATCGATTATTATTAAATCTCATAGGCTCACACTTTTATTATCCTCTTTCAGTGGGATATGGTTCAATGGATTCATACGAGTGTCTAATCAAGGCAAAACCGTAGAGGATTGTACATCGTTGGATTGTTCTTTACCTTTCAAAAGGACTTCAGTGGGTTTAGAAGATGGGATGCTTTGTTTGTATTATAACAGAACAGACCTAAACATATACCCCGACGACTGTAACACGTCCAAGGCATTCATATGTGAAAGCAAAAACAAAGGTAAGTCAAACAATCAGAATTAGGCGAAACAAGCCTTTCATTTCTGGGTCTGCAGTTTTGGTATTATCATATTATTTACTTTGCAGAGAAAACGAGTTTGATTTCGTTGACGTTAACGTAAAAGTATGTGTGCTGAGTACAATTAATTGATAAACTGAGGCAGGCTACTGAAAATAAGTTTATGTTAGAGGGATTTCAAGAACCTTGTTTAAAATCAGCATTTCATAAATTTTTTAACGTTATAATGACCATGTAAGCAAATATAACCTATTGTTGGGTCGTATTTTGGCTGAAATTTTTATTCCACTTATTTGGCCTTTTTCTTTATACTAAATTTGGATTCGGTATATTCTGTCTACCTGCTCAGTACTTAGGACTAGTGATGTACCAGTTAATTGATTAAATCGATTATTTAATCGAAATGGTCCCCGATAATAGATAATCGATTATAATTTTGATGATCGATTACTCAAAATATTAGTTAAAAGGAAATTATTCCTTTGATTTTTGATTCATTCTTCTTTGAATTTAACTAAATCCTAAATAATAATCTAATAAATCTAATGATACAAAATATATCAAAAATGTATTCTAGAAATCACTCCAGAATTTTTAATCAATTTATTCTTCATTCAAAAAATGAACTAATTTAATATTTGAAATCAATCGATTATTAATCGATTATAATGCATCCGATTATTCCGATATACATATACAGAGAGAGAGAGAGAGAGAGAGAGAGAGAGAGAGAGAGAGAGAGAGAGATAGCACATGAAGGGGGAATTTCACCGAAAAAGGTTTTTTTCTTTGGGAGAAACATATAAACTTTGGGCTTGATGTTTCTCAAGGGTTCAAGATTAACACTCTCAATAATATACTTTTTAATTATTTCATTTTACCGATATTTCTTCGCCATTATTATCACCTCTGACATTAACTGTGTAAAAAAATCAATCAATTCCTGACTTGATATATATTTGCAACTGAAACTCATACATATTTAATTCAACATATTTAGTTTTTAAAAATTAAAATGCAATTCAAATTAGCTGAACAGATATTGGCATAACTTACCCCTGTACACATGAATGCTGCATCGGTGAGAAATTCCAGACGCGTAGTAACATCCAAATAAGGTTACATGTAATGTGATAATGTGTGATGAAAATTTTATTCGGAAAAAAGGTGGAAACATCCCCCCCCCCCACCCCCACCCATAACATAGGATTTTCGAGTTTAACCTCCCGCTTTTGTATTATTTATTTATTTATGTGCTTGTCAAAGTTTTTCAAGTAAGTTGATTTTTCTTTTCTGTCTCCCCCACCCCCTCCCAATTTTAAAAACGAAATTTATATGTTTCTGATTCGACTTATGAAAAATGACGGAAATCTGCAGCAATACGATTTTTACCAGAAAGAATTCATAACTGTATTAAAAAATGAAAAAGTATCAGTAGAAACTTGTTCTACATATCATTGAAAACTCGTCTGTTTGGTTTATTTGCCTGTGTGTGCAGGCACTTTTGAAGCGGGGCTTGACAACTCAGTTAATCAGTTTCGTGCACTCGATGTCTTCAAATTATTTACTTTTGAAAACTACCGTAGGTATCTGTTTGTGAGTATACTTGAATTATTCTTGTTTTACGAAAGGATAATATTTTTTCCTTACAGATGACGCAAGTTATAATTTCGAATTTTTTTTTTTTATTTTTATGTTTTTGTATTTTGAAGCTTCAGTCGAAATTACTCTGTGTGCGGTCAAAGTTACCCTTCACGTTTTCAGTGCATCTTGTAATTTTATATTATGTGTAATAATACATGCCTGACAAAAATGACATTATGGAATATAACTTGAGTACAAAAATACACCATCCTATTCAAATGCATAATTACCGTCACGGTAGTTCAGTCGGTAGAGCGCTCGCTCTTTGTTCTGTAAGTCGTGAGTTCGAATCTCGACTGACCTAAGTCGAAAAAAATAAGTAGCAACTGTTCCTTCGCCATGCGCCCGGCACTTTGAAGTGAAAGTTGCTCCTTCGGATAAGACCTTAAAAACAGAGGCCCCGTGTCACGGCAGGCGTTGGCACGATAAAGATCCCTCACTGCTCAATGACCCTGAGTGCCAAGTAAAGTTCTAAATTTGAAGCCCTTCACCGGCATATGGTGACGTCTCTATATGAGTGAAAAATTCTCGTAAAACAACATTCAATCAATCAATCAACGTACATCAAGAAAATGCGTATATTGATAAGGTTAACCGGTTAATCGATCGGAACGTCTTGCGGTTAACCGATTAGCAATTCTGTATTTGATTGCCATCCCTAATATATATATATATATATATATATATATATATATATATATATATATATATATATATATATATATATATATATATATATATATATATATATATATATATATATATATATATATATATATATATATATATATCCAGTTCTTTGTGATAGAATAAAAAATACTTTAAAACACTTTTTGAAATATTTCAAACGTGTTACCGGCCATCATCACTCGTGTTTATTTAAAAGCATAGCAACTAATGTTGAACAACGTTTTATGATGTCACAATGTACATACAATAGAAATACAACGTCATGAATCAAAACTGGGCGAAAAAATAAGAAAAAAATGCGAGAGTTGCAATAGTAAAGTAATTAAATGATACATATATTCGGACTCTAATTTATGTTAAGTACGCAGCAATGTTAAGGCGTACTACGAGGAAATCAACGGAATATGAACGTACATACCTTTTTAAACCGAATTTAGTTCTGTACAGCTACTATATCATCATATGAATTTAATATTAATTGAAATGACATTGTATACCCTGCACTGTATTGAATTCGGTTAGGTCACGTTATTTGACAGTCACGTGATAAATCTATGTAATGTGTACTGTATGTAGGTCATGAATAAATTTCGATACCGCAAGGGCATACCCTAGTTCAAATTAAAAATTTAAAAAAATAAATTGTTTCTACATATCTTGTAGTTTATGGAAAGTGCTGCTGCTTTAAATAGAATTCGCATTTTCGCAGCAATGTTAAGGCTTCCCGAAGATTGAAATACGTTCAAAACATAACACTACATTGCAAGGCTGGTTTTGATTTTAATTTGTAAGTTATGAACTTAAGTACGGTCAATTTACATAAAGAGTTCCCTTAGCTATTTATAAACATATTCGTTATGATATCACATGACTTCGTCGATCACGTGACGGTCATTTAAATTTTTTTGAGTGTTTCACACAAATCGCTTCGGCGCAGCTGATTAACACAATTATTATTAAATTTTTGTCATATAAATAAACTCAGCGTATCCTTGTGAGAGGGGAAACTCCTCTTACAGATTTCCATAAAAGATCTCAAATCAATCCTCATTAATCACCTGCGCCAGGTTCTTTTATAAACATATTATAAATTCTACCTCTATCCATTGGTGTTAAAAAGGGCAAATGTCAAACGTATATTTTTCGTATATACTTTGAACACGCTGAATTTTAAACAAGAGTAATAAAGCAAAGTATTTTAAAATATTCGGACATATAAGATCCAAAAATACGATTAAAACACGTTTCTTTACAAAAGCTTTCTGACATTTTATAGGCAGATTGAAAATAAGCAGTAGAGTTTATGACACTCTCCCTATCATAACAGCTCAAGTTTGCAGTGACTTGACGTCATTTTCAATTATGACGTCATACATTTGTAGTTCAGAGAAGTGAAGGCACAGGGTACATTGCAATATTCCACGGGAAGCCTTAACGTACCGGCGTTATTAGTTTAAATTTCAAGTTATTTGGTGTAGTCGAAACTTGAATGACCTTTGCCAAGTATTTTATGTATTTATTAAGTTATGCTATCGATTTCAGGAAAGCAGCAGCACTTTTCAAGTTAAGGAATGTTTCCGTTATGTATATCTACAAAATGGTCAAAATCTTTAAAATGCATGCCCTTGCGAAAACGCGATTAAGTGAGGCACCTCGGCGGGAAACACTCAAACCCTGTAGAAAAAAACACGGTAGAATTAATTCAATACATTCTCTCGATATTTTTTAGATGATGGCACTATAATAATAATAATAATAATAATAATAATAATACTTTATTTAAAGAGGGTAACCCGATTAGTGCAATGCACTAGTCTTCCTCGGGGCCCTCTAAACATATTAATAATAATACAATTACATGTATGAAAACATTGTACACTAATTAAATAATACAACATGATGGAAAAATACAAGTACAATTAAAAGTTTAGGACATGGAATTACGTTACTTAAACAGTGTTGCGGCAAGTTATAATAAGTTTTTCCACATTTTTACGAAATGTGTTTACAGTTGGTGAAAAACGTATATACAAAGGTAATTTGTTCCATAAATGAACACCTGAATAATGAAAAGAATTTTTAAATTGATTTGTTCGATATTTCGGTAGACGAAGGTCATAGTTGGTTTCAGATCGTAAAACATAATTATTAGAAGAAATAAATTCAAAAGAGTCTCTTAAATAATCATGTGCTATACCATGAAGTGTTTTGTACAGTAATACATATTTATGAAAATCAATCAACTCATATATGGTAAGCCATCCAAGTTTTTCAAATAATGGTAGTGAAGGGGCATCATAAGCCACATCTAATATAATCCGGGCTGCCCTTTTTTGCAATTTAAAGACTCTATCTATGCCAGCACCTGGCGCATTACCCCAAATAGTTAGACAATAATTTAAAGAAGGCAGAATGTAGGCATTATAGAATAGTTTTCTTGTGTGTAATGGGAGAAATTTTTTAATTCTGCGTAAGGTATATAATTTATACGTCAAAGATTTACAAACTGAGTCAATATGGTAATTATAGCGCAATGAATGATCAATATATACTCCCAAAAGTTTTTCAGATTCAACATTTTCAATTAATTTGTTTGAAGCATATAAATTTAATTCAGGAGAATTTATCTTTGATTTTCTATGTTGAGTTCCCATAAGCATACATTTTGTCTTATTGGTATTCAACACCATTTGATTTTTGGAACACCAATTTTCAATCTCACACAAATCAAAGTTAAGGGCATTCTCAATACCTTCTACATTTTTATGATGTGTATGTAAGGTTGCATCATCAGCAAACATATCAATATCTGTTCTATTTACATGTAAAGGGAGATCATTTATATACAATAAAAATAATAGGGGACCTAAGATAGATCCCTGGGGCACTCCTGCTGTGACAGGCAAGAAATCAGAGGAATATGTACCTATTTTTACACACTGAGACCTTGAGGTTAGATAAGAATGAAACCATTTAATAGCCATTTGGTCAAAGTGATATGATTGAAGTTTACTTATAAGGATATCATGATTTACCAAATCAAATGCCTTGCTAAAATCATGGAAAGTTATGCCTACTAGATTTCCTTGGTCCATAGCTTGTAACCAATTATCTGTTAGTTTTGTTAGAGCCGTTTGACATGAATGAAATTCTCGAAATCCAGATTGTGATTTAAATAAAAGATCAAAGCTAGAGGTAAAGTTACGTATTTGATCGGCTATGTGTTTTTCAACTAATTTTGATAATGTTGGAAGAATGGATATGGATCTGTAGTTCCCTGGATCTGCGTGGTCGCCATTTTTGAAAATAGGAGTGACTTTTGCTTGTTTTAAACGGGATGGAAATACACCATTAGTAATGCTAGCATTTATAAGATGTGTAATAGATTTGCATATAACATTTACCGAAAGTTTTAGTAGACGAGGTCCAATAAAGTCAATGCCTGGTGACTTGTTCACATCAAGTGTATTCAACATATTAGATACTTCAAACTCTCTTATTTGATTTATACTGAAAAAATTTTCTTTCCCTAGTTTAGTTTCTGTAAATTGATTTAATAATTCTGAATCAAACTTTGTACTGATATATTTGCTAATAACTTACAGGATATTTCTGTAAAGTGTTTGTTAAAAATATCAACAATATCCTGTAAATTTTCTAAATCCAAACCATTTTGTGTAATACGGTTAGGTGTAAAATTTTTGGAATCGGATGCCAAATGGTTTAAATAACTCCACATTTCTTTAGCATTTGAACTTTCTTCAATTGCTGATTTGTAATACTTTGATTTGGCTTGATCTATTAATTGTGTGACTTTATTTCTCCAAAATTTGTAATTTTCTGAATTTCTTTGTAGATGGTATGTATCACGTAAAAGTCTAGCATCATTTATTTCCTGTGTAAGCCATTTAGGTCGAATTTCAGTCTTGACTCTTTTAGTTTTTACTTTGGCATGTTTGTTAAGAATATCATTAAATAATTCATAAAATTTATTCAATATTTCGTTTGGGTCTTTTAGTTCAAGAAGACTGTTAAAATTTGCATTTTCTAAATCTCTTAGAAACTTTTTTTCATTGAATTTTTTAAAATCTCGATATTGGATTTCAGTATGTTTTCCCTTACGCTGTATGCAGTTAGTTTTCCGGTTTCCGGTTCACGGTTTACCTCCCTTGCTAGGTCCTCTGCCCAGCAGGAGGGGGCAGATGGTGGACGATAAGCAGAGCAATAAAATATAGGTTTTGAATTTCTTAAATTTATCTCTAGCCAGATTGTCTCAATATTACTGATTTCAAAATCAGTTCTACGTTTATATGAAATATCATTTGAAATGTATATTAAAATTCCACCACCTGCATTTAGTACACGATCTTTTCTTTCAAAAACGAAGCCCTCAATATTCAATTCAGAGTTGCCTATCTGCTCGGTCAAAAATGTTTCACATATACCTAAAATATCTAAAGTTTGTCTATTTTGGAGCAGTAGTTTTATTTCATCAATTTTTGGAATAATATGACAAATATTTAAATTTCCGAATCTTAAACCTTTTTTTACCAACCCAAATCCTTGGTTCTTTTGTGTTGTTTGAATATCATTTTTATTGGTCAAAGGAACTGGGTTTTTTACTTGTGAAACAGATTTGAATGAGCTAGGCATAGGAGATATGACAGCACTAAACAAAGGTTTCAGATTTGTATTAATGGTCTCCCTAACATTTGCAAATAATATTCTCTTTCATAATAAAATGCATTTTTCATTGTGAAAAAATTACTTGATATCTCTCTCACTGCTCATAAAATGACGTCATGGTCATAAGTGCATTGCAATCAATGACTTGTTTATATCTTGCTGTGTGAGATTTAACTAGAGATAAACATGAATGCAGTTGTAAGGTTTGATGTAGTTCATTAATTATATGCAGTTTATAATCGCAAATTATTTCATTTTTTGTTATAGTGAGGAATTGCTATTTTTGTATGATGTCACAGTAAACATTTCCCATATAATTCAGGCCCGCCCCCTTTATGCATCCTTCACAGAACTGCGTAAATTCGTACATACATGTATAAATAAACATCTTTTTATATATAATGTACACATGCAAAACTGTTCATTAACATGGTTTAGGGACAATAGTGCTCCCTTTTGTTTATACCAAATGGTATATAAGGATTAAAGAGAAACCATCCTGGATTCCTGGAGAGAAAGAAAATGTACAGTTACGAAATTTCATTTAACACAAGCGCTTTCTGGATTTAATAATCCGTCTTCAGGTGTACATACTTTGAACTGATTTGTTTTGCTTGCTAACGTTAACTATGACGTCACGACGTCATGAGAGCCTTTGCAGGAAGGGAGGAAATCCATGACATTATAGTATGTAATGTTATGTAAGAGGGAAAATTGAATTCGACAATAAATCATGATTTTCTCAGTCTCAATAAACAAAGTATTAAGAAAATTAATTATAAATAGATTTATAAAATAGTTCTCTTTCACTATTCTCATTACGACTGAATCGTTCCTAAAAGTTTATAAAATGGAAAGACACAGTAATTTCCTTGAGAGCAAATGTCGAAATGCTCACTGCATGGAGTGTTTCTGATGCTTGTATTATTGATTTGCTGGCGATGGACGCACATACGGGCGGTTGATTGGGATCCGGTTTGACCGATTTATTCCTCTCCGCAGTTGTTATGCAATAAAAAGGTTTTTGGTTTTACACGACATGTTTTCATTTACAAACTTTTTTTGTTTGCTTCTATTATGTTAGCAAGTTCTTCTCCCAATACCTTGATTAGTTCACCTTTAGGTATCGTTCTAGATAGCCTAAAGCTAAGGTTGCAAATGTTGGCGCTACCTTAGTCCCCATAGTCGTGCCTTTAGTTTGGATGTAATGGTTTTCGGCAAATGCAAAAGTATTGTTATCGAGTACTAATTTTAATCATTCCAAAATAAAATCAGGTGGAAATTTGCCGTTGGAGTATTTTTCCATCTAAAGCTTAACAGCCTGCATCCCTAATTCTGTAGGTATATTTGTATATAGGCTAACAACATCAAACGTAACAAGTTTTGCATCTTCATCAACATTACTTGGGAGATGGTTAAGAAAGTCCAGATCATCTCTAACAAAGCTAGCTACCTTTTGGAAAAGAAGTTTTAAGAGTATATTCAGTAAATGACTGAATCTCTGAGTGGGTGCATAAGGTACTCCAATTTCCTGTCTGAAACTCAAGTCTACTGGATCTAGACGATGATGTATTCCTTATTTTGACTTCTGATAGCTTCTTTGATTTTATGAACTTTAGACAATTTACTGTTTTTCCATTTTATTACATGGTGTTTGGAAACGACATACATCCAAAGAGAGAGAGAGAGAAACACATAACTTCTTTAAAACCAAAACTTAATAGCATTGTTTGGCTTTTCCTTAATAATTCCTAAATATATATATATATATATTTATATATATACATGTACCTCAACAGACATAATTATAATCTTTCACCTGTACTTTATTTCCTAGCTAGTTATTTCTAGGAATTACCAGTAGTTAACATAAGTCGATAGGTGGATGCATGCTTCTCCCGGATATCTAGCCAATTCCCTGGTATATCAAGGGGTCCGTGTTTATGACCAGTTTAAATTTTTGGTTGTCTTAAAGAATTGACTTTATTATCTTCAGCTTTTTTGTCGTACTCAAAGCCATACTTATGCCGAACCAAGACAATATTTTATATATACATTTTCTGAAATATTTCAAAGTAATTTTCAACGTTTTCTTTAAACATTATATTTTTTATATTATTTCTAAGACGAATTTGAATAAGATATCAAGGAAAACCACAATCGCAAAATTATAATTAGTAAGCTTTTTTTGCATACATGTCCGGATTCTCCGCAGAGAGAAACTGGGATCAAGTCCTTATGTTGATTTCTTTATAAATGTATTATCAATTTTTTTTTCTAGGGCCTCAATCCTGTTTGCAAACGTCAAAAAAAGAGAATCTGAAGAACAGCTCTCCAAACATTGTTTGCTTGAATTATCAAGACAGCTCCGCAAGAAACACCAAGGAGTGCGAATCTAGGTGTATTTCACTGTATACTTGCTATACACAAACATTTATTCAAGGCATTTGTGATACATATGCAATATTTAATGACACCATCTGTGGAGATCATAGGAACCTTCCTGTGAATTTAACGAATTTGACACATAAGAGTAAGTTTTATTTTATTTTTTTAATTTGACAGAAATAAAACTTGCAAAAATAAACAGCTTTGGTAATCATGTTTGGTATGCATAGGGAAAAGTGGCTCGCACGATTTTTTTTTTTATATATTTTAACTTTCCGTAAGAATTCATACGAAAATCACAAAATTGTTTAATAAGTAACAGATGCAAATATCATGCTCATATGTTATCACAGATTTTTATGCGTTTTATGCGATTTTCATGTGACTCTAATTTTGCATGATAAATATGTGGCCATCATTTTGCATGATGTACATTTAAACACCCTGTTTTCTAAAAGTTCGACAATGTCGAACATGTCATGAATGAAAAGTTGGAAATTATTGTGTTATAAGTACAGTCAAAAACCGTGATATTTTCTGATAAAACATAAGTTATTATTGATTAAACTTAACGGTATACGTTGTGAAGTTGAGGACAGGTCCACTAAAATTTTCAGGTACTAGTTCGACTGGTCTAGTTTGCTTTAAAGTTAATGTTGGGCCCTGTGACGAAGGGCTCTTATGATTATAAACAGGATAAAAACAAATTTATAGTGTCATATGTTTTGCTGTTGAAAGTCTCTAGTGAATCGGTTTACACGGTATGCTATGGTAAGGAGTTTGAGAGAGAAATAGTGGCAAGAAAATTGAGTCCGGATAACTTTTGAAGTATGAACCGCTGTGAATGACCACTTCTTGTTGTTGGTAAGTTGTAGGGGATGGTTTGTCTATGATGTTATTAACAATGCAGTACATCATTGCAACATATCTACAGCTGAGGTGTAGGGTTACAAGCCAAGGTCTGGAATATAGTTTAAGTCTTCAGTGATAAATACTAACAAAAATTGATTGTAATATCAAGCAAAAATTGATGAATATTGAACACATATTATGACAATCTTTAGCAGTACATACATATTCACCGCATTTTAACTAGATTAGCAGATTTATTTTTGTATTCATATGAAGCAGAATTTATTCTAAAACTTGTACACGAGAAGAAGAAAACGCTTCCTGTGGCCTTCAACTAGACATTTAGATATATCGACGACGTATTATCAATAAACAGTATTTACTTCTATTCATATGTCGACTCGATATACCCCAGTGAACTCAAAATAAAAGACACCACAGAGTCTGACACATCTGTTTCAAATTTGATGGTAATGGTAACCTAACAGTAAAACTTAATGATAAAGGTGATGACTTTAAATTTTCTATCGTCAACTTTCCTTAATTATGTAGTAATATACCCTTATCACAAGCATATGGGGTTTATGTCTCCCAATTTATTCGATACGGAAGAACATGCTCTATGTAAAAACAATTTCCAAAACGAGGTTAGTTATTGACGAACATGTTGATGCAACAAGAATATCACAAATCTCGTTTAAAGCCATCATTTTGCAAGTTCTATGTTCGATACATTGACCTTATCAGCAAATACAATATATCATTAGGTCAGAATCTGTTTGTCTTTTTCATACTTTTTGTAAGGCCATTATTAATACACAGAAATTTCTACGGATTTTTCCGTTTACCCGATCATAACAAGGAGCAGAGGGGGGATGTGGCTGGTCGACAGGGGATGCTTACTCCTCCATGGCACCTGATTCCGCCTTTAATGTTTTTGGAGGTTTGCTCTGCAAATTAAAGAGGAATTTGCTCTACAAACAAGATATAACTAGTTTGGGATAAAGGATTAAATGACCACTTTGATGTCATACATCTATAAGTAACTCTCAAGTAACAGAAATTATGTAAATATAACTCCATGTGCTTTAATTCAAACAATCATGATCTGTTAAATTTAATAAATAAATGATGCATAGAATAGATATGAGGTCTTAACTTAATTTATTGAATGCGGAAATAATATAATAAATTAATGAAATAAATGACCTTATCATATCATTAAGTAGCAAAGTCCGAGAAAGAAAAAAAAATTACTCCTAACTTGACCGGAGAAAAATTATTTTCTAGAAAGAAAAATTCCACGCCCAACTTGACCATAGAAAAAATATTTTCTGGAAAGAAAAAATCCACTCCAAATTGTCCACAGAAACATTATTTTCTAGAAAGAAAGACTCTACTCCCAACTTGACCAGAGAAAAATTATTTTATAGAAACAAATATTCAACTCCCCATTTGAACACAGAAAAATTATTTTCTAGAAAGAAAACTTCTACTCCCAACTTAACCACAGAAAACTATTTTCTAGAAAGAAAAAATCCACTCCCAACTTGCCCATATACAGATTAATATATAGAGCAGACTTTTTTTCAATTTAGGGCATTATTTGTTACTGATAAATTAGCATGTGCTTTCTCTAGGCCATACCTGATCCTGAGAGTTTATCAGTAGTAGTGGATCATAGAAAAGAACATCACCTCGCACCCTCCTCCTGAAATTATCAAATTAAAGATAAATCATGGTTCCATCTTTGAAAGAAATGAATCGTCAGATTAAAGTATAACCACAACTTCATCAGATTTTATTTCCATATTCTTGCAGAACAGGAGCTTTTGAGGGCTTGTTCCTAAGATATTTTGCTTCTCCAGTCCTTATGAGGTTCTTAATTTAATAAATTCTAGTGATTAATCATGATAATAAGAAATATGAAAAAATCCACTTGCAAATCTTCTTTTTTGCACTTATAAATTTCTAGAATCTAGGAATATATATCGCAATAGGAAAGGACATGAAATGGTAACGGCGGACTTTGGCCCTTTATTTGAAATAAAATCCAAACTCAGTTAAAATTCTGATAAAATACAACAAAGAACTCAACATTAACTTAAAATGCTTGTTTTAAATCAGCACTTATTTTGATTCAAGTGGTAGACCAAGTCAACATGAGCGTGACAAAATAGACCTTTCCCCCTAAATTTCTAAATTTTTATGGATTTTGTCAAACTTGAGATACTTTTCACTTCGGGAAATGTAAGGCAACACCTTTCTTATCTCAGATGTTCATACACAGGATGCATCTGATGCTAGTGCTTAAAATAGATAAATCTGGTAGATAGGCAAGCTTGTGCTCTGATGTGTTTTCTGAAATCAAAATATAAAGCTTTATAATTGACAAATATTCTAATAAAAATAGAACAAATGGGAAAATGATTATTTTGTGACCTTCTTACGACCTCTGTTTACCGCAAAAGTCAACTGTAACTCTCAGTCAAAGGTGTTAAAATCTTAATCTCATTAAACCATTTTCACCAGATTCATTCCATTTATTTTGTTTGTTGTTTAACCTACCTCTCAAGAAATTTTCACTCATATTGGGAAGACACCACTTGCCGGTGAGGGGCTGCAAATTCATACCTATTCTCGGCACTCAGGGCCATTTAGCAGTGAGGAATCTTTTTCTTGACAACACCTACTTCAACACGGGACCTCGGTCTATAGATCTGATCCGAAGGACCTGGCTCCACGTACCGCAGTGGGATTCGAACTCGCGAAGCAAGGATCAGCTCCTTACTCAGCAACTCTAGAGCAAACGCTCTAACCACTGCGCCACTCAAGCAACTCATCCCATTTGATTAAGTGTATAATATTTTATGGCAAAATGGCAGAACTCTTTTAACCCATTCAAAATGGGGTCCCTTTTCTGGTTGCCCAACAGAGGACTTAAATGAATTAAAATCTTTAATGGATTTATTTTCATTTCATTTTTTTCCATTTCCAGCTATGGTCATTTCATCGTCTTACTCTATTTTGCAATACATTTTCTTCACCTTCTGAGTCATCAATAAGTATTGTTTGTACTTCTACTAACTTTATAATATTTTGGTAAGTTCAGAAAGCATGGCAAATACAAATATGTGTAGCTCCGTCTGGTGTTTGTCTGTACTTCTGTTATATTTCAAGGAAGCATACTTTCCCATGAATAAACAAGGCAAGATTCTTTTTTAGAAATCGCATCATATCAAAACAATGAAAATACATAACACAGTTTTGAACAACACGTTTTAGGTTTTAGGGTCAACTCAAGTTCAAAATCATTCAATATATGTGTTTTATGATTTTCAAAAATCATTTGGGATCGTTTCGTCATTGGGTTTTTACTTCTAAAAAGCTTGTCTGACAACGAAGACAATGAAATCCACAAAAAAAACCCTAAAAAGTAAAGGAAAACTTTAAAGAAACACGGAATGAATTATTGTGGACATTATTTGAGCCAAACATAATTTTTTTAGTAAGTTTTAACAACTAGAAATATCCCTGAGGAACAGTTCTGTGGTTTGAACTAACTTTTGCTGAAGAATCAAATAAATAGAATGACAAGAGAACTGCATACTTTTCTAAAACGTTTTTGATCTACAACAATAAAATGTTTTCCTTACTGTTATTTTTTTTTTTATAAAGCTAATCAATCATTAATATGATAAAATAATAATAATTATAATGCAATAAAATGAAAAATGATGCAAACATCAATGGCGCATGCATATGTGATAATTGTTCTTTTGCAGTACAATTGCGTAAGTTAAATATCAACAATGATTGATAATGCTTCATATAACACAGAATATTGTGCAAATTCATTTTAAATATTATGAAAATGCACTTCAAATGAATCACTATCGCATTAATAAAGATTCAAAATTTACATTTAATTGTAATTTGAAGTGAATGATTGCTTAATTCAATTAAAGGTATTTTCCTGTTCAATAATGAGGACTACGTGTTATCAGCAAGCAAACCTCTCGCTGAATGGTGTACTGGTAAGGTTTCCATGGTCAATTTAGAAAAAAAAAATAGCATTTTAAAATTTTTCTAGTTTCTAGATGAACATGATTTTGTCCTTAGCAATGGCTTTGATAGATTTTGAGAGAAGAAGGATTTAGAATGTAAAAAAGTTTCATTTTGATTTTTCAGAGCCAAGAACATTGCCACGGAATGATTCAAAGTGTCACGGTACTGCTTTTCTGAATTTAATTATATCTATTAGCTAATAGAATAATCTACTTTCCAAATTCATAGAAAAACGAAAATAACTAGCCTCCATCAATCAATCAGGTTATTCTTACTTTTTGTCATAAGTCAATAATAAATTAAATTTAATTTCACCTTTTTTCATAAATAATTCAGAGAAAAAAATCTTTGCTTACTTTGTTTTAATTCAAAGAGATAAAATATTACAATCTGAGGCAGCTCTACCAAGGTAAAGTACCCAGATTTAAATATTGATTAGTTATTAATATTGCTTCAGAATCAAATAAATAGGATGACAGATTTTGACAAGAGAACTGCATACTTCTCTAAAACGTTTTTGATCTACAACAATAAAATGTTTTCCTTACTGTTATTTTTCATAAAATTAATAAATCATTAATATTATAATAAAAATAATAATGCAATAAAATGAATAATGATGCAAACTTCAATAGTGTATGAATAAATTTTTCTTTTTAATTTCATGTAGAGCCCTTGTCAGTGCTATCTGAAGATTCGTGGAAAAGTAAGATTTTCTTAATTTGCATGAAAATAAAAGTGTTGATGTTTACATTGTATCATATTATCAGGCCGTTTATATATATATATATATATATATATATATATATATATATATATATATATATATATATATATATATATATATATATATAGACTTAAATAAATGAAAACAGAATGCTACAGTCCAAATTAAATAAAATCTTTACTGTTAGCGCTTTCAGCCATGTTGGCTCTTCAGACAGTTATGAAAAGTTCTTTTCATAACTGTCTGAAGAGCCAACATGGCTGAAAGCGCTAACAGTAAAGATTTTATTTAATTTGGACTGTAGCATTCTGTTTTCATTTATTTAAGTATTTTTTACTGTACCAAGAATTTAACTTATCAACGTATATATATATATATATATATATATATATATATATATATATATATATATATATATATATATATATATATATATATATATATATATATATATATATATATATATATATAAGTCGTATTAGAACTTCAATGTGAATTCCACAACGAATATTGCTATTTGAATAAGAAGAGTATACATTACAAGTAAGCTATGTTTAGCTTAAATGGCTAAATACAATATCAATAGAGTGGGTTCACCGTGCATCGGACACCCTCTTATTTGAACAAGTTCTATCGATATCGCTGCCGACTTAATATTATCAAAATGGAGCTAAACGTGTATTATGTGATTAAAATCTGAATTTGTGACAATTTTATGCTATTTATGGAGAGAATATTTTTAAAAAAAGACAGTATTCACTATGCTTCGTATAAACGGTATATTGAACAGGAAAAACGTCCTAACTTTAAAATACATAAAATGCTTATAAGTTAGTGACATGAAAATATTGTTATGCTTTATTTAAAAAATAACTCTCTATTTTAATTTGATTGACTATTGACTATATCGATCCACAAATGTGGAGAGATGTTAGTTGTATCACATCGCATTTGATAGACCTTGCAATGCCTCTTAATACGACAACTAACCCCTTGGTTTCGTGGGATCATAGATCTAATAGTTTGAAAAAAAGAGAGCCCACTTCTAGTTGTCATGTATCGATAACTTGTATTTTCTCTGAATATTTGAGTTTATATTTTTATTATTTCTGCAAAAACGGTCGTCAGGTTTGGTATTATGCATGCATCTCTATACATTAAAGTCATTATCCATGCAGCGGACAATGTCCGATGCATGGCTAATTCGTGTCCGATGTATGCTGAAATGAAAATACTAGATAAAAAAAACTCTCGAAAAATTATTATAATGTTTTAAATGACATTTCTTGGAATTTTCTATAAAATTATCAACTATTTACAAATTTAACCGGAGACGAACTCGTTCCCTTTAATTCTAATGAAAGAAAGACAACTCTAAAAATTTGCAAACTCATAAAATTCTGGTTATTTCCCTTTGATGACATTGGTTCAAATATGACGTCACTTTAAGGCCATTATCGTGGTATTTATATCACAACATGACAAGAAAACATTGATGTTATAGAGGGTAATCGTGTTCAAAAATCCAGACTTGTAAGTTTGTAAATCCAAACTTGTAAGTTTGTAAATCCAGACTTGTAAGTTTGTAAATCCAAACTTGTAATCGTATCAGTTTCATAGTCTACATATGTAAGTAGGTAATTCCGACATCCTAGCATGTAGTTCCGAGCATACAACTGTGTTGACTTTGAGTTTATACTATGAATGTGTGTATTTTTGATGTTGTATACTTTGTTTTCCGGAATTTATATTTCCGCGCTCTGAATTAAACACAAAGACAATTGACAAGTCTACTAATATAAAATCTACATGATTATGAGAAACTATGGAGGGGCATCAGTGCCACATTTCTCCCCCCCCCCCTTTTTTTATTCTAATTTCTTCTTTTTCCAACCGAAATAAATTATTTAGATTTTTTTATTCTAACTTCCAATTTTATATTAATATTTTCATTTGAATTTGTTATTTAATTTTAATTCTAACTTTTTGTTTAAATGTTCCAATTTTATTTTATCTT
Source organism: Saccostrea echinata (assembly GCF_033153115.1). NCBI lineage: Eukaryota > Metazoa > Mollusca > Bivalvia > Ostreida > Ostreidae > Saccostrea > Saccostrea echinata. The sequence continues at coordinate 10,148,542 of NW_026889795.1, read as the reverse complement.
CTTAATTTTATTTTATTTGACGATGTGACATGAATCATTACCCGCTTATTCACAGCCTGCTCGGATCTAGAGGGGCTTCGGTTTTTAAGGTCTCAACCGAAAAAATATTAAATTTGACTTTCAATGCCGAAGGAATACTTATTACCAACACGTATGTTAAACGTCTTACATTTTGCCGGCCGGCACTAGGAACTTAGGACAAGAGAACTCTTACCCTCCAATGGCCTAAGAAGCTAGCGCCCAACCACTTGATCAGTGCCCCAGTTTATTAAGAACCAATGTAACTGCAAAGATATCATATTAAAAAAAAAACAACAACAACCACTCAGTAGATGAAGATCCGTATCAATGTTTATCGGGGGGGGGGGGGAGCGCTCCAAAAAAATTGACGAAAAAAAAAAGATAAACTGCCCAAACTCCTCCTTCGTGGGAGGCGATGTTTAGGATATCTTTAACTTTTCAGTAAATTTCTTTTCAACGCAAAAATTTGTCAGAGTTTAATGATACTAAAAAATAAGGGGGATGGGGGTGGGGGTGGTTGGGCATACAGCCTATAAATGAATTTTCATATTAAAACAGCTAGAAAAGATTACTCTCCACACAAAAAAAGTTTGGAGCCCAACCTTTCGATCCCTCCTACTTCGGACCTAAGATTTGTTAGTGAAAAAAATTTCTCTGTCCTACTTTAAAGGTCAACTGAAAAGGTTCTCAAAGTCTGTTTAAACTACTTATTTAGGAAGTTGATACCTAAAAAAGAATTGTCCCATGATTATTTTTTTAACCCGTTGAAACACAGGTAAAAATTTCTCAAATCCGAAGCTCAGGCAAAACGGTCCGATATGAGTTATCTGCCCTTAGTGGAACATGGCGTCGCCCATAATGTACGAGTCTAACGAAAGTGACATGGACGAAAGTATACCTGAAATAGACTTAACCCTTAAACTGACTGTGCAGCCGTATCAATACGTGCCGGTTAAAAGACAAAGAAACAACAAGACAGCCGTTTGACGATGGAAGTGACTCGGGGCAGTCGGCACAAGGAAGCGTCCATAGTGATGATGAAATCTCTGAACAACTGCCGTCAGACATGCACTGGTATATAGTCATACATGTATTTTAAGTATTAACTAAAAGTATCTGAAATGATCAGCATAAAAAAGTTTAAGAACTTTGTATTTAGAGGTAGATTTTAAGTATGCTGATTCTAGGATTAGTACTTCATGTACATATTGGTATACTGGTCCTACACATAAACACAATAGGACAGCTGTTAAAGGACGAGAATAAATTTAAAAAAAAATAGGGTTTCAAAGCCTATGGAGATATAAAAGATATTGTTAATTTAAAGAAATTTAATTGTTGTATGGACAGTTTAAATCGGATTACATTAACTACTAAGTATTTTTCATGAATTAAGATTTATATAGTTATATTCATGAAAAGTATACTTCATTTACATGAATGCTAAAAATTGCAAATATGGGTGGTAACATTTATTTTGGGGTGCAGGTGTCCCTGTAAAAATTGCATTACTATGCCAACTGCAAGAGAATGCCAATGTTGCCGTTTTTATGCTGCTATTGAGTCAAGGTTGGAAGAAAGGAGAAACCTGCATCACAGAACATGAGGGTTTCACAGCAAACTGTCTCAACAGATGGGTTTTAGAGACATCCTTTTATGAATATCTAGAAGAACATGGGCCACTGGAAGAAAATGAATTAATATACAAGTAGGTTTTTTTTTGGTAAAATTGTAAAATTGTAATCTTGATAATACAAATAAAGAAGTATTATACATGCATGTAAATACCTCTGGTCATTCTGACTGAAAGGAATATTTAATACTGTCTGAACTAATGAAGCACCCAAAAACAGATATACTTTACAATTCTAGAAAATATTTTAATTGCCATCTTTTTAATGATCATGATTTTATGTCAAAGGAATTGGAATAAAATTATGCAATTGTTTACATGTAAGCATGAATGTTTGTGTGTGTATGGGGGGGGGGGGGGAGGGGGGGTTGTACCTGGTACTGCAACTATTAAGACATGTATTTATAATAGATTATTCATTTCAAATAACAGCTTATTTAAAACAAAAAAAAAATCACTGAATCTAACTGCAAGTGTCGTTAGTTCTGATTATTTTTAAAAAGTTTGTCTGTTCTTTGTGTTTACAGGCATCTAGCATATCGACGATTTGTGCGATGGATATGGCAATGTTTGGGAAAAACAACAGGAAGATCTTGCCATCATGTGTAGTAACAAAGATTAGAACTGCATTTCCATCTCAGCAATACTGTGGGTTTAGGTATCCAACAGGAATGTCCTAGGTACAGATATTTGGGGGAAAAAAAATTGAATCTTTTTAAAGGCTTGTAACATAAACAAGCAACTTCATTATCCCTGTATTCATGACATAAACTTATTTTTACAAGCTTAGAAAATTATTGATGTTTACAAGCTTAGATAGTTATTGGTGTTTGAGCACAATTCATTTTGTTTGTTCATGATTGTATAGTAAACTAACATTTTTTTTATTAAACCGACAAATATGGCACTCCACAATTCTGATTTTGGGACATGTTGGTACGAGGATGCAATTAGAGCAGGACAGTTCACCATGGCAGCCTCACGTCTCTTTATGGACTCGCTGTACGAACCAAACTCCAATCTCACTTTGTTCACTTCTTACATCAAAACCATTGCATAATCTTTAAACAAACAGAGAAATAAATTTTAAAGAGATATATGTTAATATGAATAAAATTAAGACACACTATTACATACTAAATGTATTAAGTTATAGGAAAAGTTTTAAAATTTTTACTTACTGTATGTTTGCTTTACTTTGACTTCCTTTGGAATGCCAGCTCAATTTCTGCCTTTTGGATATGACACAGAATATATTATATATAGTGCTACTTTTGTTTACAGCTTGATCCCGGCTGGAGTTTTAATTGAAGTGCAGGGCTGCAATGTATAGTCTGGAAAAAAGAAGAACAGTGGAATTCATGAATTATGATTAAAATCTTTTAAAAAAAAATTCTTAGCAACTGAGTTTTGAATAAATGAAAAAAATACTTACCTGGCCTTCATTGTAGCATAAAAGAAATGCAAAGATTTGGGTGCAAAATGACACACTACATTGTGGTAGGCTTCAAGTGCTGAAGTTTGCTCTGCAGGGGAGAGTTTCTTAATGTCTTGCACCAACAGTCTGCCCTTACCAACTTTTTCCATCTCCTGGAAAGCTAGACTACCTGAAATAAGGATACATTTTTTGGTAGTTTAGATCAATATTGCTTCATAACAATGTACAGACTTTCATATATTTATGTATTGTAGAATATATATGTCACATAATTATACTGTATATCTGCAAAGTAGAGGCTCAAAAATGTTTTTTTTTTCAAGCCAATGCTTACATAGTTACCTTTCTTAATCCAATCTCTGTCCTCCAGGTCACCATGTAAGCACCTGGGGAATCGCTTTCCATGACCCTCATGAACATCAGTGATATGGTTGAGGATAGATAGCCATTTCTCAGATGGCCAATAATTAATGGTTTTCAGCTTTCTTACCCAAATCTGGCATAATTTTGGATCCTCGGGGAAAGCAAACATAGACACACCCTGTCCGTATCGGATATTACAGTTTGGTGCTGTACACAGCACCATATTTTATTTTTCAATCCCCTATCGTCCGGAGCATGACGTTTCAGCATCTGTAATTTCAATATGGCGGGTTCGTGTCAAGGGGCATAACTCGCACAAAATTTTAGGGCAGATTTCAGGTGTGACAACTTTTACCCTAAATATTTCGGAAATACATTAAAATATAACCGAATAACTAATATACTTTGAATTCTATGATTTGCTTGAAGATAATAAAGGGTAAATTGAATGAAAGTGAAAAATCTTTTCAGTTGACCTTTAAAAAAAATAATGTGATGACAATATCAATTTAGTATGCACTTACAGAAAATGGATTTCTGCCAACTGTCAGCTTGGCACTCTTAAGCATGCCTATCACTATCTGTCACTATCTTCCGCCCCTCTTGCTCGCCTGTCCGTTCTGATCATCATCAGATGGTCTCCAACCATCACCCAACTCCCGCAGGACTTTGTCATGTCGCCATCTATATCTCCCCTGGGTCAGTGCAACTTGGCATCCTGAGAGAATATGCGCCATGGTCCCTCTCTTCCCACACAGCTTGCAGTTAGGGTTCTTTAATAACAATTTAAAGATACCTTATATTTGTGTACCATAAGCGGGCAATCAAAAATGGCGGTCTTATTTATCATATTTGAAACATCTTGCACCAGGGCCATAAAACGTAGACGGGCTCATTTTTGATCACAGTCTCACATTTACCAAAGGAATTAATAGTAACTATGTAGAAAAGAGAGACTGGGATCAAAAGTGAGTTCATCTAAGTTTTATGGCCCCGAACCAGGTCCGGGGGGAGCTTATCAAGAAATTTTTGTTTTCTGTCCACTGCTCCACCCCCACCCCACCCAATGAAAATGCTTCCTACGGGCCTGAAAACGAGAGAAAACTCGCAACAATGATATCATATGGTTTTTAAAATGAAAAAAATATGTTCCATGGAAATGTTTCTACGTTTCGGAGCTAGACTGTTCGCCAAGATCTCTGTGTACCTGTACAGAAAAGGCCGTAACGCCCCTTTTCGTTTAAATTTTATTCGGATTTCTTAGTTTAACTCTGTAAGTTCTACTTTCTTAAACAAACTTTTGATTTTGCTTCTAGTTATTACCAAAAAAAAAAAAATAAGTATTAAGTTAGGTGAAGTGAAACATAATTGAAATTTTAAGATAGAATAAAAATACGAAAGGAATCGAAATTGCCATAGTAAAATAAATAAAATAAAATAAAATAAAACTGGAAAATATAAACAAGAACAGGTACGGATCCAAGGGGGGGGGGGTCCATCACAGTCAAAAAAATCCAACCCAGAAATTTGACAAGCAAAAAAAAAGCAAACTCCTTTCCCAAGCATGAAGAACCTATTTCACGCGTGTGTGTGTGTGTTTGATGGGGGGGGGGGGCGGGGGGGCGTCAACTTAACACAGATCAGCGTTTTCGAGGGGGGGGGGGGTTCCAAGGTCACTTTTGGTTCGTTTAGTATAAACATTTAATAAGTCAAATTTCAGGGGGAAAGGGGGGGGGGGGGGGTCCGGACCCCCTTCTAGATCCGCGCCTTCAAGAAGTAAGAATTAAATTAAGAAATAAAAAATGAAGAATTTAATTTGGAAAACAAAAAGTTTAAATAAAAAAGAAAATAAGACCATTAAAAATAATTGTGGCATTTATGACCCTCCATAGTTTCTCATTATCAAAATTCGACAAACATTTGTAGACTTGTCAATTGTCTTTGTGTTTTATTCAGAGCGCAGAAATATAAATTCCGGAAAAAAAATTTACAACATCAAAAATACACACATTCATAGTATAAACTCAAAGTCAACACAGTTGTATGCTCGGAACTACATGCTAGGATGTCAGAATTACCTTCTTACATATGTAGACTATGAAACTAATACGATTACAATTCTGGATTAACAAACTTACAAGTTTGGACTTACAATCTTACAAGTCTGGATTTTTGAACATGATTACCCTCCATATGATGTTGCCATCAATTGTCGCCGGGGAAAATGAAGTAAACAATGGAAATTAGTCTTGATCATCAAACCGCTTCGATTTGTGCGATAACGGCATGCGTCTGAATGATGGAGACTATAGTCGAGAAGATTTACGGAAATCTTATCAGATGAAATCGAACAAAAACGATACCTTTTTAAACTTTATCCTTTCCTCAAGTAACTGTTGGCTGCATAAAATTAAAATCAGACAGATGTATCACCTATCATCAAAAATATATTTGACTTAATGAATATAAAATACAAACTGTACAATGTACGTTTCTTATACGATAAGTAATAATTAAATGTTCTAAAAAAGGGCCCTGTCGTTTTTTCGATAGTAAATGATAAGCAACGTTGTATATTACATATGAAAAACTTATATATTTTTAAAGATGTACTTCATGGAAGTAAATATGTAGCGGGTATTCCCGGCAATGATGGAAAACACAGTTATAACTTTTAAATTATGCGTTTATTAATATAAAATGTCCAGTTGATGATAGATAAATGGATAATGAATAATATGGAAAATGGATTAATGGAAATGTCCTGCATTATAGAAATTGCGTCATAAAATATGTACATAAAGTATATCAATTATCTAATATTCTGATCATAAAAATTATACCAAATTATCGGTCTTCCCTTTTACAATTAATATCATATGTTTCAATTTTACTCGATATGATAACATGAAGAATACTTATATACTATAAAAGGGAGTTAATTTCTCTTGACAGCATTGTGAAGAGTTGTCTTTCTTTTATGTTTCTTTACAAATCATAAAAATATATATACAGATAGACATACCAATTTATGGAAATGAACTTTCTCCAAATATAATTATTTACATTCTTTACTTATGGGGTTACATTTCAGGGAACTGTCTTAGGTCTTTAGAAAAAAAGTCAGCAGCTTAAACTGTATGCATAACTATCACCATGAAATCTTGAGCTAAAACTGAATAAAACTCGGTACCCCACAAAGACCAAACTTTCAATCAATGAAATCTAACCATTTCAAAATCTGATCAGTAGATGTGTTTGTGGTCATGTAAAAGTATATGTACATGTGTGGATCTAAAGGGGTGTATAGCTTTGTCACTATATACCCATGTTAGTAAAGAATGAACAGAATGAAACTTTAATAGAAAAAAATTATCCTTTATGCATTTATAACATATTTAATAGTCTATTTAGTTTATTTAATTTATATTTAATATTTATTTTATTTAATTTAAAATCATTTCAACTTTTATCATTTTAATGAAAGTACCTCTACTACATGTACAAATATATTGTGTATCTCGTAATTAATAAAGGGAAGGAACATTCTGATGTATAATTTTTTTAATGTCTAGTTAACCTTTAATTGCATAACTTCTCCCATCTCAATCCCATACACTAAAACTTAAACTTATATGTATAGACTAGCCCGGTCCTCCGGGCTGCAATAATAAAAATCAGCATCTTTCAAAAGTTTAAATCTTCGGCCTTAAGACAGAAACAAGTCAAACTACAGAGACATTCAGATTGGATGCAAGATTATTGCTTAAAGTTGTCCAAAGCAAGGTATATGCTCGATACATGGTGAACTCACCCTATATATGCAAAATTAAAACAGGACTACATTACAATAGAAAAGTATAAATCAAAGGCGGATCCAGCGCCGGCGCGCCGGGCGCCCCCTCCCCACGTGTGAATTTTTTGTATGTAGAACTTATATGTCCATTATCCTAAAATCAAGGGAAAAACACCACTTTGTAAGAATTCGTCAGCTTCCGGTGGCTTCGCTCCCGGAAACCCACCAGGGCTTTGCCCTGGACCCACTGGGGGCTTCAATGCAGCCCCCAGATCCCCTGCCTTCTACTGCGCCCTCCGTTATGAAATTCCTGGATAAGCCACTGTAAATGTAAAAAATATTTTCCTCGGGAAAAGCGTTAACCTCAAATATAAAGTATTTTAAGTCTTACATGCACGACTTGGATTTTGAATAGGAGTACTCATGTAATTAAAAATTTATAGAAATCTACTTTTTCTTGGTATTAATGTTTGAATAAATTCACTTCTCCGCTTCTGGAAAAAAGTCAGGACCTCAAATGTTAACATTATAAAATACAATTTAATTTTCATAACGTATTTGATTTAGCAATGAAAATCATACAACATTCAATTAAAAAGCTCACAAGATCACATTAGAATAAAATTTATGAATTTCTTGTAGGAAAGAAAATGCTCAAAATCTACAGTTTTCTTTTATTAAGCTCAAGTGAGCTTTTCTGATCACCCGTTGTCCGTCCGTATGTCCGTCCGTACGTCTGTAGACTTTAGATGTTCAATTTTTTCTTAAGAACCACTAGGCCAATTTTAACCAAAATTAGTACAAAGCATTCCTGTGTAAAGGGTATTCTAAATTGTTAAATGAAGGGGCGAGTCTCCTCCCAAGGAAAGATAATCAAGAAAATGCAAAAATAGGGTGGGGTTATTAAAAAATCAAGAACCACTGGGCCAGAAAAGCTAAAACTTATGTGTAAGCTTACTGAGATAGTGTACATTTTAAATTGTTCATGTTATGGTCCCCGGGGGTATTGTAGGGGCACAATAGGAAATCAATGTTTTACATTGAAATGTAAAAGAAAAATCTTTGAAAATCTTCTTCTCAAGAACCACTGGGCCAGAAAAGCTGAAACTTATGTGGAAGCTTCCTGAGGTAGTGCAGACTGTAAATTGTTCAAATCGTGGCCTCCGGGAGTAGGTTGGGGACACAATAGGAAATCAAAGTTTTACATTGAAATATATAGGGAAAATCTTTAAAAATCTTCTCAAGAATAACAGGGCCAGAAAGCTGAAACTTATGTGGAAACTTCCTTAGGTTGTGTAGATTAAAAATTGTTCAGATCGTAGTCCTCGGGGGTAGGCCGGGGCCAAAATAGGGAGTACGTGGGGAAAAATCTTTAAAATTCTCTACCTGAGAAAAGCAAACTGTGATGGATCAAATTAAAGTGGAAGCATCCTCTGGCAGTGTAGATTCATTTTTTTTTAAATCATGGCCCCCTGTGTTTAGGGTGGGCCCATAAAAGACAATCAAAATTTGACATAGGAATATATGTATATTGGGGAAAAAGCTGATGCAAAGCAGCATGGACAAAGTGACTCAGGTGAGCATTGTGGCCCATGGGCCTCTTGTTTACGTAATTATGTGCGTAGAATTTTCATGTTAGTATTTTACAAATTTTTTTTTTTTTGCATTTTCAGAACTGTCTTGAAAATAAAACTATAACAATAATTTTGGCTTATATGTTCACGACTGAGTAACATTTTCTTTTCCGAAAATGTCATTTTTAGGTTTCTAATACTCAAAATATCATATCAGTGCAAATAGGTAATTCATTAATTTACGTGCATTCTTTTTTTCATTTTTTCTTTAAAAATTATACATGTAAATCATTTAAGCTATTTATCATTAAATAAGGTTGTATTTTTTGCAATATTTACATCTGGTGAAATATGATTGATGTTATATGATTAACCTACAAGATACAATTTAAGTGCAAAACGGTCAAACTTAATGTACTGTTGCTCAGTTAGACGCACACTGACCCCAGTGTCTTTAAGATTAATCATCTTAAGATTTTAAGTAACGCTATATAACGTTAACTTTGAAAAATATCTGCGAGTTTCGCAAACTTCTTTAATATAAATTCAGAAATATTACTTCCTACGAACCGATTATTTACTTGTATATTTTTGTACATTTTTTTCCCAGTCACAAAAATTATTCATGGCCGATGAATTTCAAAATGATGAATCACCATTCATAATGTAACGAATAATATCTGCTTTTTACAGTATTTTTCAATTATTGCTAAGTTTTCTTCCTGTATTATATAGTAAAGTGAATAGTTTTTTTTAGGATATGGTCCTACATGTAGGTACAGTGTTCGCATGCCAGAAACCTCTTGGTACACAGCTTATGATGTTTGTGAACAGAATAATCAGATACTGACTGAGATTACCTCCCTCTCTGAGATGTATATCATGGAGGATTTACTCAGTGACGTGGACAGTCTTTTTTTTAATCCAATCAAGTATGTTCAAACAGAGAAGATAATAAGAACTGTACATTTTAAACACATTAAATACATGCATACAATTTATTCTTAGACAATTTCGTCTTTTACAGCAGCAAAAATCATGTTATTAATAATTCAGTGACTAAATTTCTTAATATACAACATGTATTGCTTGAAATATAGACAATTTCCCCTTCAATTATATATTAAACTTTTCCTTATATTTTTAATGCCTTGACTAGTCATTACACTATACATATAAGCGTCGTTTTTTTTATGTTTTTTATTTGTTTTTCAGTGTGTCTGTTGGGTTATGGATCGGAGGATTTATGCGCACTTCAAACAAAGAGATTTTGATGCGAGATTGTAAATCCATGAATTCCTTATCAGCAATACATAAACCTGAAGAGAAATTTACAGAAGAGATTGTTTGTCTGTACTATAATAGAACAGCAATGAAAATCTACACAGACAACTGTAAGAAGACGAAACCCTTCATTTGCGAAAGAAAAGAAGAAGGTAAAATAATTTTCAAACTGGACATATTTTCCCATTTTAGGATTTCTATTTTATTAAGAAATAGCAAAGGTGTTTGTTTTAGGAAACAAACTTAACTGTTACTGCAACAAACATAAAAAAAGCACAAAATACATGTATATCGCCTATCATTAGCATAAACAGAATGAATGGATAAAGTTTTGTTCATCCATCGATTTTAATGTGAATAACTCATCCAATTGTACACGGAGAGGTTATAAGCTTTTGTTATTATTACTTATTTGCTTTGTTACAGATTGTTACTGGGTGCCTACAAGAATATATCGAGTTAGTCAATCTCATAGACAGTGAGGCGAAGTCAATGGAATTAATCAACCCGATATATACTTGTAGACACCCAGTAACAAACCTAACGAGAGATTTATTTTCTCAAGGACCGAAGTGTTAGGGACGCAAATATGATAGAGGCCGGTAGAAACGTATCCATTTTCCAGGGGGAGAGAGAGAGAGAGAGAGAGAGAGAGAGAGAGAGAGAGAGAGAGCAACCACCACCAAAAATGAATATGAACAAAGGAAAAACAAACAGCCCCAAACTGTCAAAACGCTGGAGGAGATTTGATCTTCTGAGAGAAAGGTGCGCGGTGTTTGAATGGTATCGAATTTACAAACAAAAAAAAACAAAAAACAAAAAACAAAAAAAACCCACAAAAAAGCAGAAGGCTGTCCCTCTCGACCCCCTCTGTACTATGGGTCTTCTAGGAGTGATAAAGAATTTCAAGATGATAGAATTAAACATATATATTGTAATTATTTTATGTGCCCCAACATCTCGAATATCTGGTCCCGTCCAATATTACTTGAATCTACACTACCTGAGGATGATTCCATATCAATATGACTAATTGTGGCTTTGTTGTTCTTGAGAAGAAGAATTTTAAAGGTTTTTTTCTATATGTTCCTATGTAAAACTTTGATCCCCAATTCTGGCCCCACCCTACCCTTGGGGATCATGATTTGAATAAACTTTATCTACACTACCTGAGGATGATTCCATATCAATATGACTAATTGTGGCTTTGTTGTTCTTGAGAAGAAGATTTTTAAAGATTTTTCCTATATATTCCTATGTAAAACTTTGATTACCCATTGTGTCCCCACCCTACCCCCGGGAGTCATGATTTGAACAAACTTGAATCTACACTACCTGAGGATGATTCCATATCAATATGACTAATTGTGGCTTTGTTGTTCTTGAGAAGAAGTATTTTAAAGATGTTTCCTATATATTCCTCTGTAAAACTTTGATCACCCATTGTGGCCCCACCCTAACCCCGTAGGTCATGATTTGAACGAACTTGAATCTACACTACTTGAGGATGATTCCATATCAATATGATTAATTGTGGCTTTGTTGTTCTTGAGAAGAAGATTTTTCAAGATTTTTCCTTTATATTTCTATGTAAAACTTTGATCCCCCATTGTGCCCCCCCCTACCCCTGGGGGTCATGATTTGAACAGACTTGAATATACGCTATGTAATGAAGGTTTCACATAAGTTTCAACTTTTCTGGCCCAATGGTTCTTGAGAAGAAGACTTTTAAATAATGACACCAAATTTTCACCAATTCTTAATTATCTCCCCTTGGAAGAGGGAGTGGCCCTTCATTTGAACAAACCTGAACCCCTTTAGCCAAGGATGCTTTGTGGCAAGTTTGGTTGAAATTGGCCCAGTGGTTCTGGAGAAGAAGTCGAAAATGTGAAAAGCTTACAGACGGACGGACAGACAGACAGACAAACGGACAGACGGACTACAGACAAAATGTGATTAGAAAAGCTCACTTGAGCTTTCAGCTCAGGTGAGCTAAAAATCCTGAGTTTCATATTACTTTGAGACTAACACGACACATCTCTTGCTAAAGAGTGGCATTAAAATCATGTTTGTGATATGACCTTTGTCTAAATGGACTTCAAATATTTTTCGAAATTATGCAAATGTTTGTCATAAAAGTGTATTTTTAAGGTATAGTGGATCGTTGCTCCATGAGTTTGTTAACAAAAAGCTATATATTTTTACGTAAACTTTAAGGATTAACTTTAAAAAAATGGAGCGAAGACCCACTCCTATTTAAAAAAAAAATTGTGTTATAGTATTGTGTTGAGAAAATTATTCTTTCTGTGTTAATGCTATTTCATAGGCAAATAATTTCAATCTTTGTGAGATTTTGGCAAATTGTAGAGATTTTACATAACGTATATTTTAATGTTAGATGAAATATCTAAGAAAATTTTGATATAATTAAGATTTTATTTTTCACCGTCATGTTTGTCACATTATAAGCATTTTGCTCGCCTTGTTCGCCCATCTTTCAAAAAGAAAACATATTTGAGAGTGGTTTCTGTAATGAATGACTTTTTTCGTCTATATGAATTTGCAACGCATCAGCAATATTGCCAGATAGTAATTCTCATCTGCAGGACACAGAAATATTGCTGGAAATCACATGCTCCGTATACGCACCAGTCTTCAAATTTCCTTTACATGTATATCTCAAAGCTTTTTTGTAGCAGCATTTTCAAGAACAAGAAAAAAAAATCACCCTGAGGACCACTATTTGGTTTTTTCTTACAGAAAAAATGCTTCTCTTTCCTCAATACAATTTAACATTAAGGCTGCTATTGATAGGTTCTTTCGGACAGTAAACTTTATTTTCCATAGCATCGTATTTTAAATATTTTTACATTCTATTTTTAAAAGGCAGTTGAACGTTTAAAAAGATCTTTAAATAATATATATATATATATATATATATATATATATATATATATATATATATATATATATATATATATATATATATATATATATATATAATATAATATAATATAATATAATATAATATATATATCTCAAAAAAAAAAAATCACAACACCGAAATAAACGTTTAAAATAAAAGTTTATTTCGGTGTTGTGATTTTTTGATATACGACTACGTGTGTGGAAATATATATATATATATATATATATATATATATATATATATATATATATATATATATATATATATATATATATATATATATATATATATATATATATATATATGTACAGTTCCGACCAGACACAACCTAACAGGAAGCGAACCCAAAGCGCAACCCAGGTTCGCTGCCTGGATTCGCTTGGGGTTCGCTATAGCGGATCCCGAGCGAACCCGGAGCGAACCCGCAGTGGACCCAGAGCGAACGCCGAAAGCGAACCCCAAATTCAGTAGCGAACCCAGCAAGCGAACGCGCGTTCGGTGTTGCGTAACTGATCTGTCAATCAGGATTAGCGATAAGACGTGTTAACCAATCAGCGCGTCCACCGATCAGCATGTCAGTTTGTCATTCGATGTAAATAAAACATTCTACAAGCAAAGCGTGTTTATGTACAGTGTGAAATTATTATTAACACGATTAAAAAATATTTATATTTATAAATTAATATCTAGGTAGCATGTTATATTTACACATATATTTTTTCTTTATTTTTTATTTTTAAAATCCATTTATTTATATTGCGTAAATTTATCAGACAAAAAGTTCTTTGATGTATAAAAGAAAATAATGGTTATAACAATTGTTACTAAAAAAAAAAAAAGAAAAAAAAAAGTATTTTGACAAATTATAACATTTCATTTTCTCAAGATACTGTACAAGAGTATGTAAATGTACGTGCTTTCATTCAATTATTTTATTTTATCATTCTAATTTACATTTTTGTTTAAATCCAGATCAACATCAAAATTATTAATCTTCTTAATTGAAAAAAAGTAAAAATAAATAAATAAATAAATTAATAAATAAATAAATAAAAATAAATAAAGAACAGCATAAATGTACCCGTACAGTATGTCCAATCGTAAACTACTATGGTATTATTTTGATTTATCATTTACAAAAAATAATGTAAAGCTTGATTTACCTTGTTGTTGTTTTTTATTATTATTAACTGAAATAAAAAGAAAAAAAAACAACGCGCGATTTACATGTACATTATTGAACGAACTAATTGTCGGTAGTAAATAAGCAATATAATAAGTCGTACAGTATTGTATTCTTTTAAAATAGCGTAACTTTAAATGATAAAGCGTATTTAAGATGTTTAGCGATTTTTTCCTCTGATGATGGGTCCCGTTAACTGCTTTTTGTGGTCATGATATTTTTATATCAATACATCAGAAATGTACATTTTTACAAAAAAATTATTAATTCCCAATACTTATAAAATCCAATAGAATCAAAACTCACAGTCAACCTATATCATATGATAGAACATGTTGCATTCGATCATAAATTACATTTTTACGTATCAAAAAGATTAAAAAAAATTCTAAGTCGGAGAATTACATTAATAATTATTTGTAATCTAAAATACCTATTAAATCTTATTTACATGTAGTTTCAAAAATATTTTTTTTTCTACAATTTTTTTTCCAGATTTCCAAAGTCGATTAATTGCAGCAGTAAATATATTTTAATCTAAAATATCTATTAATAAGTAGTTTTTTTTTTTTTTTTTTTTTTTTTTTTTTTTTTTTTTTTTTTTAATCCACTCCTAAATATTTTTAACTATTTTGTGTAAAACGTGATCGTTCGTGTATGTTGTCAACAATAACACTGCAGCCACTGCACATGCACTTGTATCGATTGCCACAAAAATAACAGTGATTGATATCACTGCTGTATTTGGAATAAACAAGGGGCGGAGCTTACTGGCGGCAAGAGTGAAGCGGGGTCCGCTTCGCGCATGAGTGCGTAAAGCGAACCCAGAAAGAGAACGCCGGGTTCGCTCTAGCGGACCCAGAGCTGACCCCGAGCGAACGCAGAGCGAACCCGAAGCGAACCCAGGGCGCACCCAAAATTTCTGAAAGCGGACCCGTAGCTAATTTTTCTTATCTTTGGAGTTACCTGCCCTTTGTAATAAATCACATAGTTACGATAATAAGTCAGTGAAAAATTTTATAATATCTTAGCTATTACTTACAAATCCTTTAGTTTTTCCTATAAGTTAGTGGAAAAAAATGTTTGGAAAACAAATTCTATTTTCTAATCATTACCGGATAACATATTAAACAAAAGATTATTTAGCAAATTGCCAATTTTCAAAGTTAAAAAATGAAAACGAAAAAAGAATTCTAACTCTAATTTATATAATAACTAACTAATGTTTATATGGTGTGTTTCAAAATTTAGAAACTTTTTAAAATACTAGTAAAAATTGTCATATTAATAATGTTAAAATTTGGCTCTTTTTGAGTCAACAGCTGACGGCTTGCAGAGACATTTTAATCTTTTTTTTTAAATTGTGTCATATAACGCTTCATTGGTTCTATTCAATTTATGCATGAATTATCTTGAATTATACAAAATGATGAAATCATATGACATCAAGTATATAGCATTTTTATGCTAAAAATGTGGATGAATTGGGCATAAATGAATGTTAGCCTGTTACTATCGCAACCAAGATAGTAACCTTGATTTTGAAGGTTGCTTATGTCACACTGTATATGCATTAATCACCTGAGAAAATTTCATGAAAAACCAAGATGATAATATTTTGGTCCTTAAGGAGAGTTAATGTTAAGCATTTAGATAATAAAGTCCAGTATTGCTAGAACTATTTTGTAAAACGGAGTCTAGATCTCAGGCGTGGGTGAGTCAAGTTTATACGTCTTGACGAAACCTGATATCGATACATACAAGTCATTTATTAACTATAACTATTTTTTTACCTGCATGTAGCAGCCACCAATCTATAAAATTCATTATATTTTAAAAATAATTCTTAAAAATCGAGAATATCGTATAACGCATGGCTAATCTTGTCATCTTCTGTGAAACATAATTCAAATAGACTTTCAGTAAGCAAAAAATGCATAATCTAGAAATCAGTAAAAAAATTTACGCTTTCCCTCTGTACTGGTATCTATATACATGTGTATTACATTTAAATTATACGCGTCAAATGGTCACTTTGTGGGTAGGGTTATGTACAACGGAAATGTTCCTTAAACCTGAAAAAAAAAAACTGAAAAATTAATTATATCCTTTATGTGATATATCTAGTTAACACTGCTTTTGTTTTAGCTTCTTTTGGACAAAATATTTTTTTCCTTTTAACCAAATAATCAGTTAATTTGTGTTTACTCTTAACATTTCCATACATCATGTGTCAAGAAATGCTTAAATCTATAGGGAATCTTATAATGCGTGTTTTATCGGCTAGTTAATAATTACTTTCCTCATATAATTTTGTTATGAAGTTCAGAACTATCGGATAGAGCTTGTCGAAAACGACACCGTTACTTTTTTAGTTCGATGGCAAAAGACATTTCGGAATATACATGAAAAGACTCCTTATCAGAATATTTTATCAGGAATCTAGTATCAAGTTTACCATAAAGCAGTAATCTTGATATAATATGACATTAATCAAAACAAATGTAATCTAGAAGTAAACAGGCTTACTTTCATGATATTCACATGTTTTTGTCAGGACCTGCGTCCTGTATGGAGACGTCGGAAACATCTAGTATAAAGGACAGGGCTCCTCAGAAGTTGTGCCTAGACAATAAATACACTTTGCCAACGAACGCTCAGCAGTGTGAATCAGAGTGCATAAATGATTTACAATGCTTCACAATAACATGGCAAGTCGGCACCTGTACAGGGTATCGATATAAAGATGATCCATCTTGTAGCATGGGAAGATTTGCTCCTACATCTCTGCCTCACAAAAGTAAGATTTATACTTTCAACGAAATAGACAGTAATCTTTTTTCTAGGAAATTGTTTTTCTAAGAAACAAGGTTGAACTTGTTGTCATGTAAACAAGTATCTTCCGCCTGATATTGAAGGCAGTGTCAATAAGCATTTAGCATTGAATGGTATGTTCCAAATAAAGGAAATTAGTGTTTATGGATTATTTCTGTCACAAATTAAAAGAAAATTTTTTTTTACTGATTTCAACCATTATCACTGTGTTTTATCCAAGAAAAATATTACCTTTGTTACCAGAATATATTTTAGATTCAAAAATAGGCAATATTAACAGAATTAAAGTGTATACGAGTATTTACACAAATGTTGTCAAAATATTGTGAACGTTACTATTTCTTTGAAGGGGAAATGTTTCAGTTTAACTGTGGCCGACACAGGGTCTTTGAACAAAAATCCATGGAACTACTTCCTACATGTAACTCAATAATGTGATTTTGTTACTATTTGGTTCACTAAAAAAATTAAAATTCGGGTAGGAAAAAATTACGTAGAGCGTTGCCATGGAGATTCAAATCTATGCAAATTTTTGGATGATTCCTTGTAAATAAATCTTACATGTATTATTTGAAGTAGTTTATCCTATAAGGAACTGTTTCCTTTAATCAGATAGGTGCAACTTGAAAGAAAATGAGTCAAACACTGCTAAGACCTTCTTTTCAAGTTGGTTTTTGACCTCAAGGTCAAATTAATCTTTATTATTTGTCTTATGTTTAATAATTTAGCTGCATGATCCTTGTTTTGAACTTTTCTCCAAATACTTGCAATGCATTTAAGCAAGGTGATGTGTCCAGAATTATTAGAATATTTTTAGTTTGACCTTTAAAGTAAATGTCACCGTATTCACTTATTGGTTGTCAAATCCCAGCACTCGATCTTCAGACTGCAAATATCATTGTTTCAATATATATGGTTAAATTTATTTAAGGATTATTCAATTTTGAACATATCTGAGGTAGTCACTCGCGTGATTTACATGTAAACACTTATTAAACACTCGAAAATAGTGAAATTGTTTTCCTTTACAAAATTTTTTAGCGATAATTAAGTCTGCAATTCAGTTAAAATAATCAAATAGGCAATGTTTCATAAAGAATTAACAGAATAGGATATATATATATATATATATATATATATATATATATATATATATATATATATATATATATATATATATATATATATATATATATATATATATATATATATATATATATATATTTCACAAGGTCAAAATGTCAATGTAAAACGCACTCAGTGTTTAACTTGCATCATTAATTTCTACTGCTTTTATAATAGTGATATTGTTTATTGATAATCTCAGTTAGAAGTAAGCTTCGCCTTTCATATTTATTATCAACCTCAATGGGCCTCCTGGAATTGCTTTGGGTACAAAAATTTCAAAGAATCTCTTACTGAATGAATACTTTTTTAACCTAAAATTATGCCTTTAAGACAATCATGTATCGAAAGTTTACTCAAAAATATACATGATAAATACATGTTCAACACATACATGTGTACATGATAAATGCATATACAACACATATACATATTTAACAAACATTATACATGTATTTTGGACGTAAAAAACATAACTTGATATCCAGTCCGAATATTTTCGTAAAATATAAAATAAATGATCTAGTTTCTGTGGAAACAACAGGGTTGTCTGCTTTGTTAGATATAATTTTTAAAAGGTCGTGTTACAAAAATTAAACCAATTTTTTTCCACATTCCGTGTTTATATATTCTAAGCTCAATGCTTTCAGACATAGCCTCTTAAAAGATAATATTTATATTCACCGAAGATTTTATCCTATATTTCTTATAAAAACCACTTCTTTCATCAATCAATAAAAGTCGGTAAACTAGTTGAAACAATATTCTATGAAACAACTATAGTGTTGATGTCACAAAAGTCATATACGATGGATGCTTCTAAAACAGATACTTCTGCTCAAAAATTTTTCATTATAAAAACGCCTTCTGTAACAGCAGTGGATCCATCTGAAACATTCCAGCTCAACATTAAAGTGTCTACATTCTGTATCTGTATATCCCAAATAATTGTATTTTCTGATATCTCATTCCCAGAGACAAACTATAGTTAAATACGTAAACTGACCCTATAACTTGGAGGTACATTTGGGAACCAAAAAAACTAAAACTATGAATCTGCAAACACATGAGGAACCTCTGCCATTCAGTCAACTGAATATTTACTGAAAAGTCTGGAAAGATGACTGAATGGTAGAATTCTGCCATACAGTCACCTTTCAGTAGACTTTCACCCACCTTTCAGTTAACTGAATGGCAGACTTTTATCCTGTGCAATTTCCTTAAATTCTAAAGTTCAAAAGAAAAAGCAAAATTACTTCTAAGATACACCACATCTATTGCTCACCAAAAAAAAAATACAAAAAAAAAAAAAAAAAAATACAAAAAAAGGTTTACTTTACCACGGTGCTCTTTCTTGTAGGACTTTCGATTGTAAGCAACTTTCCTATTACATGTCCAATAACAAACGACGAATGCTATTGTGCAGAAAAAAATATTTGCACAGCTTAAATTGTATATTATTATTTTATATACGAGTATCAGCATTTCGTCACACTTTGCCTTTAAGAGGAGATATATGCGGAACAAAAGAGTTCAATAAAATTGAAGAATGGTTCTTACTTGGCAATGAAAATAAAATCATATGCGAAAAATAGTCCGCTTTTTTTTAAATGTGAATGTTGGATGAACCTGTTTTCAGGTTAATTTTCAGGACATATCTTTCATATTTGTATATTTTACTAGAGATGCAAGTTGATAGCAAACAAGCAACGAAACTTAATGATAAACACAATATTAAACTGTATATATATATATATATATATATATATATATATATATATATATATATATATATATATATATATATATATATATATATATATATATATATATATATATATATCAGTGTACCATAGCCACCTGCATATGGAGTCTTTGTCTCCAAATTGATTCGATAAGCAAGTGAATGTTTCTCGTTTGATCAATTTCTAAACCGAGGCAAGCTACTTACCGGCACAAAACGTTGATGTAATAAGAGCATCATCACTTTGGTTTAAAGTCACAATTTTGAAAATTGTTTTCTAAACTTTATTTCAATGATCGTGTTACCATATACAACATGTCGGTAGATCATATTTTGACTAATGTTTTAATGCAAAATATTAGGCCATTGTTTCATACTTAATGATTAGGCCACTTTTTCATGCTGAATAACTCCTGTTAGCCGATCAATACAAAGGTCTCACAGCTGGTGTGTCTGGTCGACAGGGAATGCTTACTCCTCCATGCCACCTGTTCTAATCCCTGTTGTTAAGAGGGGTCCGCGTTTGCTCTCAGATTGAAATGCTTAACTAGATCAAACTCTGATCTTTAAGATTATTTTTTTCTTCTTTTTGAAATATATTTATGCTTCGGTTTTCGATATAATGTTTCTTTTTTTTTAATTTTAGGTTTTTTCAAGGTCAGCTCGTCAGATTTTCCAGTATCAGATCCCAAACCCTTTGCAGAATTGTGTCCAGGTAGGTATTTTTACGTAGCACTGTTAAGGCTATATAAGAAAATGCGGGACATAATCGATACAGGATATGTTTAATGTGACATAATGCATGTTATAATATATCATAGTAAGTATTTACGCATTTTATTTGCATTGATAGTAAGTTAAGTAATTTCACAGAGAAAATTGCAGTTAATTTTTTAACAGAAAACTCGTAGGGATCTTTAATAAACTATTTATTTAAATTGGAAAGCTTTGTTTATAGACAAATAATACAATCCAGTTTTATAAAAATAAAGGTGTAATATGTCAAACAAAATACGCGCCAATGAAACGTTATGTTTGCGAACAAGGGCATTATAACGACAATAGAATTTACGATATATTGACTTTTATCAAGCCTAACGTTGTTGATACCCCTGTAACATCAACTTATCTGTCAGTAGCCTGCCTCGGTTTAAAGATTGACTTACTTTACATAGAGTACTTAAAGGCTTTGTAAATTCCCACATTTAACTCAAGACAATAGATATGATATAACTCTTCGGTTCCTTAAACTGAAATTTGCTTAGAAAAAAATTGCCTTTGTAAGCGTTAGCAGCTCAGTCAATAAATGAAGTCCAGTCTTGCATTACAACTTACACTACAGTCAACGCGGTTTCCGTACATACGTTGTGAAATTGATCGCGGTTTAACACAGGTAACTCCTTGAATCTCCTCTCCCGATTCGGGCATTTTTGCACGAGACTTGAGCTGACTTTTTTTTTCAGATGAAAAACGGGATGTAAACTTCCCGTATTGACCAGATTCATTATAATTAAGAGCGAGCTGAGTTTACTATATACTGTATCTGAGTGGGGAGTGATTAGGTCCTGCACTTGATTCCCAAGCACCGAAACAAACTTGCATGCCTTGATAGACTGCTATATATTGTTTACAAGATATGAAAAGGAAACCTCTCAAAAGTCTGTTTTTAATTAAACCCACCTACTCAAATTTTGCGCATATTTGGTAAGAATATAGAACAAAATATAATACTGTATTGCAACCTGTCAAGGCTAGTCTTGCTGGACAGGTAAACTTGTGATGGGAATATAATTCAAAATGAGGACCTCAAATAGCTTAATAAGTAAGAATTATTTACTGAATCCCATTCTTTCCAATGGCAATGACAATCATAGCTATTTTAAATTCTGTAAAAGATTATGGAATTTGAGTCATGAGAACCATCTATCCTTCTGTATTCAATAATCCAGAAGTGAAAAAAGAATTAGATTACATGATCAGTACGTACTGGTCCCTGCTGACCAAGCAGGTAACAACATTGTCTTTGTTTGTCAGGCTCATTATATTAAATGTATTTTAGAGGAACTTGGATTTAATTCATCAAGTGGTAATTCAACTTATACTCATAGATCCCTTTCTAAGGAAGACATTCTTCAAAATCATATGTCAGTTTTGAATATTTTTAATATTCCAAACAACCAAAATGAATTTGAATTACCATATCTATATTGGATTCCGAAATGTCATAAAAATCCTAACAAACAAAGATACATAGCGGGTTCCAGTAAATGTTCAATCAAGCCTCTTTCTTTTCTCCTCACTAAGATATTAACAGTAATTCAATTAAAAATGGCGGAATGGACACTCCACTTGACAGTAGCTCTGGTCATCACATCGCTGATATGTAGACTAACACCTTCCAGTGATCAAAGTGCTAATACAAAATGACTCTTTAACATCCATAGAAGACATTTGTAAGTCCAGTTTTAACTATGAACAATTTTTAGACATTTATTGTATAAACTGTAACCGCCAAAAATTCCTTTGTTTGACAACAACGGTGAGAAATCTTACAGACACGACTCAGTCGGAAAATATGTTTTAATACTGAGAATTCTTATTTCGGGCGATATAGCGACAAACTCTTGGCCCATCAAATTCCCCTGTCTGGTTTGCAGTAAACAAACTCGAAAAAATCAGAAACTGATGATTTGCATACAATGTAATGTAAGATGTCATTTCAAATGTTATACTGGCAGTCAAGTTTCTCTATCGTCATCCTGGGTATGTCCAAAATGCACACCTATACCAGATATGTCATCTAACACTACGCCAACTGCATCAAATGCTGAAACGATGAATATGAATTCGATCGGGATCGGGATACCAGAAACACTTCATCAGGTAAACAACTGTAAACCCAACGAGGAAGACCAAAACAACTTTGACATCTGGAGCTTGTTAAAGTCAGGAAAGCAAATCCATCTCAACTGATCTGCGGATACCTTAATATCAATAGCCTTGCAGGAAAGTATGAGTATGAACACCCTATGGCGGTCCGATCGAAATAAGCATGGTGGCGGAGTCCTAGCCTACTTAAAATCTTATGTAGCTGGAGACCCTAAAACCACCCTTGAATTTAAAGACATAGCGTCACTGGGCATAGAGGTAACATCAAATGGTCATAAATGGTTCTTTGTGGGTGCTTATAAACCACCTTAGATGGAAGACAAAGTCTTCAGTGATGACTTCAGTCAAACTTTAGATAAAATTATATGTAGATATGATAATTACATCATTGTTGGTGATCTAAATTTCAATATGCTTGATAAAAAATAAAAGCTCTGTACTATGTGACATATGTGACACACATGCTGCAAAAAATATTGTTAAAAAAGCAACATGTTTTACTAAGATTGGGAAACCATCTCTGGATGTGATTATAACTAATGAAAATGATAAATGTGGAAAAGTGTGTAAATTTGGAACTAGTATTAGTGACTGTCACAATTTTATTTCTATTCAGTTGAATATTGAAATTAGAGAAAGGGAAACAAAGAAAAGGTTATGTAGAAGATTTAAAAATTTCAATGTTGAACATTTCACTATGGAACTAGAAAATAAACTATCATTACTGTCTGAAAGCACATATGCAAACAAGGCATATGAAAGTTTTAGTACATGTAATTGTTTTTTAGATGTAACCAACAAACATGCACCCCTTAAAGAAAGGAAAATTTTGACAAAACAAGAGCCATATATAAATAAAGAGCTTCGTAAGGCTATATACAAGAAAAAAATGCTTTTTAATAAATATCAGTCAATAAGATCAAACCAGAACTGGAAGAATTATAGGCAACAAAGAAATCTTGTAACAAAATTAAAGAACAAATCTATCAATCGGTATTTCATTGAAAGATGTGCTGGAGGACCTAAATCAAAAGATTTTTGGCCAACTGTAAAGCCTTTTTAAACAAATAAAGGATGTCTCATACAGAAAGATGTAACTCTTTCAGAAAACAGTAAACTTGTAAATAATCAAAACGGAATAAGCGAGATTTTTAATGAATATTTCATAAACATTGCTAAAGATATTGGAAATCCAGATGAGAAGGTTGATGAGGACCACCCAAGTATCAAAGCAATTAGAGAAAATACTCTAGGTACAACACAACTGAACGCATTTTCTTTCTCACCCATAAAGGAACATTTTGTCGACAAAAGTATAAAAAAAAAATAATGTGAAGAAAGCTACAGGTATAGATGGAATTTCTCCAAAACTTTTGCATATTGCTTATCTAATTATCAGTAAACCTTTGACCAGAATAATTAATCTGTCCCTGGCAACATCAGCCTTTCCTGATAAGTTAAAAATTGTTCAGGTGACTCCAATACACAAGAAAAACAGTACCTCAGAGAAGGGTAATTATAGACCAGTAAGTGTCCTTCCAATAATGTCAAAACTTTTTAAAAGAGCAATAGAAACACAGTTAACAAACTTTTTAATGAAATCTTTAATCCATTTTTATCAGCTTTTCGGCCTGGTTTTGGATGTCAGTCAACTTTGTTAAGAGTTTTTGAAGACTGGAAATATGCTCTGGATAAAAATGAATATACTGCAGCCATTTTAATAGATCTTTCCAAGGCCTTTGATTGCCTTCCCCATGGACTACTTCTTTTGGAACTAAAACCCTATGGCCAATCTGAATCAGCACAAGATATGCTAAACAGCTACCTTTCACACAGAAAAAAATGTGTTAGATTAGGGTATCATGTTCGTGACATGCTAAACATCATTAAAGGTGTCCCACAAGGATCTATTTTTGGTCCCCAACTATTTAACATATTTATAAATGACTTGTTCTTCTTTGTAGAAAAATGTAATCTTTACAATTATGCAGACGATAACTCATTATCAAAGTCTGATAAATCTTTAGAACAGGTGGTAGCAGCTCTAGAATATGACAGTAGATCTCTAATTAGATGGTTCTCTTCAAATAAAATGCAGGCTAATCCTGAAAAATTTCAGGCAAATTCTATTGGCAACAAAACACAAGGTAAAAACATTATGTTTGATTTAGATGGAATTTAAAATTCCCAGTGATGATGAGGTTAAGCTTTTGGGCATCACCATTGACTTCCGGTTATCATTCGATACACATATTACAAATATGTGTAAAAAGGCAGCAAGGCAATTAAGTGTTCTTAAACGAATAGGAAAGCATTTAAATAAGTTAGGAAAACTTATAATATATCATTCTTTCAAAATGTCAAACTTCAGCTATTGTCCTTTAACATGGCACTTCTGTATAGAGCAAAACACTCGTAAAATTGAAAAAAAAAAATCAGGAAAGGGCTTTAAGATTTATCTATGAAGATTATAAAAGCTCATATGAAAGTTTATTACATAAATATAAACTACCATCCCCGAAAACTAGAAGAATGCCTGCTATTGCTCTAGAAACTTTTAAAATTATCCAAGGTTTAAGTCCTTCTTTTTGCAAGACCTAGTTCTTTTTAAAAAATAATTCATACAATTTTAGATTTACAAATAGTGCAGAGGTCCCAAGTCCAAGAACAACAAGGTATGGAATGAAATCATTCAGGTATGAGGCAGCAAAGCTCTGGAACTCCCTGTAAAATGAAGTCAGGAAATTCTCCTCTTATAATCAATTTTTAAACTACATTTCATCTCGGTGTGGAGAACTAAATTGTAAATGTAGTTCCTGCAGACTTCAGACTTTAAAGCCTCATACCTAATGTCTCCTCCTTTTTTGCTTACTGTTTGCTGGTTTTAAGTTATGATTTTACTATATTAGTGCTATCTTAACCCCTCTTCTTATTATTTTTTTATGTGTGCATGATCCTTGTTGTATATATATGTGTGTGTTTGTTTTCTCTCTTATGTTATGTCTTTTATGTCCTTTTTTATGTTACTAGTCGGTAAAAGAGCTTTAAAGCTCATGTTTTTTGTTAAATGTATATAGTCCGACTATAAATAAAATTTACTACTTACTTGTACTACTAGAAGTGAAGGAGAAACTTCAAGAGTACTAAGCAACAATATATTCGAGAAGTGGTGTAAATCAGATTTGGATACTTAAAAGTTCCAAGGAACTTCTTGAAAATTTGAAATCACAAAACTTTACCAAAATCAACAGCTTAAAAACTTACGACTTTTCAACTTTATACACAACCATTCCCCACGATAAATTAAACTGTAGGCTTTTTGATGTCATTGACAGCTGCTTTGTCAATAAAAATGGAACTCATAAATTTACTTACCTTGTCATTGGTCATTTGCAAAATTATTTTGTTAGAGAACAGTCTGATTGTACACGCAAGTACTCTGAAGTTGACATTAAAAAGATGCTTGAGTTTCTGATTGACAGTATCTATGTGGTTTTTGGAGACCAGATCTTCCAACAATCTATTGGAATTCCCATGGGTACCCGTTATTAGCAGACCTTTTTTGTATTCATATGAAGCATAATTTGTCCAAAATCTTATACGTGAAAAGAAGAAAACACTTGCTATGGCCTTCAACTCGACATTTAGATATATCGACGACGTATTGTCAATGAACAATGGTTATTTCCATTCTTATGTCGATAGGATAAATCCCGGTGAGCTTGAGAAAAAACATACCACAGAGTCTGACAAATTTGTTTCATATTTGGATATTTTACTTGAAAAAGACGTTAATGGTAATCTAAAAACCAAGCTTCGTGTTAAACGTGATGACTTTGACTTTTCAATCATCAACTTCCCTTACTTATGCAGCAATACCTTCATCACCTGCATACGGGGTTTATATCTCTCAGTTGATTCGATACGCAAGAGCATGTTCTACGTTTGCACAATTTCTAAAACGAGGTAAATTATTGACAAACAAGCTGATGAAACAAGAATTTCAGCAGTGCAGTCTCGTTTAAAGCCATCATTTCGTAAGTTCTATTGTCGATACAATGACCTTGTCAGGAAATACAATTTATCATTGAGTCAAATGCTGACTGACGTTTTTCAATTTGTAGAATAATTGTTAGACCATTATTTACACACTGAATTGTCGACGGATTTTCCCGTTATTTCCCGATCATGACAAGGAGCACACGGCGGGTGTGACCGGTCGGCAGGGGATGCTTACTCCTCCATGGCACCTGATCCCACCTCTGATGTTTTGGAGGTCCGTGTTTGCTCTGCTCCTATTTTGTATTGTTTAATGGTCTTTTGAGCTTGATTGATTGATTGATTGTATATTGTTTTACGTCCCATTCGAGAATTTTTCACTCATATAGAGACGTCACCATATACCGGTGAAGGGCTTCAAATTTTGACCTTTACTCGGCACTCAGGGCCATTGAGCAGTGAGGGATCTTTATCGTGCCAACGCCTGCCTTGACACGGGGCCTCTGTTTTTAAGGTCTCATCCGAAGGACCCGCAACTTTCACTTCAAAGTGCCGAACGCGTGGCGAAGGAACAGTTGCTACCTATTTTTTATCGACTTAGGTCTGTCGCGGCCGAGATTCGAACTCACGACCTCCCGATCACGGAGCGAGCGCTCTACCTTTTGAGCTTGAATACTGTTCGTTATCTCCATATATTTCAGTCAAATACTTTGACACTGACTTTTTCAGGTGGGATAAAAAGTATGAAATGGATTTTTTATTTCATATATTAGACGGTAAAGTGGGAAAATGTGTATCGTCTGGGAAAAATTAGACAACTACATGATCAATATGAACGAATACTAGCTGACAAAGTATGAAACATAATCTTTGTGTTTTAGGCCCATTATCACAATAGCCTATTTTAGACGCATTTAGCAATAATTTTACGACTGGAAGTTAATTTATACTTATAGATCTCTTTCAAAAGAAAATATCCATCTAAATAATATGTCAATTTTGAATAATTGAAGTTTTTCCAACAACTAAGTCGAATTTGAATTAGTATAGCTAAATGTATACAGGACTAAAAAACATCAAAGAAAATTTTATAAAAATATAAATACCTGAATCTAAAATTATTTTATCAATACTCTATTTCCTTCCAACGACCAGGTACCACCGTACAGAGCATATATACCATTCCAGGTTCATAGAGCCATTGGTGATTTCTTGAAGGACCACTATACCGTAATAAATGGATTAAAAAAAAACTTTTTTTTTTATATCCACAGCATAAAAACAAGTATATTTTCATTCACTATATATTCGATATACTGTGGAATCATCATTGTTCGTGGGGGTCAATGTTCGTAGGTAACCAAAATTTGACTGGTTCGTGGGGACGTCATTTCGGGGGTAACTTGCATATTTTATTAAGATAAATAAATCAACTGTGCTAAATGTATGTGTTTTTCAATGTTCGTGGGAACGTTAATTCGTGGGTAAGGGCTACCAACGAAATCAACGAACATTGATCCCCAACGAACGATTCCACAGTATACGTTTCAAAACTTTTAAGCATTAATACGGTACAGTTTTAGAGTCGATAGCTTTTTTTCAAAATGATAAGGTGTAAGTACGCTACAGTGTACAGATGTGAAGTCATGGAAACGGCTCTAACGTATTCTAACGTATTAATCTCAACGATTGTATATATTACGTTTCAGTACCTTACTGAATAGTTGTAAATAACAGCTGTAACGTATTAAAGCGCAATTTTACATCCTTGGCTATATGAACCTTGATTTTAATACCCGTTTTATTACGCTGAGGTTGTTCTCTAGGAATTCACCCTTGGCAATATGAACCTGGGTTTTTTTGATAGTTAATTACGTCACTGCCATCGAAAGGGTTATTTTCATTACGAAAAAAAGTAATGCGAGCAGTAAAGGAGAAACTCCATAAGTACTGGGCTACCACATATCCAAAAAGTGTAATAACATAATTTCCGCGACACTCGAGGTCATTGAGCAGTGAGGGTTCTTTACCATGATAACGCCTATTGTGACACGGGGCCACAGTTTTTAAGGTCTCGTCCGTACGACCCATGACTTCCACTCATAACGTAGTTTTATGAAGCAGAGCGTTTTCAAAACTTGCCAAAAAGAAGAGGCTTTTATTGTAGTCGTGAATACGTTCATCAGTTAACACTATTCATTGTAACTTATATATGCGGATTGAATGGATTTCACTACACACGCAATAAAAGACTTGATGAAGACAGAAGTCTCACATGGATACATACTCCTCAGTGACACATGAATCAATATCTGGTGTTTCCATATATCCGTTTTTGTCCTGCTCTCAATTTCTTTCGTACAGTGGGATTTTTTTGTATTTTGACCTTTGTAATCTTCACATTTCTTCATTCAATTTAGAACCAAAGAAAATCATGATACTTCAACAAAACAGCTGTAACGGTAAGTAGACACATATGTAAGAAATTGATTTGGAACAAATGACGGTAACAGATTAACGTGTTTAATTATCTCCGTAATGTAAATGATTTATGTATTTATGACTTTGTTAAATACACATTTACCTTTATTGAATGCACTGATAAATCTAAATCGGAGTGTTTCTAAATAATGCCCACTTTATTTCAAATAGAGAAATGAAATAGGGTAAACATTTATAATATACTTTTATGTATGCATATAGAATTTTATTTTTATCTTTCAAAGATGACATTCTTTTCTAGTTCCAACGAGAACAACACCTGAAGGGTTTTATATTTCCCAAGGTAATCACACTAAAATTCTAAATGAATTGATATTAAACATGCCAAATATTTAATATTTTAGGGACACCTGGGTCATTCAGGTGACCTATTGCTGCCATTGGTTTAAGTCCGTCGTCGTGTGTCGTCGGTTAACTACTGAATTATTCTAACATCTTGAAAATAATTTTCATGTAGCTTATTGTTTTCTAATTTTTTATGAAGCATGTTAACGATTAGATAAACGAATTGTGATCATTGACACAAATTACCCTAGAATATTCAGGACAATAAGTGCTAAAAAGTCAATTATTAAAAAAAGCTTCTCTATTCCTGCAAAACGAAATGCATGGTTGGGAAGAATATGAAGTCCTCCACCAAAATTTTTACGACCCCCAGGGAAGAGGTTTACCCTGCAGGGGGGTACAAAGTTGTCATATAGAGAGAAACTGTACACAATCTGAGCAAAATCCCCCTATTCCTGCACATCTTTTCACTTCTATAGATCTTCAATGAAATACTGATTGCATGGGAAAGAGCATAGAGCCCTCTATCAAAATTGTTTTTTTCTTTCGTGCACATTCGGACAGGGGGTTCTTCCTCTTGTTCGTTATACTTCCTATCCAATGAGAAAGGAACAATAAATGATCACCTTTTCTGTTCGTGGAATGGCAATACATGCGATAAAGAAAAGCAATTAGTCACCGGGTTGGATGACCACAAAAACATCATTGATATCACAGAGTTATAATTTTTGATAAATCCAATTACATTTCCAGTAATTTGTATACTAGAAGAAATTGCACTTTGTTGAGAAAAAAATGTATAAAACTAAAGTCGGCAAATATAAACAATGACAAGAGAAAAAAATGTAAATTGAAAGGAACTTTATATCGCAATGTTTTAAATGCAATTTTTTTCACTAACAAGGATGGGAGTCAATTGAGATTTTTAACGATCTCAATGGAGACATGAAATCTAAAATGGCGGTTGTCTTAGATGAAAATGAGGGCACATGTTTTCCACTTCCAACCCAAGAAGACTTCACTCCTTTCTTAATGATGAGAATGCCGACAGAACCTGTCTTCGGTATCCAGGCAAAGGCTTTCACCATTACAATATCAGGAATGGGAATTTCATGCGACAGGCACTCCAATTCACGTATGCTTCAGGTAAATATGACTAAAGAAACTTCGAGTGTAAAACTTTCTTAAACATGCCTTTTGAATTCAAGGTAAAGTAGTATAAATTTTCAAAAAATACCTTTCATTTTGGATTGAATTTTTAGAGGTTCTGTAATTTAATAAATACAGAAATATCTTATCTTCTTGAACTTATGTGGATTCATTATCTTGTGAAATTTTTGTCCATATATTTTTCTTGATTTATGGTACTGTAAAGAAGTTCACTTAAACATATGTTCCAATTTTTAATATCTGCAGAGGTTGTAATGTAATTTGATAGTCTAAGAGTACCTAAACAAAATGGACGTATACAAAACTCCACGGAATATAATAACTCTACAGTATAAGTATACTTTCTTACAAAAGCTGATAATTATTGCACAGAGTGAACACCAAGAAACTGCTCTGAGCTGTGGTGGTTCAATGTTAAAATGAATTATCGAAAGGTGAACGAAACTATTTTGAAACAAATTATTGCCTACACATTTTTCTTATATGTAAAATAACAACTGATCGTTAATGATAAGTATTGAAACTCATATGGTATAAAAGCCCAATTCTTCCTTTACTAGTTAATATATTCAATAAAATATAGAGGAATCTATGATAAAGAAACGAACAACCAAATTGATTGAGAGTAGTAGTTAATAAATATTGACAATTAAGTGACATATGTATGACTTTTGATTACTTGAGACAGAGGAAATAAATACAAATAAATACAAAAACTAATGTTATTCATACTGGAGAAAAATTTAGATAAATTTGTTATTATTTCATTTTTAAAAAAGACAAAACTGATTGGTTTTAAAAACTTTCGTTAAAAAGTACTGTTACCATCCATTGCCCTCCGGGTAACAAAGCATACATTGTAGCAACGGTTGAAAGTTCAATACGAAAGGAAACATTCGTTTTGTCGGGCCCAAGAATCAAATTGTTTGCCTGTGGCTGTTAGGCCGATGGCAAACTGTTGCTTTGAGGGTCGACAAAACGCATTTTGCCCGAGAACACAGTCAATTACTGTTTTGCAATACCTTTTTTATTTACTAGATGAAATCCCGCGCAAGCGCGAGGAATTGAATTTATACCACTACCGACTGAAAATATATTATAGTTTCTACTGACAGCCTACAGACTTATAGCAGGAAGAAATACTTTGTTCAAAATCCCGCATGAAGTAGATACTTGTACGTCTCCACCCCAAACCCCCAACCCCTTTTTTTTTAAAAAAAACTTGAAAAATAACAATTTCATTAATTGACGTTTATTGTGGAACCTGTGTTATGGACATTTAACTTCAGATGCTCTTATTTCATTTCCGTCAAGGATAAAAGCAGCAAGTATGCACATTTTACTGATTAATTGATTTTTTTTTTTTGGGGGGGGGGGGATTAACAAGTACTTGGGTCTGTTTGTACCGTATTGATATGTAAAAAAAAGTACTTTACTTACTTTTTTTTACATATCAATAAGGTACATACGTATTTATAAACCAAGACCCAAGTACCTGTGTAAAAATGAGCTTTTAACGCCCTATGAATAGGCCGAGTATTTGATACAAAAGACTGTATTCAGAATAAAAACTGGAATGTATTGATTAAAGCACAAAATTTTACATCTTTAATTGTATTTGAACAATATCTTATTTATTAATTTTTTTTTCTTTTCATGTAAGCAAGTTTATTACGAAGTGCAAATTGTACTTCGGGTTCGTTGCCACGATGCCCTCAGTAATTAAGGAATATAGCCTATACAAATTTTACCGATAAATTTATTAGGAAAACCTACTACATACATGTATATATATAATAGTCTTTCGATATATAAATATATTCACAACTAATAGTGTTATCAACGATTTACCATTATTTCAATGACTTTTCACACAAAAGCTTTTTTTTTTATGTTATGCAGTAGTAATCGCCTCGTTTATCTTTTTAACATCGGGCTCGATGCTATATGATGTTCTAGAAGCTTCCGTCAATATTAAGATCGGTGAATGACGAAAATAATTTCCATGTTTCCCTTTTGAATCGGTTATCACAACTTATTTCTTTTATATCATTTAAATCAAGTTTTGCTTGAATAATTCAGTGATGACGTTTCATGAAATAAATAAAAGATTGCTTGTTGTCAGTGTCATTAAAAATTGCCAGTAACTTAGATCCGCCAACCGGAAACGCCACCGTACTCACGTTTTTGCTATTTCATGGCTGTTTATAGAAATTGAAAGTAGACTTTTGATTTAATGTACGATACTTACTATGCGAGTGAAATCTAAATATAGTTTACGGACATCATCTTGTAACTAGTTTATTGTTAGAGGGGTACAGTACCGACCAGACACAATCTAACAGAAAGCGAACCCAGAGCGCACCCCGGGTTCGCTCTCTGGGTTCACTTCGGGTTCGCTTGGGGTCCGCTAGTGCTGACCCCGAGCGAACCCGGAGCGCACCCGTAGCGAACCCGCAGCGAACCCAGAGCGGACCCAAAGCGAACGCTGAAAGCGAACCCCAAATTCAATATCGGTCCCAGAAAGCGAACGCGCGTTCGGTGTTGCGTAACAGAGCTGTCAATCAGGATTAGCGATTAACTCATCAGCGCGTCGACCAATCAACATGCCGAACAGGTCTGTCAATCAGGATAAGTGATAAAATGCGTTGACCATCAGCGCATCGACCAGTCAACATGCCAGTTTGTAATCTAAACATTGTACAAGCAAAGCGTGTGAATGTACAGTGTAAAAATATTATGAATATGATTTTTAAACATGATTTTACATTTATATATTTTAATTCTCCAGACAACATGCAATATTTACACATCTATTTTCATCATTTTTTAAAATCTATTAATACATTATATATTTTTATTATCCAGGTAGCATGTTACATGTATAGTTACATATTTATTTTCTTTATATTTTTAAAATCCATTAATATATAAATATACATTGCGTAATTTATCAGACAATAAGTACTTTAATTCATAATAGAAAAAAAGAAGATAATAATGGTTATAACAATTGTTACCCCCCCCCCCCAAAAAAAAAGAAGAAAAAAACACTGGTCTTCGACAAATTATACAATTTTATTATCTCAAGAAATCGTTTAAGAACATGTAGTGCTTTAATTTAATTATTTTTTATTCATTATTTCAATTTACATGCACGTTTTAATTTATCCAGATCAACATCGAAATTATCGATCTTAATAATCGATCATGAAAAAAAATTAAATGTACATTGTACAGTATAAATGTGCATTATGTCAATAGGTAAATTGGAGAAAAAATCTCATTTTTTTAACTACTATATTTTTTTAAATTAATCTTTTACCAAAATGTAATAAATAGCTTGATTTAAATACATGTATATAGGGAAAGATTATTTTGTCAATTTTAATTATCCTACATGTAGACCTTACATTGTATGTTTTTCTAATTTTTGTAACTACTTGCAAGTCAAAAAAGAATGCTTATCACTTTCCTTCGCGTCGATACATATAATTATACAGGTTTACATGTTCACGAACCTCTTACATGTACTACATGTAATTTTGGAAATACTTTATATGGATATAAAAAAAAAAATACTAGACGGGTACGTTTTGTACTTGTGCATGAAAAGTACACGTAATTTTAACTTTAGTTAATTGAACTTGCAAAGATACCTTGATACGAAAACGTACATATATTTTTTCATTACATAGGTACCTGTATTTGAACTTTGTAAATGTCATAATTATTTAATTTTAACACTTTAATAATTATAGTTTCAAAGTGAAGCCAAGATCATCACGTGTCGGTAATCATCCCACCTGTTTCGAAGATATTGCGGGTGCTAAGAGCAATTGCGGTGGGTATTTTTAATTGACACTTGCTAGCTGGATGTATACTGTCTCCATGGTCACGGTATACCTGAGTATATACTCCTCCTACATTCGATGCCCCTTAAGTTACATGAACCTCGTCTTGGCACGTTATCAATGAGAAATTCAATTATTATTCTTATTATTTTTTTTTGAATTTGGAAACGTCATTATGATAGTTCTTTGGTACGTTGCATGAAGAGTACATGTTCATGTAATTTGCTGCCACCTGAATGCTGAAAATCAGTAAAATAGCTTTACGAGAGAGAGAGAGAGAAAGAAAGAACACTGTATTTTATTTGAAATTAAAATCGCTACAACCGGCCCATAGAAAACAATTCGAGTACGGAGAGGGGTGGGGGGCTCATCGTAAAAAAAAATCGGGCGTTATTTTCTTAATTTCATCTACTTAATCATGCGAGTTTACAGTTATTGAATTCTTGTTTTGTTTGTTTTCTTTCTTGTTTTAATTTATTTTTAAACATTTAGAATTTTGTTTGTTAACATGCCGCTCCAGTATGTACATATATGTAGTGGGGGGGAGGGGGGGTCATGATCCAGTAAGACTATTCAAATGATCATTTATTTGAAAACAACTTTAAAAAAATAATATATTCTTATCAGTGGACCAGTTATTAGTTTTTGTTTGATTGTTTGTTTTGGTTTTTTTTTTTATTGTTGTTGTTTTTTTTTATAAGTCTTCCGTTAAACTCGCCTTATAAAACAATGATTTATAGCATGGAAGTAAATTATAAATGATCTGTAAAACGAAACTCAAGTTACACTGTATGAGAGTTTTTAGTGATTATCACGAACTACATATACATGTAATGGACGACAACCTAGCTTAAATGTAAACTGCTTAATATGAAAACTTAGCATTTTACGTGTACAGTATGTCTCAGCTATTTCATAGATAAGATCCTTAATTCAGTTGTTTGTCTTTCAAACATTTAAATTACGGTTTAGCAATTACAATTGGAAGTTCCAACTTATTTTAAAACGAATGAATAATGTAAACAAATGAATTTGAAAGCTTTTTTTTTTATTATTAAGATACTCTTATCAATTTCACTCCATCCGATACATCGAAAATAAATTTAACACCTTTTCTTCTTTTTCTTTCGAGATATACTTAGCTTGTAAGTTAAGAAAAATAAAAGTGATAATTCTACGTCGATGTACGGTGAAATTCTTTGAAAAGTTATCAACGTTCTCCATATTGTCACTTACATGTACATGTTTCGATCGCCATAAAAAAACTGTAATGATCGATTTCGCTACTGCATTTGGAATATACAAGGGGCGGGGCTTACTGGCGGAAAGATTAAAGCGGGGTCCGCTTCACGCATGAGTGCGTAAAGCGAACCCGGAAAGCGAACGCCAGGTTCGCTCTAGCGGACCCAGAGCTGACCCCGAGCGAACGCAGAGCGAACCCGAAGCGCACCCAGAGCAGTCCCAAATTTTCTGAAAGCGGACCCGCAGCGGACCCCGAGCGAACCCAGGAAGCGAACCCCGAGTGCGCTTTGGGTTCGCTCTGGTGTTAGGTTGTGTCCGGTCGGTACTGTAAGTAAAAACTCTGGTGCACCCGTTTCGGAGTTTATTTGCAAAATTTATTAATTTATAAGTATAGATTATTTTTTTTACATTCATGTATCCTGTGCTAGTTCTCATGACGTGAATGTCCTTTACCGCACCGCGGTTAAACTTGGTCAATTCCGTCACCGTCGAACACCAACGGATGCAAATAATATTTAGCTGATCCCACCCAGAGTGTGTCGAAAGCGGCCCAATATTACATCGACAGATCCAATAATTCACTCTGCAGTCTTACATCGGATTACTTTGACCGCCCAGTTGAACATTTCAAATATTACATTTTTTAGTAAACATTTATACAGGAAACAATTTTAAAAGCTTAAAACTGTTCTTTCTTAGAAAAAAAACACTTTGTTGACCAAAGAGATGTTTGCAAGATTACAGTTTCATGAGTAACCCTAAAAACATGTAATATTTTATAATGTACGTAAAAAATAAAGTACAATATCCAGAAGAAGAATAAACAATGTTTCCATCACTTTGCACAAAAATAAGAAATGCTCTATGTCAGAAAAAAAAATGGAAAAAGATGTAACAGAGCAAGGCTAGAATCAGGACAAGATAATAGCAATTAAAAGAGATTTTATTTGGTTACATACGTCACAGATTCAACACAACAATTAAAGTTCAATATAGAATTCACAATGTAATAAAGTGATCGTATAGTTTTCAAAAGAATGTTTCTATTTCCAAAATAATTCGAAGTGAACGTCTTAAAGATTCTAAAGACACTTATCAAAGTCAGGTAGTTGCTCGCCAGTTCAGGGGAGGAGGTATTCCAGAGTCTCTGACCGTTCTCTGTCTAAGTCTAAGTCTCTCTCTCTCTCTCTCTTTCTGGCCGTCTTCTCCGGTCTGGACCCTTTTATACCCATGTCCAGTATCCAAGGTCCTGGTGTATGACAACACTCGTGTCCAGACAAACTGCTGGTCATGGTTTATATCCTTCTGAACCTATTAAACCACTTATGGGATGTTTTGGATCAGAATGACTTTGGTCAATAAAAGGCAGAATAAGTTAATGATCCGATTCCAGCTGTTAATTCGTCTTAGTGGCTTAGGTTAATCACTTTTTAAGCCAAAAATAGAAATGTGTTCATTAAGATGAATAGATGAAATTCGGACCAATAAAATAATCCGATGATCCAATCTCCTTTTAGAGATATTTTAAATTAATTCCATAATTCGGATTAAAAGAAGTTCTGTATCACATTTCAGTACATTGGTTCTTAATACAAACACAGGGATTATTATGCCCTGAGACACTTGTTTGTCAATAAGATAGTTTTGTTATTATTATAAGAGAGATAGTTTTGTTATTTATAAGAGAACTCAGATACAGAGATATCATAAATAGATAACGCATACAAAATATATAATAGATAATGCATTAATAAACATAAACATTATTAGTGTATACATCAATTGTATTATAAAGATATTTTATGTACTACCCTGTAAAATTGACTGGCAAATTCTTTTTAGACAATTTGACATCACAAGGTGTACTGAAACTGACTGTATGCTTTTTAATTATAAATTATGTTCATGGAAAATCATTAGTATTGTAGCAGAAGATTATATGAAAAAACAAAATTTTCATAAAAATTAATTAGCATATTAACTTAAGTTTATAATAGCCTTGTGTCTACGGCAGAAAATAGTCTGTGTCTTCTCTATGTTATAACTTCTTGTTTGTCATTTTTATTAGTGACAAGCAATAAAGTAAAAAAAAAGTTCTTTAATTGTACCTATATACACTTTTACTGAATACTTACACATATGAGTATCCCTTTTCAAAACGTTTTGAATAAAACATTTTTGACTTTAAACTTATTTTTGATTTAAGTAGAAATTGTGAGGATTTAAAATCATTTCACGTTCCTATAAATAATGACAATTGATGAAAGATGACACACGCCAAAGCAAACATGATGATGATCATCATCGTTATTCATTCTGTTATCGATATTTTTACAAATATTTCTAGGTATCCTACAGAGCCATCAAGGAACCGACCCAGTTCTGTACTCTGACAGACAACAAGGCCGTACCTGACGCTTTTTCACGTTGTGTATATCTTTGTGACTGTCCTGACCCCGCCCACTGTAGAGATGTCAATCTGTATTTGTTCAGTGGTAATGCCAAAGGGGCGTGGTCTCTCTGTGAAGTGAAAGCTACTAATTCCTAAGTTTGTAAAAATTGGAAGGGGGATTAGGACTTTTAATAGAACATAAGAATAACAAGATGAAATTTCATTAGCAGTTATTTTTGCTTTTTTAAATATCTTAGCAAAAGAAAAGTTGTGGAAATTGAAACGAAGTTGATGAAAATGATTTAGGGGAAAATAAACAGTCTGATAACGTCGTTCAAAGAAGAAAATTTCTTAATTACGTGTAAATATTCTTTCTTCAATATCTCGATGATTTTGCTAAGAAAATTACAAAAATCAATATTTTTTTTTATTTTGTGTTTCATTTAATTTCTGTTAAAATAGTTAAATATTGATAATTCTTTATGGGTTTATATACTGATTTTCCTCTTTGACTATAATTATGCATTAAAATGTATAATTTTTCGAATGTAAAATTTATAAATATGCATTGTTTCGAGAATAGACCAAGCCTGGTTAAGTTATAGTGGATGAATATTATTAGATAACAAAGCAGAAATTTAGAAACTTACGGATGAATGTTAATGACCGACAATTAAACTTTTAATATTTAATGATAATCATTTAAATAAAATCATAAAATATATCTAAGAAAATTATATATGTATAAAATCTTCTAGAACATATATAAACATGTAATTTAAATATTTAATAAGATATCTGCAGTTTTTGCTAAAGCTTATATGCAGTACTGCATGTATTTGTTCAGACATTGGGCTATAACTGCATTTCTGTGTCTATATCCTTTTCTTCGTATGATAGTTTGCTTTTTTTTAATGAAGGATAAGTAACAAATTAAAAAAAACATTAATATATCTTATGAATTTATGTTCATAAACATTACATGAATAATGTTTGCCAATATAAGTGTGGAAATTTTGTAATAATGTTAAAAATGTGTGTAAAATTTCTTGTTGAAAACGGCATAAAGTCGCAAATTTCAGCACAAAAGGGACTTTACGATTTCTTTATATTTTAAAGATTTTGTAATTATACGTTTCTTTTTAAAATAAGTCAAAAAAAAGATGTCAATCCATATACTCTTTTTTGTTTGTGTAATGTTTCTTTATAGAACTTTTTTTTACAATTTTTATTTTTATCTTTATATACATTTTTGATCAGTATGATGCAGCCTTTGCTGACTATGAGCATTTGTATGATGTAGCTTTTGCTGATTATGAGCATTTATAAAAAGATATTCAAAAAACTAATAAAAATGCATCTTTTTAAGTCCATAGTGCAATGATGGACACATCATTCAAGAACACTTTGCAAAAAGACTGAAATCATAATTTTTCTTATTTTAATCAAAGAAATTTTATTATTATTATTATTATTATTATTACAAATTTTGAAATTAGTACTGAAAGCAAACAAAAGAGGACAAACGATTCATAAACTTTTCAGGATTTTTAGATCACGTTAGCAAAAGAATGAAGAAAGCTTTTCTGATCAATATTTGTCAAAAACATATGTGTAACAATTTGAGAAATTTATATGTTAGATCTTCTTCTAATGAAGATTACATATGTAAGCTTTGTTCAAATCGCGTATGTAGGAACTGATCTTAAAAAGCATTCCTCTCAAGAACAGGAGGGATACATTGTCATCAGAATATCCAGACATTCTTAAATAGTAAATATTCAAGTTTGTTCAAATCGTGGCCCTTGGGGATAAAGTGGTATCACAATAGGGAGTCAATCTCTTACATAGGGATTTATTTCTCTTACTATCTTCTAAATAAAAGGAAGGTTACCATTGTAATATTGATATGCTATCATCATGTGGCAAAGAATAAAGATTTATTTAATCATGAAAGTGCATAGTCACGAAGGGGGAATCATAGCTTGACATAAGAAAACTTTTTAAAATGTTCTAGTAAAGCAGGTCAAGTGCTACAAAGATGAGTGTTTTGGCCCAGGGGCCTCTGGTTTTGTCTTTCCTATTAGTAGGTACATGTGTACGAGGGTTGTCCATAAAGTTAGTGAACAAATGCTATAAATTTCTTTATAATGACAGCACTGGTAAATGTGTACAAAAAAATTTAATAGAGACCATGATTTAATAAAGATATAAAAATAAAAAAAAAACACACTATTTTATGAACGTTGAAGATGTAAATACTTTGTATGTACAAGCGGCACGGTCCCGTCTGACATAAAGCTAAATTCATGAAAACGTCAAAAATATGGATTTTGAATTTTTATTACATGCTCATCGACACAGGCTACTTTTCTTTTTCTATGTCAATCTGACAAAATAATGTGTGCAATAATATTTATATGTTGAACATAACTGATTTTATATTTAAAATTCAAATATATACAGGATAATTTGTGATCGTTGTCGGTATGAACACTTCGTATACAACAGGCTGCGCAGCCCAGTACAACATTGGGCTACATGTAGATTGATAACTACGTCATGAATAAGGAAATCCCATTTTCATCAAATTACAGTAGTTTTTCACTTCTTATAATGTCTGCAAAATTTTACACACCGTTGAGAAATCGAATATACTGATGGACAACCCTCTTATATGTGTGTGTAAAGAATAATATTTGTTTTGTACTTGGTGTGTGTTATTATTGTTGTATTTACTCCTTTTGTTGCTGGTGGAGTTGTTATTGTAGATGTTGTTTGTGATAGACATGTTGTTAATTTATTAGCGTCCCTGATGTTGATGTTGAATCTATTATACTGCATCACATGCTGCTTAAGTATCTGTCATTGCCTTGTAGGAAACATATATCTAAAAAGCTCAAAATTAGCATTTAGTCTTAGTTAGATAGACAAAATAATTTATAAGCTTCTTCATATATTGAAGCAAGGTCAGCTTTGTTCAAAAAACAAATAATTATTCCATATAATAGTGCTAAGTCACAATATGGGCTTAACTGAGGCATTGGAATATAAGGGGAAAATTCTTCTTTTGATAAAAATCCTGTTCAGAATTAGTCCCAATAATATACAAACATTCACATGTAGTGAAAGTTCACGTTTGTTCAAATCATGGTCCCAAGAACTAAATTTTTGGCCAAATATGGTTTTAAGATTTGACATGAAATACATAGGAATCTCCATTTGAAAAACAACATCTCAATGTAATATAGCTTCATTTTTCAAAGTCATTGCCCAAATTATGGGGAAAACTTTTACAAAGTAATATTTAGGAAATTATCTTTAAAACATTTTTCTCAAGACAGAAAGAAAAATTTAAGTCATCATAATATCAATTCATACATCCAAATGAAGTGAATTTTATCAAAAATTGTTAAAATGATCGCCCTTTGGATTGGGATAGGGTCACAATAGGGGTCAACTTTTTAGATAAGCATACATAGGGACTATTTTCTTTCTTAATTTGGTTTTGGTCCTGACAACTGCTGCTGTTGTTGTTGTCTGTTTATTATTGTAGTTGGGGGAGCTCTGTTGTTGTAGATGTTGTTTGACATAAACATGTTGTTAATTGTGTTACCCTTTTGCTGCTGTAGTTGAATCTATGATATTGCTATGAATGTTATAAATGCTGCTTTTGTAACTGTGATTGCTTTGTGATATTCTTCATACATATTTGAAAAAAAGAAATAAAAAGATATCTTTTTAACATCATTTAAAAACAATACTAACAAAATTGACATTCAATTTTTTAATGACATGAAGTCGATCACATGATCAGATTTTCTTTAGTTTTATATCCTTTGAACAAAATTTGTAAAATAATGAGGTTAAAATAATTAATTTTGAAATAATGAATTGTCATCCTTTCATTAAAAAAAAGCATAAAGCGAAATTGAAAGGAAATAATGATAATAATAAAATACCCACGAACATCACTATATCTTGACAAAATCTTTCTTTATATTTGTTTTTGCAACAGAGAAATATATAATTTAGGTATCATAGAATTCCTTTGTCAAGAGAGATAAATCAAATAAAATATCAATATCATTTTCTTCTTAACACTTCTTTTTCCTTAATAATAATATTTCTCAATTTTTTGCTTATTTAACAAAAATATCATTACTACATGAAAAGCTTTTTCAATGAACTAAGGATTGTTTTTCCTTAAAATAAATAAAGCAAGTGTGTTTGACAAAGAGAAAGCATAAAATTTTACAAGTTTAAATTACTGTCACCGTGGGGATTTTTACGGGGTTAAATTTTGCACTTTTCATATAACAAAGTGTTGGCATGGAGATTATTTTTGAGGAAGTTGACAAATTCATGAAAAATGTTGGACTTTTTGAAACCGTTCGTGTGATAATATTTTTTGCAAAAATTTTTAATCACAAATTTTGGAAAGAAATATCTTCCTCGCAAACAATTCCACGTTAACAGTATTGTTGATGTAATTAAGATGTCGATGTTTTTAAGTGAAAAGTGTATTGTGTTTACTTGATATATTATTTAGTGGGTTGTTTTTTTGTGTTTTTTTTTACCAAACGAAGTGAATTGATAGTTGTTCTGTATTTGTCACTGTGTTTATTAAAAGAAATTGAAACTTTAATTTATGTTTATATTTTTCCGGTGAGTTATCAAGTTATCAAGAAAATGAGACGACTTTTTTGCTTCAGCTAAATTTCATTTTTGGCACATGGAAATTATTGAGCTAAATTTCATTTTTCTCTAAATGAAGAAATTCCTGGATACATAATTGGTCTGTGCTATCGTGCCTACATATCCTTAAAAGTTATAGCATTGTTCCTTTTGGAGTATCTCGTGTGAAAAATTAACGTTAGCTGTCATAAAGTTTAAAATGAGCTCCAACATTTCTTCTTCTGAATCTTTCAGAATTGTACGGCAATGCATTTTCACAGGTTCAATGGACGGCAAAAAGACGTCTTGTAAATGGCTTTTCTCGTATCTAATTGATAATTCTAGGTACAATTAATACAGATAACTTTTCAGACAACCTAAATAGCATCTACTTGTACCGCAAACGAATAGAATTATCAACACAAGTCATACGACTTTTGTATCCACAAATTAAGGCAAGCCTTACATAAATACAACTTCATACAGTTGTTAAGCTATTATTTTAACACCAAATTATTTACTCATGTTTCCCGTTCACCCGATCATGACAGGGAGCTCATGGTGGATGTGATCGGTCGACAGGGGATGCTTACTCTTCCATGGCACCTGATCCCACATTTGATGTTTTTGACCTTCATTACCGTTTGTTATTTTCATATTTCATGATAATAGTCATATGATATATTATATATATAATATTCTCACCATAATTCGCAATTGTTATTTTAGTCCAAAATAGAGGAGACAATTTTTAAATTGGAAGATGATGTTACTAAGGCGGTGGCAGTAACTTAACTGAGCTCTTCTTCCACTCATTTTAAAAAGAGGAAGAGATCAGTGGAAACGGAAGAGAGTAGTGTATTATGCATTCTATCATACCATACTTTATAGTGTTATACGAGTAGGTTAATAAATGTGTGAATGGTTTTCAATGGCAATGAAGAACATATC
Source organism: Saccostrea echinata (assembly GCF_033153115.1). Taxonomy (NCBI): domain Eukaryota; kingdom Metazoa; phylum Mollusca; class Bivalvia; order Ostreida; family Ostreidae; genus Saccostrea; species Saccostrea echinata. The sequence goes on along the minus strand of NW_026889795.1, from coordinate 10,104,656 downwards.
AGCTAAGCCTTACGTTAAGATAAAAGGTTGTGCTTTATTCGTTAGTCAGGCTTGTAAGGCTTAAGAAACCTGTATCAAGGCTGTACATAGGGTAAAGCTAGGACTTAATTTTCATGATTTATAATACAAGCTTTACTTTGTCTACCGGCCTCAGAAGTGATCCATGTCGCACCATCGAGGTTTCTGAATGCGAGTCAGATCATATTTAGTTTGGGTTAGAATCGTGTCATTGGAATATTAATATTTTTCATATCTTGATATACCGGATTAAAAGCATGCGGGGTTTTTTTTTTCGCATTCTTATTGTTTTAGTAGGTCGTTTAGTCTGGACAAGAGTTCTCTACAGCGCTACACAAAACTTTAGGTATCTTTGCTGCGCCGCCTTGACGTCGTAATGAAATGAATTTTGATGTCGTAATCGGATTTCTATACCCTGCTTAAATTTATTATGACCTTTTTATTTCTGATAAATACTATCAAAGAGCAAGAGCCATCTAGGGCCTTTTTTGGCCCTGAGAATTTCTGAAAAATCGAAACTGCTCAGTTTTGCTTGAAAAAGCAGTATTTATAACTTGGACCCTTGGTGACCGTGTATCTATTGAACCTGACGTTATTTTCTCTCTAGTCAATGCATTATGACGTCATAAATGCGTCATTTTCTCCATTTCCTCTAAATTCCCTTAGAAATGGCCAAAAGTTGGGTTTTTTTTTAATATTTCATATAGAGCACAACCTCTGATCCAAAATATACAATGAAATAATGAAAGATATGTTTCTGAAGATCACAAAACATGTTTTAATTTTTGGATGGGTGGGCTGTGCTCATATTTTAATTCTTTGCTGAAGGTAGTCAAATACGCATGTTTTCTGCAAAATTCAAGAACATTGCATTTTCTCAAAGCCAATCCTGTTATTGTTAATTGTTATAGGAAATGAAAGCACCAAGTCTCTATTTTATTTTGATATATGAAATGGGACAGAGGGTGATAGTCAATTAATTGATATAAGGACAGGTCCATTTTATGCATAAAGTGAACCTACCGGTAGCTCTTTGCATTAAATAAAGTAAAAGTAAAATTGAAATATTATTTACAGAATCTGAGTTATTTTCGCTGTTACAATGGGTTCACCGGCAGTTTGGACATAGGAGTTACATTTTTTCAATATTTGGTTTCGTTACTGCACCGGGTCTCCTTCCACTGACACATTAATATACCATTACAAAGAAGAAATAAAATATATTTAAAAAATTTCTTGCTTTTATTAATTCTTAGTGTTTATCAAATGTATGTGCCAATTTTCACCAAAAAGAGTTCATTAAAAAGAAGAATAAACACGATGCCTCAATAATTTCCGAACAGCCCTTATCTTATTCATCATCAAACTACAACGATATAATATAGCACATTTATCTTGATAGGCACTACAGGCTCTGATACGTGTCATATTTGGAATTTTTACAAGAGAAAGACATCGGTGAAAATCTAAAAAATAATCTGGATGATATACGTGTTGATTTCATTGTCAACTTTCCTTATGGTGTTTCATGTTGATTTGATACAAAAACATGCAAAATAATGATGTAAATTGATGATGAAATATATCGAATATGTATCGAATCAACTGAGAAATATAAACCCCGTATGCAGGTGATGAAGGTATATTGCTGTATAAAGTTGACGATTGAAAAGTTGAAGTCATCACATTTATCATAAAGCTTGGTTGTTAGATTACCATTGATATCTTTTTCTAGTAAAATATCCAAATATGAAACAGATTTCAGACTCTGTGGTATCTTTTATTTCAAGCTCACCGGGATATATTGTATCGATATAAGAATGGAAATATCCATTCATAATTGACAATGCGTCGTCGATTTATCTAAATAATTGCTCGACAAACATCAGTCTTTGTACATTTGTTCCCCTTAGGGAGTAGGGAGTAGATGACCCCTATTAATTTTTAGATCACGAGATCAAAATTCAAGAGTCAAACTGGACATACGAAAATATAGACTGCTAAAAATCCTAAGAACCTCTTGCTTGATAGACATCAAACTTGGTACACTTTTTCTTCCTTGAGAAGAGATGCCCCTGTATATTTTGAGGTCACAAGCTCAGAAATTAAGGATAAAATAACATAGACACTAAATATAGGAATATGTGGTCAGTTCAGTTTCCTGAGAAGCATTTGCTTTACAGACATAAATTTAGGTAAACTGGAACCCTCTAAGATGTATATTACCCCAATGATATTACGGTCTGTGAGATTTCAAACTCAGCATTATGTATGCCGCTGACTAGAAGATGACGAATTGCTTTCACTATCATAACTGACATTCTGAAGTTAAAGTTGCTCCCTTTATAAAATTTCACTAGGAAGGCGGAGGGCATGTTTGTTCATTTTTCATGGGCATTTCTGTAAATTCTACCGCCCACAATTACTGTAAACGTATTACATTTGGCGGAGTATTCTATTTAGCGCCTTTGACGGAAAGTAGCTACTGCTAAATCAAGTACATCGCTAAATGTCTTGTATGTATATATTTATATCATGCATGTTCAGAAAGCGCTAATCCGAATCTACGATAGCTAATTTGTTGTAAATTCACTTTCCACCAAAAATCGTACACACTAGATAGAATACATATACAGAAAGTTGTAAGACACCAGGCCTCTCCACAAGTGGTTTTACATGTACCATGGCGGCCCGTCATGGTTAAATTTATGTGGCAATGGTTAAGTGAGCTGCACAGGCCAAAAAGGCGGCTGTCATGATTAATTTTTTACTGCATCTCAGTACCTACTTTATGATGATTTGAACTGCAAATTACCTTTATATTACGTGTTTTGCTAGTTCTCCCTGAAAGAGAGAATACAAAGAATGTGATAAATCATGTACATTAATGCGGTTGATGCTTACTGAATATGCCATAAAGCATAATATAATTAATAGTCAATCAGCTGATGATTTTTCCATTTTCTGTACTTGGTAATGTGGAAAATTCTAACGTGTTCACTATGTAGAAGCTTTTTTTTCTGAGAGACAATTTAATCTTTCAAAATGTCCTGTCTCCTTTGTTTTTTTTTATCAACTCACTCTTCCTTTTTTTATATTGTCTTTCGAACAAAATGTAAGAATTATAAATACTCCAATGTGAAAAGTCGCCGGTGGCGCTAATTTAGCACTGGAGAATTCATCGAAGTACACAATTAAGAATGCAGCGTAGGAAAATGTAAAGAAAGAACAGAATTGAGAAACATTACAATTTTATCAGATTAATGTCTCTGTTCAGACGCGGATCCAAGAATCCCCCCCCCCCAAAAAAAACCCCTAAATTCCTATTTCCTACCCAAAAATATTAAACCCAGAAAATTTCCTGACAAGCAGAAAAAAGGAAAATCCATTTCCAAACGCGAAAAACGCCTATTTTCTAGGTGGTTATGATGGGGTCCATGTTTTCTAGTGGGGTTTAAAGTCATTTTTTTATTTGCTTCAATACTTTTAATAACTCTGCAAATTCCAAGGCCCCCCCCCCCCGACCCCAACTCTAGATTCGCGCATGTCTGTTTATATTAGGTTTTATATAATACAATCAGTGACTTTTCAAAGACCATGCAATGAAAAGCTTAGGCAATGTAAAGATGTCGGTTTTTGTCCTAGTTTGTGTATGAATTATTTTTAATTCTACTCCTTCCTCACTGTTGGTCCGATAAAAATAAAACCTGTCTTATAAGAAGGAAAATTAATTTTATTTTTCAGTTTTAAAATTAAATTCGCCAAACATTGTTGCCATGGTTACTAAAAAATACTGTGAAATTCTTCAAAAGGGATTCTACAGTTTTTATCCAATTTTACTAAAACTTTGTTTCTTTTGTAGACAACACTTAGATACATAATTCTTGTTACTATTTTTTTTCGATTTTGTGCCGCTATGATGAAGGAAATTACTTCTGAATGCAACCATTGATTAATATGTACGTCCTAGAAGGTTGAACATACATTCATGCTTTCGACTACACATTTCGCCTTTACGAAGCGTTCTCCATGGTTAAATGTTCAGAAGTGGAGGACCATGTATATTTCAACTTATTGTTGTATTCTTTACAGTGCGTTAATGACATTTTGAATGTAAATCATATACGGTACCAATTTTGATGCACCAGCTGCGCATTTCATACATGATAATTGATGAATGATAATATATGTTCACATGACATGATAATATAAATTTGTCATTTTAATGGAATAGTAAGAATAGTGCATCTTCAATATATTGGAGACAAAAGTCAAGGTCAAGAGAACAGTTATTTAGTGTTTAAAGCGACAGTACGGCTGCAAAATGTGTGCTTTTTCATCCAAATTTACCCAATATGTCATTAAGAAATAAGGTATAAAGTTGATGTTAGCAGTTTGAGAAACAGAAATATTCTCTACTCAAACAAAATTAACGTAATTAGAATCTGCCGGAAAATCAAGGGTCGTACGAACTGGAGCAATCTTAGATCTGTTTACTTGTACCACGTGAATTCTAAAACGGCACGTGCCTACACTGTAGAGTTTACAGTTATAATGAATATTAGGTGAAAGCAATTTTCAAAAACACAAATTATCATAACTTTCCGATAAAAATAATCTAAAATAATAATCGTAAAGATTTTAGTCTGCATTCAGGCGAATTTAACAGAATTAAAAGTACAAATGTTTACGTTTTGTGTATTGAGGTCCGAGAAAGGAAAAACCAACTAATCATTCGTTATCGCGGCAAATGTCAAACAAAATATTTTTCTGCACAGTTAAAAAAAATAGCATTTCAAATGGCAACAATGTTTATAAGTCAAAGATGTATTTTTTATGTTGAGTTTACACTATTTTTTTTTCTTTGAAAGCGACGAAAAAATGAGAAATGATAACAAGTATCAACAAACCTGTCGAATAGAACCTTCGAGAGCCCTGCGTGAGTGTCGCCGAGTTCCCGTTTCTTCCTTATCCAGCGATTTTATTAATCCCCAAACTAAATTTTAGTCAGGAAAGTTGCTTTTTCAAGTTCTATTTTCAGTTTCTTTTTCTTTTTGGTCGACTTTGTCAATGTAGCAGGCCTACCGGGATTCCCTCTCTAACCATGCTGTTTTGTTTATGAGAACTACGCATGCGTGCATAGCATGGAATGTGGAACCCCGAACACTTTGCGATGTATATATTTACGTCCCATAAATAACTATTAATTTTAATGAAATTATCCAAATTATTTAATTGTAAAAGTTGTAATTTTCTGAAAGTTTATACATTTATGAGTAGTAAAAAAAATTCCAAATCTTGTCGGAAAATTTTATCTAGTCAGTTTTTTGATGAGATGCGCCGTACTGTCACTTTAAGCCATTCTGTAAAGCAATGCATAAGCAAAATATAAAATTCCTGCCTCTCTCAGTTTACAGAATGGAAAGCATTACCAACTGACAAACAAATGCTGAACAACATTGTGTCTAAATGTCACTTCATTTTGAAGTTATTTTAGTTGCCTCCTCTCATTATTATGCTAGGCAGTGCTTAGAAATATTTGAAAAATAAAATTAGTTTATCCAATGCCCTTCTGCACAAATTCTCTCTGCAAATTAATTCGCCAACAGAAAGAAATATCTGTTGACAATTTTATTGATAATCCCAAACCTATAAAACACAACATAACTGGACTAACATTCTAACAAGAACAAGTGTTTGCCTCAAATAAATTTTGAAATTGGTTTGATACTTATTCCTAAATTTATAGTCGCTGCGGTTGTAAATCACGCAATTTTCTATCGGTCAAGAAAGAGAGTTCATCATACATGCATCTAATTGAAGACAAAAGTATAACGATAGAGAAAACAGGATTCTGATGTCCAAAATTTTCAATTTAATAAAGAAATTAGAAATACACAACAAACGGTGTCCTATCAAACAATACAAAAAATTACAGGCAATTCAATATTTTATCAAATAGAAAAATTATCCAATTTGTATCAACAATGCTTGTATTTTTGTAGGTGCCATTTCTCCAAACTGATACCTGCCATAAAGATATGGCGAATTCCAGGTATTCGGAACCCCTCTGAACTTACGACTTCTCTGTTGTTTATGTGTCCTCCACAGTAATCTAGACAGAGAGTACAAATCGTTATTAATAGAAAATCGGGAAACTCTTTTGCGAATTCTGTTTCCAGTTTTGTGAAGCTGAAATTGGTATCCTCCGTTTTCATATGATCCCATCTCCCTTTTGTTTCCTTTGTAAAATATTATTTCATCGTGCACCATTCTTCTTCCTTTATTTGATTGTCGTCTTTGTAAAATCCAATTATATATTTTTCTTCGTGCCCCTGTTTCCTGGAAGGCATTGTTTATAAAATTCTCTGCTTCCATGCTGAAATTTTCTTTTTCGGTAAGAATGTGTTCATTATCTTTCAGTTCGAATGTAATCAAAAATATCCTCATCAGACAAAAAGTAAACAAAATGTATGTCATATTCTACAATCAAAGATTTAAAAAGAGGAATAAATTAAATCATGTTCTTAGCAATAGAATACGTGTAAAACGAACAAATTCAAACGGAAAAAACCATACTGGGAATAAGAATTTTTATGAATTTTACTTTTTCCAATAAAGATTTAATGGCATTCAAGTTAAGTGCTATATATTGTAATAGTTCACATGTAAAACAGATTTTTCATTGATTCATTATTGATATAACTTCTAAATATTAGAGAAAAAATCTTTTACAAAAACATACCTGTGTCCGACCACACCTTGATTGATAATGCACCTGGTCTAAATTGCTAGATATGAACGTAACAGAGGCTATTAATATATCTGTTCTTATATTCTACCAGAATAAAAAGGCTAAAAATGATTTCACACTTTGCAGTTGATTTCAAAGGTGTTTTGCACACCAGTCTGAGTATAACTGCTTTATACCATAACATGGCGATTTCCTCTGCATTTTATTAAATATGGTGAGAACTAACTTACCTTCTGTATGATCTGATATCATGCACTGGCAGTTGCCAACTGCGTCACAACCCCATTGTGCAGCAATTTCTTTCTCGCCAATTTTTTCACTAGATAAGAACGTAAAAATTCAAAAGCTATGATGATTAACAGCTGATAAAGATAAGTCAATAGGGGAAAATGAAAACACCAATAAATTAAAGTTTTGTTTGTTTGTTTGTATGTTGTTTAACGTCCCTCTCGAGAATTTTTCACTCATATGGAGACGCCACCAATGGAGAGCTGCAAATTTTGTCCTATACTCGGCACTTAGGCCCTCAAACAGTGAGGGATCTTTTTTGTGCCAGCACCTACTGCGACACGGGACCTCGGTTTATACGGTCTCATCCGAAGGACCGGTCTCCACGTCCCACAGAGGGAATCGAACCCGCGACTCTAGAGCAGACGCTCTAACCACTGCGCCACGCGGGCGACTAATAAATTAAAGTTAAACACAGTTTTAGTCAATCTTTTAGAAAGTTAACGAATCTCAATATCCGAATGGATGAGGTATTAGCAGTATTTCAACAAAATATGTAGACATCTTGGCTTTTTGTAACATAGGACCTCATGCTTTGTCATCACCACCAGTGAGTTGTTTTTGTTTTGTTTCACAATAAAAACTGTATTTTTCCATTCAGCTTATACTTGTAAATAAATTATCATTAAGGGGAAAATATACATAGATAAATCCTGAAGCGTTGTTGATGGCTAGGTAAAAGTCCTCTATTCTTCTTAGTTCTAATAAATTGTGGAGCACACGGCTCCGTCTTTATAGATCAAATCCTCCAGATTATCGGTTATATTTGAACATGTACTTGTTTGTTGTGTCCTTCTAATCCGGTTTGAATACGTCACCTTTAACCAGTACATGATCAAATATAACCTATAATCTGATCAGTACATAGGGTTCACGGCGGGAGTGACAGGTCGAAAGGGGATGCTTATTCCTCCTAAGCACCTGATCCAGGAATCCGCGTTTTATGCCCTATTTACAATTGATTCTTGTTTAAAAGTTTTTTGAGTTCGATAACTGTTCGTTAACTTCACCTTCTTTATCTTATAAAACTGGCAGCTATACTTATTGGTGAAATAAAACATTACTAAATTGTTTTTTTTCTTCTATAATTCCTGAATTCAATGATGAATAAAATGTATTTTTGTTGACCTGATTCATACCAATTGTTAGACCTTATTCTTTCTTAAATGCCCAATTTACCTTATTGTTTTTGTGTCAAAATGTTTTTCATACAATAGCAATGAAAGTTAAATGTATATCGGGGGTAATTTGTGTTAAGAATACTTAAATCAACAAAATATTTATCATATTAAGGTATTCAATGTATAATGAAGGGATTTTGAACAATTTTTGAATCATCTGAAACTAGTTAAAAATGCATTGTTAGATAACGATGAAAGTAAAATGAACCAAATTCTCATGACAAATAACATGTAAGAAGCCAGTCATTTTGCACCTTAAATGTTTTTGAAGAGTTATCTGCCCTTGATGAAAAGAAGAAAAATTAAATTTTTTCAAAATATCTATGGTGAATGATTCATTTTATTTCATTTTATAACAAAGAGAGAGTTTATGCATATATTCACGATGAGATTTGTATGAAATTCAAATTACTTTTTACAATATCTTAATAACACATTCGTTGCCCATAGACTTCAATGTTAATTTCAAGGTACAATTAATTGTACAATAATCAACATTTGGTAAATTCCTTTGGTGGAGTATTTTTGTTTCATAACATCTTCAAAATGCTATCATGATTTTAAAATCGGACCATTCATTTATTAGGTACAAAAAATGGCCGTTATACATTGAATACCTTAATCCACATACTAGTGTTATTTATTTGAAGACATTTGTAGTTTTTCTTCTTAAAAGATAAAAAGAAATATGTCAAAACATTGTTTCTTTTATAAGAAAGAGTTAACATTCTGAGGGATCAGGTTTAAGTGTACTAAACTATTTTTTTTTTTCATTTCTTACATAATATTACACACTGTAAGACTATGACTTAATGTAAATTTGACAACCATGAAGGAAGCCTGACAAAATGCAAAGCTGACTACATTTTTAATGTACCTTTTTCATAAAACGTTTTAAAATACTTCATGTTATGTGAATTTTTGAGTCTTAGTAATACACGAAAATTGACATTCGTGTGACAATAGACACGATCCCTTGTATGTCGCGACAATAAACTTACTCCTATATAATACTGTTTGTTATCTTCATATAATATCCTATAACTGACCAGTTGTTACGTCTGTTTAATTATATAAGAGTATAATATTATAATCAGAGTGCTATAAATATCCTTCTAAGGTTTTGTAGATGTTTTTGTAGAGCTTAATTTTAAGTAAATCATGGGAGTGTTCAGTTAGTTGAATGTAATCCTGATAAAAATAAAATCAGATTAAAAAAAAAATACAATTTATTGCTGTAAGAGTCTGACCGTTGCAGAAATGAAGGATGGAAAAATCGAAACATTTCTTTTATTACGGCCTCGAGTGATCGCTGTAGGAAATTGTACGAATGTATAGTAGTCCGTCTTTGTGTCTGTTGTTTTATGTGTTAATTGTTGGTTTGCTTTTAGTCCCATCGATGAATATGTACTCTTGTTTGGAGTCACAAATTGCTGATGGAAAGTTGCAAATTCAGACTCTCTCTCTCCCTCTCTCTCAAACTCAATTCATTATATATATAAATAAGTGAATATGTTTTTTTTTGCTTTCATTTCTTCCGGCTCTATACATGTACATAATTATCCATTTGTTCCAACCGTATGACGTGTATCATTTTAATATTGGCATTTCTATAGTAATTACTTTTATCTAAATATTTCAGGAGTACTATACAACAGTATATACGAGAAGTGGTGTAAATCAGATGTGGATACTTAAAAACTCCATAGAGCTTTTGAAAAGTTTAAAATCACAAAATTTTACTAAAATCAATAGCATCAAAACGAACGATTTTTCAACACTTTATACAACCATTCTCCACGATAAATTGAACTCCATGCTTTTTGACATCAAACACAGCTGCTTTGTTAATAAAAATGTCAATGGTAATTTACAAAATAATTTTGTTAAAAAAACACTCTGATTGTACACACAAGTGCGCTGAAGTTGACATTAGAAAGATGATTGAGTTTCTGATTGACAATATCTATGTAGTTTTTGGAGATCACGTCTTCCAACAATCTGTTGGAATTCCCATGGATACCAATTGCGCCCCCTCATTAGCAGATCTATTTTTGTATTCATACGAAGCAGAATTTATTCAAAAACTTCTCCATGAGAAGGAAACACTCGCTGTGGCCTTCAACTCGACATTTTGATATATCTTCGACACATTTTCAATTCTCAATAGTTACTTTCATTCATATGTCGACTCGATATATCCCAGTGAGCTTGAAATAAAAGATACCTCAGATTCTGACACATCTGTTTTATATTTGGATATTTTACTAGAAAAAGACGTTAATGATAATCTAACAACAAAGCTTTATGATAAGTTTTCAATCGTCAACTTCCCTTACATCTGTATCAATATACCCTTATCACCTGCATATGGGGTTTATGTCTAATTTGTTTAAAAACTCTAAATGAAATAAAATCTACTTGTGTCTGAAAAATCAGACTTAAGCGTTAATATAAGTTGCTTGCTTATTGAAATAATTGTTATTTAGGCTGATTTTTTAAGACTTCATCTTTAATGGAAAGTGCAGTATTTATTTTACTCCATGACATTCAGTTTTTCGACATTAAAGTTCATTTCTTTTATTTCTTCTCGTCATAATAAGTAAGCATACTAGTCAAAACGAAAGAAAAAAGAACGAAGAAAAAATTCTAGATTGTAGATATATTCTATGAATTCTTATTTCTTAACATAAGTACATGTAAACAAGGCAAATAATCAAACAGACCAGCAATCAAACGCCAAAATTTACAAACGTATTATCGATATTTTAATCTCATGATTTCATTTTCCTAATTCTATTAACATTGTTCTGATATGCAGTGGCGCCATTTTGTGAGTGAAATCTCTACCGAACGACACGTGATCAGAGGGGGGAGCCCTTGGTATACTGCCAAATAAAACGCGTTCCGGAGGAACCCTCGGTATGAACACTACTGGTAATTTGGACTTTCTCCATTCTGTTTCCTTGCTGTTCAACATTAAAGACAGAGCATGCAAGGCAGTGTTTATAGACAACCTGTTAGCCCTTTTGGTAACTAGTTTTCCTTTAACATCCTTTATATTGCTTTGGTTTTCACCAATATCCAAATGAGATGTTCCCCTGTCTTCTTCCAATACACTAGGCAGTATATTGGAATGACCAATATGAAAAGTTCCTCCATGTAAATTCGCTTCCCTCTCAGATTCCGAGAAAGGTGTTCTCAAAAAGATATGCTCTGCACCGTCATTTCTAGGCTTCCTTATGAAAATTGTTTTCTTCCTTATGTCAAACGTATTCACAACTGATGCCCACATCAGAAATAGTTGTGCCAAGGAAACCAAAATTACAGTTATCTACAAATAAAGAAGGTAACATAAACACATACATGTATAATACACATGTTAAAGGAAACCAAAATTACAGTTATCTACAAATAAAAAAGGTAACATTAACACATACATGTATAATACACATGTTAAAGGAAACCAAAATTACAGTTATCTACAAATAAAAAAGGTAACATAAACACATACATGTATAATACACATGTTAAAGGAAACCAAAATTACAGTTATCTACAAATAAAAAAGGTAACATAAACACATACATGTATAATGCACATGTTAAAGAAAACCAAAATTACAGTTATCTACAAATAAAGAAGGTAACATTAACACATACATGTATAATACACATGTTAAAGGATACCAAAATTACAGTTATCTACAAATAAAGAAGGTAACATTAACACATACATGTATAATACACATGTTAAAGGATACCAAAATTACAGTTATCTACAAATAAAGAAGGTAACATTAACACATACATGTATAATACACATGTTAAAGGATACCAAAATTACAGTAATCTACAAATAAGGAAATTAACATTTACACGTGCCAGGGATACCAAAGATTTTGTACTCTTTAAATATAGAAGTGAACATCATTACATTTAACTTTAGGATAATTGTGATGACTTCAACGTTTTGGTATATATAGCAATATGTCCCCTTATTGGACTTTTGCGAGAAGCACTGACTTTTACACTCGACGGCTTACTTTGGCATTTAAACATGTGTTGTGTATGGAGGTACGGAATTGATATTAGATTAGAAAACCTTACTAGTGGTTATAGGTATGTTGTTAGGGGCACTTACATGATTTACCGGTATGCAATCAACACAAGAGATGATGAGAGGCAGAATAATATACTTAAAATATATTATTCGTAAGGGCTTGTTATCGCCTTTCAATCTCATTTTATGAAGGAACCAAAAAGGAAGGAAAAAACATCAAGGAATGAAAACTTGGCAGTAGTTGGTCAATTGGGAAGGGAGGGGGTTAGTATAGGGTGTTTCTCCTCCTCTCTCTAGGCAACGTAATATGTGCCTTGAAATGACCAATTATTATTGTTTAATTAACTGTTGAGTTAAATATTTATATCGCAAAAAAGCTGCCGTATAGTGTCCCAGTGTAAAAGTAAGTCTTCGATTGTAAAAGTCAGCGCTTCTCGCAAAAGTCCAATAGCAGACCTATTATTGTATTCATATGGAGCAGAATATATATTCAAAGACTTTTACATTAGAAGATAAAAACACTTGGTGTGGCCTTCATCTCAACATTTAGATATATCGACGCCGTATTATCAATTAACAAAGAGCTAATTCCATTCGTATGTCGACTCGATATATCCCAGTGAGCTTGAAATAAAAGATACCATAGAGGCTAATACATCTGTTTCATATTTGGATATTTTACTAAAAAAACATTAATGGTAACCTAACAACGAAGCTTTATGATAAACGTGATGACTTCAATTTTTCAATCGTCAATTTCCCTTACTTATGTAGCGATATACCCTTATCACCTGCTTATGGATTTTTGTCTTACGGTTTATTCGATACGCAAAAGATATCAACATATCATATTATGAAACAAGGATATCAAAGGTCTCGTTTGAAGTTATCATTTCGGGTTTTATGATCGATATAATGACCTCGTCATCAAATACAACCTTATTAAGTCTGTTGACTGACGATTTTCATACTAGCTAATTTTTAGGTCATTATTTTAACACTGAATTGTCTACAGCTTTTACCATTTTCCCGATCATGACAAAAAGCACACGGCGGGTGTGACCAGTCGGAAGGGGATGTTCAATCCTACATGGCCCCTGATCCCACCTCTGATGTTTTTTGAGGCCCGTGTTTGCTCTGCTTCCGATTTGTATCGTTAAAATGTACTATGAGCTTGAATACTGTTCGTTATCTCCATATTTCATACCATAATTATGACCTGCATAATGACATGATTCATATCTCCTAGGTGAATCGTTAAGCAAGAGCAAATTCTACGTACGAACAATTTCTAAATCGAGACAGGCTATTGAAAGATAAGTTGATGATGCAAGGATATCAACAGTCTTCTTTAAATTAAACAAACTGCATATTCTGTTGTCGATACAATGACCTTGTTGTCAAATACAATCTGTCGTTAAGTCAAATGTTGATTGACGTCTTTCAAACAAATTCTTAAGCCATTATTTCCACATATAATTGTCTACTTTTTCGTTTTTCGTTTACCTGATCATGACAAGAAACACATAGCGGGTGTATCCGATCGACAGGGGATGCTTACTCTTCCATGGCATCTGATCCCATTTCTTTTTCTCAGAGGTACATATTGGCTCTACTCATAATTGGAATTGTTTAAATTAATTTTTGAGGATGACAACCGTTCATAATCTTCACATTTCACACACGTGTCAAAGATACCAAAATTACTGTATTCTCTCTTCAAATTTAAGAGTCATCATTAGATATATACATTAAAACAAGCCAGATAACATCATTATATATAGTTGTATCAAAGCCACCAAATTATAGTAGTTTCTGTACGTTGTGAATAAATCATATAGCAACATAATAAACACGTGTACTAAGGCTAACACAGTAGTTACTGTATAATATGTATAAAACGTATAACAACATTAATAACGTGTATTTAAGCTACAACAGATTTAACTTTATGAACGGAGAACATAACTACGAAACAATAGACCCATGGGCCACATCGCTCACCTGAGCACACCTGCTAGGGAGAAGCAGAAATCAGTTCAGTATTGAAAAGTTTTTAGAGGGGACTTAAATGTACACTACCTCAGGATGCTTCCTTATCAATATTACTAATCATGGCTTTGCTGTTCTTAAACAAAGAATTTTAAAGATATTTTTCCTGTGTAATCCTATGTAAAACTTTTATTGCTCATTGTAGCCCCACGGTAAATTTGAACGAATTTGAATTTACACTACCTGGGGATGCTTCTATAATAATAAGACTAATCATGGCTTTGCTGCTCTTTTTTCAAGATGATTCTTATATATTCTTATGCAAAACTTTGACCCTCGGTTGTGCACCCAACGCCTGGGGGTCACAATTTGAACAAAGATGATTCTATAATACCTAAGGTTGCTTCTGTATAAATATGATTAATACTGGCTTAGTTGCTCTCATAATGGCTAGGTTGTTCTTGAGAAGTTTTCAAAGATATTTTCTATATAATGGTATGATCAGGCTCTTACAAGGGATATATAGATTTTCCTTTTACTGAGTTAATGATTGGAATGATTATTAAGACAGCTCTGTCTGAGGATATATCACACAGTACTTAAATTTTCTCTTATCTAGAGATGGGGACTGGGTAAGGTACTACTTGGACCGTATTTCCCCTTAGGTCCCCATTGATAGATAAGAAGCAGTTGTCTCAATCTTCTTCAGATTTACTACACCCAGAGCCTAACATTAAATCCCTAGAAAACTTGCCACTGGTGTTTATAACTTTTATACTTCTATTTTGCTCTTACCCTTAAGGTTTTCCATCCTCTATCCTTAAATGTCCATCACATACATAATACTCTGATATTAATTTAAAGTACATTTTACAGTAGAAAAGGGTTTACCAAAAGCAAGTTTCAAAATGTAATTAACTAAGCAGTACGTACTTAACTAAGATTGCATTGAAGTCTATGGAGTAATTTTTTGAAAATAAAAATTCAAATGATAAGATTATCAATAAATATTGTAGTGGAAAAATAGACTAAAACACATTAGAAATAGAATGGCAATTGAAAACGTTTTGTTTTTACCAGATAAGTTTCCTAAAATTGATTTTTATTAATTAAAAACAGAGGAAGATGACTATTACCAAAATTCAAGGTCAAGCATTAGGACATATCCCACCCTTACATGCTAATGGTAATTAATGGGAATTATGTCTAAGTATTCTGAGTATTCATCACCCACCTTCCGTTATGTATTCAATTTCATTGAAGCTTTTGCTATCAGGGATGGAATACCTTAATTTCTTTATTGCTGATTCATCATCCAACTTCTACAGCTACCTTCTGAATGCCTGACTTTTCCAAAGCTTTACCTTATATACCCTTAGGCTAGTCCATTCCAAGGGTTGTCAGGTCATTCCACTATTTGAAGTCTTCAATGCGTTTTACTCAAATGCCCCTTAACAATTACACATATATATTCCTATGTAAACCTTGACCTACTGTTGTGGTCCCGCCCTACCCCAGGGTCATGATTTTAACAAACTTGAACCTACATTACCTGATGATACTTCTGTATTAATATGTCTAATAATGGCTCAACTGTTCTTGAGAAGAAGATTTTTAAAGATAGTTCCTATATATTCCTATGGTAACTTCGACCTGCAAGCTGTGGCCCTGCCCTACCCCCATGGGTCATGATTGGAAAAAAACTTGAATCTACACTACCTGAGTATGCTTCTGTATTAATATGACTAATCATGGCTTGGCTGTTCTCGAGAAGAAGATTTTTAAATACATTTCTTATATATTCCCAATTAAAACTCTGACCCTCTTGAGGCCCCGCCCTACCCCCGAGGGTTATGATATGAACAAATCTGAATCTAGAGTATGTAATGAAGCTTTTATGTAAGTTTCATCTTTTCTTGAACAGTGGTTCTTGAGAGGAAGATTTTTAAAAGATGCCACCAAATTTTCACGAATTCTTAACAATCTCCCCTCTTGAAAGAAGGCGTGGCACTTCCTGTGAACAAACTTGAATTCCCTTCACCCAAGCATACTTTGTGACAAGTTTGGTCGGTCAGTTTCTCCAAGTAATCCACATGATTTTTTGTAAAAATTGAGACAAAAGTTTCCCCTTTCTAAATTTTGGAGCAGGTATGACTGCATGTAAAAGCTTTTTGAAAGAAAAAAACTTAGCTAAGCTTTATGATGAAAAGATGTCAATAACGTATATATAACATATATGTTACGTATATATAACTTATCTATAACGTATATATATATATATATATATATATATATATATATATATATATATATATATATATATATATATATATATATATATATATATATATATATATATATATATATATCGAAAAAAAATGTATATATTACTATATATAACGTGTATATAACGTATTTATACAATTGTACTGTACATATATTGTATAAAATCTTATTTATAGCGTATATATACTTATATATAATGTATATATAACATTTCTATAGCGTATATAAACGTATATATATAAACCGTATATATATCGTATAAAAACGAATATACAGCGTACATACAACTAAATATTACGTATATGTTAACAAACCTTCAAGCACATTTCCCTTTCCCCTTCCTACGTCTGCCAATGTTTTCTTTGGATTTCAGCTATGCAATGAGCTCTCACTATATTTATACTATTTCGATTTTAAGTATTTTCACGCTTTCCATTTTAAAATAAGATATCTTGGCACCTATAGCTTTCATTCTCCTTACATAAGTTAACGAAAGATGAGATAATTGCGCTTTAGGAAGAAATATTGGAAAAAAGTCAATTTTCAGCGACATTTTACGTAAATTTTTGATGGAACAATGTAATGTTTAAAGGAACGACATAATCAGTAGATAGAGGGAGTTTGGAAAACCCAATTTCAGCTATTTGGGATAAAGAAAAGTTTAATACATCATAAATTCATTACAATTAGATCTAGATAAAGTGAGAAAAGTAATATGCATAACGTCAATAAATCCTCTCCAATGAAATTTTCCATCTCTTTTATCTCTATCATATTTAATGAAGTAAAATTACTATAGTTACGAAAGCTGATAGGCTCATTTCTGACGAGGTAAAATAAATAGTATGTTATATGAAGTCATAATTGGATTTTCGAGAAAAATGAAAAGCAATGTAGAATTTAGTAACCGTTCTTGTTCGATTTTAAATTAATGATTATCTGCCAAATTTAGCACAAAAGTCAATTGATAAATGCTTGAAAATTTCCTTTTTGTTAGGGTTTAATAATGATTAAGTCTTTAGCTGCCTTGCTATCAAAAATCATATTATTGATAATCAGAATTAATAAAAAAGGACTTCGTAATTTTTTCATCTGGTAATTGGTTATCTACAAATTACTTTGTTAAGTCATTCTGATTCTAAACACGTAATCTGAAGTTAGTATTTAAAAGATACTGGAGTTCCTCATTGACAATACCCTGAACGCGAAAGTCTTGAAAAATTACCTGATTTAATAATAACCCGGTTTTAAAAATAAACCACCTACTTCGTGAACTGCAAAATTCTTGAAAATAAGCCGCACATTTCTTGCCATATAGAAGCAGGCATCCTAAATTTGCTATTCAGTCTATATGTTAAATATTCAACGCATTACTATTTCAATGTTTATGAACACAATTTTAATACAAACATTTTGATTTTAGAAATTTAAAGTATCTAGATATACCGTATAACGGATATATTTTAATTGCTGCTATTATTTACTAATTTTTACGTGTCTCATTCATCAGGAAAATTTAAACATGCAAATAATAAAAGCACACATGTAAATTTCACAGGACTTTAAAAGATTCATATGTAAATATTTCCCGTGTGCTTGATGGCGGCTCCGCAGACCCACCCCCAGCCCACCCCTTGAGAACTGAAACTGGATATTGGAAGTTGCGAAAATACATGGAAAATTGGCTCAAAATATATGTGACACCCACAATGCTGTAAAAACCCCATGTTTATTCAATCCATACAGGCGTGTGACATATACACACTACACAAAAAACTTCGGACGCAAGTAGTAGCGCACACAGTGAGGCAATTTAAGCTAGAGAACTAAAAGGTGATAATCTGGATGGAAAATACGAGTTATGAAGACCACGTACAGCTTATTTGTGTAAAATGAAATTTCTAATTAATCAATTAAAACAATTACTGTCTCACATGTTGAGTGCCATATCAATGGGAAAATATTGATAATCATGTTGGCAAATACTGACAAAAACAAGCGTCTAACTGCGTTTATAGGGCATTATGAATTATAAAACTTACTATCTTAAGTATATTGGCCTTTTCTTCACGTTGAAGTATGCGGATGTTCAACAAGCAGATTCTAATTCTGCGTATTTTAGATAATGCTTTTAGAAGCTTACTGCTTAAAAACGTGACATATGTATTTCGATGCTAATAGGTATTATCTTGATATTCTATTTTTAGACCATGCAAGAAAGCGTAAGAATCTTACACAGATTCCTTTTTTTTTTTTTTTTTTTTTTTGCTTTGATTATAAGCCGTGATTTGAAAATAAACCGGATTCGTATAAGCCGCGACTTATCTTCAGACACCACGGAGTCTTCTTTATATTAAGATGTCTTACTGAATACAGACAATAACTAAAAGCTTAACTATAAGACAAACATGATGATATCAGCTTTTCCATTGTCAACTTCTCAACATCTCTTATTTATGTAGATATACTCCACCTTCACTTGAATTTGGTGATAAGGTCTCCAAAGTAATTCGATACGCAAGAGCATGCTTTGAAAACGATCAATCTTTAAACCGGGACAAGCTACTGATAGATAAGTTGATTTTCTAAGGACTAATACGACTTCGTTTGAAGTCACTTGCGTCCTATTTTGTCTGACATATTTGATACCCTTTTTTTAGCTCATTGCTTTTATTCTAAATTTGGCTTCGGATTAATCCGTCTATCTGATCAATACACAGCGATCACGGCGGGTGTGATCGGTCGACCGTCTATCTGATCAATACACAGCGATCACGGCGGGTGTGATCGGTCGACCGTCTATCTGATCAATACACAGCGATCACGGCGGGTGTGATCGGTCGACAGGGGATACTTGTTCCTCCTGGGCACCTGACCCCACCTCCGGAGTTTTCAGTGGTTTCTCTCAATTCAAATTCGTATTATTTCATGGATTCATGAGTCACTGTCCCTTATCTTCTAATTAAGCATTTATTAAGTCAAGCAAATATAAGGCAAATATATTACACAATTGATGACATGAACACTTTGTCTTTTCCTTAAATAACACCAATCCAATGCATAAGTCAAAAGACAATGATGTTGTTGTTCCTTAAACTGTTAGATACGCACACTACAAATAAATTTTATGGACTCTTTTTATTCCCAATACTGGCATTCTTTACTTAAAAATATCTTTTCTTCAGATTTATTATCTCGTAATAATGAGATGATATAATAAAATCGTTATAACGAAATAACTTACTCATTATAACGAGATTATTATTTTGTTATAATAGATTTTCTAATCTTAAAATGAGCCGACTTTCGTATATTGTAGACTAGCAATACAAAAACGTTATAAATATATGAGATAAGCCACTAACACTGGTGTGAAATTCTCACGCAACTGAAAGGTTCAACTATCCGATAGAATTTCTTACATGTTTTTCACTTCCCATACAGAATTAGCGAGCTATGTAACATTGGTTGTATAACCATGCACGAGGTTTGCCTTCAATATACAAATACACTGCACTCTAACGAAAAGCTTAATCTAATAAGATGCGTAACGTGTATTACATCTATCTACATGCTGATAATAATTTTCTTAATTCAGTTACCTTTCCATAGTTGACAAGAATCACAAAGGTTTAGCGTTTAAAAGAACTACGCACGGTAACTCCCGATTCCCGCCTACATTTTACAACCATTTAATTCAATATTGATAACAATTTGGTCATAAAATCTTTGTTTAATTCAAAGAGCAGTTCAATGGTAATTGATTAATTATTTTAATTCCAGTGCTAAATAGTAAAATATCCCTAATTCCAGCTCTTGAAATAAGGGGGGTAGACGATATTTTCCACTGAAATTGGGCTATGAAGCATCACCATATTCTGAAATAGTCTTGCATATGAATGAATGTTTCTTAAATCTTTTCTTATGTTTTATGCATATAAAATTAAGCATATATATTAGTAAAATATAATGTTTCAGTTGTAAAGCACTTGGAAATTGCTGAAAAAATAAGCATTTTTGTCGTTTTTTGTATATAAACATATGTCCCCCCCCCCCCCCCGTGAAACACAAAAAGCTTTGGTATGAATTTGTGAAATGACAGTCCATATTACCCGTTAAAAGGAATTTTTTTCAAGGGGGGGGGGGGAACGATGTTTTAAAAATATTTTCCGTTTTCCGTTGATTTCTATAGTGAAAAACACGAGTTTTACCAAAATTTTAGAGTTATCTCTCGTTGTTTTCCCAAAGAAGTAATGTTTTATGAAAATCCATATAAATATCAATATAAATATTAAAAATCATTCGAATATCTTAACTTTTGAAAATTGACTTGGAGGTAGGCGGGAGAACAATACTCACGTTCGCAGTTCTTAATGAAGTGTTGGTTCAAAAATGTTAACAAGAGCGTATAAAAGGAAAATAAAAACGATATATATTATAATGATATGATATATATTATATATGATATGATATATATTATAATGATATGATATATATTATAATGATATGATATGTATTATATATGATATTATATATATTGTAATGATATGATATATATTATATATGATATAATATATATTATAATGATATGATGAGGAAGAATCAAGTGGTTTGTGAATAAATGTACCCTTTTTCCAAAACCAAAAATGGGCAATGTGAAATAAAAAGGGTACATAATAATTTGTTGTTATACATGGGATTCATAACACTTTTTTTTAAATAAGAAAACTTCTACAGGATTTTAATCATGTTTCATAAATATTTGTTTCAATCACTTCAACTCCTAAGGTGGGCAACTTCAAAAAAGTTGAATTTAACACAATTTATAGAAGATCATTAAGCTAAAACAAACGAATAAATAACCACTTTGTACTGTAGACATAACTAACAAAGACAAGGTATTCTTCCAAACTTTTGTATTGCAGTTAAAACCTGCCAAAGACAAGGTATTTGCATATGCTACAACACTTTACATAAATGAATTCTTTTCTGCTATGTTATATATTTTTAGAAATCAGAACATGCCACTAAAACTTAAGTATCTTACCTACAAACCTATTAATCGTCACATTACCTACTTATCTACATACAGCCACGTACATCACCTTTGTTTATTCCGTTTTTTTAACAAGATGTACTCTACAATTCAGATGATTGTTTCAGAGTTAAATCCCTTAAATTCCAATTTGCTCCTTTGATGTGCAATTTATTCCCAAGGACGTTTTCGAAAAATATCAGACTCAATTTTAGGTTTCTTGATCACCTTAATCAGAAAAGAGAATTATACTTTTCTTACCTCCCCTGAGCGAAAGTCCCAAATGTGATTTTCTTATTGAAATTTGTCCTTTGTCTGTCGTTGTTGTTGTCGTTTTTGTCGGTGTCGTCGGCCTTAACTTTTAACATTTTTGACTTCTCTAGAAACTTTAGACCAATTTTGACTAAAGGAGATGGGCGAACATAGCGTGCAGAAAGCCTATAGCTTCAGATATATAAAAATCATGTTCAGTTTGTGAATTTAGTTTTTAGAGTAAAGTTCTCATTATTGAAATTTATGAAATTATGATAAACAAAACTTTTCTGAGGAAAATTTTCTCGGCAAAATTTATTTTTTTATTAAAAAAATTAATGTGGTATTCGTGTGGTTCGAACCCTAAGCAATAAAAATCCTGAGTATCATTTTAAATCATGTTTGTGACCCTTGACTTAATGAACTTCAAGTATTTCTCGAAAAGCTGCGAATGTTATATATAAAAGTATATTTTCAATGTATAGTGGGTCATTGCTCCATATTTTTGGTAACCAAAAATGTATATTTTTATGCAAACTTTGAGGATTAGCTTTCAAAAAGGTGGAGCGAAGGCCCACTTATATCGAAAAATAGTATTATAGTATGAGAAAATGACTCTTTTAGCCCGCTTTTGTGTGTGTCTAATATCTCACAGGCAAATAATTTCAATCTTTGCGGGATTTTTGCAAATTGTAGAGATTTTACATAAAGTATATTTTTATGTTAGACAAAATATCAAGGTAAATTTTGATATAATTGAAATTTAATTTTTCATCTTCATGTTTGTCACACTTTAGGCTTATCGCTCGTCATGTTCACCCATCTCCTTGCCATAAAGTATCCTTGGATAAAAGGAATTTGAATTTGTTGAAATGAAGAACCACACCTTTTTAAAGGGGAGATAATCAATAAATTGTGAAAATAAGTTAATCATTAATTCATTAAGAAATCTTCTAAGGAACCACTGGTCCAAAATATAAATGAAACATATGTGGACGTTTTCTTAGATAGTGTAGATTCCAATTTGTTAAAATCTTGAAGGGTCCGCAATAGGGAATCAAAGTTTAATATTGGAATATTTTTTTTTAATTCTCTCAAGAACAGGTGGTCCATAAACAGAAACAGTAAATTGCAGTCATCCTCAGGTTTGTTTAACGCATGCTCCGTGGGGTTGGTTGGTTGGTTGTTTGTTGTTTAACGTCCCTCTCAAGAATTTTTCACTCACATGGAGACGCCACCACTTGCCGGTGGAGGGCTACAAATTCTGACCTATACTCGGCACTTACGGCCATTGAGCAGTGAGGGATCTTTTTCGTGCCAGCACCTACTGCGACACGGGACCTCGGTTTTTACGGTCTCATCCGAAGGACCGGTCTCCACGTCCCACAGTGGGATTCGAACCCGCGACTTAAGGATCAACTCCTTACTTCGCGACTCTAGAGCAGACGCTCTATCCACTGCGCCACGCGGGCGACTGCTCCGTGGGGAGGGAAGGTATTGTTGAAAACATGTTAAATGGAGCATGGTTTTTTTCATGATAATATCAAAATACTGTAAAATACATTAAAATCATTATTTTTCAAGAAAAAAAAGGGCCAATTAATGATACATAAGAATGCGATAATCTCTGTTAAGACAGATTCAAGATTATTCAAATCATGCCCTCTGGAATGGGGGTGTAAGGAGACCCAAAATAGGGGGATCAATGTTCAACAAAGAAAAAAAATGTTTGAAAATCTCAAGAACAACAGACCTATGATTAGTGACATTAATAACAAATCATCCTCAGGTAGTGAATATTAAAGTTTATTCAAATCAGGCCCATGGGTAGAGTAGGACCACAGTAGAGGAAAAATTTTTTTTTACATGGGATTGTAAAGGGAAAATTTCAAAATCATCTTCTTTAGAACGGCAGATCCATGATAGTTAATACTGATACTGTCCCCGATGCTGTTTACCAGATATGGTCAACATTTTAAGTACGGAAGAACGCAGCCATGTAAATGTATACATGTTTTTGGTGTTAAAAAGTGTATAGCAATTTTGATTATAAAACAGAACTTGAGAGGTCTGTAGTTAAATACTCGAGATATATGATGAATGCAACTTAAGACTCTGCCAATTTTACCGACTTAACTGTACGTAATTGGATTCCTTCAGTGAGGAGATAGATCCGGATTTTCCTACCTGGGTTTTATCCTTTATAATACCATTGTATCGTCAAAGTCAGAAAATGGATTCTGAGTTATTTCATGTGATATTTGCATTATGTTATAAAACATACTTAAATGTAAAAGCATCCAAAGAGAATATTTAATATTTCATAGAACACAATTAAAGGCATTGGTACGCATGGGAAAATTTATGCAAAAACTTTTTATCTTGTTATTTTGCGTAAATTTCCACGTTGACAGTATTCTACAAAAGCCATTGCTCCAAACATAAGTAAAATATCAAATCCCTCAAATACCTCGTACGTTTACAGTTCTTATGATAGAAGGTGTGACAGACGGCGAAATGGACAGACACATAGAGCAGACGGACATACTGACAGACGTCAGGTATAGCGATCCCAAAGTGTTGCTCTGCTCTGCAGGCGACACAAAAAGAGGGAAAATAACTACAATGAGCAGTGATGATCAGTCTCGTAAATCCTTTAAACAAAGCAATCATTTACAGGGCTGTAAATCCTGTACACAACACTTATCATTAACAAGACTGTGAATCCCTTATTAAATAACTAATCATTAACAAGGCTGTAAATCCTGTACACAACACTTATCATTAACAAGACTGTGAATCCCTTAAACAATAACTAATCATTAAATCCTGTACACAACACTTATCATTAACAAGGCAGTGAATCCCTTAATAAATAACTGATCATTAACACGACTGTAAATCCTGTACACAACACTTATCATTAAAAAGACTGTGAATCCCTTAAACAATAACTAATCATTAACACGACTGTAAATCCTGTACACAACACTTATCATTAACAAGGCAGTGAATCCCTTAAACAATAACTAATCATTAACACGACTGTAAATCCTGTACACAACACTTATCATTAACAAGACTGTGAATCCCTCTAATAAATAACTAATCATTAACACGACTGTAAATCCTGTACACAACACTTATCATTAACAAGACTGTGAATCCCTTAATAAAAAACTGATCATTAACACGACTGTAAATCCTGTACACAACACTTATCATTAACAAGACTGTGAATCCTTTAATAAATAACTAATCATTAACACGACTGTAAATCCTGTACACAACACTTATCATTAACAAGACTGTGAATCCCTCTAATAAATAACTGATCATTAATACGACTGTAAATCCTGTATACAACACTTATCATTAACAAGACTGTGAATCCCTTATTAAATAACTGATCATTAATACGACTGTAAATCCTGTACACAACACTTATCATTAACAAGACTGTGAATCCCTTAATAAATAACTGATCATTAATACGACTGTAAATCCTGTACACAACACTTATCATTAACAAGACTGTGAATCCCTTATTAAATAACTGATCATTAATACGACTGTAAATCCTGTACACAACACTTATCATTAACAAGACTGTGAATCCCTTAATAAATAACTGATCATTAATATGACTGTAAATCCTGTATACAACACTTATCATTAACAAGACTGTGAATCCCTTATTAAATAACTGATCATTAATACGACTGTAAATCCTGTACACAACACTTATCATTAACAAGACTGTGAATCCCTCTAATAAATAACTGATCATTAATACGACTGTAAATCCTGTACACAACACTTATCATTAACAAGACTGTGAATCCCTTAAAGAATAATTAATCATTAACAAGGCTGTAAATCCTGTAAAAATCGAACAGGTGAAATTTATCATTTTTGACGTCGGATATAGTGGGTGGACAGAACGATAAAACCATAGTTTCAATTGTTTAAATTGTTTACAAGTAATTATATTAAGCCTTTGTATAATTTATCGACCAATACATTTTATTATATAGTCTATGAATTGTCTCTATGTAATCTATACAAACAGATCATAATACTACATATCCTACTGAGCAGGAAAATTGTTAGACAAGTCTATTGCAGGATTATTTTCCAAACATTTCGATGTCTGACACACAGCAAAATGAAAACACGGACGTAATAAGTTGTAATCTGGACATTTTTTTTATTTTTCTATGACAGAAGTTCGTAAATGAAAATGGAATCGTCATGCAGCCTTCAGTGTCTTATTCATTCAAATTATGACTACATAATAAAACAAATATGGACTCCTTCGATGGTGAATATGTAAAGGATATAGGCCTCAAACTGTCCATTCTGTGAGAAGAAAGAACTGTTGAAGGGGCGTTAGGCCCGACAATAGTTCTTTCTTCTCTCAGAACGGAGAGTTTGAGGCCTATAACCTACTTAAAACATTTACTCTATTGTGTTTATAATGTACTCTCTAAGAACGTTTTCTCATTCATTGTATAAAGTAAGCTTTGCCTACTTATTGTATAAAGTAAGCATTGTAGACTTATTGTATAAAGTAAGCATTGTCTACTTATTGTATAAAGTAAGCATTGTCTACTTATTGTATAAAGTAAGTATTGTCTACTTATTGTATAAAGTAAGCATTGTCTACTTATTGTATAAAGTAAGCATTGTAGACTTATTGTATAAAGTAAGCATTGTCTACTTATTGTATAAAGTAAGTATTGTCTACTTATTGTATAAAGTAAGCTTTGTCTTCTTATTGTATAAAGTAAGCATTGTAGACTTATTATATAAAGTAAGCTTTGTCTACTTATTGTATAAAGTAAGCTTTGTCTTCTTATTGTATAAAGTAAGCTTTGTCTACTTATTGTATAAAGTAAGCTTTGTCAACTTATTATATAAAGTAAGCTTTGTCTTCTTATTGTATAAAGTAAGCATTGTCTACTTATTGGTCTGTGAAGGTTGTTTGCAATCAAAAGAAACTTACATTCATTGTAATTGTTAACTTATTGGACAGTTACAGATAAGTGCTATTTTTTAAATAACTGTTTAAAGAATATTTAATCACAAAGCATGAGATTTGAATACCCTTTTGTTGTGATTGTGAATATTGTAAGCATGTCTTCTTCCGAGGCAGAAAGCATATTATTGATGCAAAACAAATTCAGATATTTGAACTCTAAAAGTGGACGTTTTTTTATCAAATATTTCGCAACTTTTGGTCAAGGCTATTCAAAGATCCAGAAAAACAAAAGGAACATAGAAAGATTTTGGTAATTAAATCAACAATATTTAGATGATTTAGAAGAGGCTAATCAGAGGAGAAATGCAAATGGGCAGTGACTGTACATGTTCTTTAACTGACAGATAGAATGCTACACAATACCCAACGTTGATGTTTTCATGTTAAAATCGTCACGATGTTGGGTGATAAAGAAATCATCAAAATTATTAGCTTTTTGTCGCTGAAGTCAGAAACGAATCGGGAGAAGATTAAACAAGACTATTAACAAAACACCCTTGCATTCCTTTAGTAGAAAAAACGATGGATGTACTCCTGCAGAAAAATGAGCAAAATTATTCAAAGTAGTAGTGAGAAAGAAGAAGGCACGATTGATTCTTGCCAGGAGAAGTGATATCCCCTCGTGTGTTGTTGGTGCAAGTAACATTCCAATAGAATTCGGAGATATTTCCTTCAAATTTAAGTTTTGATATTCATTGTGAGTTGGCATATACAATACATCATTTATTGGAACAATTACAAAGTTTCAGTTTTTGTTTCTGTGACTTGGAATATATTATTTCATTACGCTGTGAAACATGTTGGATTCATTGCCTTAAAAATATTCATTTGTTTTTTTTTTTTTTTTTTTTTTTTTTTTTTTTTTTTTTTTTTTTTTTTTTTTTTTTGTCGTGTTTTCTTAGTCCAATAAGTTACCTGTAGCCGTCCAATAACTTATTAAATACTGTCCATTATTTTTAATAATACACAGATTTGTTAACTTATTGGACAGTTCCAGGTAACTTATTGGACTGATTTAGCCCTTGCAAGAGATAGAAAGTATTAAAAGAACAAAAGATGATGTCATATTAACTCAGTTTACGGAATTTTATATATGTAGGACAATTATTATAAAGGAAAACTTTGAGGAATCTAATCTTTTCATGACAGTTATTTAAAAGGTACATTTCAAAAGCTATACATATGAATTAAATAATTTCATTACAATTGATAGGTCATAATCATAAGTATAAAGCCAATATATCGTACATTTACTACTCATATTGAGATGCCACCACTTGCCGGTGGAGGGCTGCAAATTTAGACCAATATTCGGCACATAGGGCCCTAGAGCAGTGAGAGATCATTTTTAGTCCCAGCACCTTACTGGGACCTCGGTTTGTACGGTCTCATCCGAAGGACTGGCCTCCACGTCTCGCAATATATTTGAATCCGCGACGTAAGGATCAACTGCTTTCGCTGCGACTCTAGAACAAACGCTATAGCCACTATCAAAAATTCTAATTATCATTGAATAACATATCATTTTGGTAACTCTTAAAAAGAAAATACCCTTATTTGATTCATGTTTATTTAATAGAAAACTAACAGACCAATCCTTTAAGTGCTAAGAATTGAGATGAATGATAAAAATAATACGCTTTTCTTAACATGCAAAAAGAATCTTGCTTTCATAGATTTTGATTATTTATTTGATTAATTAATCAAGAAGCCAGAGAAATGAGTATGGTAGCAGCATCCTATTATAGAATGAGTACCCGACACAGCGTCAACCTGGACGAAGATTTCGTCACCTCTTGACAGCGTAACGGCCACCACCTCTGTTCTCTTCAGGAAATAGTCATGGTTTGAATCCAGAAATAAATAACCGATTGTGCTTCCATTCCTTCTCAGCAGGAGGTGCAGACTATGACCGCCAGGAGAGGGTGGGACAGTTCCAATCATGGAGAACATATAGTTACCATCCACAGGGGCGCGGAATACACCAGTGACGTTGCTGTACGCATGCCCGACATTGGTAATAGTATCATCAAACACGACTGTGTGACCATTAGCGGGGTTATTTAAAGTCTTACTGAGTTGGCTCATGAAGACAATGGATTGGTGCGCTAAAAAAAAATAAAAATATTTTTTGAACGTTTGTAAGATAGAATTTAAGAGGAGACATCGATTTTTTGGCCTTCTATTTTCAAGATATTATTTACGTAATACAAAAGCAGTATGCAGTGTTCATTATATCAATATAGCGTTTCCTATGGTTTTTTGGTAGTATATGAGTTTATCCAGCAACTTGTTTGTTTTCTATCCCGAACGTTCCATGGCGAGGGGATAGAAGTCACACAACGAAATGGATAAAAATCATATCCGACCTAAAAACATGCAAAATTGTTTTTATGGCATGTTTTACAAATAGTTATCACATGTTTTTCATTGTTTTTATAGATGAACCCACTTTATATGACTCCATGACATTCACGCAAAACCTTTGTGCTTGTTAAAGCATATGCCCGATATCCAATGTATAAAGGAGTAAACATTTAACAAGAAAGAATATTCCATAGACAGCCTTAAACGTTTGGTACCAACTAATTATCATCCTCGTCCATTCTCAAGATCTTTAATAATAAAATAAAGGAATGAATTTAATAGCTACCCATTTTTTACGGTATAAACTGGGTTGGCGCAGTTTACGCTTTTTAAACCGCGAAGCGATCTATAAAAAAACGTAAACTGTTCCAACCCAGTTTATACCGTAATAATTGGGAAGCTATTAAATTCATTCCTTATAATTTAATTTTCATTCATTTGGTGTAAGAAGAAAATATGATTGTCCTTAAAAAATGACTTCAATTTATACCAAATTTGAATGTAACGTCAGGCGGATCGATACGTTTTTGACGCAAGTCATTGTGACGGAGGCAACCCATTTTATACGATATAAAGTAATTTTTTTATCCAATCTAATACAGCGTTACAACCAGAACTAAATTATAGATGTTTCAAGCAAACTAGAGGAGAAATAAGTTTACTCTAACATTCAAATTATGGATGTTAGATTTGGATGTAGGCTTGGAGCAGCAAATATCAAAATTATCTTTTGTCTTTAAAATATCATATTTTGAATATTTTTTAATATCAAAATGAGGTTGCTGTTTATTCTGTGCCTGCCCATAAGTCTCTGCATAATGTGTTTCTATTTTAAGCACAAAATTTACCTGATTTGGACTCTAGTGTTGCCACTTTTTGCTCTAAGGTCATCACCTTTGACTTGAGTTCCTGAATCTCGTTCTGGAGAACGTTGTCACTCAGAAGTAATCTCTCCTCCAGTGACGTCACAATCAACGCATATAACCAGAATTGGATGAGAATTCTAAAGACCTTCATACTAAGAAATATTTCAAGGAGTGAATGAATTGCTTCTCTTGCTATCAGAAAAATATCATCGAAGTCTCTTATCAGCGTTGACCCTTTATATAAGTAATCCCTGCTTTGAAAACTCTCATTATAGAAATGAATAATTCTGATGTTGCTTTTATAAAGTTATATATATATATATATATATATATATATATATATATATATATATATATATATATATATAATTAAACACTAAATATTTTTACAATTATTTAATTTTTGTAAACGGATTGATTTTCTTGTTTTATATCTAGTAATAAAATATTTTTATTCTATTAATTCAGGTTGTGTTTATAATTTTCAAAGTTAATTATTGCAGAAACAGGTGTCTGTGCTATCCATGTCTCCATCAGGGCTAGACTAATTAAAATGCACTTTCTTTAGAATGGTAAATATAATGTTTCAAGTTTATTGTTATATGGGAGAAAAACCGATTAAATTTAAATGAGGATTTTGAATACTTTGTAAATCGAACTTAGACATTAAATTATACGTACTTTGTTTTGACACACACGTATACTGTTATTTCTCTCAATCCGATCAATTTTCTCTAGGTACAACTTATTTTAAAGATTAAAAAAAAACAGCAACATAGGATGACATAGACTAGATTGGCAATTATTGAATTTTATCGTTAACAATTTGAATTGATTTGTGTCGAGGTAACATTTAATTAGTTTTGTTTACCAAAAATAAGAAAGATTTTTCTTATCCATAAAATGATATAAAACCCTAATCAGAATTGCCGCCCTTCATTGTTTTAGTTATTTCTTATTTAATATTCAGAAGAACAGCCGATCAGATTAAAGGTAACATCCGACTAAATTCCTACACAATGGAAAGCGGGGTAAAATAAACAATGTAAAGGAAGAATGCGCTTAACACCGGTTTTTGGGTCATTTTCAGTTGCTTCTGTTGCTTTTATATCTAAACTTATTTCACTTTTGTATGTTTATGAAAGAATCCTGTCAATTTGAAACCAAATTTAAATGTTAAAATTATTTTAGACTGTGTTGCAATAAAATGATTCAATGTTTTTTGTCCTTACTGCTTTCCAAATATAGAGACTTTACACTTATCTGCCCTTGATTAAACATAAGATATTCATGAGAGGTGGAGCTAACATTGTAAGAATTGGTCTAAATTAGACTTGATAAATAACAATGACTTGTTTGAAGAAAAGAACGTGATCACTCTTTCCAATCTCCCTCTCCTTTCTGTATGGCACAAATACACTATTGACAAAGGTTTCAAAACGAAATTAACAATTGGAACACATCAATGTAATTAAAGCAGATTTATATCAATGCCAGATGACTTAAGGTATTCGAACACAATGTCCTAGTTAGCACAAAGCATGCTACCTTACATGTCACAAGTATTCACAAAGTTACCTGAGGTACGAAATCACGTGGTGTATTATAATATTCAACATGTCACAACCCTTGGTTACAACACAGAGTGCGAATGTAAGAAGATACAGTTTTTTTTTCTCTTTTTAACCAAGAGCGCATGTTTTTCTATTAATCTCCTTATGACACATTATTATTTATGTAAATATAAAACTACTGTTAAAGGTAGAACAATAGACAAACATGTGCTGACTATGTATGAAGTCAGTAAAAAAGTGGGCGTCCTCATTATCGAACGGAGATTCAAGAAATTGTGATGACTCCTGCCTTTGAAAGCAGATTCGAACTTCGTAAATACACATTCTTATTAAACGTAATTACATAAAGTTGTGGATTGGATGTTGACCATTCTTGCAATGAAAAGAAAAATGGTTGTTTTGAAAGCTTATTTCGTCGCAAATTTCGCATGTCCTTAAGTGCAGTCATCCTTTAGTGGAGAGAATAGACAATAGACCTTAATTAGGTAACCCCCCCCCCCCCGAGTCCTTGGTCGACGAACAAGAAACTATAAATACAATGTACAGTTTATTATAACAAAATTAAAAATGTTATGAAAATAAACAACAAATTAAAGATTAAAATAGTACGAAAAAAGAGAATTATTTTGAAACCCATAAACAAAGATATAAAGAATTAAAACTAAAGAAGATGTGTTTATAATATTTTTAAAATCTTAAATATTACTTCAACATTTTCAACTTCATTGGCGCCACTTACGGAGCATTTACTTTGACCTTTTTGCACTGTTATTACATCTTATCCATAAATCAATTTTTCGAAATGTTTCCTTGAATACACACATGAAAATTTGTGACGAGGAAAAAAATCAAATTACCTGGAATAGTTAAATATGTCACCTTTTCCGCACTCAAAAAATGTATTTTTTGGAATTAAAAATGTAACAAGCAATAAACTCATTTTAAAGTATTTAGATTTTGCTGAATTTTAGTAGAATAGTTAAAATCATATTGTATATTCAGAAAAGACAATTTAAAGTAGAGACCTATGATGTAAATATTTAAATATTACTAAAATAATGTTAGTTTTAAGCTTAAGAACCCTCTCTACACTGCACAGTAAAGAGTTCTGATTCAATGGTATTTTTCTGCAGTTAGAGTGATCTGCCCTTAGATCTAAATTCCAAAAAATTGAAATTTACAGTATATTACTCAATTTGTAATCAGTTCAAGCATTCATATCATTTTAAATAGCCAAGTTAAATTACTTGAACACTTTATTCGCTTGTATTTTCTCCACGGAAGTAAATGGTAGTGATTTCTGTTCATTGAAACTTTGTCGTCTTTGAACATTTTTCCTGGAGGTAAATGCCACGTACCATATATTGAAAATCAAATTGATAAGCTCAATATTTACAACATTATTCAATATAATTTTCTCAATGTCAAAAAAACATTTTGCACAGGTGTATAGATGGTCCTTAAATTTGGATATTATTTTCTGGGCTTTCACAATATACATATCTGCTATATTTGTCACAATAATTAATGAAGATAAAATTCATGAAAATTATTTTGATAAATAATTTGGGAACAACATTAAGCATTTGAAGGCACACAATAATTCTGTGTGCAATCTTCATGGAAAAATAGAAATCCAAACTTAACGGTGTTGTAAATACTTAAAAGACAAAAACGGATTATTTTCTTCTTAAAAAAAAAACCTTCCACCACAAAATATAGTTTCTCACTTTATGCTTTTGGTATGGAGTTTAATCGTGGGGTTTCAATTGAATATAGTTAAATTAGCATTGTAGAATCCATTTTTTTTGTATTAAGCAGAATTTTAATAGCGGTCTAAACAAAAATCTCCTCAAAAGCTCAGGATCGATCCCCTTTAAGCTACCTTTAAGCACCCATTAAGGAGGTTGAGAAAGCTTCATGGTAGTTTAATAATGGTGTAAAAATATCTTAATCTATTAATTTCCAACAAAGAAAGTTTTGTGTTTTCATCTAATAACATTTGTCCATTATAATTTTACTAGGTCATTATATCCCCAAAACAAAGCACATTTATAAATTTTACTTATCAAAAATAATATCTTAATTCACAGCTGGTTTAGCCAGAAATCAATGTAAAATCCCATGAACGAACACCAATACATATCTATTTTGAGAGAAATAAAACATGTAAAACGGACTATTTAAAACACAAATATTAAAAAAAATATTAACTTTTGTAATGATCATCCGCAAACATAGAAAAAATTGAACAAATATTTACACTGTTATTGATACACATTTTTATCTTTGAAAAACGCTGTTAGTTTGTTTACACTACTGGCCTATATAATTACTGATAGTGCCACTTTTTACTGATAATTTCTGATATTTACTGATATTATACTGTTGGTACTGAGAATTTCTGATATTTGCTGATATTTTTACTGTTGTTACTGATAATTGATGTTGGTTCTGATAATTACTGATATTTACTGTCGTTTTTACTGTGGGTTCTGATAATTACTGATATTTGCTGAGAGTTACTGTTGGTACTGAGAATTGCTGATAATTACTGAGATAATTTTCTAAGTTCATGAGATCCAAAATGAAACGGGGTGGATGGATTAGATAAATTTAACAATTATTTTAATTCAATAATTTATTTTTTATAATTTATTTTAAGCTGTAGGTATTTACAATTTGTAACTTGAGTGACAGCAGGGGAAGTTTACATTTTTCTCATAAAAATTATTTTTTAGTCATCACATATTTGAATTTAATTTCTCCTTCTGTAAGAAGATTGAACCTGCCAACCCCCCACCCCCACCCCCACATTTCATCCTGTTTCTTAGTTCTTAAGGACTTACTTGTATTATTTCAATCGATGAAGTAGGCCTAAAACAGCTGTAAAAAGGACGTAATAAATCAGTTTCAATAAAACCAATTTAAAAAAAAAAACTGGACTCATATTTAATATATAATACATATGGTGCGGTGATGTTGGACATGGAAATCGTCATTCGGATGGGAATGTATAAACCGCAGTTTTCTGTCACAGTAGGTGCTGGCACAAAAAAGATTCTCAGTGATCAAATAGTGCAGTCACGAGAAAGATCTCTCTCTCTCTCTCTCTACTCATTGTTTATAAGTGCAGAGTACAGATCGAATTTGCATAAGAAAGATTTCTCATTATTTCGGTAAAAAATGCCGCCGAGTACATGTCAAAAGTTGAACACGGAAGATCCTATCACTGATTTATGGACATACAAATTACATGTAAGTGCAGCGTACAGGTCAGAATTGCAGCTTTTAACAGGCAAATAATGGCGTCAGAATATGAGTGAAAAGTTATCTAAAGAACACATGTAAAAAAAAAAAAAAAAAAAAAAAAAGCGTTGATTTTCAATGCGATACAACGTACTATAGTTATTTGTTTCAGAAAATTCTTGATCCGCCGCACCAGAGTATTATAAGAGATTTGATCAAAGTAAGTCAAGATCGATACACCACCAGTCCGTTCACACGTTGTAATGTTTTGAACATTTTTCTAAAGCATTACAGATTGTACAAGTAGTTCAAAACCTTGACACATACTGTATGATAATGTTTCTCGAATACATTGATCATGATTCTATTTTTGTCGTCAGAAATATTTTTTCCATGGACTGTCAGTAAAAACAACCAATGGGGAAAAATAAATGTTCGATACACATAAAACCTCAGCGTAATTATTTCATATAAACATAATTCATGTACAATTTTGACTGAACATGTCCAGAGACATATAATTATTGTCCTTAAAATAAATAAAATTAATTTTAATTCTTATATTTTATATGTTTTAATTGCTGGATATCTTAAAACGGGCTAATTACACGAAGAACCTTAATCAGAAGTTTGTAGCAAATAAGTTTTGAAAGAGGGGGAGGGGGGCAAGCGAGATCTATAATCATCCTAAAAATATATTAGAGATAGCGCTTTCTCAATAGATGATGCGTCTTATTCTGAGTCTCTTCAGTGGAAAACTATTTCACAATCTATGATTTTTGCAGAAGGGTAGACGTTTATATGTGTAAATGAGGACATACTGTACAAGTAAAATGCACACGGAAGTATAGTTGATTTGTAAACTTAAGGAAAACAACAGATCTGAAATAATTTTATACAAAGTTTAGTGTGTTGTTGGAGTTAATTGAAACAAGCCAAGGTCATTTAACAGAGAATCAGCATGTTTGATATCAGTATCATGGACTATTCAGTGTTAATTTCTAACTTAATTGACAATCTATCCCTCATTAACAGTTACTGTGACTTATTTTCCTGTTGCACTTAGCTCATTAAATTCATCAGAATATCAAAATAATATAAGATTTGGTTTACATGAACAAGTTCAAAATCCTGTTCGATTTATTACAAAAATATTTTTATTCATCCCAAATGTTACAAGTATATTTTGTCTTATTACTGTTGAACACAGTGACGGGATCCTAGGACTTTTATGGGTATTGTACACAAACGGAAGCGCTGTGATGTACACTGTGCGGTAGCGAGAAAATAACACAATAGGTGTCCCTGTTGTATGTATATATATACATGTATGACACGGCGAGTGAGACAAGGGCACTCGGCGACCGGGACTCGCCGGATATCACAAACAGTCAGTTACGCAACGACGAAGTGACAGAAAGTGACAGGTGGATTCAAAAATTCGTTCATTTGCGTAAAAAGAACAGAGGGGAAACAATTACATGAAAAATAAAAGAATTTAAATGTATCCAAATATGATGTTATCAACACGATGCTTGTTAACTGGAACGTTTAAACTAAAATTCTAGGGGGGAAATTACTTCTTTTTTATATTTCCAGCGAAGCGTGATGAGTAAAACTAATAATTAAGAATGCCTTTTTTCAGAAGAAATTAATTTAATACATATAAACAGATAGACAAATGAATGAAAAAAAAAAGTTTATCCTTGTAAAAGTCTACTTTGGGATATAGGTGAAATAATTTATTTTTATCTAAACAATGTTCCGGGATGTATTAAAAAAATGCAGTATCAAGCGTTATATTTCTGTGGTTCTAATCCTCTTATTTTCCACGAGGTTGGGTACATGTTATTGTGCATTCTGCATTTTAAGGCAGAAAAAGGGGGGTATAATAAGCAGATTCTTAAAATGAATATTTATTATCACAGAGTGACAGGAATACATATCAGAACCCACAGTAAAAACGACAGTAAATATCAGTAATTATCAGAACCAACAGCAATTATCAGTAACAACAGTAAAAATATCAGCAAATATCAGAAATTCTCAGTACCAACAGTATAATATCAGTAAATATCAGAAATTATCAGTAAAAAGTGGCACTATCAGTAATTATTTAGGCCAGTAGTGTTATTTACCACTAATTCATTTCCATCAACATCGTTTCAATTTTTACAAAATTTTCTGGCAAAGACATGCAAAAGGTAAAATTTATTGCTATTAAAACTTCATTGCGTTATTCTTATTCTCTACCAGAACTCTTACAAATGTCATAATCTTCTCCTCCCAATTTTTACAAACTTAGGAATTAGTAGCTTTCACTTCACAGAGAGACCACGCCCCTTTGGCATTACCACTGAACAAATACAGATTGACATCTCTACAGTGGGCGGGGTCAGGACAGTCACAACGATACACACAACTTGAAAAAGCGTCAGGTACGACCTTGTTGTCTGTCAGAGTACAGAACTGGGTCGGTTCCTTAATGGCCCTGTAGGATACCTAGAAATATTTGGAAAGAAGAATCAATAATTGTCACAAGCGACCTTGAGTTGTGATGGGTTCTTTTAATTCGTACTTAAAAACAACACAATCAGTATTTTGGATGAATTCTGTTCACCAAAAAATTAAAAAAAAATTGTAAAAATTAACAATGAAATTATCTACATATGTACAAAAACTACCAAAACGGCAAAGAAAGTCCGCATGGGATCAGCATTTTCCGTATGAATAACATATCTTTCTACATGCAATATTTTCCTTCTAAGGTTCACGAAAGTCATACATGTGTCTTTCCATTGCTAATATTTGTAAGCTTCTGCTCTCAATCAATTTAGTAAATCATTATCATATCATAGAGTTTCCTCTTTGTTTTGGTTAAACATATAAAGTGGTAAAGAAGGAAGTGTACTTTTACCAGGGTTGGCAAAAAAACTGGGAAATACTCGTATTTCCCAGGACGGTGGGAAATACTGGTAATTACCGGGAATTATTGGTATTTCCCGGGAATTACTGGGAAATAAGAAATAGCTACATATTTCATTCATATTGACATGTAGTACACCTTAATGGCTAATATATCTACCTGGTATCACTGTCCCTGATTTTAAAAAATCTGGTTTCCAAGTAATTCATTTTATATAATTATAACAGAGCATACTCATTTACAAGTCATGAGAGTCATTTGTTTTATGTTAGTCAGATGTAGCCTATAAAGGTCCATGAAATGAACCCAAAGATCCCAATTGGGTTTTTTTTATGTAATTAAAGAAGGATCTAAGAAAATTGTTAAATGTAGAGTATGGTATAAATATCAAACCTAAGAAGAAGCTTTTCAGTTCTACTCAAGGTAATTATCTCTCAAAACAGGAGCACAAAACTGCCCACAGCAATTTGTTAAAACAACATGATTGTTTGTAATAACTACAGTGTTTAAAGAAGGATTAAAACAAGTTTTTTTGTTCTTGGACTTATAATTGACAAACTTAATAATTTTACAAAACTGAAAAGAAACTTGAATTGGAAAACTTCAGATTTATACAGCCAGGGATATATTTCAGAATGCTTATGGGTGTCGGATCTGGAGAAGTGATACATTCTGAATATGTTTAATTGCAATTTGAGACATATTCCATATTATTCATCAACTGTTTTTATGTTTATTTTAATTTTTAAATTTTGTATAAGATTGAATGAATCAGAGGAATAAAAAAAAATTAAACTTTGTATTTCCCAATATTTCCCAGTTAGAGAAAATTTGTAATATTTCCCGGGACGGGAAATACCGGTATTTACCACTGGTAATTCCCACCACTGGTATTTCCCGGCCAACCCTGACTTTTACACCATATAAGATTTAATAGTTGTCATTGCAGATATGCAGTTCTCTTTACCATTATGACAATG
Source organism: Saccostrea echinata (assembly GCF_033153115.1). Classification (NCBI taxonomy): domain Eukaryota; kingdom Metazoa; phylum Mollusca; class Bivalvia; order Ostreida; family Ostreidae; genus Saccostrea; species Saccostrea echinata. Next base: position 10,065,782 of record NW_026889795.1, on the reverse strand, counting down.
ATGTCGGCAATATATTTTTCTTTTTTTTTTTCCTTCATCTTTTTAAGCATATCAATTTATATTGAATCTCCACAAAACAGAAGAACTCCTGGGTGTTCTTATTCTATGATAATTGTCCTCTATTATAATTAGTATCACATTAATACTATGGATTTATAATATTGTCTGGATTTTTATATTCTTTTCGCCCAAATAATCCTGGACCATAGATTTACATTTAATCCTCTGCGGCTATAATATCTTGGAACAAATTTCCTTATCAACATCTTTAGATACAAGATATCATAAAAAATGGAAGTTTTCCTAGATACAACAAACGTATCCGCAGTAGTACAAATTTATTAGAGAATTCCTAATTTTTCATAATGTTTAAGCTGCTTATTAGATCATAGAAACTGCAATAATTCAGTACAAAATTTAAGGCATTTAACGGAAAATTCATACTTCTTCAAGTTAAAGTCAAATGGTTATTTATAGTTTAAGCTACTGACAGTTAGTTGATGATACAGGGATTTCAACAATCTCGTTTAAAAGTCATTATTTTGTTAATTCTATGCTAATTATAAACATGTAAGCAAATAAAACCTATTATTGGGGCTTAATTAGGATGACATGTTTATTACCGATTGTTAGATCTTCGTTTTATACTGAATGACTACGGTATGTTATGTATACCTGATTAATACATTGGGCTTAAAGCGGATGTGACCGGTCAACAGGGGAGCTTACTCCTCCCACCTCTTGAATTTTAAAGGTTCGTGTTTTATGCCCTGCTCACAGATATGTATTGTTTGTAGATTTTGTTTTTAGAACGGTCACTTTGCGTTATCTTCACCTTTTTCATATGTTATATTTAATATCTTGGAACTTTAGCCCCACATATTTTTACTTAGAGAGTGTTTCGGTTATGATATGCTAGAAATATAAAATATAGGTCTCATTTTATATTTTTAGAACAAATTTTACACATTCTCTCAATAGACTGTACCAAGAAATGAAGATACATTAGAGAAGTCAAGATTAAATTTACACTTTTTATGGTCTGAAAATTGCATAGTTTGACCGATATCTCAGAATGTAGATTTTGTTTTTAGAACGGTCACTGTTACTTATCTTCACTTTTTTTCATTTAGAGTCGTGTTTACCTGAAGCATCCGAGAATTTGAGTGCCTGTCACATGAAATTCCTATTCCCGATATGTTAAGGGTGAAAGGCTTTGCCTGGATTCCGAAGACTGGTTCTGTTGGAATACTCATCATCAGGAACGGGGTGAAGTCTTCTTGGGATGGAAGTGGTAAACATGTGCCTTCATTGTCATCGAAGACAATTGCTATCTCAGATTTCTTGGCTCCATTGAGATCGTTAAATATAAAAATTGATTCCCATCCTGGAAGAGGAAAAGCAAGTAGATATCAGATATTGCTTCACAAAAAAACAGGAGTATCTTCTAAACCCAAACTCTTTCTACATAAGCAGAAAACACTTCGCGTTACCTCCTGATTTATTTTTCAGTTGAGTTTTGTTTAAGACACTTTGTTATGACCAAAACATAGTAGTTATATTGTAGAATTGTAGAATATTTACATGGAAATCAATCTGACAAAGCGTTGATATATTAACATATAGTTATAATATACATTTCTTAATATCTTATATGACCTATGTGTGAATAATATGACACCATTAATATTTCGGGAACAGAAAGCATGGATATATGTCATATCCTTTTTACTGAATAGGAATTGAAGAGTGAATACAAATGAGACAATTAATGTTTAATGTTTGTAATGTTTTGTTTTGTTTTGTTTTTTTAATTAAAGACATATTGTTAATATATTACCTCTGGAAATCAAATAATTTTCGGAACTTTTTCTAGTTGGAACTGGAAAAGAATACATTTTTTTCTATTTTAAAAGATCCAAATTCCACATTCATGTACATTCAAAAATTACGTCGAAAAATCTTTCTACACTTTTTTCTAAAACCATTTGTGGACAGTATTTATCTAAACCTCAATTTTTATATTTGATTAATTAATTATGATTATAAAAAATGTTAAAGATTGTTATTCATAATACACATATGCGGTATGTACTGTCAAAGAAAGTTAAGTTGCATTTACTTAAGGTTCACAAACCCTCTGTTCACTCATATAAAATGTTTCTTTAACTCTTATGATTTTCCAGAAGAGACATATTTGTTAAGTAAAAAATAAACAATTGTAACATACCTTGTTGGGCAAAATTGGACAAGAAAGACATTTCAACTTGACAAATTTACAATGTAATGATAGACATTTATTTCATTAAGAGTTATCTCTCTTATCAGAGTATCAATGAACCTTATTTTTCATGCATATACTTTTACCGTTACAGTCGTTTTCTCCAAGGATCATGATTTTCTTTGGTTCTTTGGGTTCTAAAGTGGGAACTTTGGGTTCTAAAGTTGATTCTTTGAGTTCTAAATTTGATAAAAACACTATCTTAATGTGACAGAAGCAAGCAATATTGATGGCCAAAATCAAAGAACACTATTTTAAAAATTGGGAGAAGGGCAAACATAGACTCCTGAAAACAGCAGAAATTGGATCAGGTGGCATCATGTAGTTATCATCCCCTATGTCTTGATCACATGACTAGAGTAATCTGTAGTCATGAAGAAATCAAAATTCTGGCATCTTTATCTTTCACGTGAAGGTCAACATTCGACCTTATGATATGTATTTGTAGACAAGGACATTGTACCGACCATAGAACAATTTAAACAAGATAACTGTTACCGCTGTAACACAGATCTATTGAACGGTAGTCTGTCTCCTCACCTACCTTAAGGAAGGAAATGGAAAATGCGATCTTAGTACATTCTTAATGGGTATTGTTTTAAAAAATGTTTGTAACAAAGTAACTGTAAACATGTAAAAAGGTAATATAGATGTCCATAATGGATAGGTTTGTGGCTCATTCAGTACCAGTTACATCGCATGTATCAGCTGTGTGTCACTTGACTGGTATAAAAATAGAATTGTTCAGCTGAATGTAGAAAATGATGCTAGAGCAAGGGCATACGCATGTTTTTGAGATTAAAAAAATAGATACATAATAAAAAAGATTTACATCGGCTTCCCGGAAAGTGCTGGGAGCTACTTTGAGTTGTTTCGGAAATACTCGTAATTTTGACGAAAATGCGTATAATAGCTCAAAATTTCCACTTCGCTTGAATTCTGTCACGAATAAAAATAATGTTATGCCGACCAGAATCAGCTCCCAGCACTTTTCAAAATATACATGATATAAGCAATTGATATTCCATATTTCAGCTGAAACAGTCTAGTCTATGCCCTTGCACTTTAGAGGTAAATCAGGTATACACGTATCGTGTTAGCGATATTCTTTACATTCCCTGCCTTTGTGCAGCTCCATAGCACCTAGATAAATTAATAATCTACATTATTGTTTTAAGTAAATTATTTCCTTATAATTTTTGTTGATTGGATTTAAACATTGGCGATGGTTTTAAATTTATTTAAGCATTTTTGTAATTACTAAACCAATGGATCCACTCCTCTGGATTACGTGTACTGCGTCAAGGCTAGTGACGTCATTTATGACACAAGATTTGCTGCTAATAACTCGGCTGTATTGTATTCAAATGTTGTGATTTTACATGCGATTATAAATAATTGATAAAATAAATGAATGCAAGTTGTTATTTACGCATCATCAGGTGGTTGAAAAGATTTTTGTAGCTTGTTAAATTTTAATGACGTCACAATGAAACTTCGCATACGGCATGTGAACTCAAACTTTCTTTAACGTAGCTGAGTCCATTTTATTACTTGATCTTTAGAATCAATTCAACAAATAATTAGGAAACATCAATACGATATCCAGGTGATTATAAAACATTACTACATAAATGGGAGAGTTTTATGAAACACACGTATTCAATATATGAAAGATAATAAATACCATTATTTGAAAGATGTCGTTGTTTTATTGTCTAATTTATAATGAGGACCTAGGCAAATAGTTTCTACTCATGTAGAACTTTTTTGGGAAAAAAATGTGCTCTATAAAGATACAGAAGAAATCGATTAATAAAGTTATACAACTAGCATCCTTCTGAATTGAAACATATTGTTGAAAGAACAATTTTTCTTTAATATCCACTTTAATTATCACCATTTCTTATACAATGACCTTGTCGCAATTACAATCTATCATTAAGTCGAATGCTGATTGAAGTTTTTCATACTAGTTGTTAGACCATTATTTACACACTGAATTGTCGACGGAATTTTTCGTTATCAACCGATCATGGCAAGGAGCACATGACGGGTGTGACCGGATCGGCAGGGAATCTCTCTGCTCCATGGCACCTGATACCCATTCTGATGTTTTCGAGGTCCGTGTTTGCTCTACTCTTGATTTGAATTTTTTGAATAGACTTTTGAGGTTAAATATTGTTCGTTATCTCCATATATTTCACTCAAGTATGATTTAAGAAAATCTATCAGACATTTCTTCTTCATTCGTTTTAATATTTTTGTGTTAAAAATACAAAAAAAAAAAAAAAAGACTCACAGTACAACAGTATAACATTTGTAGATCCTGCAATTAATCTTTAAAGATTTTTATGAAATTTAGAAATCCAGTATAGGTGTCATATTTCATAATGTTTATACTTATATACCGGTATTGAATATGTTTAAATGTAATAAACCGGGATTATTGCACTTTGCGTTATATAATAATTTACGTCGAGATCAACACAAAATGTAACAACAGACTTTTTAGGATTATTACATTTTGCGCCGAGATCAACGCACAATGTAATAACGCAAAATGTAATAACACGATTTTTGGATTGTCATATTTTGAGATGTTACATTTTGCGTCGAGATTAAGCTAAAGGCAAGAGCGCAAAATGTAATAACACACTTTTTGATCAGTCAGGTTGAGAATAATTTTCAATTGATTAGTGGGTTAAGAAAAGAAAATAAAACAAAAGGAAAAATAAACATATGCTAATTCTGACATTAGATCGGATTTTATAATATATTGATTTCATTAGCTAAATATTCAAAATTAGTTTGATATTCAAATCGTAGGTGTTGCATATTAGAAATGTGCATGCGGGGCGTAGGTTGGGGAGGGGTGGGGGGTTAATTGCGTTCATCAGTGTGCTCTTTTGATAGGCACAAGCAGTGAATTTTAATAAAATCTATTAATTTGTATTGGCAGGTGTAATATATAGCGGGGAGGGGGTTTATTGACAAATATGATTCCGTACTGTTTTACAAATCCCGTGTATTGCAGACCAGCAAAAATAAATTTCTTTTTTTCCTCTCTCTCTCTCTCTCTCTCTCTCTCTCTCTCTCTCTCTCTCTCTATATATATATATATATATATATATATATATATATATATATATATATATATATATATATATATATATATATATATATATATATATATATATATATATATATATATATATATATATATATATATATATATTTGTCTCTCTCTCTTCAATTATAAAATGGATGATTTCTGCATGTGCATAGAAATACAATGATCAACATACGAAGTAAACACTCCCACTCGATCCCTGCCTCTCCTCGCCAGACACACACACATACACTTCTAATTTGCTAACTAATGTACACATGCACGTCGTACATGCATATAAAGAGCTTTTAATGGACACATGGTCAATCTTTGGTAATTAAAAATGTCATTGATTAGATATATGATATAGACTTATTTATAAAGAGACGTGTCAATCAAAGTTAAGTTAATGTTTTATCAGTATTCAATAAAAAAAATTCAGAAACAGATACAAAAAGATACATTTAGATTTAGTAATGTCCGTAAAAGACGTAACGTCTTCCTCATGTCATAGTTCTGTCTGTCAATTTTGTAAAGTGAATTTCCCCATGGTTATAAATGTTCAAATCAATTTTGTGATGTTTTGCGTTGAACACAATTCAAAAATTTAATTATATTTTGTTTTATTACATTTTGCATTGTCCTCAAAGCAAAAATTAAATAACGCAAAATGTAACAACGAAAAAGTGCGTTATTACATTTAGCGTTAATCACAACGCAAAATGTAATGACGCATAATGTAATAATCTAGAAATCATGCTATCACATTTCCCGTTATTACATTCTGTGTTGATCTAGATGCACAATATAATAACGCAAAATGTAATACCCCCAGTTTATTACTTTTTGCGTTATTATTACATTTCGTGTTGTTTGTTACACACTGTTAAGAAAAAAATACTTGATTTTTGATGGTCCTCGTTCTTGATCAACAATAAGGCGATTTTTTTTTCATTTTGCATAGTACTTTTGTTTTGACAAGATAGAGATAAAGGATTTATACAATGAAATATGTGGAGATAACAAACAGTATTCGAGTTCAAAAGTCCATTAAACATTACAAAATAGGAGCAGAGCAAACACGGACCTCTAAAACATCAGAGGTGGGATCAGGTGCCATGGAGGAGTGAGCATTCCCTCCCGACCGATCACACCCGCCGCGTGCTCCTTGACATGTTCGGGAAAAAACGGGAAAATCCGTAGAAAAAAAAAATAAAAGAATTGTGAGATTCTCAATTTTTATGTTAAAGATTTCAAGAGTTTATATTGTTTACTTTTGCTTTTATAACATTTTTACATGTATGACCCCCTCTTAAAGATATTTAAGTTTATCCTGACTTCAAAAACACACATACAAGGTCAATCAACCTATCGGTTGAAAAAATGTTTTAAAAATCATTATATAAAATTGTAATTAGGTTTTCTAATCTGTAATGTCTTAATTTTGTTTTGTTTTTTTTTTATAATATGAAAATAGTTTCTTTGAAAGAATAAATATGCTTGATTTTACTATGATGCGCGAAGTATTTTTCAATGGAAACCCCATTCAGCCCCCTTGAGAAAATTTTAAAGGACATGTGCCCTTGACATAAAATGTGTAACACATGTTAGGGTCATGTCGTCGTACTGAAGTTCAATTTTTATTACAAGAAGAATGTGACCTTAGCTTGTGCGATAAAAACATGTTAAAAAGTTCATGGAGCTGTAGATCTAATCATCATGTAGCATTACAACATCAGCAGCAGAGCCCAACGGTTTCCAGCAAGTGACCACCAGAATATCTACAAAAATTGAGTGGTGATATATCACCTGTTGATATTCAGTGGAATACCATGTTATCACATGCAGAACTTCAAGTTCCTTGACATTCATGATCACTACAGAGAGTTAAAAAGGTGAAGATTACGAAAAGTGATTGAGCTCAAAAATCTACAAACAATATAAATAAAAGGGCATAAAACACTGATCTCTGGAAATACCAGAGGTGGGATAAGGTACCTAGGGGGAGTAAGCATCCCCTGTTGACCGGTTACACGCCGAAAAGATAACTTTAAATTCTAAGTTTTTTTGCGTGTTGTGACTCCTGAGTAGTGAGAAATTGCCATACAACTCCAGTAACTGAATACACACCTGACTTCCTCGTATTTAACTTAAGGTGTGTCACTCGTGACATTAGTTACATCAAGGATTTTTTGAGAAGTATATTTTAAATAAGTACTCACACAACATGACTCAAAATCGCAAAGAAATGGGGGGTCAGTGTGCACCTAACTGAGCTACGGTACAACTAAGTTGACCTTAAGCTTTTTCACCTAAATTGTAACTCACTGGTTAATCACTTTATTCTTTATCATATTTTATCAAATGTAATCATAGCAATACATATAATCTTATTTTAGGTAAAATAGTTTGAATAATATTTATCACTGAAGAAATCATGCAAATTAATGGGCATAAATTATAATGTGACCTTTTTGCACTAAAAAGTTTCATATTTGGGGTATTAAAATTTAAATAGGCAATAAAATATTTTTCTTGTATCAAATATTTTATAACTTATGTGCTGATCGGTTGGAAGTACCATGTAGTTTAAAATAATGAAAGAAAATGATTGGGTCAGTGATGTAAATTTTGAGATATTGGTCAAAATATGCGATTTTCAGACAAAAAAAACAACGTAAATTTAATCTTGACTTTTCTAATATATCTTCATTTCTTGGCCAAGTCTGTTGAGTGAATGTGTAAAATTTGTTCTAAAAATATAAATTGAGACCTGTATTTAATATTCCTAGCATATCATAACCGAAAACACTCTCGAAATAAAAATATGTGAGGCTAAATTTCCAAGATATTAAATTTAACAAATGTGTAGATTTGAAGGATTTTCTTCAAAATATCCTTCCGCCACAAGAAATAGTCCCTCAAACATCTTGCTTCTTTATGAATTTCTGAGCAGTTTTTTAATTGAATGTTGGATAAATTGTATGGTTTAATTTAAATATGTTATAAAAATTGAATTGTAATAAATAGTTTTGAAGTTAAAGTTTCTGACTGAACTTTTTTAAAAAGCTGACGAGTGATATACCTTAAGATTCACGGCCTTCTGTAAGTGATGTTTTGTCTGAATATAGTTACGAATCAGCTGATAATGTTCAGACCGTAAGTAATTCACAGAAGCCTTCCTACAAAGAACTGGTTATAAATCAAAAGAAAACAGCTAACTGTAGATTAATTGGATTAATCATAACACTTAATTCAAGATGAGGAGCTCATAACTAAAGACTTCTTTTTTTCATTTGTCATACTTAAAATTTGAGATTTTTTTTAAACACGGAAAAGATTACTTACCTATAGGCCAAAAGCCACCTATACAGAATACTTTAGGCAACACTGAGAAAATGAGGATTAAATCATAGATGGTGAACTTCATCTGAAACCAGTGAATTTACTTATGAATACTAATAACAATACATTAATAACAAAAATATGAATACTGGTAAATAAAATGACCTGAGAGCGAATTCAAATTCATTAATATGAACTAATTTTATTCGCAGAGACATCAAATTAGTGTGTTATTTCTAAGTTTGATTATTCAGCTCTCCGTTTAAAAACGACAACAACTTAGTATGTCCGATGAAATATGTAGATAACGAACAGTATTTAATCTTGAAGTCCAATGAAACGATACAAATCTGGAAACCTCAAAATTTAGAGGCGGGATCAGGTGCCATGGAGGAGCGAGCATCCCCTGCCGACCGGTTAAACCCGTAGTGTGCTCCTTGTCATGACCGGGGAAAAAACAAACGGAAAAATCCGCATACAGTTCAGTTTTCATCAACTTGTTTATCAATAGCTTGCCTCGTTTTAGAAATTGCTCATACGTAGGGCATGCTCTTTGCATATCAAATCAACTGAGACACAAAAATATCATATGCAGGTGATATAGGTGTATTGCTTCATAAGTAAGGAAAGTTGACGATTGAAAAGTTGAAGTCATCACGTTTATCATGATCATAAAGCTTTCTAGTTAAGTTACCATGCATTAACGTCTTTTTCTAGTAAAATATCTAAAAATGAAACAGATGTGTCCGACTCTGTGGTATCTTTTATTTCAAGCTCACTGGGATATATCGAGTCGACATACGAACGGAAGTACCTATTGTTAATTGATAATACGTCGTCGATACATAGAAATGTCGAGTTAAAGGCCAAAGCAAGTGTTTTCTTCTTCTCATGTAGAAGGTTTTAAATAAATTCTGCTTCATATGAATACAAAAATGGATCTGCTAATTAGATACTCGTTGCAAGCAACGAGAGGTCTTCCGTCCAAAAAACAGCCTTATATGCAATATCCTTGCACGTAAAATTACATTTATATGTGCTTATAGTAAAGACACCAAAAATTTAATATGGGTCCTTAAAAAGATTTTTTATTTATAAAAAAAAAAAAAAAAAAAAAATGAAAAGAGCACAGATTTCACAAAGAGGAAAAAAAACACTCAGCATTATTTATAAAGATGAAAACCCCGATCACCTTCGTGAAAATTAAATATGGAAACCACTACACCAGCACAATTTTACCAGCCATCATTGATGTTTACTTTGTATCATTGCCTGAAGTAAGGAGCGTCAGGAAGGTTAAAAGTTTTTTTTTATATAGTGCGGATAGAATGAGAGCTAGGGCCATTATTAAAAATATCTTTGTTTCCCCTAACCCGACCCTAAAATCTCAAGTTGGGTAGGTGGGTTGGTAAATTTTTTTTTTTCTGACAGCAGTTTTGAAAATACATTCTGAAAAATTGAATAATATCTTCATAAATAAGAAAGAACAAAAGAAACCGATTTTTAAACCGAATATCATACAAATGAAGCAAAATGTATGGTAAATTAATTCACAAATATTATTCATTTGAACTTGTGAAATATCTCAGGCCAGCGTAAATTTATTGAAATCGAATATTTACAAAAAGACAAGATTCGCAAATACTCAACCATCGGACATCCGAGTAAATTTTCAAACCTACTATCATTTTCGAGTACTTACACAGGCAAAATGTCAAGGGCCTCGCGTGCCGCAGTAATTCTAGTATTTCGTTTTGGAGTCACGACGTAATTCTGAAGCTTATTCTAAGTCAAAGGTCCCGACGTGGGACGTGGAGACTGCATGATCAGTCGAATGAGACCGTAAAAAACGAAGGTCCAATGTAGCAGTATAAATATTGGCAAGAAATGATCCCTTACTGATGCTTAATGATCAAGGGCCATAAGTGCCGAGTAAAAGTCTAAATAAGGAGCCCTCCACCAGGCAGGTTTTCAAATGTTGTCGGCCCAACAATTTTTAAAGGTATTTTAAAGCAAAGAAAAAACCTATTTTCAAGGGCCTAACTAAAGAAAAATACACTGGACGTCTCAGGAAGCCGTACCATAAGCCAATTTTAAAGATTTCAACATTATTTGGAAAGAGTGTTCATGTATAAATTCAACAAAACCATATCTAAAATGATTAAAGTTTCATATATCTAATGTTATAGTCACGAAGTTTACCCCATAAATAAAAGATATGAAGAAAGGATATCTGAATTATATTTATCAAGATGAAATAATAATACAAAGACATATTTACAACTCCTATGGTCCTATATAGTAAAAATAGGATCATATATGAAAAGTTTATTAGATCGAAACGAATAAAATGCAGTGAAATTTATTGATATGCATACACAAGGTGGGCTCATGAGACAGACTTTGCCATGCTTACTACGTACGTTAATTTTAGAAGACACATTTGTAAATACCATCTTAACACTCCTTAGTCATGGTATATTTAATTCACGAAATGTTTCAAGAGTGTAGGATTCTAATAAGTTAACGATATATAATAAGATTGATGCGTCATCGTTGTTTTTTAACACGGACTAACCCTCTGTGGCCTCATGTTATGGGCGCCAAATGAGAGTAAAACAAAAGCCGCCGTTCTGATAAAAAAAAAACGGATTTTGATGAAACTGTATTTTATAAAGTTGATAAACAATAAAAAAATATTTAAATAATCTTATTAAAAAAACTTTTCAGTCGGCACGATTTAAGTGGGTCGGTCGCGTTAGGGGAAACAAATCTATTTTTTATTTTGGCCTAGCTAGCCAAATTTTGTGCAGGCAGATTCACATAGGAATCCGTTACATGAGTTTACACAATAACAAATAATCTATTACTGATGAACTGATGATACTGTTTATTCCTTTATTCTTTATGTATTCAACTTTTTATTCCATGCAATTCCATATACCTGTGTTTCATACAAACGTGTCCGTGTAATCTTTTTCTGCACTTCTGCATCAGACCATTTTTCTACTATGAAAGAAGAGTCACAATACATTATTTTGCGCAAAAAGTCAGGAGTAAATCTTCGTGCCTTTTCTTTGAAATGTATGTTCTATTAAATGGTCTCCATTCTCATATATCTTATTGTATGTACCGTACAAATTACTCATTTTATTGCATTGAAAGGTCAGGGTATTTATGTTTTCAAAGACAGATTATTCATTTCATAATCTGCCAGATCCAACAATTCCTTCATATTTCATTGATCCTTATGGTAGTTCCGTTCAATAAGACGCTCGGCTGTCTCCGTAAACTCCGACCTGCCAATCGGCAAATCCTCGACTGACTCCGCTACGCTCCATACAAACCTCGGAAGTGATTGGTGGAGAAATATGCATTAAATCGATTACATTTCTCCGCCGGAAACTGCCTTATAACTCATTTCATATTTTACTCTGCATAAAGTTCTTCAAACATTTTTTCTCTTGTCTAATTTTTCTTTGTATATTGTTTTTGATCACAACATCATGTAAGTAGTCTTTCAAAGCAAAACATAGTGTTGGGCGTGCTTCAAAGAATCTCAGACTTCAAAGGTATAGCAGTTGGAGGAATTTCAAATAAGATCACATGACTCTATCAGCAATATGGTAGAACACCATTGACGCCTGAGGTTAGTGTGCGAGGAACGGGCCACCGAGAAACTCCGAGTGCCGACCTGCTCGTCGGAGTTTACGAAGACAGCCGCCATTTTGGACCCACTTCAAATTTTAAATGCAAATATCTAGAGTTTAAATTTATCAATTTGAAAACAAATTATACATTAAGCATTTTCAGAAGTGCCTCTATTAACACTACTACTATCAAAGAAATATATTGAAAATCAAAAAAGTTTAAAAATCAGCTTTTTAAATTCACATCTGGTTACGCCCGGAAGTAATGACGACGAACGAAAAGTCATGTCCTGGCTAGTATTTATCACGATCTATAATCGCTAAAAGTTTCACATTGATATCGGTTACCGTTCTTGAGATTATCCGCGGACAAAATATCATTTTAAATTCAGAAAATGGTCCGTAACTTGTCATCAAAAGTAAATTTCCGAATTTTCTCTCAGATAGAATACATCTTTCCTGAAAATTTCATGTAAATCTGTCCAATAGTCTTTGAGAAATCGCGTGCACAAAATTAGAAAGTCCAAAAAATAATAAGAAGAAACAGTGGAATCACTATAAGGTCTTCCGCAAAGACGGAAGACCCTAATAACGGAGCGCAATTGGTACCCATGGGAATTCCTACAGATTGTTGGAGGACATGGTCTCCAAAAACTACATACTAAATATTGTCAATCAGAAACTCAAGCATCTTTTTATATCAACTTCAGAGTACTTTTTCTGTACAATCAGAATGCTTTTTAACAAAATAATTTTGCAAACGACCATTTTTATCGAAAAAAGCTGTCTATGATGTCAAAAAGCCTGGACTTCAATTTGTTGTGGTGAATGATTGTATAAAGTGTTGAAAAGTTGATAAGATTAATATAAATAATAAGTTTATTTCCAACGTTAGCATACAATGCCCATATCCTTTTTGTCAATAAATTGTGTGATATTAAGTAAAGAACACATGTTTGAGACAAATCATGTAAAATATTCTTGCAAGGAGGGTATGAATTTTGGGGGGAAAATATATATCATCCAACCAATATATAGTCCCACTTTTATTACTCCATTCCATAAACAACGAGAAGAATTCTATATCTAGATCAGGAAACTAGGCAAGGCATTTCCGTATGGTTGTAAAGGCTACATAAATAATGTAGTAAATCTTTGAAGTCCACATTGTGTCAATGTACATGTAGTGAGCTTTTTCAACAATACATCTAGATCTAGCCGTTGTTCTGGACATGAATCATTCAACAGATTAAATATTCGCGATATCTGTTTCGATTTACTTTTGCATTAAGGCAATGAACGATTAAGTCTTCATTGCATCGCGCTAAACTTTACTAGGTTCCCTTGAAATTTCAAAAATCTGCACCAAATTTGTATTTTTTCAATGGTCTTTTGAAATTGACTACTGTTCGTTACCATCACATGTCATTAGTAATAACATTAAGATGGGAATTACTTGAAAATCCAACATGTGAATCTGGAGTATTATAATTTGCGCTTTCATTTAATCTTTATCAGTGAAGTTTGTGAACTCAAATTCAAAAGGAATTTCAATAAATGTACATAAATGAAAAGTACTTGCAAACTGCAAAAAGATATTCTTGAAGCATTCCAGAATTTAAGTACTCCGTTGTCAATTTATAGTTATATATCCATACATATACGATCCAGAAATACAAAACTTCTTTGTTTAAAACAAAATATAGCAACAAAAATCAGGATAATTACCTTATACCTCAGAATTTCTTTCTTTAAATACTTAAGAAGTTAATATTTAACAGATTTTTTTTTTAATTTTGCCCACCTCATTGCTTATAACTTTTCTAAAGCTGTGCAACACGGCTTAGCGACTAGATTTTTACATCAAAAATAAAACATTTAAAATGAAGAAAAAGTTGTACCAACCACAACTGCAGAGTTAGTCCACTGTGGTTTACAAAGGAAATCACTCAGTACAAATGAGAAAATGAAATGTTTGACATTATAGAAAAATCAAGTAGTTACTTTGCTTATATAGTCTTTTTGTAGGCGGGTTTAACCAATACTTAGAAAAACAGAATGAAAATATCAATAATGTAATATAGGTCTTCCTAAATTACGTCGTTCAGTTTTCTGTTTTCTCCAATTGCAAGCATTTTAATATTTTTATGCGACTTCTGATCACAAGGTGTTTTTTTTAATGATATGCATCATGAATAATAAGAATTTTTCATATTTTTTACAGACAATTGCTTTTAAAAAATAATTACAGGAGATATTGATCATACAATTTATTGACACAAATGTATTACTCTCTTTTAAATGAAATTTGAATTTCTATTACGTTCAACGTCTTACGCTTGATGTATGGCGGGAATGAAATTGTGTGGTGAATTAAGGTTGTGTAGAGGAATATTTAGAAGACAACTAAGTAAACATATAATATTTCTTGTAGTACAAGTGTCATTTTTGTCACAATTTTGTCACAATTTAAGCGGTCTTTCTTCTAGTATTATAAAACAATGGCACTATAACATCCAGATGAAATGGAAAGATAACGAACATGCAGTCACTGTAATCATTCTCAAAGTCCAATCAAACAATACAAATTGAGGGCAGAGCAAACGCGAATTTCTGAAAACAGAGAACAGAGGAGGGATCAGTGCCATCGAGGAATTACTGATTCCCATGTTGACCGGTTACTACCGCCCTTGTGCTCTTATAATCTATAAACATGTTGAAATATTTGAAAATAATTGAAAAAGTAACAAGTGACCTTTCAGGTACAGTCCCTGAAACGTTCTACTTTCCCATTTTTCCGTTCGCTCACCGTTCGTTCACCGTTCGTTCAGCGTGCGTTCACCGTTCGTTCACCGTGCGTTCACCGTTCGCTCTCCGTTCACAGTTTTGCGTTCACCGTTCACCGTGCGCTCGCGTTCACCGTTCACAAAGCGTTCAGCGTTCGCTCTTCGTTCCGTTCACTTTGCGTTCAGCGTTCACCTATCGTTCAGTTTTCATTGTCATTCGGAACTCCGAAGTGAGAGGACTTATCTTTTTGTAGGGAAGGAGTTACAGGTTTTTTAATTTAATAACTAACATATCGTGTTTGAAGAATCATTATTTCATGTTGAAAAATATCTACGATATACATTTTTATTATTCTAACTTAGCTGTTAGGTTATTTATTAAATTACTCTGGAAAATAAATGTAGGTATAAGTACATTCTGTACCTATGTAAAACGATGCTGAAATATTAAATTTAACTAAGGGCAATGTGCAAATACTTCAAGCACTGCAACATTTTGTTGTTTTGTGAAAGACGACAAATCGTTAATGGTGATATAATTATCCTAGTCAAATAATTACGCAGCAAAATTATGAAAATATTTATATCTAACAATTTTTTTTTCAATTACTACAGAAAATATGATAGAACTAGTTCTGAGAGTTATACATAAGTACTGCGGATATCCTCTTAATTTATTATCTTTGGAGCGAATGAAATTGATAGTGCTGTTAAAGGAAATATTTATTTGAAATACACTGCAGTACAACATTTTCTCTACTATAATATGTAAAGTCTATAGTTTTAGAGAAAAAAAATCTTTCTTCACCGTAACTTTATATGTTTGCCATTCAATATGATTAATACCCCCCTCCCCCTTTTCCCCCTAGACTGGTTACTTAGTCAGTACTGTATTTCCAGAATATTTTAATTAACATTTTTTTTTTTTTTTTTTAAATTAAGAACAAAAATTTCAGTCTCAAAACAAACATGGATCTAAAAAAGTCACAAAACAATAGTAGTTCAAAATGTACACGTGTCGGCGTTGGTATTTGAAATTGGCAGAGAGTATGTTTCAAATTCAAGTGTTAATGCCCAATGTATTTTATTCATTTATTATTCAAATGTTTGGATCAAATCTAGAAATTATAAAAATAGATGTTATAACTTGTTGGAAATACTCGCACTTCGTCTTCGATGTGACGAAACTTTCACACCTGTACAGTGTCGAATGACTTTGATTGACAGGACAAGCACGTGGACTTCGTGTGAACTTGAAGCAGGAAAATAAAAACGAGTATGACTGTCAAACGAATGGATATGATTTGTTGATAAAAAAAAAAGTTACTTTCACTGTCTGATATATTTAGAAAAAAATTTCATAGTTTTTGTTTGATATAGGTACAAACATTTAGTGAAGCCTGAAAGGGTGGGGGGGGGGCTAAAACGGAATATTTCTCTCTCTCTCTCTCTCTCTCTCTCTCTCTCTCTCTCTCTCATTTGTCTGTTTAATAAAAACTATAACAGCATATTACTTAAATATCAAGTTCTGAAAATTGAATTTATAACAAATAATATGAATATGTATCTTTGTATTATCTTGTCCGAGTATAACCACGGCCATCTACATATACATGTAGAAGTCAGCTCAATAAATCATCATGAAAAATAGAAATGACATATAATAATTAGGGTCTTCCGTATCCAACGGAAGACCCTTCTATTATTCTATTGTTTCTTTTTCACTTTTATTAGGGTATTCCGTCTCCAACGGAAGACCCTTCTATTATTCTATTGTTTCTTTTTCACTTTTATTAGGGTCTTCCGTCTCCAACGGAAGACCCTTCTATTATTCTATTGTTTCTTTTTCACTATTATTATTATTATTTTTTTCTGTCCAAATTTTGTGCAGACGATTTCTCAGAGATGGTTGGATGGATTCACTTGAAATTTTCAGAGATGATGTATCATGATGTAAACCTAATACATTTTCTTTAATTTTTGGAAATTCACTTCCGGTCGGAAGTTATCGCCCTTTAATCGAATTTTTAGTGACCATTTTGTCTACACAAAAACTCAAAAATGACAAAAGCTAGAGCGCTGAAATTTTCAGTGATAATAGAGGACATGTTCTAGTTGTGCACCTCAGTTTTCAAATTTTCTGGAAGTGCCTAGTATGGAAGCTCGGTAGGGGTCAAAATTTAGGATATGAATCAGGAGTGAATTTTCGAGACATTTTTTATCATATCTTCAAAACTATAAATATTTTCTTAAAACATATTGAACAGAAATTGTGTAGAATAATAAGATCTTTTTTATGATATCAAGAAAAAAGGGCTGACTCATCACATTAGGGGCCAAGAGGGGCCAAAAGTCTTAAATCCATAAATCTTAATCAATCAATATTTTGATATACAGTACTAAAGCAAAAATGTTTATCTGAACAATCTACAACTATATATTATGATAAAAATCTCATATGTTACATAATTAGGGGCCATAAGGGGCCAGAATACTAAATCTTTGACGCTTTATATCTCGAAAATTGGAAATATTTTGATAAGCAATATTGAGCAAAAGATGTTCAAAATAATGTTCTAAACAATATGCAACGTTTCATTTTTCTCTAAACGTCCCCATTAAGGAATTAAAGGCCGGCCCCTAAATATTTCTTTTGCATATATCTCGGAAACGAAAAAAAATTCTGAATAGTTGTTCAACAAAAAGTGTTCAAAATCATAAGAGCTTTAAGGTGATATCAAGAAAAAGGGAATTGCCCCTCAAAATAAGGGCTGATAGGGGCCGAAAGTCTTTCATCAATAACTCTTAAACGATCAATATTTTGTAATACATTACTAAGGCAGAATAGATCATCTTCACACTCCTTAACTATATAACGTTGTTGGCATCATATGTTACGTTATAAGGGGACAATAGGGGCCAGAATGCTAAATCTTTGACGTTATTAGTGGACATTAGGGGCCAGAATGCTAAATCTTTTACGCTTTATATCTCGAAAGTGGGAAATACCTTGATAAGCAATATTGAATAAAAGATGTTCACAATAACGTTTTGAACAATATGTTACCTTTCAATTTTTGCTAAACGTTCCCATTAAGGAGTTGAAGGGCCGGCCCCTATGATTTCTTCTGCAGATATCTCGGAAACGAAAAAAAAATTAGAATAGTTGTTGAACAAAAAGTGTTCAAAATCATGAGAGCTGTAAGAAGATATCAAGAAAATAGGGCTGGCCCCTCAAAATAGGGACCAAGACGGGCCGAAAATCTATAATCTATAATCTTTAATGATCAACATTTTGTTATAGATTACTGAAGCAAAATTGTTCATCTTAACAATTTATTTGTATCATTATATTTGAACGAAAGTCTCAGTCAAATTTTTATCTCATCTTATCAAAAATCGGACGGAAGACCCACTCGTTGCTCGCAACGAGATCTCATCTAGTTATTATTATTATTTTTTTTTCTGTCCAAATTTTGTGCAGACGATTTCTCAGAGATGGTTGGATGGATTCACTTGAAATTTTCAGAGATGATCTATCATGATCTAAACCTTATTCATTTTTTTTATTTTTTGGAAATTCACTTCCGGTCGGAAGTTATCGCCCTTTAATCGAATTTTTAGTGACCATTTTGTCTACACAAAAACTCAAAAACGACAAAAGATAGAGTGCTGAAATTTTCAGTGATAATAGAGGACATGTTCTAGTTGTGCACCTCAGTTTTCAAATTTTCTGGAAGTGCCTAGTATGGAAGTTCGGTAGGGGTCAAAATTTAGGACATGAATCAGGAGTGAATTTTCGAGACATTTTTTATCATATCTTCAAAACTATGAATATTTTCCTAAAACACACTGAACAGAAATTATGCAGAATTACAAGATCTTTTATATGATATCAAGAAAAAAGGGCTGACTCATCACATTAGGGGCCAAAAGGGGCAAAAAGTCTTAAATCCATAACTCTTTAACGATCAATATTTTGTTATACATTACTGAAGCAAAAACGTTTATCTGAACAATCTACAACTATATATTATAATAAAAATCTCATATGTTACATAATTAAGGGCCAGAAGGGGCCAGAATGCTAAATCTTTGACGCTTTATATCTCGAAAGTGGGAAATATTTTGATAAGCAATATTGAACAAAAGATGTTTAAAATAATGTTCTAAACAATATGCAACCTTTCAATATTTGCTAAACATCCCCATTAAGGAGTTGAAGGGCCGGCCCCTAAATATTTCTTTTGCATATATCTCAGTAATGAAAAAGAATTTCTTAATAGTTGTTGAACAAAATGTGTTCAAAATCATAAGAGCTTTAAGGTGAAATCAAGAAAAAGGGGCTGGCCCCTCAAAATCGGGGCCGAGAGGGGCCGAAAGTCTTTCATCAATAACTCTTTAACGCTCAATATTTTGTAAAATATTACTGCAGCAAAAATGTTTATCTGAGCAAACTACAACTATATATTATGTTATTCAAATCACATGTTACATAATTAGGGGTCATGAGGGGCAGAAATACTAAATCTTTGACGCTTTATATCTAGAAAGTGGGAAATATTTTGCTAAGCAATATTGATTAAAAGATGTTCACAATAATGTTCTGAACAATATGTAACCTTTCAATTTTTGCTAAACGTCTCCATTAAGGAGTTGAAGGGCCGGCCCCTAAATATTTGTTTTTGCGCATATATTGGAAACGAAAAAGAATTTCTGAATAGTTGTTGAACAAAAAGTGTTCAAAATCATAAGAGCTTTAAGGTGATATCAAGAAAAAGGGACTTGCCCCTCAAAATAAGGGCTGATAGGGGCCGAAAGTCTTTCATCAATAACTCTTAAACGATCAATATTTTGTAATACATTACTAAGGCAGAATAGATCATCTTCATACTCCTTAACTATATAACGTTGTTGGCATCATATGTTTCGTTATAAGGGGACAATAGGGGCCAGAATGCTAAATCTTTGACGTTAAAAAGGGACATTAGGGGCCAGAATGCTAAATCTTTGACGCTTTATATCTCGAAAGTGGGAAATATCTTGATAAGCAATATTGAATAAAAGATGTTCACAATAGCGTTCTGAACAATATGTTTCCTTTCAATTTTTGCTGAACGTTCCCATTAAGGAGTTGAAGGGCCGGCCCCTATTATTTCTTTTGCAGATATTTCGAAAACGAAAAAAAAAAATGTAGAAAAGTTGTTGAACAAAAAGTGTTCAAAATCATGAGAGCTGTAAGAAGATATCAAGAAAATAGGGCTGGCCCCTCAAAATAGGGACCAAGACGGGCCGAAAGTCTTTAATCTATAATCTTTAATGATCAACATTTTGTTATAGATTACTGAAGCAAAATTGTTCGTCTTAACAATTTATTTATATCATTATATTTGAACGAAAGTCTCAGTCAAATTCTTATCTTATCTTATCAAAAATCGGACGGAAGACCCACTCGTTGCTCGCAACGAGATCGCATCTAGTTATTATTCTTTTTTTCTTTACAATTTTTGTGCAGAAGATTTCTCGGAGATGGCTCGATCGATTTACTTGAAAATTTCAGGGAAGATGTATCTTTACCTGAACCTTATACGTATTTTTCAATTTTTTGAAATGTACTTCCGGTCGGAAGTTATCTCCCTTTTATGAAAATTTAGAGGACCTTCTTGTCTGCGATGGAACTCAAAAACGGCTTAAGCTAGAGCGCTGAAATTTTCAGTGATGATAGAGGACATGTTGCCATTATGCACCTGGGTTTAGATATTTTCCGGAAGTGCCTAGTATGGAAGCTCGGTAGGGGTCGAAATTTAGGACACCAATCATGAGTGAATTTTTGAGACATTTTGTGTCATATCTTTTAAAGTATAGTTATTTTGTTAAAACATATTGAACAGAATTTGTGCAAAATGAAAAGATCTGTAACATGATATCAAGAAAAAGGCGCTGACTCATCACATCAGGGGCCGAGAGGGGCCAAAAGTCTTTAATCGATAACTCTTAAACAAGCAACATTTTGGTATACATTACTGAAGCAAAAATACTTATCTTAAAAAACTACAACTATATATTATGATTTTTACGTCATATGTCACATATATATAGGGGCCACAAGGGGCCAGAATGCTAAATATTTGATGCTTTATATCTCGAAAAGGGGAAACATTTTGAAAAGCAATATTGAACAAAAGTTGTTTAGAATGATGGTGTCAACAATATGCATCCTTTAAATTTTTCCTAAACAGCCCCTTTAAGGACTTAAAGGGACGGCCCCTAAATATTTCAAGTCTACGACTCTCGAAAACGAAACGAAACTTCTGAATAGTTGTTGAACAGAAAGTCTTCAGAATTACAAGACCTTTCATGTGATGTCAAGAGAAAGGGGCTGACCCCTCAAATAAGGGGCTTAGAGGGGCCAAAAGTCTTTCACCTATAACTTTTTAATGTTAAATATTTTGATATTAATTATTGAAGCAAAAATGTTCATCTTCACAATCTGCAACTATATATCTTAAAATTTTCTTCAAATTTTGCGTAATTAGGGGCCATAAGGGGCCAGAATGCTAAATCTTTGACGCTTTATATCTCGAAAAGGGGAAATATTTTGAAAAGCAATATTGAACAAAAGTTGTTTAGAATAATGTTCTAGCGGCTCAGAGGGGCCAAAAGTCTTTTATCTGTAACTCTTTAACAGTAATGTTCATCTTCACGATCCTACTATATGTATTTTAAAATCTTCATCAAATATTACGTTTTTTAGGTGCCCTAAGAGGGGACAAAAACCTTTTATTCATAACTCTTTAATGATCAAAATTTCGTTAAACACAACTGAAGCAAATTGTACGTTTTGACTATTTATATATTTATGAACAAAAATCTCAGTTAAATACGTATCTCATCTTATCAAAAATCGGACGGAAGACCCACTCGTTGCTCGCAACGAGATCGCATCTAGTTAATTATATTATTGTATTAAAAATTTAAAAATACGAGCGTATAAATGCAAAACGTCCACTTACCTTTGTAATTAATTTTTTTCATTACTTTACACGAAATCGCCCTGACATGGAGATATATGAATGGATGTTACAACCGCTTTAATTCATTCCATAAGTCAGAAGTTTTCTCTGATTTGTTTATACTTCAGCGTTCGGCAACAATTGCAATGATTTAATGCGATAAAAATCGTGTGATTAAAAACTTAATATGCATGCATCGTCTTTCTTAGGACAATTTTGGAGAATTTATTTTATTGACTTATTTATTCATTCATTTATTGGTTTACTTATTTCTTTATTTTATTTTTTTGGCACCTGACATTAAAATACAATAAAATATTTCAATGCAAGGAAAAGATCAGAGACATTCCGAATATATCGTTCATCTTGCGTTCACCGTTCACTTTGCGTTCGCGTTTGCGCTACGTTCGCGTTCTGCGTTCGCTCACCGTTCAGCGTTCACACATCGTTCACCAAGTTGCGTTCAGCGTTCACACATCGTTCACTCACCGTTCGCTCTGCGTTCGTTCACCGTTCGTTCACCGTTCGTTCAGCGTTCGCTCACCGTTCAAGTGGGAAAGTAGAACGTTTCAGGGACTGTAAGCGTAAAGATTTATTATTTTTAACATAGGACTAACAATAGATTGAGAACTTTCAGATTGATACATATTCCACATTTATTACAACTGGTTTTATTTATCTAAAACCCGCTTAAAACTCGCTAGGAATTCAGCAGATATAAACTAGTACACTGTAAGATAGCAGCTATTGCTTTATGAGTTTGTATCATCTTATTATATAATGAAACAAATATTCTCCTTTTTTCATTCAATATAATGACTAATCACCTTCGAAGTACAATATTCACCTTGCCCTCTAGGATTGGTGAATATTGTACATGTTTAACTTCAACAAACGAAAATTATCAATTTTATTTTATCGGTATTATTTACAGTGTAAATATTCACCAGATTCATAGATTCATTTTCTGTAGGTAATCTATATGGATTACATAGACATTATTTGTATACCTTTAAAGATTGTTGTCTTTACAAATCTAGCAATACTTATCAAGTCTAAAATTTCTAATGTTTCAATTGAAAAAATTCGATGTTAGACCGTAATTTCCTGCATATGGCTTTGTGTCTTCCAGCTTATTGTAAAATCACAAATTTTCGCAGGAGGTTAATTTTTCTTGTTTTCGTGGGAAAGAGAGATCCAGGAATTCATATCCTCAACGAAATTTGAAAATTTCATATTGCTATATGATGTTTCTCCTTTAACTACGAAATCAAATCCCCTCGAACCACTAATTTTTTTCTCAAACCACAAAAAATGGACCCCACGATAATAAGTGATTTTACAGTAATCGATATTTTAAGAATTTCGTGTTCTGAGTACAATATTTTTTAAGACAGACTACTGACAAATAAGTTTAAAATCAGCATATCGTAAATATTCTATGATCGTTACTATAACATTGTAAGCAGAAACTAACTATCACTGGGTCGACATATTTTATATCAGTTGTACTACAGACCTTCACAAAACTAAATTATTGTATTTTTATGGTTCCCAATATTAGATACCAAGTAATTGAAATCTAAAAGAGTATAACAGGTTTACTTTTAATGCAATGTAACAGTAAAAGGACTTTTAACATTTTTTTTTTTAAATTTACATGCATTAATTTTGGATGGGTTAAAACGAAAGAAAAATAAAATCACAAAGGTAAAATAAATATAATATATATTTGGAACACGCTTGGTTTAATATGTTTAAAAACTACGGTTACTTGTATCTGCAACACGTTATTACGATATTCTGAATCTAATTAATAAATAATTTACGTCCCTTGGCAGTGAAACTTAAAAGAGAAAACAAATTGAATTGACAATAAATATGAGGTTTTAATTAAAAACGAGAAAATGTATTTAGTAGGTATATTCCTGATGGCCGACATTTATTTGTTGTCGCTAAGTTAATGTTCGATAGATAAATCCTGTATTTTATATTCAAGGAAATTGTCCTTTGATTATAAAAGAAGGAACGGTTTTAGCTTTTGTGTCCTAAAAATTAATGTTTTCAAAAAAGTTTTGAAACTGGCTTAAATATTAGTTGAGTATATGACTGTGATAAATCAGGAAAGAATTTGGCATGAAGGAATATTATTCTAGAAATATGACGTCATAAATTTGATGCATTTCTCTATATTAAACACAAAGGCCTCAAAAGGACCCATTTCAAGGGTTATTTTCTTTCAGAAAATAGTGTCCACAGCCGTCACCCACTTTAATTTTCGGATGTTGTGTAAAATTCTTTTAAAAATCACATATCTCAAAATCTGTGTGGGCGATGCCTGTGGGCAATATTATCTGAAAGAAAATTTCACTGAAAATCAGCGTCTTCTGCAAATTTTGAAGAAAATACGGGAAAATACACACGTTTATGACGTCCCAATTAGCATTTAGAAGGTCATGTGAGAAAAATAATTTGTATGATCTTTCTGCATGGAATTTCAATGATTCAGAAAGCATGAGTTTTAATTTTATACATCACTTTCATTTTTTAAATTTTTAAGAAGAACACAGGGCAAGATTTGTATTAAAACCGTACCTTGTTCATTTAGTAAAATATCTTTTTTGCGCAAATATTCTCTAGATTATCTATTTTATTTTAAATACTATTTTCCATGGCACCTGATCACACCTCTGATGTGTTTAGAGGTCCGTTTTTGCTCTGCTCCAAATTTCTATTGTTTCAATGAACTTTTGCGATTGATTACTGTTCGTTATCTTCATATTTCAAATACATATAAGACGAAAATGGATTTCTTTAAGTTTGTAACTAGTTATCGATTGTCATTTGGTATTCTTTACTGAAACCCTAGAATATATTTCCATGACGAAACAAAAAAAAATACAAGACTATTTTCTGCATATCTGATATACTACAGCCTTAACTTCCGGCCTCCCTTTTCAAGGATTTACTGAATCGTTTGGCGTGATGTTTTAATCACCCTAATGACCCTAAAAGTGTTATGATTTGATTATAGAGGTTTTTATTGAGGCTTATAGGTATTCAATTATATATTCATTAAAAATTTCAATTATGTGTGAAGGTAAGAGGGGTATCTTGCAGACTATGCACTGAATTCGGTGGTCAGAATAATTCAATCAACCATGAAATGCATTTAAGTGGTTAAAATCACGTGCATTTTGATGATATCAGGTACGTTAACACACCTTGTAAAACCACCTGATGTACTGGAGGTATACACATTGTTTTCTGATAATTACAGTTTAAATTTCTTGCAATCTTGGCACGGCTGACGAAATTTCCCTGGGATCTGGCTACTGCTCTACTTAAGTAAAGAAAAGGGCAACAACAGGTTCTAATACAGTTTTTTTTTTTTTTGTTTAATCTTTCACCATAGAACTTCTTATCCGTCGTCGGAGAAGAAATAGAAGGGTTTCCAACCAACCGTGACGATGACTTTGGCACGTTACAACGTCAGGTCAAACTCGGGCTATTCATCCTTCCTCCTGTGTAATCACCACGTCACTACCGATGAAATCGCTATTAATACAATAGGAAATCATAATCGTTACATTTACCCAAAACTGAAAGAAACCAACAGCGTGATTTTAGAATGTGAGCTAGTCAACTTTACGTAGGTGTTCTCATTCATTCGTGTACGTTTGCGTTGTATACCTATTTTTTTCAGCATGTTTAGACCCGGCCCATTGTAGCCAGAGTTTGTCAAGACTTTCTCGCAAACAATCACATTAATCAACTCAATCTAATCCAAACCTACTCTCAACTAAATAATGGCTGCCTTGTCGGAAAGGTTGAATAATATCCCTTTGAGAAAGATAAAGGCACTGATGAACCCCATACAGAGGAGAATCAAGGCTGTGACAGATGCGCGAGGGAGGCATAGGAGATAATGATTATTTTTTTTTCACTTTTGAAGGTTATATTCATATGAGTTTCGATAACTCATGAAATATCAGTCAAAATCAAATGAAATTTTGGTAACTTGTTGAATAAAGATATCTTTAAAGTCATCATTTCGTGTGTTCTATGGTCGATACAACAACACTGTCAACAAATACAATCTATCATTAAGTCAAATGCTGACTGACGTTTTTCATACAATCTGTTAGGCCATTATTTACACACTGAATTGTCGACGAATTTTTCCGTTATTTCCCGATCATGACAAGGAGCACACGGCGGGTGTGACCGGTCGGAAGGGGATGCTCACTCCTCCATGGCACCTGATCCCACCTCTGTTTTAGAGGTCCGTGTTTGTTCTGTTCCTATTCTGTAATTTTTAATGGACTTTTGACCTCGAATACTGTTCGTTATCTCCACATATTTCATTTTTAAATGTTAGAAATCACAACTGGAAAATACATCCGGAAAAAATTAAATCACTTCACAATTTTCTTTTCCTTTTTAGTATATATGGGTGATTTTTTTTTTAATGTTATCTATTAAAATAGTTTAAACCTCCATAATTGGAAATTTACATTCACTCGATCATTCAACAGAGCAATATGGAACTCATTTGTTCAAAAGTAGTTTGAAATATCGGTAGTAAAATCTTCGTAGAAAAAATGGTTAAAATACAATTATGACAGTAATCAAAAAGGAATTACATAACCCATTCTCGAAAAATATATAAAACCTTCCTCCCGAATGGTTGTTCTAAGTTAGAGAGCTGAATAAGGATCTTAGACTGCGTTCCCGCCTACAGCACCCCGAGTCACTGATTTTCACAAGAGCTCACATTATTGGTAACTACAGTGTGACTGGTCGACAGGGGATGCTTACTCCTCCATGGCACACGATCCCATATTATTGATAACTACGATGTCATCACGACAAATAAAAGTCATCTTTGTTCCATTTTTTTATCAGGCTGCCGTTTGCCCGATCATGACAAGGAGCACACGGCGGGTGTGACTGATCGACAGGGGATGCTTACTCCTCCATGGCATATGATCCCACCTCAGATGATTTTTAGAGGTCTGTGTTTGCTCTGCTCCAGATTTGTATTGTTTCAATAGACTTTTATGTTTGATTGCTGTTCGTTATCATCACCTTTCTTTTTCATAATTTGGTAAATAAACCGTGCAAAGAAAGAATACTAAAATGTTTGGATGCCTTATATTTTTTCGTTCCATGGTATATTCACCTTAACATTTGTATTTATCAATATTTTAGCAATGTTCACTTAAATGTGTCAGTTTCACAATTGTTATATTTAATGTGTGTTATTCTTCTGTTCATTGATCATGCATACAGAACATTGAAATGAAATGACAACATTATTTTTTCTTAATTAAAGGACGATGAATTCTTTTATATTTCAGCTGTTAGTTATTAAAAAAAAATCATTATAAGGTGCAGTTGTAATGCGTCCTTGAATTCACAAAATTTGCATAGAAATTATCACCATGCATGCATAGGAATTGAAAGATATAGAGCAGGCACGTGGCATCGAAGAAAGAGTGGGCAGATTCCTTGTCCCATTTTGGATACGATAACATGGAAGGGTGTTACATAACATAATAACTTGAGAGGCCAAGAGAGCCTTTCAATTAAAAATTCCATGCTTAATTAATAGCAAAAGACCATATTGGGGAGGACGGGCAGCCACCACCACCTTCAACCTACTACACGTTTGTAGAGTATTGCATTTTTTTTACTTGGCTAGCTTATCAACTTTGTCCACTTGTACAAAAGCACCTGGAATAAAAAAGGAGTCCAATTGTTTTTCTTAAAAATGTGTATGTGATTTAGTTTTTAGTTCATTCAAACTTGGAGTGCATAATGTGATAAAAAAAAAAAAACACTCACTGAAATACCAGTACTCAAAAATTAGTATATGGAGATGTATCAAAATAGAGTAAAACTGGTTCCAAAGAAATAGGCCTGATAAGACGATATTTTGGATTAGAGAATATTTAAAACAACTGAATTAAAGTACAATACCATGGATCTACAACAGACATGTATATAGACCTGAAAAAGACCAATGTGTATTTAAAAGAAGCATAAATGTTAAAATTCAGGACATCAACGTTAACTCTACACAGATTTAAAAAATGCCCATAGTTTTTCCTCTTAACAGTTTTCCAGTTGTAGTAACCCAATGGTAAGGAGCTTGCTTCGTTTTTGTATAGTCCAAATAAGATTTCGCTCCCGGCGACGACAGGTCTAAGACCATAACAAGAGGACCATGGGCCACGACTCACCTGAGTCAATATTTTTTCTCTTATATATACCTATATTAAACTTTGATCCCGTATTGTAGCCCCATCGCACCCTCAAGATGTTTAAAGATTTTTTTTTTAGAATTCATATATTCTTTTGTAAAAATTTTTGACATTTCATGTCAGATTACGTCTTTACGTGATTGAAAACTTTAAGCAACACACAGTCCACCAGTCATAGCAATTCCTAAAATATTTTTTTCTTCTTAACTCATTTTATGGGGCATGTCTACTGAGACGACGCTATGTAATAGTAGGTCGTCATCGGAATTATTGAAAGAACAATCCCCTCTGTATATATCGACTTCTGAGTTTTGCTTTGATGCTTTTTTATTTCCATTTTTCATGCAAAGTCTTTCTTTTCAGTAATTTAAAGCTATTTGACAATTTTATACATGAAGTTTACATAAATATAAATATTTTTAAAAAATTAATAATGTATGAATTTCAGTTATGATCCTCTTGGGGGAAACTTTGTTTTTCCTCTAATAAGTTTATTAAATTCTGAATACTAAAGAGCAATTATTATTATGAGTTATCGTCAGATGTTGAACCCCTGCAATTTGTAAACTTAATGACTTTAACTTTTGCACCATTAACTTCCCGAATTTATGAAGCAATATATTATTATAACATGGATGTGGAGTAAATGTCTCCCAGAGGATTTTATATACATTGTATACACTAAAGCACATATTTCGTACAAACTATTTCTTTTAAGAGACAGGCTACTGTTAAAGATAAATTAAATATACAAGGTTTTCCATATCTCGTTTAAAGTCAATTTTCGCAAACTTAATGATCGATACAATGACCTTGTTTGCGAATACAATCTATCGTTAGGTCGAATGTGACTGATATCTTTCATACAAATTGTTAGGTCATTATTTTCTCACTGAATTTTTTACCGATTTTTCTGCTTATCTTATGTTTATAAAGGGAACAGGACGGTTGTGTCCGGTCTGCAAGGAATGCTTACTCCTCCATGGCACCTGATTCCACCTCTGATGTTGTCAGAGATCCATGTACGTTCTGCTCATTATTTGATTTGTTTCCTTGGACCTATAAACATGATCAATGTTCGTTTTCTTCACATTTCACCCATGTTCGTCTACATGTACTATACAATTAATTACCCCTTATGAGGTCAACATGGTGAAATAAGGACCCTCGCAGGTGTGTTAAGGCGGATTTAGACTTTTTTCGTAAAATGTAACATTGATAAATCGGAAAAGCCATAGATAAAACATTTACTTTTATTATCAATTGTATAGACGTCATTGAGTCTTAGGCTAAATGAAGCACTCCACCACGACGTCATCACGTAACGTCTATAAATGGAAAAATTGCCTTAATGGAAAAGTGAAAAGTTCAACACTACCCCGGAGATAATTCATTTCTTTGAGTGAAAATGATTATGTAAAAACATCACTGGGTCATGAAAAGTGCTGCTAGAATCCTACTCTCCCGACACAGAAAAAAATATTCCAAAGTTTCGCATGAAACCTTACCAAAATTTTTTACATTTTATACATACGACCAAGGAATTTTTATTAATTCATGTTAACCATACGATTCTAGCAGCACTTCCCAAATACTATTGAATATAAACTTTCGATACAAACAAAAATTATGTTTCAAAGTATGGGGCGTAGTGTTGAACTTTTGCATCTTTGTTGTTATAGAACGACAGAGGAAAGGCTGATCAGGATTTCAAAGCACTGCCTGTGTTCTTTATAAGAAAACATGATAAGAATATATCAGCGTACCTGATTCTTAATCTTTAATTCCTTATGAATCACACATAACATTCACGGTATATGCTTTAAAACTCCCATTTCATATATTTGTTTACATGAATTCTCGTCACCTTTAATTTCACTCGGCAAATATTTGATCAATAGTTATGACGTCATGGGTTTGGTATTTAACCCCCGTGCTAAATAATTAGCTATTTATAGCACCCAAAAACGACAAGATTTAGTTTTTATTATGTTTTGAATGATTCCATTCATTTCTTTAACCTGAAATTAAACTTTAAATATAGATATTAAGAAATCATTATTTCTTAAGTTCACGTCATACAGCTTACTATGACGTCATATTGTAAAGGCAAGTAGGATATCTCTGGGTGTAGCCTTAACATACCCGCGCTCAACCTGGCCCACGAGATGACCTGACCTGACTGAGGCCGCGTAGCGGCCGAGGTCAGGTCAGGTCAGCGAGTGGGCCAGGTCGAGGGTCCTTATTTCACCATGTTGAACTCATAAGGGGTAATCAATTGTTTTATTATACCGATATAAGTTAAGACAATTTTTGTAGGCTTAATGGCATACTAAAATAATCAATTGTGTATTAGACGTACGAACTGTTATTATCAGTGTTTCATCGGGATCGTGATTCGCTAGTGAAGTTGTTTACTTTTCGCCTGCAAGTCTTGCAAGTTTTATTAAAACACTTTGTGATTGTCAGTAACATGCATTTTTATAAATTCACAAATACCATTTCCGAGTACAATGACAATCTGGTGCAGACTTTTACTGAACAAAAGAGCCAAGTCTGCATTGGTTGAATTTGACATTGTAACGAAAGTTTCAATGAAAACGATAAATTTTATGACGCATCTAAAGGACAATCGTATTCCGTATCATAAAAAGACTATACATATTTTTATAACGGCATTTTTTGTAATGAACAGTCATTACTGTATGCATTAATTTTTAAATTTGAATGGAATTTAGATTAACAGGTCATTTTTAGCGGTCATTATTTATAATGTCCGGGATTCGGTTGTATCAACGGTTTATTAACTTTAATGAGTTATTAAGCCTAATGAATCATTAACTTCCTAATGATGCATTAGTTAATGAAGGCATTAAAACGTGTTGTACAAAACCTTTATTAGAGTCTTATTAGTTAATGATTCATTAAATATTTAAGAATTCATTAAAGATTTATTAACATTAGGGTAATATCCCGCAATGCAATGCGTTTCCACTTCCGGGGGCGTTTCCGTGGGCGTTTCCTTTGTTTAACATATACACGTACCAATTATTTAATAAATGAGCTTATAAGACCAATTAAAAGTCCGCCAAAATGGTCGCGGTTTTTAATTATGACGCAAAAAAAAATAAATTACGTCATTTTATGAAGTCTGTGAGCGTCTTGAAGGTAATAACATAAAGAAACGTAATTTCATAAAAAAAATTGTGCTACAATGACCGAAGGAATTCAATTTAAATGTAATAGAAATCGGGGGAAAAATTTTGATTCTAGTGAAATTCAACTTTTAGCCGAACTGGTGGAGAGAAATATTAACATCATTAATAGCAAACTAACCAATAGTGTTACCAATGAGAAAAAGAAAAAAGTATGGGATAATATCACAGCGCAAATAAATGCGTTAGGAGTTTCAAGTCGCACTACTAAAGAGATTAAAACCAAATGGACCAATATGCATCAGACGGCAAAAAAGGAATTCAGCTACAACAAACTTTCACAGAGACAAACAGGGGGAGGACCCTGCGCAAAACCTCTTTCGACAGTCAGCGAAAAGATCGTTGATATCTACAAAGATTCTCCAACTTTTAATGGATTATCCGGATTCGAGACTCAGGCACCTGGTAAGTTAAAGTTCTCAATTTGCAAGAAATATAAAATACAAATTACTTATATTAAATATTATATGGACCAGATACAAGGATTGATAAATAAGGGTTTGATTTTTTTTAAATTTTTTGGGGGGGGGGGGGGGTATATAAGTTCATCGGAATCAAGTTGCAAAATCATCTATATGTCATAAGAAATATTGTGTAAAGTAATAGTAAACATGTATCGGTAATATAAATCTGCGAAGAGGTTCTGAAAGGGTCAGGCAGTATAGACAAACAAATTGGAGTAGTTTTCTCCCTTTGCTTACAGTAGTTTTCACAGGTGTGCAAATGACAACGATTGACTTGATTAGAATTGGTAAGAGCAAAAATTAATTTATGCGGGCATCAAATTCATTTTTACTCCCATTATAATTCAATTAATTTGTTTTGTTGAATTAAAATTTAGAACGCAAATCTAACATGAAGTTGGGGAGGGGGGGGGGGCTGTTTGAGCGTCTTTTCTTCGCTTCTCAAGCTTCATATATACATGTATGACTCCTCCAAAGAACTTCAAAGGTGTCTGGAAACCCCCCCCCCCCAGGTCTGCGCATGGCAATGAGGGTGGTTTGAAATGATGTCAATCTAAAACCTTTATGGTATACTGTAGTACTAGTATTATCTCTTTTCTTTTTTTACTTGTAACCAAAGATGAAAGCAACATCAATTTGATTGGCTCGCCAAATACCGTCTCAATTCTTACTGATCTGCTGATTCCACTTGACCACCAGCAAAATGAATTAAAACTTCAGCCAGAACAAGTCACACCAATCCAGGAGACTCATTGCTCGCCCGATCAGATGGTGGAAGAAATAACCAGCATAGAAAATAAAACTAGTACTGCAGCCACAAGCATGGAGACATGTGTGGAGTCAAGCATGTAATAAAACTTAGAAAATTAGTAATTTAAATGAACAGTTCAACCGTAGAAAATACAATAACTTGCTCACCATTTCATGGTTTAATCATAAAATTACCCAAAATTTATTATTTTTTTTTAATTTTATTTTTTCAAATGTACATTATAATGCATAGACGTGTATCAGTATATGAACTAGTACATAATAGATTTATTTAGTTTGGTAAGATCTTCATAAGCTACTCTTAATCATAAAAAGGTAATTTTACATACATACGTTAACGCTGAATTTCAATCCCGCATGCACAATCACAACTGTAAAAGTTTACCCTTTTGCATTGTAGGTCAAAAAAAGTGGGAACTCCAAATGATCGAGGTCAACGTAAAAGAATAAGGCCCGAAGATGTTACAAGAATGCAGTACGAAGTTTTGGTAGAACAGAAGAAAAAGATACAGGAGCAAACAATTTATTACCAATTAATGAATAAAAAATTGCGATTGGAGTTAAATTTATCCAATGAAGATTAATAAATATATGAATCATGTTATCAAATAGTTCTTTTTTTTTTTTAAAGAATTCTAAGCATCAATTTCATAAATTAACTGAAGACTTCGTGTTCATGTTCATGTATTTTCCCGATTTAGTGCGCGATCGACAGTGATTTCTTTCAATCAGTACATCGTAGGCTTTGAACATTTTTCCTGGTTGTATATGGCTAGACTACTACCCTGTGTTGAAAATGATATAAAAATAAAACTCAGTATTTACACCTTTATACGATATAATATTCTTGGTGTCCAAAAACATTATTATCAGTGTATAGTCTAGAGGGTCCTTAACTTGTTCTGTAGTGAAGGTTCTTCAAATTTTAAAATCCTGTTTAAAATTCTGTTTAGAGAGATAAAATTTACGTCAGTAGAATGGGAGTATTTAGCCAATGAAGTACTGTCCTATCTAGAAATAATGTTGTGTGATGTAATTCCTGATGTTCTTTCCATCCTCGGGTCCATTGTAATTTCCTTGTATATTTCCATTAACAGTTATATCTTCATCCATCGGTGGCTCGTTGTACATTATAGCCAGGTTATGCAAAACTGCACAAGCACCTAAAGTGTAGTTATGGAAACAAATGCATACATAAATTGTAAAGTTTTTAATTTTTTGATTTAAACTTCATTGTCAAACTATATTTAAACGCATTTCATATAAGATTATGATGTACATGTAATCTTATTCGTCTGTCAATTTTTCTCTCTGTCACAAATACACTTATACTATAACATAAACTTTAATATGCTCATAACTTTTAAATGAAAGAGGATAAGGTTCAGTATTTCCAGGGTTTGACACTAAGGCACGTCCGACCGACTCAGTCTAGTAAATGAGTGGTCCGGTCGTGTAAAATGTACGTGAACTAGACCGATTGGTCGTGTTAATAAAATACCTGTTAAAACCCATTTCAGTCTTTCAAATAAATATTCAATAAACTTTTTAAAGAATTTTTCTTAATTTGTGCGATTGTAAACACAGATATCATTCTATAAAAAAAAATCTCTGTATGACACAATTGCTATTTTCAGCCACGGCTGTAATAGACAAGCCGCGGTAGAAACTAGCGTCCTTCAGTATCAATATGGTATAAAAAGTTACTGAAAAAATATATTCTGCAATTAATTTATTAATATTTAAGATGAAAAAATTATTAAAGTTCGTTGAATGATCTTTAAAGCTTACAATACTCGCATGTCTTGATAAACCCGACTCAATTGGCTAGTTTGAAACAATTTCAAAATTACCTCACGGTCAGGGCTAGTAAAAATTATGGGAAGTAGCCCGACTGGTCTAGTACTCATAAAAGTTAATGTCAAACCCTGAAACTTCACCTGTGCATACTTTGACCTTTGACTTATGATCTTTACTCTCTGAATTGCTTCCTTCTCTCTGTATCAGGCGCATGGTTAATTATAAATGACAGTATATTAACGAATTATATATTTACCAATAATTGTGCACACTCTCTCTGGCTTCATTCTGATTTCAGAATGAAGGACGTGGAACCGTCGTTTCCACCAGCCAAATGTCCTCTCAATGGTCACGCGTGTTTTAGAATGCGCTGTATTAAAGCGCTCCTCGGCCTGAGAGGAGGGTCGGAGGTATGGTGTCATAAGATATGGTTTACAGGCATACCCACTATCGCCCAATATGATGCCATCATTGATAGAGCGGAAGTCCCGCTCAATATCTTGCTTTATTCCACTCATGTTAAATATGTGGCTATCATGCGTGCTACCTGGCCATCTTGCCACGATGTTGGTAAATTTACCTGTATCAAAAAGGCACAATAACTACAAGTGCTAGGGCGGATCCATGAATTTTACTGTAAGGGGCAAGGGGTCGTGCTAAAAATGTCGAGTAAAAATAATATTGATCAGACAAAAAATAAAAAAGACTATCCAAACGCGAAACAGCTAGGAAGGGTTGCATACATCTTAACAAGGTACTCTCCATCATCTTTATCTGACCAACTCATGAGAGGTGCGCGTTTCCCAGGGAGGATTGGGGGGGGGGGTTATTCCAAGGTTATTTTGGGTTACTTTTACTGTACAATATGTTTCCGAAAAACTCACAATCATAACTGTATCATAATATGCTTCGGTTCTTAAAAAAGTACTCACTAATATTCAATTTTTATCCTATGTAATGATATTAAAACAATTTTTATATTATTATATAAATGCAATAACAAATAATCTCTCGCTAGCTTACGTAAAAAGAAGTATATATTTCATATCAAATCTCATTTTTACATACCAGCATTATCACAGATAGCTTGAACATTGATTGAGTGGTAACCTTTCCTATTCACAAATGCTGGTTCATTCTCTGACGGTCCTTGGATCCTCACATGAGTGCCGTCGATACAGCCTATAACACCTGGAAAGCCTGCTAATTTAAAAAAATCACTCTTGATGCTGGTTAGCTCCTCGTCTGTTGGCCATTTAATAAATCTGGGCGCAAGAGATACCAGTGCCTGCGACACTTTCAGAACGATTCGAGAGACTGTTGACTTGTCGACCCCAGTTGTGTCACCAAGAACTTGAAGAAAACTTCCACTGGCATAAAATCTCAAGGCAATCAGAATCTAAATTTGAAAAAAAAAATAATTAAAATTTGTAGACTTTTTTATGCGCAATTTATAATCTGCAAATTGGTTTCATGTTTACTTTTCTGCGGAAAAAATACATAGGTGTACACGCATTATGTTAGATAAGTTAAATTAAAATAAGTTAAAATTATTTGTAAAATAATATCCAAGAAAATTCCAATTTACACTACTTTATTTTGGTATGGGTCTAAGAAAAAAATGGATTTACTACTTTATGCTTATGAAAAATAGGGTCGGTTTTAGGCAAAAGTTTGTTTTTATTTATTTATATATTTTTCAAATAAAGGCATAACTTTGAAATGTAATTTTTTGAAAATGGTGAAGACCTATCATATTAACAATTAAAATTACCATTGTAGAAATTGCATATTTTTATGTAATATATATATATATATATATATATATATATATATATATATATATATATATATATATATATATATATATATATATATATATATATATATATGATTGAATAATTCCCATCTCTGATTGGCTGAGATCCAACAATGTTAGAAAAATACTACATTACATTGACCTGCACGTGACTTTCCAGGTCAATATCAGGAATTATGCATTCTACACTGGACCGAAAATATTTAGGGAAATTCCAAATTGATGCAAATAGTTTTGGAAAGTTATCTCACTTGCACCTGACTTCCACTCATATGAACATAACATTAAGGCACATAGATTCTCGGGTGAGGGTTGGGTTAGGGGGGGGGGGGCAGGAAGTCTGCGCCTCCCCCTTCATTTTGAGAATGTAAAGTTTTAATTTAAATTTTAAGGATAAAATATTTCAATGAAAGCCCCTCCCTCTTTTATGGACCTCTACCTCCCACCGAATAAAAATTTGAGTCAGGAGAATTCCTTTCCTTGGGAGGGTTGGCTAGTCAAAGATTTTTTTAGGTAAGTTGTCACTTTTTCCCCCTTTTTCAAAATCAATCCTATATATATGCCTGACATTTATATTATTTACATTGCACCTAAACTAGAATTAAAAATTCCAAAATAATACAACTGTTGTTTTTAACCCTGTTTCTCTCATTATGTTCGGCTAGTACTGGATTGCTTAATGAGTGTGTGTAATTTTATCATTGAATCATATAATAAAACAATTATTGCTGTTTTTTTCGGGCTCGGTGAATATTGTATTCCTCAGGTGTCTAAATCATCGTATTGACCTCAAAAACCAGCATGTGGATTTCATACAAATGTAGTACAGTGTATATGCATATACATGTATATTAGTTCATTTTTTTTAAGTAATTTATGTTACAGATTTTATTAATGTGGGCCTTCTCCATTTTTCATAATATTGAATAAATAAATCAACCTCATTAATGCGGTATATTTCCATAATGATGGCGAATACAATGAAGATATTACGTAAATTGTCTAATTAATCTTAGATGAAAGATTTTAAATGATTCAAATGATTCAAATACTACAGAACGCGGCCCACCGACGACTCCACTAAATGTATCACAAAACGTGATTTTAAAACAGCCACAGCATTTTGATTTTAAAACGGAATATTTTTACATTCGGCTGGCCTTTGATATCCCAGACACAGTCGGTTGGTGTTTTATACATGTTCAAGGACATATATAGAACCCCCCCCCCCCCCTAAAAAAATAATACTAGCATATAATTGCGGATCTTCAGTTTCCAAGCACCTGTGACATGCTTACATGATATGCACAAAGGGGAATAACTCTAATATTTTAGAATCACTCAAGAATTTTGTCGTCACAGTTCACCTGTGTATAATCAAACAAGATTATTCAAATAATATGAGATGTATGTATGTATAATCATGTTCATGTATAATATGTATAATAATTATTAATTATTCTTGTACTATATGGGATCCGCCACCAAGGTGACGCAATATGTGACGTAATCAACTAAAAAAAAAAACAAGGGAAATGGGAGGTTGTGGTGTTTGTTGACTGTTTTCGTATGGACAGTACATGACAAAGTGAGTTTTTTTCTATCAGTTATATACCTGTAATTCTGTTGATAATGCCTGCGACCTCCTAGTCCTATGGCCGATTACTGGGTCAAGTAAGTCCACGATTTGTTTTATTGATTCCTTTCCAAATCGATACCGCCTCCGAATTTCCTCTTCACTCATGTTTTGTACAGAAAAACGTTCTCTAAAAACCTTATCCGCTCTTCTTCTACCCAACTGACCAAACATTACGTTGGCCGCCATTGTTAATGAGCGTTTAAAGAAGCCCTCTTGGCTTCATTAAAATTAGAGAAGTTAATGAAGCTTTAATGCATCGATTCGTTCATTAAAACATTGATACAACGGAATTTAATGACACATTAAAAATGATCAGTTTAATTAAGCTTTAATTATTCATTAAATATTGATACAACCGGATCCGGGTCATTATATCCCACGTGCAATGATTCCTAGGTCATTATTGCTGTAAACGGTACTTTTTGGCGTTACTATTGAGTTTAAAAGCCTTCTAACAAGCCAATCAAATTTGAGTATTCTTAATAGAGGTATAATAAAACATATTAATTGTTATAGTTGAATAGAACTGGTTCATATACATTTGGTACAAGATCTTCTAGCATTTGAACAGAATATTCTAACAGTTTCACCCCATTTTTTTCTTCACATCCAATATTTCTGCCCTTTTCGTCGGCTTTGTTATCTTTGTTTTTGGCTTGAGAAATGGAACATCATGTTTTCTAAATGGATGGACATTGATATAACGGCTTTAACTTCTTACTAATTAAAAACAAAAAGTATTACAATGCATATATTTTTGCAATTCTCTCGATATTCACTGCCCTCTGAATGCGCTTTTATGAAGCAGTTGTACTTTAATATCAGAAGTAGACAATATAATAATTAAGGGATCTTTCTTCTTTATTTTGCCGTGTAAGCTAAAACTTGAAAATTTGAATGCTTTGTTGTTGTTGTTTTTTTTTAAATTGTTTTTTGGTTAATGATTATTCTGTTCATTTATCCATCAAAAAATTGATTTCCTTCCAAACTATGAGGTAATTACTTTGTACGTTTGATGTTAAGCATTGCCATTTATATTTTATAAACCATTACGCTTGTGTATTTTATCCTCTTTGGGAAAGGATGATTGCACTTTATGTACAAAACGTGGCCCCCGGTAAATTGCGCAAAAATAAAGTATAGAAAATTGCGCCATGAGATGAATAATGCGATTCTTCTATGTCTAAATTGCAACTTTGCAAAATTACAGGAATTAAAAGTCCATAAAAATAAAGAAAAAAGCTGTGTTTTGTAAGAGGGGTCACTGCAATTCACGAATCTCCATTGATATTCAAAGTTATTCCGATTTTTAAAGCCGTAATACATGGTGAGCGCATTGTTGCCCAAATTTCTCAAAAGGACAGAGGGTGTATAACTGTTGTAAATTCAGCATATTTAAAGGAGAATTTTGGGCAAGCCTGCTCGGGGTAAACTTTTTGAAAAAAGGTACAAAATACCGACCGTTTCCTTCACTATTCACGGGTATTTACATGTCATCGACCTCATCATGACCTGTTAAATATTCCAATTTATCAAGTGATTTGTAGACTCGGGTACCTTTGTGAATACAAAAAAAAATAAAAAAAATCACGTGGTTTTAGCTCCGATTAGCAATTCAGACCGCTACATTTTCAATTGATCAACATCGAATTATTTTTTTCTGCCCAGTATTTTTAGTAGTGCCAAGTATTGCTAAAATATTCATTATTTTGTAAGTAAATATAACATTTTTGAATATTTCCAAACCGATATTTTTTCTGTAATTTTGTTTATTTTTCTCTGTAATTTTGCTTACTAGTATTTTTCTATTCTTTTTTTTATTTTTCTCCCAACCCCTTCTTTTTGGTACATTTTCTACATTTTTGTTTTGTTTATTTTATATCAATTATGTATTTACGTTGACCTTGATGTAGGGAGTGGGCTAAAATAGACTGACCCTTCTACTACATTCCATTTGCTTTTCTTAACAAAATATTCTTTAAATTAAAACATACATCTATATGGATTTCAAAAGAGTTTAATATATACTTATCAAAGGAGTTCTTTAGGTATGTATAAAATTCCTCTTTTGGTAAAACACAGGCCCGTAGGAAGCAATTTCAGTTTTTGGGGTACAGCCGTATATTTTCAGTTGGGGGCACTATCAACTACCAAAAATTCCTTGACAAGCAAAAAAGGGGGGAGGGACATCAGACGTAATTATTGAAGGGGCACAAGTGCATGGTAGCTATGTTTTCTATAGTGTTCTATATATCGGCAAAATTATGGGGGAGATCCGTGCCCCCTCCCCCCCCCCCCCGGTTCCTACGGTCAAGAAACCTATGATAATAGTGGCATCCAATGGATATTAATATTGTTCAGGCATTAGGTCCATATTTAAAGACAGGAAAAATAATGATGCTACACCATTCATAAGAAATATTTGACAGATGAGGGTAATAGAATTTTAAATCGGACAAAATGTAATGATATTTTAGTTTTAGTCCTCGGATTAGGGGTTCGCTTGCGGGCTCAAGGAGTTTCCAAGGCATATACTCTACATCTTAGCAATAGGATCATTCCTAAAAATGTTTTTGACTGTAAAATAAAGGTACACAGGGTAGAAGTACGTATAGATTGTTTAACACTGGAAAGCTTAATGGGACAAAAACAAAAAAAAAAAAAAAAAAAAAAAAAAAAAAACAAGCACACATACAATTAATAAAATTGTTTTAGTGATTAAATATCACTACAAAAAATGTTTTGTTTTCTTATTCTGTACACCAGTATTTATTGTACTTAAGTACGGAGAGAGAGAGAGAGAGAGAGAGAGAGAGAGAGAGAGAGAGTTTTATATTATTTTAAAAATTCGATACGGCACTAATCTTTTTGAAAATACAGGAGAAGTTGTTTTTCTTTTATATTATTTTTATTTTTTCATTAAAATAATGTGAAGTGTGTGTTTACATGTACAAGTAGCCCTGGTTTATTTAGTGTTGATTTTCCACGTATACGCCACGTAAATTGTGATCGCAACTTACCCTACTTAAAAAGCAAAACATTTTCGAAACAAAAGTAACCTGTCATTCACCTGTTGTTTTTTAAGTAAGCTGCTAGATTTTGTTTATTTACTATATGACTTCAAGGATATACCAGAACCTACCAAAAATTGGGGGGAAAATCTGGATTTAGGGAGGGAGTACATGAACATCTTCAAAATCCCCCCCCGCACCCTCCCCCCCCCCCCCCAAAAAAAAAAGGCATAATCCTTGAGAAGTTTAAACATGTTCTTTGTGTTTACTTTTGTGTATATATTTTTTTTATTTTATTATGCTGAGTAGTTCCCAGAAGCCATTATATAACTGGCTATTACATGTTTTCAATCGATCGATGAAATGCTCCGCCTACTCCGAATATTAATGAGACACAATTAAAACCCAGCTCGGACAAGTGCAACATTCCGGAATTAGCACCCACTAGTGGGCATTTTTAATTACCTTTAATAAAACTAAAGCGCCGTTTTCAATGTATTTTTTTGCAAGTAATGTACCACACAGATAACAAAATATGGGTTAGGTGTAAAATAACTAAGATTTGAGTTAATTAGATGATGTTAGAGGGGTCCGAAAAAGGGGCCACGGCAATATGTTTAAGTGGAAACATTTTTAATTATTTACTCCTACTGAAATATCCTAAATGGATATGGGGGAAAACTGCACTATCTGTTAATATTCAGTAACTATTTTTTCCGTTTAAAAGCTATCACAGATAAGGCCTCTGCATAAAGACAGACATTTCCACGCTAAATTAGCATTACTTGATTACCGTATAAAACATGTATAATTTTTTTACTAACATTTTACAGTCCATAAAACAAGGATTATTCGAAAT
Source organism: Saccostrea echinata (assembly GCF_033153115.1). NCBI lineage: Eukaryota > Metazoa > Mollusca > Bivalvia > Ostreida > Ostreidae > Saccostrea > Saccostrea echinata. The sequence continues at coordinate 10,023,748 of NW_026889795.1, read as the reverse complement.
GTTTGCCTCAGAAATATGAACTTACGAAGAAACTGAAGTTTAGGAATATCAACCACCTCCTCTCACATATATTCTCTCCTTTTCCTTTCTTTCTTTCTTTTTTTAATTGTTTTCTTTAATCTATACATAACAATATGCACTATATAAATGTACTTCCTGGACACCCTATTTGTAGATATATGTGGATATATTTGGTAGGAAGGTGTTTTATAAAGATGTGTGATGAGTTTAATCTCTCTTTTTTAGGATTATGTGACAGAATATATAATTGAAAAGAATGTTAATGTTAGGTAGTCGATCTTAATAAGTTTTGTTTAGCATTTCATATGATAAAAAATATGTTGGTGAAAATTTTTTTGAAAGATTGCATGAAAATATCTACTTTTCATTTTAAAACGTTAGTATACTAGTATCTGGAAATCCTACAGATAGTTTATTACTTAGTGTTAAGACTGGGAAAAAATTATCAGATGCAAAATATGTCGGTTCTTTATAACGCCTTGAAATATATATTTATATCATGTCAACGCTATGCCTTTATGGTGCTATAACAACTGATGTTTTTCTTGTGTGATGTGTCGGAATTTTTATCATGTGATGTTTATCTTTCTGCATATTGTGTAAATGTATTGTACATGTAATTTATTTGCAATATTTATTTAAGGAATAACTGTCTAATTTTTTGGTTTCATTATGTGATCAATCGATTGGCTTGCGTGATAATTTGCATAAACGCCGAAGGCGTTTATGCATAAAATTATCACGCAAGCCATTCGATTGATAATCGTCATGAAACCAAAAAATCTGACAGTAATTCCTTATATTTACATGCTCTTGATTCTGCAAATTCACGTGCTACAAGCCCCGCTTCTGTCTCTATTTGTCCCTCCCCGCATGTGATTTTTTTTCACCACACCTATCGATGAACCAGTAGATTTATGTAGAAGTAAAGTATTTTTACTATTTGAAATTTTATCTCGGACAAAGACATTGGAAATGTAAATATATATTATTATACCTCATTATAATTATTCTATACATCGCGTTATCTGATTGGTTCTTAGACTAGATTATCACACGACAGGGCCAAAAAACTCCATATTTCCCTGTCGTTGTCATGCTTTTCTTCATATTCAACTTCTTCGGAGACCTAGTGCATTTTCCTGCAATAGTTATCGTTCGTTGAACGCAAACTCCCCGGAGTAGTAGATCGACGTCAGAATAGCCTGGTCTCCGAAGAAGTTGAATATGATGAAAAGCATGACGACGACAGGGAAATATGGAGTTTTATGGCCCTGTCACGTGATAATCTAGAACTAATCAGATAACGCCTTGTATAGAATAATTATAATGAGGTATAATAAAATAGTGTTATGCTTTGCATGTACTATGCCTAAATAGCAGTCAGGTTTTGACGCATGGTGCGCGAGCCAGAGGAGAGAACACTATCTGTCCTGACTATTATTTAGACATAGTACATGTAAAACACAACACCATCGCTATTACCTTGCTGACTGTTGTACGAAAACGACAATTTGAATACCTCCCAATGTGCAGACGTCAAATGTCATTGATAATTTTTCTGTGCATTTTGGGTATAACTATCTTTAATTTGGTATTTGCGACCGTTAATCCTGATTTAACGGTCGCAAACTGAGTTTTACCGGCGACTAAGCGGAGCAGGTAGAAAGGATGTTTGCGACCGTTAGATCAGCATTAGAGGTCGCAAATGCCAATATAAAAGATAGTTATTCCCATTCTAATGCAATATATGCATTTTGTTTGATGTTCATGTCTTATTTTGTTGAGTTTTGTTATATAAAATACGTCAAGGAACATTGTGTTTTTGCGTCGCTCTATTATGACGTCACAATGAAAAGCTTTTATTTAAATTTTAAAAATAGATATTGGCTAACCCAAATTTCCTCTGTTTTTCTTAATTTTTGGAATTATTAGTTATTTTTATATACTTCTTATATTTAAATATTTCTTATTTTTACATATGGTAAAGTAGTCATATAAATATACAAATGATACAAAAACAAAAAGCTTTGACCGTTTAGTAAGAGAGAAAAAACACTTTTTACTGATTTTTTGCTCAAATTTGTTTTAGGTTGGAAGCTTTCAAAAGCTAACAAGATTGTAGTTTGTTCAGAAAATCATTATTATTTGCTATATTTTAAAACTTTAGGGCATTTTTATTAATTTCAGTTACATTTCAAAATTTCTTTAAGTCTTTGATTTTAAAAAAAAATTAACTAAATGTATTGATCTTTAAGTGATTTTGAAAGGCAGAAAAGGAGATATTTTCATACGCCGCAGTTCCGCCAAAAATGTAGTCCCTGCTGGATTTCAAACTCAGTTTACCATTTCTATCTAAAATTGTACAATAATGATGAGTAAAGAAAAATATGATCCTTTTAATACATTACAGCTAAGTATATAAGACATACAAGCAAATATACTTAGAATATTTCGTCTAGTCAGAAACCAGACAAGAATCCCTCCTTAAGGAGGTTCGATCCTGCAATCAAAAGTAATGAGAATTTTTTATCAAGTATATTTTTAGAATTTATACACATAGCTTAGTTAAAAATCAAAACAAAAAATGGGGGTAAATGCGCTTCTTTTGGTGCTACAGAGCATTTAGTTTGACCTTTTTGCACTGTAAGTATGTCTTTCACATAAATCAATTTTTAAAAGTTTTCCTCCAATATTTTTTTTTATTCAAATAGATTATGGGAACAAACACAATCTTATTTCATCTTGAATAGACACATTAAAATTTGTGACAACGAAAAAAATTTCAAATTACTCCGCATGTTCAATTAATTGACCTTTTTGCACTCAAAAAATTTCATTTTTTGCCATTAAAAATTTAACAAGCAAAAATATCATTTGAAAGTAATGACATTTTACTGAATTTAAGAAGAATGTTTAAAAGTATCTTATATATTCAGAAAATAAAATAAAAAGTGGGGGTCTGTGATGTTAATTTTTAGGTATAACTAAAATAGTGCTAATTTTAAGCTTAAAATAGGGATATTTTTTTCTTGATTTTCACAATATATTTGCTATATTTATCAAATATGATGATAGAATTCATGACAGTTTATTTATTATATAATTTAAGACCAGTATAAAACAGTTCACTGCACAAAATAACTCTGTGTGCAGACTGCATGTAAAAATAGGAACCCAAACTTCACATCCTTTAAATACTTCGAAAGAGAAAAAAATGATCATTTTCTTCTAAAAAACCTTCCACCACAAAATATAGTTCCTCACTTAATGCTTTTGGTATGGAATTTAATCCTGGAGTTTTAACTGAATATAGTTTAATTGGCATTGTAGAATCCAAAATTATTGTAAGAATTAAAACTTTAAGCAGAATTTTTTAAATATAGGTTAAGATATAAATCTGCTCAAAAGCTCAGGAGCGAACCTCGTTAATGCTCGTTTTACTACCTCAAACGTCAGTGTAATACCCAGTCAAACTGTGTTTTACAAAACAATTGTATTAAAATCATTAATTAAGCGTTATATGAACAAGCGTTTTACTTAATCCCTGGAACCCGTTTGTATAATGATGTGAAACTCAAAAGCGTGGATACCTATAGATTATTATCCAAAAATATATTTGTTGATCAAATTTTCAATTAGAAAATACATAGCTGGTGCCTTTAATTATTCGCGTTTCCTGAAAATATATTCGATATATAAATATATATTTATATATAATTTTCCCTATATAATATAATTAATTACATGTATAATGATGAACTCTGAGGAAATAATATGGGTAAGTGCATATTACTTGGTGAATTCAGAGACATTTTGGAGAGCTTTTGTCGAATTTCAGAACCTGAGGATCGGGCCACCTTAAGATATCATAAACCACTAGAGTTCCTGTTAAATGTGAAGATAACGAACAGTGATTATGCTAAGACCAACTACAGTGTAACTATTACAAACTGAAAGCAGAGCAAACACGGACACATGATTGATTGATTGTTGTTAAATACGTCCCTTGCGAGAATTTTCCGCTCATGAGATGCCACGAAATACCGGTAATGCGCAGTGAGGATTCTTTATCCTGTTTACACCTACAGTAAGAGGGGACCTTTGTTTTTAAGGTCATATCCGAAATACCCTTAATTTTCATTTTTAATGCCGGGAGACCTATGTCATGATCGGGTAGAATAGAGTAATTTTTAGATAATTCAGTTGAAAAGTTTGTCATACGGTATAGCTTATCGGGTCTTAAATGCCCAGTTCACCCATCCATTAGGTTAATAAGTTAAAACTCACGAATACCTCCCCAGTTCCGGACTAAGATATTTTTGGGAAATAATTGGGATGTAGGGCTGTTTCTTTGTTCCTTTTTTTTCGCTCTGTTTGTATTATACAGTTAGGGAAACTTGTTGAAAAATTGCAGATATTGAAATAGAGATTATGTTTCTATCCAGTGAGGTATCACTTTGTTTTCAGTCAATCAAATATTTATCATCATTATGCAAGTAACGTTCAACCGCTGTCGGATGGAAGCCTCTTCTGTCGAAACCCCAGTGAAAAAAATTGATAATAATTATATATTTTGAGGTCTGGTTGGTTGGATGCTTTACGTGTCTCTGAGCATTGTTTTCTCATGTTCGGTTGCCATCAGTTGCCGTTGGAAGACTATAAATATACACCTTTACTCGACACATTTAGCCATTGAGCATGCAGTGAGATTGTTTTTGTGCCAACATCTTCTGCGACAAGGGGCCTCAATTTGCACGGTCTCATCCGAATAACCGGCTAGTACGTCCCTCATCTGGATTCGAACCCGCAATATTAGGATCGACCCCTTACTCCACACCTGAACGAAATGCTCTAACCACTGGGTGCGAGGGACTTTAAAAAATATATCATTTTTTTTAATTTATTTTTTTAACCCCATCAGTGCTGCTTCATCAGTACTAGTTGTAACAAACTCGGTAAATATAGACTGTCAGATTTATTGGGACGTAACGTCATTAATGGATGGTCTTGACATCCGATGGCCAGCCTCGTTTTCAGTCCTATTGTTGAAGACTGGTCGCCTGATCCTACGGCCACCATCAACTACAAACATATCACGTAAACATTAAATGACCAAACAGAATGAAGAGATTTAAGGTAAACACTTCATGCTTAGTTTAATTGATAAAAACACGTGATTAAAGAGCCATGATAGATAAAAAGCAGCCTCGGCTGGTTCCAAATTACACCTTGAAATGTTATAGATTTCTATATCTCTCTTGAACGGGCTTCTCACCTAGACAGCGTCATATTTTCTGGGAACCATTATTTAATTTTAAAATATAATATAGTTTTAAAGGCCTAGGGTAATTTCAAGCAGAAAGGTGTGTGCGTTTGATTTTAATTAATTGCAACAGGTCTAGAAAGGTACAACGAATGGTGTGTGTAGTAAGTGTAATACTGAGAGGTCACCAAGGTCGCTAGTTTTAGTTTGGTTCCTAGCATTAAATTTGAAAGTACAAATATCATTTCTGCTAGAACTTTCAGTAAGGCGTGATATTCTCGGCTATGCATAATTAGCGCCTCTCAAATAGTGACCTAGATTCTCATTGGTTGCCAGATTAGCTCATCAATACAGAAATTTACACAGCTTTTCATTCACGGATGAAATACACATGGAAATGGTTCAGACGTCAACGAGTGACGCAAGGATCCAATTACATCGTTTCTTACAGTAAAGAGGTGTTGCTTGTGTCATCTCATTGTTTGTTAACAACAATCTAAAGTTGCTAATGTAATTAATTTCTTAACCAATGTGAATCTAGGTCACCATTTGAGAGACGCTAATTATGTATCGCCGAGATTGTTACGCCTTACTGAAAGTTCAGGCAGAAATGATATTTGTACTAAGATCTTACAATGTACACAGCGTTGTGTAGCGCCTATGATGTACAGGCGTTGTGTAGCGGCTACCTAGCGCCTATGTACTGATCTACATAGCGTTGTGGAGCGGCTACTAAGAGCCTATGATCTAAAGCGCTGTGTAGCGGCTACTAAGCGCCTATGATGTACAAAGCGTTACATGTGTTGCGGCTACTAAGCGCCTATGATATCATCTTCATAGTGTTGAGAAGCAGCTACTAAGCGCCTATGATGTATAAAAAGTTCAATGTGTAGGGGCTTATTAGCGCCTATGATGTGATCTACATAGCGTTCTGCAGTGGCTACCTAGCGCCTACGATGTACATAACGTTGTGTATACGCTACTTATCGCCTATGATGTATATAGCATTGTGTAAGGGCTACCTAGCGCCTTTGATCTGATCTACATAGCGTTGAGTAGCGGCTACCTAGCGCCTATATGATCTGATCTACATAGCGTTGTGTAGCGGCTACCTAACGCCTTTGATCTGAAACGCTCTCCAGGTTAAGAATGCCGACAATATTTTCAGAAAAGATAAAAATAAAATACAATGTAGCAGAGTGTTTAAATATTTGTTCCTTACCTTACCTTATTTTTAATTTTTTAAATTTTTTTAATACAACCATTTTGATCATAGCTCAGAACTCAAAATTTTCTGCATGTTTTTGAATCGGTGTTTTAAAATAAATGATACATGGAGTGTTTAATATGACTAGTTTCACCAAATACTTTTTCTAATGATTAAATACACAATTACGTATACTTTATCAGTATTGACTGAGTATTTCACAATTACCAACTGTAACGAAGTACTTGGTCTTGTTCAAGATGTCCTTGTAGCCTTGACGAAATTGCGGGAACCTCCAAGCATATATTAAAGGATTACAAGCACTGTTCATGTACCCGAAACAATACGCCTACAAAACAAAGGATGTATTGAAGATATTTGTAACTTAACTGATTTTTGTTTTTGAAGTGATGATAAAACTTGAAATTAATTATTGTTGCAAAATAATTAATCAACACACAAAAACTGTCTGAAAAATTCCTTTTTTGCTTTAGTCGACTTCGTACTAAGAAGATTTTTTAGTCGATGAATCTTTCTGAAAAAATTAAAAATCTTGCGCTGACGGAGAAGACAAAACCTCTCTCTCTCTCTCTCTCTCTCTCTCTCTCTCTCTCTCTCTCCACAACGTAATTGTTCGTTGTTTTGTCTGCGTGCTTCACAGAAAAAGAATTGCTGGATAAGTGTTTCAGTAATATCTTTCCCAGTGGCTTCAATAAAATCCCATTATATATATGTTATAAATAATAAACTGGGAGTGTCTACATAACATAAAAGTTACATCACATATTATTTTAGCTGTAATTCGAGAATGATAGAAAAGTGTGTTGTAGCATCTTTCTGAAACAGTTAGCTTGTTTTGTGCATGAGGTTTAATGTCCCAGCGAGATTATTTTCTTTTTTTCACTCTCTTTGGGAATCTCCCCAAAGGGAATTCCGATAGAGATAAGAATTTATAATGACCTGTTTTATCAGATATATCTCAACGTAACACTAATGATGCGGGGAAATACAAAATTTAAAACTATCTTAACATGATAAATAAAAAAAAATCTGTAAGATTTTTAAAATATTTTGTTCAACATAATCCTAAGTTCAGATTAGCAATTCAGTGAGAGCGGAGTAAATTATAATAGAAGGCCTGAAAAAGATAGAAAGTTCGGTATTGCCAATTAATTTCTTGATGAAGATAGGTGTCCCGGTGTAAAATATTATCCTCTTTTCGGACTTAATATAAATTCTGTGTAAATTAACTTTTCGGACTTTGTGTAAATTGTTATAAAAAAACTTTTTTTTTTATATTTCGGCAAATGTGATAAATTCTATAAATTCCGCACAGCCTTAATCCCACCGAGATACAGACAGAGGTTGAGGTTCTGAACTGACTTCTGTTTATATTTATTGACACTAAATCTTTCATCTACTTTAATTCTATTATGTACATGCCGCTAAAATGTCACCAGTCGCTCAAAAATTGTTTTATAATTGATTTCTTTATACTTCATTGTTAATCATTTTAAATATTTTGTTCTATCATTGTTTGGTATGTATAGTTTGTTGTTAAAAACTATAGTAAGTTGGAATCAGACCTTCGGTACTGATACATCCCAGACTCAGGAAGACGTACATTCCATTCTTATTCTATATTAACTTTATTTACAAAGTACAAAACTATATAACGCGTGTTGGCTTGTTAGAGGTTTTTATGAATCTGAGCTCAAAAATATAAGAGGAAAACGCACGGTTCACCCAGAAATTGTTACAGAGGAAAAATACGCCCCTATTAAAAGAAAAATGTTATTGACAAGGTAAACTGTTATTAACGAAATCTTTATCGTGTGTGAAAAAATGACTTGTCATGACCCTATATATTTTATATTAGTCAACCACGTGTTAATTTAGGCGCTCTTTAAACGAATAACTATCGTTATGATAATACTTTTCACCAGAAACAAACCACGCACATGATCGTTAGTATTCTCGTATTTCAAGCTCCACTAAGAGAGGTATAACTCATACTTAACCCGAAAATCAGGCCGTCTGTCTCTTGTCTAAAAGGTTATCGATGTATTTGTACTAAGTGTTCATCAATTTTTTTTCAGTCAATTCTCAGAATTCCTTAAGTGATGCAAGAAGTTCATAAGTTTCATCAACAATAATTATTAATGATCAATAGAGAAAAACTCGGAAGATAACGTTTCAACCTAATTATTAAAACAACCAAACAAAAACCAATGCAGCAGCAAATAAACAAACATCGTTTAAAATATCTTGCACACATGTGATTGTTTTAATTTTTTAATTTTTAAATTAGAAGTTTTTTGGGACCCTACACTTAATAAAGACAAAATGACTTACCAGTGGATTGAAATAATTCGGAATCCCACTGTGTTTTTCCTTTACAAACGTTGCGTAGTTAGTGTACACCGTGTATGGTAACCAGGACAACGAGAAACACGCAATGACAATCACCAAGGTCAAGGCTACACCTTTCTCGCTTTGAGTTTGAACTCTCTCGTTTGGAGTTATGGTCATTTGACGTTGGACATTGGCGTGACATCTTATGTATAAGAATAGACAAATATAACAAAAAACAAGGACAGTCAGTGGAATAAAAACGTTAAATATTTGATTAGCGATGTGTAAATAAAAACTGGCCTCCCCAGGAACGGGATATTTTGGTCCACACTGAATGGTTTTCTCCTTGAAAATTGGACCGGAAATGACGGTGGCTATACTGAACACCGCCGCGTAAGTCCATGTAATACCTATCATTATAAAGCAAGTTCTCCCCGACACCGAGGAATGAAGGTCGTTATTGACGACCAATCGCCGTACACCGGTAAACTTGTGGATACTTATGTACATCAGAGTGTGGATAGAGGTTACTAAGGAGAGTGTTACAAAGAACGAGTTAATTTTACACCAGAAAAGCGGTATATCCCAGCATTCCATATAAACGGAATGAATTGAAAACGGAATAACTATTGTCACCAAAAGATCAGCGATGGCCAAGTTTAGCAGGAAGAAGTTTGTTGTTTGAGTGGAACTGCGCATGTTCGGGTTTTTCACAATAACCCAGATGGTCATCGTGTTGCCCACTAGATCCCCCGCCATAATTAACGAGAGCCATACAATGATAAACGCCGTGAATGAAGAGGAAAAGTGATCGTGTATTTCCGTTCCGTTACAAAACACGTGAACGTTAAAATTTGGCGACATGTTTGTCCATGTTTCTGTAAAATTCAGTGACATTTTTCACAGTTCCTTAAAGATATAAAACTACCTGTTCAATTATTTCGATTACAATATTTTTTTTCCTCTTGGAGTGGTTCAAAATAAAGTTGTTTCTTTGTCGTCCAAAGCCCGGTCCTCCGTCATTAATTGTTGCCTTCTTTCACTGATGATCTTCACTTCATTAATTTTAGGAAAAACGTTCTTTCAGTTTTTGCATTGATTTTTTAAAATAGAACCGTCTTAATCACGATGTTAAGCAATGTAAACTAATGCCAATTTCTCAGTTAAGCATGATGATATCGCAGTGTGAGTTGCATCTGATTCAACATTGAGCTCTGTCGTATACTTAAAATTCTCAACAGTGGCAGGGTAATACTCGCTAGAATAAAAACGTCTGGTCCTTTTCATTTGTCCAACTTACGGTTAGATAAAACCTAGCTCTTTTGATTGGTGGGCCTCAAAAATTATATACACCTACATAAAAAAAGAATTTTTTTAAATTTATCTCGATATTTTATTTTAACTGGCAAAACTTGCAGCATTTTCTTTAATTATTATTTTTATTTTTTCATTTCACCCTTTCTCAGAAAACCGTACTTACGCCTCACATCGTTTCCAAACATTAAGGTTATTCGGTCTGCCTAAATCCAAGTGAGAAAAATTTTGAAAATTGTCATTGACCTTCACAGCATTTTTTGTTTTTGTTTTGTTTTGGTATTATCAATGTTAAAAAGAAATTTCAAGATCAAACGTACCTTCTGGGCGTTGTTCTTGTGAAAGTGCACCAATGTGAAACCAATTTTTTCGTTAATATACACTTACTGTATACATGGAAGAACGCCAAAAGTTTGAATTTATTTAAGTGACAAACGATGTAATACATCCATTCCCTCCTACTTTCTGTGTGAAAACAGGGGCAAGTTAAATCAATAATGGTCCCCTTGTGAAATAACTAAATAAAATAAAATGCCAGAGAGTCCCCTATCATAGAAGAAAATTTAATAGAACTTTACATATTGGTAGACTTAAGTTTAAAAGACAGTACGTATACGTCTTGGGAATATAATAGTTCTTGTCCGGAAGGGGACTGTTAGATACCGGATTTAGAAACAGAAATTGGTGTCGACAGGAACCCAGTAAAATTTTTCTTCGCTATCAGTCGTCAGATGCATATGGGAATATTCTCTTCTAACTTAAATTTGCATGTATTGTTCTTATCAATTTTCCTTGATAGATAGAACATAAAAGATTGTAATGAAAAGACGAAAGGAAGTATAAGTGACAGGTTCTTTTTCGCCTACAGTTTAGGAGCGGATCCAAAACTTGTCTTACCACGAGGAACGCCGGAATATCAAGCACTGCAGTAAAGCATCACTACCTTAAGTTTAGTGATAACACTGACAGAAAATAATAAATCGGGAATTCCACACACTCTGCAGTTTCTCTCTCCTAAAGATAAACCCATCACCCTACTGTTAACGTTTTCTTCGAGTGTGGTAAAACAAGTTCAGTGAGCTAAATATTAAAAGTGGTACAGGGAATGGTATAATTTGGGTCATAAATGCAAGTATCTATGTGGAAGTCATTTTACTTGTTCACGTACACCCCCCCCCCCCCATTTTTTTCAACTTTAATTTTTAATGATTTATTCATTTTTTTTTTTTATTGAGACACACTTGACTAGGAGAAAAAGCAATTAAGGCTTCAGAGAATACTGATGTATATTTATATAAGGTAAGAATTTAACTGAAAGTCTTAAGTAAACCTAGAATCGATAAAGCATTGAAATTCATTTAAAACCATAGTAAAAATTTCGTGTAAAAATAATCATGATATTATCGTCATATTTTTGAAAAAAAAAAATCATGATATATATCGCGAAACAAAATTTTTGGCGATACCCATCCCTAATAATTTACATTTTGATTAGATAGTATTCAAGCTATTCTGGGCATTTTCATGATGTACGTCACTTTGTAAGAATTTGTATCTGAGTGTAATACTTAAAAGCTTTAGAAAATTTGGTTTTTTTTCTGTGCAACTTAGCTTTGGAAATTTTGTTTTCTATTCCGAGCATCTTAGATTTGGAAAGTTTGTCTTTTATTCTCGGTATATCTTAACTTCGGAAAATTTATTTCTATTCATAGCAACCTAGCTTCGGGGAAATTGTATTATATTATGATCCTCCGAGGTTTGGAAATTTTGTATTTTATTCTCAATATTTAAGTATATACATGTTGTATTTTATTCTGCCATCTTTTATCTGGAAGGTTTTTTTTTATCCATTCTTAGCATCTTATTCCTATTCTTAGGATCTTCCGATGAAAATAAGCAAGAAAATATATCTGTGCATGTACGTAAATGTGTTTGTACATTCCTAAATTAAAACTGTACTTCTTATTGAGGTTCAGCAGTAACCATGGAGACCATGATGTTACAATAATTACACTGAAAAAGATGCATGAATTTTCCCCCTAAGGGGGACCGAGCCTCTGATAAGAGAGATAACTTTCCAAGTAAAATCCTAATATTTTACATGCGCAGATCTAGAGGGGGGGGGGATCCGGACCACCCCCCTGGAATTTGCAGAGTTATTAAATGTTTATACTATTTATACCAACTAAAAGTGACCTTGGACCCCCCCCCCTAAAAAAACGGGGAACCCCCTCGAAGACGCGGATCTGTATAAAGTTGGTACATAGGTATGAAGCTTTAGAAGTCAACGACTACCCCCCCCCCACCCCACCCACCCACCCCCCTCGAAATAGGTTTTTACTCTTGTCTTGCCAAGAATTTTTCTAGGGGAATTTTTTGACTGGGGTGGAACCCCTCCCCCCCCCCTGGAAAAAATTCCTGGATCCGCGGGCCTGTACTCATAGTTCATTTTATTGAGACCTTTGAGTAGTCAATTCGATCAAACCTGACATATCTATTTTCTTTTGCCTACACATGTACTTATACTTATTAAATTCTTTAATAATATTTGACAAAAACATTTAAACCCAGTTTTAAAACTCTTACAAATTGAATAAGTTCTATATTTTAATGGACCATTTAAAAAAAAAAAAGAAAAGAAAAAAAAAGCTTTAGTGTATCAAGTACCATATGTAGAATTTTATTATAGTATTACATTTTTTCCAGTTCTGAAAAAAATGTTTATAAGAAAGACAACTTTTGTGTGAGCTTGAACACTGTTCGTTATCTCCATATATTTCACTTTTGCTAATGGACGTATTCTTTACTTACAAGTACATAAAACATTGTGATATTCTAACTTAAAAAGCAGCGCTTTATTATTTTCTAATATGAATTTAATAGACATGACACAATTTTATTTTCATACACACCTCGTATTTTAAATTTTATGTTGTGATAATAAATTATTACTTTTCCTTTCCTCTGTATTAAAATTTCTTCATATCATGGTCTGACATAAAAATAATTTCTGAAAAAATAAACAGCGCTTCATACCTCATAATATTTTTCATTTGAATCTAATGCTATAGCTCTTGATGAAAATCAGTGTTGGGGGGGGGGGGGGTTAAAATGTGAAATTTAGAGTAGAGAGACATTAGTCCTTCAATATTCGTTTGTCAGTTTTTTGCCCTCTATTAGGGTTCACTCTCAAGGCAAGGAATCACGGGGCCACTCAAATCCCAAGCGGGTCCAGGGTAGGGTCCAGGGTCCCGAAACTTGGGTTTTAGCAAATTAAGGACTCAATCTTTGAAAGTTTTCATGTTTTGAATTATTTTTACATGCGTTTTAAATTATAATGAAGCACCTGGTGAGCTGATCGATTTACAGTAGTTGAAAGTATTAATTTAGTACAAAGAAAAACATAATTAAAGTTCAAAGTAAAACTTTTTCACTTTTCAGAAAACCCTAAAATTTTAGTGAGGCATTTGCCTCACTTGCCTTAATGGTAGTTACGGTCTTGACTCTAACCGAGGGGGTCAGGATGTGAAATTAGAATCCTCTAAACAATAAATTGCTTCAATATCAGCTTGAACTGTAACAGATCTGTTTTTGATGTACAGTGTAATATATATGTAAAACTTTATATGTTTCCATTACAGATATTCCTATAAAAGTATTGATCTAAATATGAATTTACACTTTATAAGATACATTAGAATATTAATGGGATTAATTGTGGCCTTGCTTTTTTAGCCCCCCCCCCCCCACTCCCCTTTAGATATATTTCAACACAGTTATGTGATAGTCATGATTTTATATTGATTTTAATTAATTGCATTTTTCTTTCAGATGACATTGAAAGTTATGAAATAACTTTCAATAATAAACTTGATTTAAAATAAAAAATGTTTTATTTAAACATTAAACCGTGAAATAAATTTATAAACAACTTCCTATAATTATAAAGTCTAGAAATCTCTAGAGTTCTAAAATTACAAAAAAAGTTTAACTCTTAACCTTGAATAAATAAATAAGTAAAAATAGCCATTGGTTAATATTTTCCCGCCAAAACCTTTAACCCCTTTGTCCAGATTGTCCATCTAATTACTAGCCCAGGAGCAGTCAGTGTATAAAGTTGTATTTTTGTTATTTGGAGAATTTTGTAGACCACTGACAAGAAGTTGACTTTTTGACATTCTTATTTCATATTGATACTTTCATACTTCATTTTAATAATTGTATAAATGAAAAGAGACATATGAGAGAATTTAATAAGTAGGGGAAAAACCAGGGTTCTGGACCAGTGTCTTCCCATAGAGTTACTATGGAGGATCCTCCTGGTATCCTCCCAGCGTGTGAGGATACCCATGACGTCATCTAATGAATTTAATTAACAAATTAATTATGAATTTAATTAAAAAATTAATTATGAATCATCAATTAAAAGTTAAACAAGTGTCAATTATTAGTAAATACATATATCCCCTCTTGACTGTGGACTACCCCCCCCCCCCCCGACTGTAGACTCCACCTTAGCTGTGAACTACCCCCTGACTGTAGACTCCACCTTGACTGTGAACTACCCCCTGACTGTAGACTCCACCTTGACTGTGACCTCTTATCACTTGGGTATTTGAGGTAAATTGAAATTTATCAAAATGTCGCTGTGTAATATGGATTTTACATCAAACTAAACAAAACATTAGAAAAGGTCGATGCATTTATTTTATTGTTTTGATCAAGTTGCAGTCAAGCGAAACACAGGTGAACGCAATGTGTGTTGTATTGGTTAATAACGCCACTTCTATTTATAGAATACAGGTAAACATGTCACGACAAGCATTATAGACAAGATTAAACTGGTTTAAAATCAAAAATTAGACGCCATATTGGTTTTTTTAAACGTGCTTATTTTGACATTTTATTTGTAAAACTATCTAGCTGTTTGCATCAGTGTCAGAACTTGAACTTTATAATGATCAAGAATCCTCACAGCGGATCTTTAACCCTTAACAACATTTCAATCATTTTAAAACAGTGACAAATTGACAATAAATGAAAAGTAAAATGAAAATGAAAAGTAAAATGAGCAATGTGTCAATAGTTTTCGACATAAATTTCATAAGTTTGATATGGCATACCGGTCAAAAGGTTAATCCAAATTAAAGTTACAAAGTTTTATTCATGATTGTCCTTAATATTCATAAAATGTGTGTCACACAAAAGAAACATACACGCTTATCCATGACCCCTGTATATAGCAACGTGAAGCAAGAGAATTCAAGCGAGACACCGGAAAAGCGTCTTCTCGCGGAAGCGGTCATTACCATCTAATGCATCAAATCAGTTTTGGGGTTAACATTTTTTTTAAATATCCAATCAAATTAAAGAATTTTCACAGTCAGTATAACGGGTATATAAAGACCGATGATAATCAAATTCATCACTTTGTGGTGGACCAGACGGTCAGGTAAGTCACTCTTTCTAAAGAATAATCTAAAATAAAAGTTAATCATATTTTAATGGAAAATGTTAAGATTGATTTTTCTAAGTTGTGGTTATTAATGATAAACTTTTTAATTATACTGATATGTGTTTTTCTTTAGGTTGTGATTATCTCAGAAAAAAGTTTAATTAATTTTAATAACACTTTGAATCTATTAAATTGTTATTTATTTGACTTTTTTTTTATTTGTAGAAACAGCCTTAAAGAGGGTTTACTGTATTCAACTGAAGAGGCATCGCTAATTAGTCTAAGTATTACAATAAAATATGAATACAAGCAATTTAGACATGATTAACAATATGAAATAAATTATGAATTCTGAGACATTGCTGTACATGAACAAGGTGTACCGATATAGGGCGATGTTACTAGCTCACAACGGACAGGAGAGCGTTAACGTAACATGTCCCCGTCATTATCGGGAAGACCTGTCCGACTCAAGTTCATGTGAGCCTACTTCGGTGGGCGGAGCTCCGTCCCTGGTGACAGGGATGTTGATGGCCGTGCAATGGTCTTGAAACTGTGGTTTCTTAATCAGAGTTCAGTACTATCTAAATAAAATTATATAAACATATATATATATATATATATATATCTCCTAATGCAAAATTTTCTGTTAATTACTTGTTTATTTTAATTATTTTCAGATTAGCTGTCTACAATGAAGTCTGTCATATGTAATGTGTGTGGAGCATCATTTACACATTCATCAAATATGTATCGCCACTTAAGGTCAGCTCATAAAAGTTCTGGGCACAAATGCACTACCTGTGGCATGCAATTTAAAAGAAAAAATAACTTTCAACGCCACATGAGAATACAGCATCCAATGACACGTGTTCCAAATTCCTGTGCTGAGAATCAAAACATTCCAGTAGACGAGAACGACATTGAGATGTCAACAGAACCTCAAGAAAACAATCAAATTGGAGGAGGCCTTACAAGCAATGAAACCAATGATTGCATTACAGAAGAAGAATCAATAAATGGAAATCTCAAGGTTTACAATTTACCCGCTTTAAATAAGACGAAATTTGACCCCCTTCAATTCTTACATTCCAACTTTGACAAAATTAAGAAAATTCTGAGGGCTGCCTTGTTGAAAAGACAAAGTATCAAATGGTATTTAACAATGCAAGTCCGATTCAAAAAGGAAACGAAAGGTCAGACGGAAGTGGTGGAGCCTCATTTTCATGGACGTTGTCATATTGCATTAAAAGTCGTTGATTTGGAACAAAGCCTACAAGATAGCATCAAAAAGATAATGACTTCATTTTTAGAGTATCAGAGACAGGGTAGCAATTGGACACTCGATAAAATTATAGGATTGACCTTAAATGTCGCTAAATACAAACCTTTACGAGGATCAAGTTTTATCCCACTGCCAATCAGACTGAGAGTCAAAAAAGCCATTGTGAACGTACAAAATACAGATCAGAAATGCTTCCAATGGGCTATCTTATCTGCGCTACACCCAGCAGCACACCATGCCAAAAGGGTTTCAAATTACGCTCCATATGTTGATGAACTGGACTTTACTGGAATAGAATTTCCAATGCAGATGAAGGACATTATTAAGTTCGAAATCCAGAATGGCATATCTGTCAATGTTTTTGGTTATGAAAAAGGACATGTTTATCTCATTCATTTGACAAAGCAGCGTTTCGAGCGTCACGTAGATCTTTTAGTGATAACAAACGGACAACGATCACATTACTGCTGGATTAAAAACTTTAATCGACTTCTAGCCGAACAAAACAGCGATCGCAACCAGTATTTCTACTGCTGCTATTGTTTACATGGCTTTACAAAAGCAAAACTGTTGGAAAAGCACAGACCTTATTGCAAAGTGCATGGAGCTCAAAGGATAGAAATGCCTTCAGAGGAAAATAAGTGGCTGAGCTATTCTGACGTTTCCAAGCAACAGAAAGTTAATTTTGTCATATATGCAGATTTTGAGTGCATATCCTCCAAAATTTCAACATGCCAACCCAACTTGTCTAAGCCAAGTACAACTAAGCTAGCAAAACACACTCCTTCAGGGTTTACATATAAGATTGTTGGACCTGATGACAATCTTACGGAAGATCACGTGACATACCGAGGAGAGAATGTTGCCGAAACGTTTGTTGACACATGGTGCAAGTGGAAGAAAGGTTGATGAAAATTCTCCGGAACCCTTTGCCTCTTGAGATGTCAACAAACGATGAAAACTTGTTTCAAACTGCTGAAAAATGCCATATATGTATGCAAGAATTGGGTGCAGATCGTGTTCGCGACCATTGCCACGTAACTGGGAAGTTCCGAGGTGCTGCACATAATACATGCAACCTTAACCTGAAACAACGGGAACGCATACCTGTATTATTTCACAATTTAAGGGGATACGACTCCCACATAATCATGCAAGCAATTGGAAAAATGAAAACCAAAACACTGAGCTGCATTCCACAGAACCATGAAAAGTACATATCTTTTTCAATGGGAAAACTGGATTTCATTGATTCCTTTCAATTTCTGTCAACATCTCTAGAAAAACTTGTGAAAAACCTTTCAAAGGAAGGTGTAGAGAAGTTTAAGCACCTTCATCACTATATTGAAAAGCAGCATCCAGGTCAAATTAACGAAAAGATGAATTTACTCATGCGCAAAGGGGTGTATCCCTACGAGTACATGGATAGTATAGATAAATTTCGAGAAAAATGTCTTCCAGAGAGATCAGCTTTTCATAGTAGTATTGATGATCAGGATTTGTCAGAAGCTGATTTTTATCATGCACAGTCTGTTTGGAAAACATTTGAGATGTCCGACTTAGGAGACTATCACGATCTCTATATGGAAACTGACATCATTCTTTTAGCCGATGTATTTGAAAACTTTAGAAATCTTTGTCTTCGTATTTATGGACTAGACCCAGCACATTTTTACACTGCCCCGGGACTGGCATGGCAAGCGGCTCTAAAAATGACAGACGTTCATTTAGAACTTTTTACAGACCCTGACATGCATCTATTCATTGAAAGGGGTCTGAGGGGAGGCATTTCTATGATATCACAAAGATACGCCAAAGCTAACAATCCATATGTAGAAGATTACAATCATAGCCAACCAAACAATTACCTCATGTATCTAGATGCAAACAACTTATATGGATGGTCAATGAGTCAAGCTCTTACATCACACGGATTCCGATGGCTTTCCAAGGAGGAAATAAATTCTTTTGATATTCAAAATATCAGTGAAGATTTTAAAGAAGGCTACATTTTATCAGTGGATCTTGATTATCCAGCAGAATTACATGACCTTCACAGTGATTATCCGTTAGCACCAGAACCATTTGAAGTGAAACCAAATATGCTATCATCCTACCAGAAAGAACTACTCAAAGAGCTGAATCTTCTTGAAACATCAACTCGAAAATTAGTTCCGAATCTCCACAACAAAACCGATTACGTAATTCACTATAGGAATTTGCAGCTATACTTATCACTCGGTATGAAGGTCACTAAAGTTCATCAAGTGCTTGCGTTTCAACAGGAGCCATGGTTGAAAAAGTACATTGACTTTAATACAAACATGCGAAAAGCAGCTAAGAATGACTTTGAAAAAGACTTCTACAAATTAATGAATAACAGTGTGTTTGGAAAGACAATGGAAAATCTCAGAAAACGAGTAGATATTCAGCTTATTCACCGGGAGCAAAGGCTTCTTAAGGTTACAGCAAAACCAGGGTTCAAATCATTTAAGATATTCAACAAAGATCTGGCATCGGTGGAACTTACAAAACAGAATCTTGTCTTGAATTGCCCTATATACGTTGGATTTTCCATATTAGAAATGTCAAAGGTACTGATGTATCATTTCCACTACAACAATGTCAAATACACATATGGAGGAAATGAAGAGTTACTGTTCACAGACACAGATTCCTTATGTTACAATATATTTACGGAAGACTTGTACAAGGATCTGGAGAAAGTAAAGCACCATTTTGATTTCAGCGATTACCCAAGTGATCATTTTCTATATGATGACACCAACAAAAAGGTCTTGGGTAAAATGAAAGATGAAACCATGTCAGAGCCTATGACAGAATTTGTAGGTTTGAGACCAAAAATGTATAGTCTTACCTATGGACCAACAGCTAAAGGTGTCAGCAAATCGGTGATTATGCGCCATTCGTCGTACAAAGAATGTTTATTTCAAAGAGAATCTCACATGGAAACCATGATTACATTTAGATCAGAAAAACATCAGATACATACCATTGCCTTGAACAAAACATCTCTTTCCCCCTTTGATGACAAACGTTATATATTGAACGATGGAATTCACACATTAGCTCATGGACATTGGAGAATTTCCCATAATGCAATGACTTTGAGTATTTAAGAAGTGACATGAGAGAGACTGGTCATTTGATGTTCTGTAGTCGAGGAGTCAGCGTCGATCATCATGAATCAATGTAAATTCTGCCCCAAAACTTACGTGTGGCCTCATGATTTACAGCGTCACTTGAAACTGAAACACCCGAGGAAAGATAAAGGATATACCGTAAGTTTCAACCAACAGCAGGAATATACAATGTTAACCCAGCAGCAGCAGCAAGAGTTATACAGCACTTTAAACAATCAACTGCAAGAAGAAACCTTTTTAACGCAACAAAAGATAAATGACGCTTCAAAGAAACAATACCAGGAAACACATCTTAAGCAGCAGCAGCAGATTTTTCAATTCAAGCATCCATTTACTGCAAACGTATCGGGACCAACCTCATGTGGAAAAACATACTTTGTCAAATTACTATTACAAAACTGTCTAACCAAAATTGCTCCCCCGCCAGAACGGATAATTTGGCTTTATAAACGGTGGCAACCTTTGTATGACGTCATAAAGGACACGGTTTTCCCCAGCGTGGAATTCATTCGAGGAATACCAATGGATTTGGAAGAGGATTCTTTTTTAAATCCTCAAAAAAGAAATGTGTTGATTTTAGATGATATGATGTCAAGCACCTCCAAGGATTCCCGGATCAATGAATTGTTTACTGAAGGAAGCCATCATAGAAACCTTTCAGTCATCGCTATTAACCAAAACTTGTTCTACAACAAAGATCCAACCCAAAGACGAAACTGTCATTATCTCGTTCTTTTTAAAAATCCAATAGACAAACAACAAGTGATGACATTGGCTCGACAGATGTATCCTGGAAATACCCAACAATTGATGAGGCATTTCAAAGAAGCAACAGAAAAACCCTTTGGATATCTTTTAATAGATTTAAAACCGACAACGCCTGAATCAATGCGCATGCGCACTGAAATTTTCACAGACATGCCTATAAAAGAACACAAACCAGAAACAACAAGTCATTTGCAAAGATTTTCCGAAGAAGAAAGGACGC
Organism: Saccostrea echinata; assembly: GCF_033153115.1. Classification (NCBI taxonomy): domain Eukaryota; kingdom Metazoa; phylum Mollusca; class Bivalvia; order Ostreida; family Ostreidae; genus Saccostrea; species Saccostrea echinata. The sequence goes on along the minus strand of NW_026889795.1, from coordinate 10,002,693 downwards.
ATCTAAATAGCTCTGGTGAAGTAAAGAGTCAAACTTTTGAATCCACTGATACATCTTTGCGTTCTATGATGGCATCTTGTGATGATTGTGGACTCGTATTTGATAGTACGCATGACCTCCAACAACATGTCAAGAGATGGTGCCCGGAAAATGATAATCGTAAACGACAACTCCCTCTGGATGATTATGAGGAACCACTTAAAAAGAAGCAGCATATCTTTCAGTCAGATGAATACGCAATGGACTATGACGATGATTCTCCTAATGCATCAACAGAAGAAGACTACTTCAAAAGAATGAAAAAAAGATCAAAGGTTAAAAATGAGGATACGTGGTATGAAAAGTTCAAAAAATATCGAAAAGAGGGATTGTCTAAAATGGAAGCAGAAAATAAAGCAAATAACAAAATGCAGGAAACCAATTTTATTGCATTTTTAGACCTATATGGAAGAACTATTCTGGACATTTTAGACTTGAAAGGTGGACAGATCCACGGAAAAATAATGAATAGTATTGAAAAGTTCCTTAAAAAGGGATATGAAAACTTACCGGCTGTTCGTATGGCTCTCAGGAAGTACAAACATCTCCTTGAGGAGATGATGTATTTAACAGACGATGAACAAACAGATGATGAAGATGATGACACAGATTCTGAAGATGAAACCGAGGATGAAAATGGTGAATAAATTGTCCTCCATAAATTTATGTAATATATAACTTTTATTTCATTTTACCGCTGGAGATTGACGAGGAAACATGTCTTGGGAGAACTATTTACGTGACATTTATTACAATCCAAATAATGCTGGTAGTTTTCTGGGACCAGACAAATTATTCCGGTATGTGAGAAAAGACGGTAAATATGTAATTAGCAAATACAAAATTAGGAAATGGTTGCAAAAACAAGAAGCTTACAGCTTACAAAGACCACTACGGAGACGTTTTCAACGAAACAAAATAATGGTGACGGGTATTGATGACCAGTGGTCTGCAGATCTCATGGATATGGCCAAGTTTGCCAAGTACAACGAAGGATTCATGTATGTACTGGTCGTGATCGATGTTCTATCAAAGTACCTGTGGATGCGTCCTTTGGAAAACAAAAAGGGGGTTACAGTAGCCATTGCTTTAGAGGACATTTTCAAGGAGGATAGAGTACCTAAAAGAATACGAACAGATAAAGGACAGGAATTTCGAGCGAAGGAAGTTCAGAGACTCTTCAAAGATCATGATGTTCAACATCTTTATGCTCAGAATGAAACCAAAGCAGCAATTGCCGAGCGGGTCATCAAAACCATGAAGACAAGGATATATCGTTTTATTACTTACCAAAAGTCGTATGCATATATTGAAAAACTTCAAACTTTTGTCAAAAGCTACAATAGCACATATCACCGAACTATCGGTATGACTCCTAAAATTGTCAACAGTGGAAATGAAACAGCTGTGTGGTGGAAAATGTATTGGCCAAAGGATCACACAGTTATTAAAAAGACGAAGACTGTAAGAAAACCTTTTAGATTTAAAATCGGTGACCACGTTCGACTTACCCATCTCAGGAATCCATTTTCTCTCGAATATGACGAAAGGTGGACGGGTGAAATATTTATCATTTCTCAGAGGATTTTACGTGGTGGTTTACCTGTCTACAGAGTAGAGGATTTTGACGGAGATGAAATCAAAGGATCTTTTTATCAATCAGAACTTCAAAGAGTGGATGTGAAAGACGATGATCTATGGAAAGTTGAAAAAATATTAAAGACTAGAGGAAAGGGGAATAACAAACAATATTTCGTCAAATGGTTTTATTATCCAAAGAAATTTAATTCTTGGATCAAGGCGTCTGATGTTTCAAATCTATGATATAGGAGAGTGCACTACCCTGGACAGGTCAAACATCAGATTCCATCTTTTCAGAAAGAGCGTACATAAACACAGATCGCTTCAGTATGATATGATGGATGGTAGACGACTCTCATAGTGTAAATAAATGTATTGTACATTATAGACTAGGCTGTAGGTCATTGTAAAATGGACATGGGATGGCTCTCCAACCCATGCTTCATAATTGTAACGGGGAAAATAAAAATCTAATTAAAAAATAAATGTTGTCTCTTGTCACTGATTCAAATTTTGTTAGTGCAACTCCCGATTGTGTTTGAATCAATTATTGTTGTAAGCGAGGACTATCTATAACACCTTTGTTGGCGAGGACTATCTATAACACCTTTGTTGGCTACTCTATGATATAGGGAGACTAATTCAAATGATTCTTTTTGGAAAAATAATATCATTAATGAAAATGGTTACATAATGTCATAAAAGCCTTAACTCTTTGAAAGTTACTCTAAAGTTAGTTGAATTGAATCTGTGTTAGAATCGAATGCGTTTGAAACATTTTGAGATTACTAGTGTGTATAATTATATAATTAATTTAATTGACACTCCGACTACACATGACAGAATCATATCGTTTCAAAAATTATGTAATTAATAATCAAAATATAATTAATTTTAATTAATATTTCATAATTAATTTGTTAATTAAATTCATTAGATGACGTCATGGGTATCCTCACACGCTGGGAGGATACCAGGAGGATCCTCCATAGTAACTCTATGGGAGGACACTGGTCCAGAACCCTGGTTTTTTCCCTACTTTAATAAATTATTTAAGTTTGTCAAAAGCTGATGAACTAGTTGATTTTAATCTTTGTAATGAACTAATGTATTTTATGACACAAAGGATATATATTGTATAAATGTTATTTATGAATTGTAGATATTAAATCCATAGCAAGACATATATACTGTATTAGAAATATATTAAAGATGGATTCGTACCCATAGTTTGGTACATTGTATGTAGCTATATGTATACGGTAAATATTTATTATCCACTATATGAAGTGAATATATAAAGAGAAATATCGATTGTCAAGAGATATAACTCATTGACTTGTGTCAATATTTATTATTTTATGACCTAATTAATATGTAGTAATTATCTGATTTTATGATGACAACAGATTCTGCTGTTATATGTGATATCAAATTTAGTTAATGAATTTTTTATTGTTTTGCAGAATCTGGTACTAGTATATAATCCTTGTAATAAACGGCACCACTCTGAAACCATCTTGTGTTAATTGCTGCTCCGCTACAGTTGATCCCCAACTGTAGCCTCAGCTTTAAACCTCGAGCCAAGATTTTGGATCGAGTCAACACTGCATGGGAGTGTACGCGCGCATTGTAATTTTACTAATATTGACTCGATCGTCTTTGAATGACAAAAAGTCCTGAAAGATTCTTTCAATATTTGCTGTTCCATCCCTAACTTGAAGGAGGTACCCGCGTCAGCATATCTGAATCTACATTGGATTACTGTAAACATATATTTTGTATATAAAATGAAATATTTATAGAAAAATTGTCGCCCTCGAAAATGAAGCAAATTCAATAATTACATAGTTATATCTTTTAGAACAATTTTATCTGGGCGAACTTATAACGAGGTAAAATTGTTTGCACATATAATAGGGCAAAACTAATACGGGGCGAAAATAACAAATATATTAATCTGTACATACAGTATTAATAAGATTTTCTATGACCTGTAATTATCATACTCTGCTTTTCCCTTTGTATTTTGTAAAATTTCCACTCAATATTGTTGGCCCAACCTTGCTCCAGATCGAGCAGATCTAAACGTACAACGTATAAAAATACCTGCCAATCAATATGTTTTGTGGTCATTCTCTTCTTGAGAAGACGATTTAAACAAAAAAAAATCCGAGGTATAATGATGAATTTTTACATCCTTTGTGCCCTCACCACTAGGAAACTTATGTGAACAAAACCAACACTACATGAAGTTGCTTCAGTAATATTGTACATAGCCCTGCTGTGGTTAGTAAACAAATTTCTAAAGAGGTTTTCCTGATATGTTCATTTATATTCGTCCACTTTTCCCGTTCTCTGGACTATGATATTGACAAATTTGAATCTACATTATACATGAAATTAAAACATAATTGTGCTTACAGACTATACAATCCCTTCGAGGGGTCAAATTTTCTAGGATTGAGAATAAAATATTGGTTCGGGGGATTTCTTCTTCGTGGATGAAGAAGATACACGATACTGTTATATAAAATTTTAGCATTTCGGGGGGGGGGGGGGGGGGGGGGGGGGGGCTGTATTCGAGGCTCCGTCATACCACGAAAACAAGGAAAATTTAACTTCCACGAAAATAAGTGATTTCACAGAATCTCAAGGATCAAATCAGAAAGGTTAGAGTCAACATAAAAATTAATGAAAAGATATCGATGCGATTGGTCCTTTTGTTTTAATTTTCTTCATTTTTAGACCATTGATCTATGGGGCAGTATACATAGATATCTTATATTGCCAATAGAAAATTGTCAGTGAAACGATTAATAAATTAACAACTTTGTTTTGTCGGTTATTAAATCTTCAAAGTCTTGATGAGATTTTTTTTAACTAAAATGTCCAAAGAACAAATAAAGAATAGAACACAGGTTAAAACAAACAAGATCACATTTTTATTTGCTTAAAAAAATACATAAAATAGTTCAGTAAATGGATTCAACAGATATACAGTATCCAAGAGATTTTAAAAAAATAAAATGAAATACTTCACTCAAGAAAATTAAAATCATCTGACACATACACCCATAATACCACCCATTATGAGCTGCACAAATATTTATTCTTCTTTTCAACAGTAGCAGAAATAAGGGGAGCTAGGAGGGAAAACTCTCATACAACAGATACAACATGTATTAAATTTCCTCCTCCCACTAACAACAAAACTGACATAGTTATAGTAGTGCATCACTCCATAAGAATAGGAAATCTAGTTGCAGTGTGCAGAATTTGATGATATTAACCAATCATCTTACAACATATAGAGGGAAACATAACAACTTAAAAATATTACAGAATATTTATTTACAAAACGAAAAATACTACCTTTATTTATATATCGTCTACATTTATAAAAATAATACTGATTTGTCCTGAACATTGAGACTTTGAGCTTTTTTATGCACACTCAAATCATTTTCACTTCCCAGAGAGACGACATGAAAGTCACAAGGCAGTTTCAATAAAAGTACCTTTAACGCAATGAAAATTTACAATGGCCTGTGTAGAATACATATGTGGGCCAATTTTAAGGACCCTAAACCAGTAATCAATACACTTAACATATATAACACCAGATATAATAGATAAGGAAGAAAAATAGCTTTCTGGGAAAATTCAATTAAAAAAAAAGTTTCTTGTATCCACAATGGCCAGCTCCTTAATGTGGCCAACTTATCAACGTAGCTTAACTACTATGCATTATTCAATACTTAAGGTAAACATTGAGCTTCCAAAAAACAATAAAGAATGAACAGTCTGATATGTGACGTCTTTCTTATTAACTGTTTACTGGACTTTACTCTCCAGCACCTCCTCCAGTTTGTTGATCTGGTTGAATGGATTACAAGGAGGAACAGTGGTCACCATCTTAGACATCTGAGACTCCCGCTTGTGGTTTGAGTTATTGGGGGATATTGGCATTGATCTAAAAATAGAGAACTGAGAGTGAGGCTTTGACCCACAAAATACAGAGAATTGAGAGTGAGGCTTTGACCCCAAAATACACAAAGTATTGAGAGAGAGGCTTTGACCAACTGTTGGAGTGGTGCTCTGAGCATTAATTACTTATGAACTATTAAAGTGATGCTTTGAGCATGAACTACTTACTTATGAACTGCTGAACTGATTAATTACTTATGAACTGTTGGAGTTGTGCTCTGAGCATTAATTACTTACTTATGAACTGCTGAAGTGGTGCAGCATTAATTACTTACTTATGAACCGTTGAAGTGGTGCTCTGAGCATTAATTACTTTCATAGAATGAGCTGGAGCATAGACTCCCTGCCACAAAGTACAGCCCTGATAGCCTGGGATGTTTGGCCGACTGAAAAGAAATCAAAGAATTCAATAAGAATGGAAAGTTAAATTTGTGCATTATAATTGATGTAAAACTAGTTCATAAGGAATTCCTTGGGACATAAATATTTTAGTTATTTATAATGTAAGTTATTTATAATGTATTTCTTTATAATTATCCATACCAGGAAGTTCTAGGATATGAGGGATTGGAAGTGATATATAATTTCCATATAACCAAGATTTTTTAAAATCTCAGTTACTTATATTATTGGATTTTTTTGTAATGCAATTCAAAGTTCTAAAGAGGAAGACACATGAAGATCTTGACATAATTTTCGTAGAATTTTATTTTTCAAGAAACATATGCTTTTTAGTTATCTATAGAACTTTATTTTGTGGAAATCTTGTCTATTTTGTGATGAACAATTAGGCTCCAGGGCCATAAAACTTAGATGAGATCAATTTTGATCTCAGTGTCACTTTTCCAATAAATATAATTCCTTTTTTGAAAGTGAGACTGAGATCAAAAGTTAGAACTCATATGCATCTAAGTTTTATAGCCCTGGAGCCTGGTTATTAGAATCAACAGTTCAGCTCATCTAAGTTTTATGGCCCCGGAGCCAGGTCATTAGAATCAACAGTTTAGCTCATCTTAGTTTTATGGCCCCGGAGCCAGGTCATTAGAATCAACAGTTCAGCTCATCTTAGTTTTATGGCCCCGGAGCCAGGTCATTAGAATCAACAGTTTAGCTCATCTAAGTTTTATGGCCCCGGAGCCAGGTCATTAGAATCAACAGCTCTGCTCATCTAAGTTTTATGGCCCCAGAGCCAGGTCATTAGAATCAACAGCTCTGCTCATCTAAGTTTTATGGCCCCGGAGCCAGGTCATTAGAATCAACAGCTCTGCTCATCTAAGTTTTATGGCCCCGGAGCCAGGTCATTAGAATCAACAGTTCAGATCATCTAAGTTTTATGGCCCCGGAGCCAGGTCGTTATAATCAATAGTGCAGCTGTACTTACTGCCCTGTCTCGCTGTATCTAGGAATGTTCACTCTCTTGATGGTATAGGGATTGAAAGGTTCTCTGGCATTGTCTTTCTCATCTAAGTTATCTGCTCCTACACAACCACTGAAATAAAAATGTGTGAGTAAAGATGCATAGGTATTTGAAAAAAAAAGATGAGCTTTTTAACAATTTTTTTTTCAGGCCAGGGGAATATACAAAAGGAATCTTTGCAACAGATTTTTTATGTATTCACATGTATAAATACTTGCATATCATGATGCAAGGTCTAAGCTGCATTAGATTATATGTTGTTGTTTAAATTACTAACCTGCAATTTGGTATATCTTAGTATATATTGTGAAACTAACTTACATGTACATGTAACTTGTTAATTATTAAGTATGTGTTGTATACATGTATAAGTAACTTAATTATCATTAATTTAGAATATGCAATTAGATTACATTTTGTAAATATCTTACCTGTAATTAGGTATATGTTGTGTTCTAGGACAAGGGCTAGAGCTAAAGAGAAACACAAAATGACATGTATACAAAATTTTTTATCAGCATTGGTTTGGAAGATAACATGTTGTTTGGTACATGTAAGATCATACTCACAAATTGATTGGTCCGTCTTTATAATAACCACGCCTCCTTTGAAACCAATCCCAAGACCTTCCAGTTCCCTATAAAAGACCATTGAACAGATGTTTTATATATCTGCCAGTCTGTATAGATACTTGTACAGTGTATATAAATATTTCCACACATTTTGTTTTTCATTCCTGATCGCGTGAATGGGTCTAAACTCTCTTTTATTTACATTACATATAACTTAATAACAGCCACTCCTGAGCTGCGGGGTCGTACTGTATTAGGGATATTTTCGCCTTGTGTTATTTTCACCCTTTCACACTTGCAAACAATTTTGCCCCATTTAAAAATCATCCAGTCACAATTCTGTTTAAGAAATTATATATTGTGTTCTTTGAATTCGTCCCGTTTAAAATTCGCCCATTTGAGAGTAGGGAAGGGGCGTATCTTTTGTTTACGTTACGTGTAACTTACCTACCATTCCTGAGCTATGGGGTCGTATCTTTTGTTTACGTTACATGTAACTTACCTGTCACTTCTGAGCCGCGGGTTCGTATCTTTTGGTTACGTTACGTGTAACTTACCTACCATTCCTGAGCTGTGGGGTCGTATCTTTTGTTAACGTTACATGTAAGTGATGTAACTCACCTGCCATTCCTGAGCCGCGGGTTCGTATCTTTTGTTTACGTTACATGTAACTCACCTGCCATTCCTGAGCCGCGGGGTCGTATCTTTTGAGGGTGTAGGTCTGTGATATCATGTCCGGCCTCTCCTCCAGGGTACTGACAGGTGCCCATTGTTTGGGGGGAAGCATATTGTCCCACGGTACCTCCTCGTATGACCTGAATAGAAAATGAATAGAGATTTATAGTATACTGTACGTGTACAGAAATTGGCGTATTCAAAATTTAGAGCACTTACTGGGTATGGAGTTGTTGGCGAAATCATGAATTAGCGCTATACATATCCATGCCGTTTATTGTATTTATAAATGATTTCTTAGCGGTATTCATGAATTAGCGCATCGTTGTGTGCGCCAAAGCGGCTAAAATATGAAGCCCACTTTTTAAGTACACATACAGTACATGTATGTTAAATCAAGATTAATAAATCTAAAAAAAAAATACTTTCTCGTATGACCTGAATAGAAAATGAATAAATTAAGGTATAGATATTTCATTTAATGTAGAATTCAAATGAATGACTTTCTCAATATCTCACAGGATATGTGATTTTGTTGGTCAAAATAGAAACAAAAGTTTATTGATAGATAAATGATAACTGTCAATATTTATTATTTTAGCATAAAATGACTTTATATGACTCATTATGGACTAAAGAGGTATTAAGTTCTAACAGAAACACATTGATTTTAATTGTGTCACTTGAAAACCACACGTTTTCATTGTATTTTTCTGTATCAGTGTTTACATGTAGATTGTACAGGTGTTCTGTGATATTTTTAGACTCTTGTTTTTTCCTTGATTGATCCAAATAAAAAAGTTCATCAACTTGAAAATTAGTAAATCAGGATCGGTAGCTAAATACTTGTAAAACATAGATGACTTACTTCTGTGTGGAGGCGCCGTACATAAATTTCAGGGCGAGGTGATCTCTTCCCTCCCTGCTCTGTTCTGACGGGGGCTTAGGGACAAACGCTGACTGAAAAACAAAGACGATGTAAAGAAAATTAATGGAAAAAGAAATTATGCTTACCTTAAATAAATTTTTCTGTATATTGATAATTAATGACCATTTTCTAACAGAAGACATGAAATAAAAATGAAATTGAGGTAAATTTAATAAACGATACGTTGCATGAGAGAAATTACACCCACCCACCCCCCATCCCGTGAAACAAAAATTCCTAAATTCCTTTTTAGGTATTATTTATTTTTATTTCACAAATTCATACCAAAGCCTTAAAATGTACTATTTTCCATGCATATTTGAAAATCTGGTGATGTTTTAAAGCCTTTTTCCAATGGATACAATTTTCTACCCCCTTTATGAAAAGAGCTGTATAAAAGAGTAATTAACATTTTGACGCTCGTTTTAGAATTATTATTAATGAACTCTTTTTTTGCATTCAACAAGTTTTAATGACCAAAATTCCATTTATACTGGTGCAATTTTTTTTTTACCAAAAACAAAAAACAAAAAAATTTAAAAATTTAATTAAAGATAAGCCAAATGTGTTTGAAGTGACCCAATCACAAAAAGCTGTGTGTTTTCCCCATGCGTCAGTCTTAATAAAACTTTGACAACATTTCTGTCCTGTACATTTTAACGCTGAACGTTACAGAAAATAAAGCACCCAGTACAGTGACCCACGATGTTGTGTCCTCTCCCTTCTCTCAATTTTGTCCTATAAAGGTGGGTTGATTCTCTGTTCTGGTGCTGTTTCAATTTCACAAGAACACAAAGAGGGTGGGATGGGAACACCCCCCCCCCTTATTATGTTAAAGGTTCCAGTTACGTTAGCTGTGATCTTGATGGGAAATCGGAGGTGGGGGGGGGGGTCATGAAAAAACATGTTAGCACTGATGTTAGATTCGAGATAACTCTTTTAATTATTTATTTATTTTAGCATTGATGTTAGATTACATGATGAAAATTTTGATTTATTTTTTTTTTTCAAAATTATTTCAGAAGTATAATACTGCTTAAAATTTAAACTTTTGCTGATTCAAAAATATATCTTGGCTTTCTGGCACGAGACATTTCTTAGATTTTATTTAATTAATCCGATGTGCGATTAGAGTTAGACATAAAAAAAAAGTGTGTCAGTCATTTGCTGCATCATGGGAGGACAAACATAGTACTAGTGTGAACAATTTAAAATTCTTGTGTTTAAAAAAAGTACCTTATTGAAACTTCCATCCTGTCAAGGTATCAAAATAACATTATACAGTGCAGGAAACTAATTTTGTTACAGCATCAATGCTGATTTGAATGCTTCCTTTGCTTGCTGATTTGAATGCTTCCTTTGCTTGCTGATTTAATGCTTGTAATCCTTATCCTGATGCTGTTTTATAATTAGGTCAATGCTACCGGAAGTAGCATCATGCTACCGGAAGTAGATAATCAATTTCAGCATTGCCGTTTAAAGCAATAAAAGTGCCTTTTACAATTATTTGATCATAATATCTCACTATGTATCAGTAATGTGAATACTTTAACCAATATTCCTTCTTTCTTTTTTAATTTTTTACTGAATTAAAACTCATTGATTTTCTGATGCTAGTAGGATAATGCTGATTTTATGTAGGTCAATGCTGGTTTTATCCTTTGCTTGCTGATGCTGATCCTGGTAATGCTGTTTTTTAAATGCTGATCCTGATGCTAACTCGATCCTGATGCTACTAATGCTTATGCTGATGCTGGTTTATGTAACAAAATTAGTTCCCTGCACTGTAATATTTATTTGCAATATGGATTTTGCCAATATTTAGATTTTAAATAACATGTTTTTAAATAACACGAAGAATTAATCATCTTTTAAAAATCTTGCAATTTTTTTATTGCATTATCCACGTGTTTGATTATCCCCTCTCTTTAATCTATACAGCAGTATGTACGATAAAGTTGATAATTATACGTCTATATGTACAATAATGACCCACTCGGCACACCTCGGCCGATTCGTACCTCTTGATGAAGATAACGGAATCAGCCGAGGTTTGTCGAATGAATAATTACCCTCGTAACGATCTTATTTTTTTTTTATTTATTTATTATTTTTATAATTTTTTTTGTCGATGGGTTTACCTTTGACCTCCATTTTGTCGTTTCCGGGGGGTCCTTACGGGGGTCATAATCACTAGTCCACCCTGAAAGACAAAGTATTGTACAAATTATATAAATTATACATGTCGCTTATCTACAGTACTATATTGATATAATATTTTGACATTCACTAAAAAATGTCTGCTAACTTCATAGTCAATGTTATATATATTTTTTAAAATGTACATGTATACAGCTTTTATGTGTTTAAACAAATGATACATATACATGTATCTACAAAACAGTTGTTTTTCTATTCGTTTCGTTGAATGTTGAATACATGTATTTACATTAGAGTTTTAATTAATTGCAAATAAGAATATGTTCAATCGATAGAAGAAAAAAAAAGCTGCCATAGTCTCAATTCTACATGCCGTGGAAGCAGATGAAGGAATTTATTGAGTTTGGTCGTCCGTTAAATACCTATGACAATATACCCTTTAGTTATTTATGCAGATAAACAAGACCTTTAAATGTTTTTTTGTTTGTAAAACAATGAACGTCTTGTTAAATTTAGACAGGTCGATTACAACGAATCCGATCATATGTCCGAATTGTTTGATTAGCGCAAAAAGTTTTCAAAAGGATAAAATTTCTGACAAAATATCGATCACAGAATGTTGCCCCAGATATAAAGAATTGTCCCATTAATGTATTAGATTTATTTTTAAATATACCATGTAATTAAAATAGCAAAGTGCTAAAAAGAATATTAGGTGTTTAAATTACTCATTTGATTTTTTTTCAAATATATGTATGTATACTTATATACATGTATAACGATTTGAAAAAAAATGACATTCTTCTTTTGGAATGACATTTAAACTTCAAGTTTATCATTAAATTATATTTCAAAATTATGTCTAGTGTACACATACCGGTATACTTGAGAAATAAATTATACATTTTCTATATCTTAAGTACATTTTGATTTTAAAAAAGAAGAAAAAACCATTTTATTGGAACTTTTTAAATAAAGGTAGAGTATATAACTGTAATTGAGCACTTGGACATCTGATGTTTTGGTGAATTTACTATTTCACACTGACTTCTTCAACAACAACAAAAAATCTGTGAAGTTTGGGGAAATGTTATAGTTTATAGTTTTAAATTCTATGAATTCTAAAACTTTAATGTAACACCTATACCCCATTGCAGCCAAAGAGGGGAAGACAGATCGCCACCTCCCCTCCCCCCCCCCCCCCCCCAAACCAACCACCTTTAGCGAACCACAGTCTCTCTTAATTTTTATTTATGAAAATTACCAGAATAATACATATAGCTTTATTCCAATGTATTATCTGATAATCTAGGATAAGCCTTTCAGGTGATTGCTGAACCGATTATGTTTTACCTTTAAATTTCAATTTCACTAATGACTGCCTATAGTATGGTAATTAATTGAAAGCCTATATACCCCACGGAATAGAAACAGTTCTGTTCTGTATATCCAGGTCTAAGTATACAGGTAGATATACAAGTAGATATGTCCCTGTACTTATGTAGATACTTTCCAGTAGAATACACGGAAGAGAAGTTTACCTTCGCTAATTAACGTGTTGAATTTCGTTTACCTTGATTGCTAAATTTATCGATCTTTCAGTAATCAATAATACGTCAAATGCTTATGTTTAATACACCTAAATTTAATTTAACATTGGAAACAAGGGGTGGACACTGCACTTCCAAGGAGAGATGGGGCGGGGGGGGGGGGGGGGGGCACGGGTGCTTGTGGACAGCCCCCCTTCCTCTTGTTTTAATACCTATACTGTATATAGACCCTTTTTTTAAAAATCATTTTGTTTCATAAATAGTTCTCCTAGCACATGTATTCAATTTGAAAAATCACAAAATAATAAATAATAATAATAATTATGATAATTGTCCTAGAATAAATGTTTGACTGGATTTCATACTCGCGATATAATAAAATTTAACAAGTTTAGATAGAAAAAGCTGTTTCTAATGCAACATACGCTTAAAGGGTTCTATAATGCAATGCATATATACATGTACTTATAGTGTCATGTACTTTTAACATTTCAGATAGAGACCTCATTTACTTTTTTGCCCTGCATACAAAGAAGAGAAAGGGTGTACATGTATACTGTACATAAAAAAATATTTTATGAATAAATAAATTACTTTTCCGTAATTTGGAGTTCTCTTATTTTTATGCTGAAAATTCCATAAAAATCTACTCAGTAGCTTTCCTCTCTGGCACCTGTAGATTTATTCATTTGTGTCTGTTTCGCTTAATATTTGAGTACAAAGTACAGTACATGTGTACAAATGTATCTGATCAAAATATCATATTTATACGTAATAGTATATGAATAATTAAGTTATCTATTAATATTTAATATAGATATTTTCTTGAAATATATGCCATACGAAATGTTCATGCAGTTTTGCATTTTGTAGAAGTATTACAACAACAACAACAACAACAACATAAATAAATAAATAAATAAATAAATAAATAAATAAATAAACTGTAAGAGGTACCGCTTGGCACAATAAACATGCAACAAGCAACACATATACATGCATGTATATGCATTTTAAAAAGAACATTAAACACATTGTTATAATTTTTTAAACTAGAAAAAAATCTTAATATACCTCCTAGTTGAGATTTTATCCATTCATCGGAGGTTTTCCTACTGTTCCAGAAAGATGGAGCTCCGGGTTCATACGTATTAGAGCGTCGTAACTCCGGAGGGGCTTTCTCAAAAGTTTTCCTGTCCGAGTTCTTACTTTGTGGAGGGGCGCATTGCGGGACATCGTTAAGCTGGGCTAGGGGTTTGATTTTCTTATGTCCTGTACCCCTGTCGACATCCCCTCCCGCCGATACAAAACCAGACACGGGGTCAACAATATTATCATAGTCCCTATAAGGCGCATTGGACCGGAAGTCGCCCTCATCATTCCAGCGTTTGAATCCGATATCTTTGGCGGGGAAATCTTTAAAGGAGTCAACATCAGCCCTCCCAGTCAGGGTGGGGAATTTCATCTGTCGGATCCGCCTATGGTTTACTATCTGTTGCACGGTATTCCCACCAGCATTTGAGTCTACTTGTAAATAAGACTGGAATGGTGGACGGGTTTTAAAATTTGAGTCGGCCAAGACAGGCCCTTCAACTATTGCTGTGGCCATTTTCACTTTTTATTATCCAGTAGTATGAAAGTTTAGAGTGATTATCACAAAATCTATAGGTTTAAAGTTCTACACGTCCGACATATTGTAAACTACCGTGTTACCCGTGGATACTCCGGAAACTTCCATATATGGACGAAACCGGAAGATGCAGGTGCCCGTTCAGAGATCGTTTAAATCCGTCATGCAAAGTTACTGAAAATTTCAATACATATAAAAATTGATATATTTTTAAGTTAAATTTTTTGTGTAACATTCTTATTATAATGGAGAAGAAGTATTAAATTGTGTGATGAAAAGGACACGCGTTCATTTATCAAGATAAGGTCTACGAGAAATATTTCGATTTCAATATTATGATGAATACTATAATGAATATAATTCATCAGTGTTTTTTTTTCTTAAGTTTATGGATGGATTATCTTTTTTAATGTTTGACCAGAAATATCTTAAAAATCTTTTGAGGTGAAGAATTTCAAGCAAAAAGCTAAGTTCATTTTTCATAAAATCTCGACTATTTCTGTGTACGACTTTGTCGATAAACAAAAATGGCAGCTAAGAAGAGGCACCAAAATCAAAACTCGAGTGCAAACACAGAATCAAGCAATTCCACGCGAAAGAAAACCACAAAAAGGAATGACAGTAAAGGAGAACGTGGAAAATCAGGCGATGTTTTATATAAATTATTCATTGCTGCTTTAGGTACGTGTTTTTTCATCTCATCATAGACTTTGTACACGTAATCCATTTTATAAACAAAGCTGGCTTAATGTAACTTCCTGTGAGGGACTGTTAGTATTACTTAAATAGTCAGTTCGGGAAAATCCTGCAGCATTTTGTTGATTTTATTATTTTTTGTTAAAACAAGAAAACAAAATAAAGTATAAAAATTGGGAAATTTTAAAATTTTCCGAAAGTATTTTTTTTTTTATCATTTTTTTCATTTCTAAGACAACAAGCATTTACATGGTTTTTTTTTAACTGGAACTTTCCAATTTTGTCACTTTATTGGTTTAATTTTTTAGAAATAGAATTATTTCATCTATAGATGTATAGATATTAGATAGAACATTCCATTGTAAAAATGATATTGTCCTATGGACCTGGTTTAACGATAGAATTCATCCTGTGCATTGACAATGTAGCAGAATAAACACGGGCGATAACTCTGATTCAGTGATTTTACTACTAACAATCCAGAGAGTTCGGAATGTCAAAATAGCATGTAAACTCAAAGCGAGAAAAAAAAATTGAGAAAATGAGTTGTATTTTTGTTTTTATACGGAATTAAGATTAAAAGGTATGTGCAATCTCCAAATGGTTTGTTATGATTAATTTGGTAGTTATTTTTGGCACAACTCCTTTTGTTTTCTTCAAAATCATTTTGGAGAGGATACGCTCTGATTTGCTACATTGCAAGTATATGGGACTTATTCTAACTGTGGTGAGGGCTTGTCTCTAGGCACAGTTAGATTATTCTAACTAATAGACGTAATGCTTGAAAACAGATGGTTAAAAGTTTTGTTAATTAATTTTCCTCTTCATTTACAGCCATCTCTGTAGGATATATGCATAGGTTTGTATCTTATTGTCATCACTGTTTTTAAGATTCTCAAACTTCAGATATTTTATTCTAAACAAAGAAAAAAAATTCATAAGTTTAGTCTTGTTTTAATTTTCAATGTAACTCTAAGCCTATTTTCAACACACAGTATACAAGAGGGAAAATATTTATTATGTATTAATTATTAAAATTTGATAATATTTTTGTAATTAAACTTCTTAATTTCCTTTGTAGGAACCATGTGTATGGAATGTTTGAAAGGGATAAACATTTTTCACATCTGTCAAACCTGGAAAGGGAGTTATCATTTAGAACAGAGATGGTAGGATTGTAATGAATTGTGCATGTACAATAGGCTTAAGCATCGCGGGTATTGTCATGATACGATACGTAACATGATACTACGACATGATACAACTGTGTATCATGATACAATTGAATATACAATTTAAAGCAGAAAATTGTTTCTTTTGTTCTGTATAATGACATAATAAAGGTATAACAGTATAACATCAAGTGTATAATAGTAATTTATTGTATATTTTGGTAAAGACCACTTTGATTACTTGATCACTTACTATAGGAATTCCTTCACGCTCATTTCGGATGCCATTTTGTTTTGATTTTTTAAAATGTTATTGTAAAGTAAAAAACCACTTCCGGTATCACTATTCCGGAATGATGATACGATATGCATATTGTTGAAACACATGATCGTTATATATACATTATTATAACAGTAACTTGATCCGAAGAGTCGTATCACGTCGAGTTGACAGGCGCGGATCTGATGATCCGCGCCTGTCAACGAGACGTGATACGGCTCTTCGGATCAAGTTACTGTTATAATGATAAATTTATTATTCATTATATACCTCCCTTACAACTAGCAAAATATAGTTTTAAAAAAAACTTTTGAGATCAATTATATAAGATTTTCCATTAAACAAAGCATTTTGTCAATGAAAAATAATGTCATGTTTCTGTGTACTACGTCATCAATTTCAGAGAGGGGTGATATGGATTCAGAAAACCACAGTGTGGTGATCCGGAAAGTCGGATCACACCTTCACGTGATTGTACGAAATCTACAGTAAAATTGAGTGATACACACTTGGGTATATAATAAATCACTGTATCGTACAATTCTAATGTACAAAGTCACAACTACATGTCTGAGACAATGGCCGTAAGATACCACAATTTCTCCAATAAGCAGCAAATACACTCAGACAAATGAATGGTTTTGGGGATGCATATTACTGTTTGCAGTGAAATTTTTGGCCCTTCTTAGCTCACATGAGCCTAAGCCTCAAATGAGTTTTTCTGATCGAAATTTATCCATTGTATGTGTCAGTGTTTTCTTAAACTGCTCACATTTTTATCTTCTTCTCTTGAAACACGGGGCCAAATTTGACTAAAATGTGGCATATCCTTGGGTAAAGGGGATCAAGTTTTTCAAATGAAGGGGCTGACCCTCTTCCATGGCAGATAATTCAGAAATAGTGAAAATTTAGTGTGATCATTTCAAAATCTTTTTCTTAAGAGAACAGCAGAGTCATAATAACTCAGGTGAGCAATGTGACCAGTGAGCCTGTTGATATTTTACCCCTGTTGCAAGTGGATGAAATTAAAATGGGAAAATTCAAAATAAAAGTAGATATCTCCTTTAAGCCCAGCAATTTTAAAGGAAACAAAACTTTGCAAGTGCAAAAAGACAAAAATATCTCTGTATACAGTAAATCTGTTTTTAAGTACATAAATTGTATTTTAAAGGCAAAGTTTACATTCAAATTCAAATGGTGTATTGTTCTTAAACCTTGTAGTCTATCAAGAAATGAATGATGGAAACTATTATCAGAGTTACCTCTCTTTGCTAATGACTCCATATCGACTGTTTCACAGTACTGCTCCTTTGCAGGACAAATTGATATATTTTGGTGAAATATGACAAAATAGCAATTTTTTGATAAAACTTCACTAAATTATATAAATTTGCCTTGCAAAAGAGCAGTACTGCAGTTACCGTGTAAGGACTAATTATGCTCTGTAATCCGTTTTCACTGGAGAACAGGCATTCAGGCAGTTTAACTGGAAACTGTCAAACAATATAAATTCAAGGACAGATATGTATATTTAGTTTATGAATAGTTCAATCTCCTTTCTTTGTAGGGTCTTTATTTTTCCTACTTCAAGACCATCATTGAAGCTCCCTCATTCCTGGACGGGTTGAATGAAATAATGTACGACAACATCACAGAATATCCAGATACAATCAATGTCCTAAAGAGGTTCAACCTTTATCCAGAGGTGAGGAATAATAACAAAGTGTGACCAATCACAGAACATGTAACTGAGCCAATAGCCAATCACAGAACATGTACCTTAACAAATCACATAACATGTTTATGATCCAATCACAGAAAATGTGTCTTAACAAATCACAGAATGTGTCTAAACCAGAACCAATCACAGAATGTGTATCTGAACCAATGACAGAATCTGTGTCTGAACCTGAACCAATCATAGTGTCTTATACATGTAGTACTACCACTGTCTAACAAATCACAGAATCTGTGTCTGAACCTGAACCAATCATAGTGTCTTATACATGCAGTACTAATACTGTATAATGAATAACAGAATGTGTGTTGACCATCTTCCCAAGTCAAGAGTTTCTGATCCACTCCGCACCACAAAAACCCTTGACCAAATAGACCGAGTTTGACAGGGTTAGATATGCGCTCTCTGATTGGCCTCATAAAATTTGCATCAGCCAATCAAAAACATTGTTTTATTTAACCTGAAAATAAACTGTAAACAGAAAAATATGCCAGTTTTAGTCCCAACAAAAATTTCTTTACCAGTAAATAACCCAGTTAAAAGCGTGTGGCAGCTTTTGAGGTAAAGTTATGTTGAATTTACTACCAACTTCCAATGTTGATTCTCATTCTCGGTTTAATTCGCTTACTATGAATGGTCAATAGCAGAGTTCAGTATAAAGTTCAAAATATGTATTCTCACTAGACGGCAGGATACCCCGTCTAACTTAGTCTATTCAGTCAAGGGTTTATGTTGAGCAGAATGGATTGGAAACCCTTGACTTGGGAAGGTGCGTCTTCGTATAACAACCAATTGTAACCAATCACAGAGCATTAAGGACGCAAAGGGAATTCTAAGGGCCTTGCTTGCTCTTTTAATCTGTATTTTAGTCCTCATGCAAATGATTCGAACCACATGCTTATATTTTGCATATACAGTCAAACCTTGTTATCTTGAACTCGATGGGGCCAAAATATAACTTCAATATATTCAAGGATTTGAAAAATACGGAAGCCCATTTAGGACCTATTAAAAAATATTTTAGAATTCGATATAACGAATTGTTGAATTTGTTATAACAAATTCAATTCATTATAACACTTTATTTGAATTCGTTATAACGAATTTAATCTGTTATAACAAATTTGTTGAATTCATTATAACTAATTCAAAAATTGGTTATAACGAATTAAATTCATTTAAACAAATTCTAAAATTTGTTATAACAAATTAAATTCGTTTAAACGAATTCTAAAATTTGTTATAACAAATTAAATTCGTTTGAATGAATTAAATTCGTTTAATCAAATTCAACAATCAGGGCCTGTAGAAAAAAAAATACATGAATTCGATATAATGATTTATCGAATTCGTTCTAACAAATTTAATTCGTTATAACAAATTAAAGAATTCATTTTAACGAATTTAATTCGTTATAACAAGTTTTAGAATTCGTTATAACGAATTTAATTCGTTATAACAAAATTTCTCAATTCGTTATAGTGAATTCAACAAATTTGTTATAACAGATTAAATTCGTTATAACGAATTCAAAGAAACTGTTATAACGAATTAAATTCGTTCTAACAAATTTGACAATTCATTATATCGAATTCAAAAATATTTTTTGATAGGTCCTAAATGGGCTTCCGTAGAAAAATGTAAAATGTGTTAAAGCAAATGTGCTTGGGACTACCAACCCACTTCAACATAACCTGGTATTCGAGATATCAGTGTTTGAGATAACAAATTTCAACTGTACGCAAAATTTTTATTATTTCAAGAACTTAAAATCTGATCGCAGTATTAAACTTGACTTTATAGTATATAATACAATAATAAAAAGGAACAAAATGTATTTACAACAACAATTTAATAAAGTATGTCTTTTATACGAGTTTGACTTTCATGTTTTTACCGCTTAAAACCTGCTTCTATCAAGGGAGGGGATTCTTGCAGTCCTTTAATGACCAACAGAAAAATACTCTTCTGTATTAAACTGCATGAAAATTTCTGATAACAACAGTAGCTTTTAGACTGGACAGAATATTGATTGTGGTCTAATTAATTTTCTTACATTTTTAAGGTAGCCCTGGGTATAGGATACCGATGGTACGATTCTGTTATGACATCCTTAAACAAGCCGACCAAAATGTGTTGGACAGTCAACAGAGGAGAGGGAATGTCCCCTGTACAGAGCTGTGAGGGTAGGTAGGGGAACCCTCCTGTTTTTATGTAGAAATTGTCTTCCTTCTCAATGGTTTATATCTATTTTTAGGTCTAGGAGAACCCTCCTATTTTTATATAGAGGTCGTATGCCTTCTCAATGGTTTATATCTATTTTTAGGTCTAGGTGAACCCTCCTATTTTTATGTAGAGGCTGTCTTCCTTCTCTTATATCTATTTTTAGGCCTAGGGGAACCCTCCTATTTTTAGCTCACCTCCACGAAGTCGAGATGAGCTTATGCTATACCCCCGGCGTCGGCGTCGGCTTTAGCGTCGGCGTCCCAGGTTAAAGTTTTAGGAGCAAGTCCCATTCCCAAGTAACTATAAGCCCTACCTGGACCAAACTTGCATGGATGATGCATCTAGGGATGGACACTACCACACTTGCTTCGGATGCTGGATCTGACCTAGATTTTCCAGATGAGTGACCAGGTTAAAGTTTTAGGAGCAGGTCCATTCCCAAGTAACTATAAGCCCTACCTGGATCAAACTTGCATGGATGATGCATCTAGGGATGGACACTACCACACTTGCTTCGGATGCTGGATCTGACCTAGATTTTCTGAATGAGTGACCAGGTTAAAGTTTTAGGAGCAGGTCCATTCCCAAGTAACTATAAGCCCTACCTGGACCAAACTTGCATGGATAATGCATCTAGGGATGGACACTACCACACTTGCTTTGGATGCTGAATCTGACCTAGATTTTCCAGATGAGTGACCAGGTTAAAGTTTTAGGAGCAGGTCCATTCCTAAGTAACTGTAAGCCCTACCTGGACCAAACTTGCATGGATGATGCATCCAGGGATGGACACTACCACACTTGCTTCGGATGCTGGATCTGACCTAGATTTTCCACATGTGAGACCAGGTTTAGATTTAGGAGTAGTCTCGTTCCCAAGAAACTATAAGCCCTACCTGGACCAAACTTTCATGGATGATGCATCTAGGGATGTACACTAACCAACCTGCTTTGAATGCTGGATCTGACCTAGATTTTCCACATGAGTGAATTTTAGCCATATTTTAACCAAATTAGCATGGATGATGTATCTAGGGATGGACACTTCCAGACTTGCCTTGGATTCTGAATCTGACGTACATTTTCCAGATGAGTGACCAGGGTAATTTTTTTGGAGTAGCTATATAATATTATGGCCTGTTATGATTAAACTTGCATAGATGGTGCATCTAAGGATGAAAACTTCCAGACTTGCTTTGGATGTTGGAAATGACCAAAATTTTCTTGATTACTAAACAGGTCAAAAGTTTGAGCAGGTCTATAATTAAATCAAACTTGCATGGATATTGATCTTGGGATGTACCCTAACTAGAAAAAAAATATGATGTGAAATTTGCCTTACATGTAGATAACATTCGTCGAGGTGAGCTTCGTAATCTTTGATTACCTATGTTTATGTAGAGGCTGTCTGTCTTCTCAATGGTTTATATCTATTTTTAGGTCTAGGAGAACCCTCCTATTTTTATGTAGAGGCAGTCTTCCTTCTCTTATATCTATTTTTAGGTCTAGGGGAACCCTCCTATATTTATGTAGAGGCTGTCTGTCTTCTCAATGGTTTATGTCTATTTTTAGGTCTAGGAGAACCCTCCTATTTTTATATAGAGGTCGTATGCCTTCTCAATGGTTTATATCTATTTTTAGGTCTAGGGGAACCCTCCTATTTTTATGTAGAGGCCGTCTTCCTTCTCTTATATCTATTTTTAGGTCTAGGGGAACCCTCCTATTTTTTTGTAGAGCTGTCTTCCTTCTCAGTGGTTTATATCTATTTTTAGGTCTAGGAGAACCCTCCTATTTTTATGTAGAGGCAGTCTTCCTTCTCAATGGTTTTATGATGAGTGTGTTCTTTTTGTTTGGTGTGTATCTGAGGTAGGTAGTCTCCATACCTGTTCAACTACAGAAATGTTAATGAAAAAATTTTATTTTATGCCAATATAAAAACATAATAAATGTTGAGAGGTTTAATTAAAGAAACTATTTATTTTTATGTAAAATAACTCTGATGAAGAATAAATCTGAGTTATCTCCCTTATTGAGTAAACTGAAAACTCGTACATGTATTAAATTATTAAGAGAATGTAATCAAGTTTCTTCTTCAGTGGAAGTGTGTATGGGGGGATTCTGACTGTGGCCTCATTCTTCTACAACCACGGCGAGGTAAGAGTACAAACAAGTAACCATGATAACCTACACATTCAAAGGTCACATGTAATAAATACTGTGTACAGGGTTATTTTTGCCCCATGTTATTTTCGCCCTTTCACACTTGCAAACAATTTTGCCCTGTTTTAAATTTGCCCAGTCATAGTTCTGTTTAAGAAATTATACCGTGTTCTTTGATTTTGCCCTGCTTTAAATTCGCCCATCTTTGTGTAGCACAAAAGGGGTGAAAATTTCACTGTATACAGTAGTTATTGAGAAATAAGTACCAAGTTATATCAAACACTTGAAACAATTTTTTTTTTGTTAACAGTGTACAAGAGTCCAGTGGACCCCACCCTTGAGAGAGAGCTTCGCATATCCATTCCTTATAATAGAGATGTTCCTAGTAACCCATACTCTAAGGTAAAGGCTAGCTTTATGTATCCATTCTTTATAATAAAGATGTTCATAGTAACACATTCTCTAATGTAAGGCTAGTTTTCTGTATCCTTTATTTATAATAGAGATGTTACTCTAAGGTAAGGCTAGCTGTGTGTATCCATTCCTTATAATAGAGATGTTCCTAGTAACACATACTCTAAGGAAAGAAAGAAACACTATAATCAGAATGATTAATGGTCCAGATCTAGACACAAGTAGAAAAAGAACAAAAAGTTATTTCTGTTAATTTTGGCACAAAAACTTAAAGGCAGAGGAGGTCAGTGCTATTGATTTTGAATGATTGTAGATATAGATAGAGTATTATCAGGACCAACACCCTTAGGCATTGTTGACTACCCCATGTTGTTAATGACCATAGATATAAATAGAGTGTTATGAGAGCCGTGTTTCACAACTACCCTCTGTTGTAAATGGTTGGACATCAAGATCTGTACAAACTTCCATACTAATTGTTTTTTTTTTCTCCCCTTAGAATGAAGAAACCCTCCTACCTCCATAGTATAGGGATAGCAATAGCTGTGGTCAGCTTCATGTTGCCGTGGCAGGTCTGTATTGTTAGCTCACCTGAGCCGAAGGCTCAAGTGAGCTTTTCTGATCACATTTTGTCCGTCGTCCATCTGTCCGTCTGTCTGTCTGTCTGTCTGTCCGTCCGTCTTTAAACTTTTCACATTTTTGACTTCTTCTGCAGAACCACTGGACCAATTTCAACCAAACTTGCCACAAAGCATCCTTGGGTAAAGGGGATTCAAGTTTGTTCAAATGAAGGGCCACCCCCTCTTTCAAGGGGAGATAATTAAGAATTAGTGAAAATTTGGTGGTATCTTTTAAAAATCTTCTTCTCAAGAACCAATGGGCTGTAAAAGTTGAAACTTATGTGAGACCTTCATTACATAGTGTAGATTCAAGTTTGTTCAAATCATGACCCCCTGGGGTAGGGTGGGGCCGCAATGGGGGATCAAAGTTTTACATAGGAATATATAGGAATAAATCTTTAAAAATCTTCTCCTCAAGAACAACTAAGCCATGATTAGTCATATTGATATGGAATCATCCTCAGGTAGTGCAGATTCAAGTTTGTTCAAATCATGACCCCCAAGGGTAGGGTGGGGCCACAATGGGGGATCAAAGTTTTACATAGGAACATATAGAAAAAAATCTTGAAAAATCTTCTTCTCAAGAACAACAAAGCCACAATTAGTCATATTGATATGGAATCATCCTCAGGAAGTGCAGATTCAAGTTTGTTCAAATCATGACCCCCAGGGGTAGGGTGGGGCCACAATGGGGAATCAAAGTTTTACATAGGAATATATAGAAAAAAGTCTTGAAAAATCTTCTTCTCAAGAACAACAAAGCCACAATTAGTCATATTGATATGAAATCATCCTCAGGTTGTGCAGATTCAAGTTTGTTCAAATCATGACCCCCAGGGGTAGGGTGGGGCCACAATGGGTGATCAAAGTTTTACATAGGAATATACAGAAAAAAAACTTGAAAAATCTTTTTCTCAAGAACAGCAAAGCTTTGTTAAGTCATATTGATATGGAAGCATCCTCAGGTAGTGTAGATTCAAGTTTGTTCAAATGATGGGGGGGGTCCACAATTGGGGATCAAATTTTTAACAAGGGAATATTTAGGAAAAAAATCTTTAAAAATCTTCTGCTCAAGAACAGCAAAGCCATTTGTTATTTTGATATGGAAGCATCCTCAGGTAGTTCAAAATCCAAGCCCCCTCCCCCCCCCCCCCCCCTTTTAAACTTTTCAATACTGAAGTGATTTGTGCTTTTTCCTAGCCAATGTGCTCAGGTGAGCGAGGTGGCCCATGGGCCTCTTGTTTTAAGTGAATATTTCAAGAATAAAAAAGTGTTATATACAGCGAAAACTTAACATGACTGACAAAAAAAAAATTATAATTAGATAAGTTTGTAAGATAATGGTTTAACTAAGAGTGGAAAGAAAAATCAGGGATATTTGAGTATATTGGATAATACAGTTGAAACAGTATTTGAGACCTTGATCTCACTTTTACCTAGCCTAAGTAATTGACATAAAGACATAATATGACATATCCAAGTTTTACTGTACAGTAAAACACACTTATAGCAAACATGCTTATAATGAATTGATGCTTAGAACAAAGTGATTTTCATACCCCATGAGTTTAAAATATGTTGTAAACTTAACAGATATAACACATTATGCTTATAACGAAGCAAAATCATCCGTCCCTGATACTTCCTTATATGTGTGTTTTACTGTGAAAGGTAGCTATTGTAAATTGGCTTTATTTAGCTACCTCATATATGTGCAAACATATAATTGAAATTTTAGATACTAACATTTACCAATCTAAATGTATGGCATGTTTAAATATTCAGTAAATAACCATCTAAATTTTGTATTTTATTTCAAATACTGTACTTTGATCTTCAATACTAACTTTATGTTCAGGTATTCAGTAAATTACCATGAAAAAGTTTGTAGAGAAATGTTAGCTTTTTCCTCTTATTTGGCAGTTTGCTCAGTTTGCTTTGATGACTCAGGGAGTCGCAGTGTTCTGTACCTATGTCCTTGGCTACATTGGATCACACAAGGTCAAGGTCATATTAACAGGGTTACTGGTAGGTATTACTAGCTGTAAATAACCAATTATCACTTATTTATTATTAAACAGGTTTAAAAAATTAATAGACGCATCAATTGAGTTGTTTGTAAACACAGTAAGTATTTTGTTTGACCAGGATTGACAACTGTGACGTCAGAGCAACGACGCATAATATTGGTGATTAAAATATGCATATTGAGAAATTCAAACTTTGGAAACATGAAAAATACTAATTTTCTAGCAGAAAATTTTAAATGGATGATCTTAAGGCATGTAAACTTTGTCATAGCAAAAGATTCTGAGACATGATAAAAATCCTTTAAGCCATGATTATCAAAGAAATATTTAAGCATCGAGGTTGTTCAAATTATGCCCCCTCCCCCAGAGGAGGTAAGTTGGGACCACTTTTATAATTATTTAAACTTTTCAATGTAGAACTGATTTTTGCTTTTCTTTCGCCAAAATCGAGCAGTGTGGCCCATGGGCCTTTTGTTTATAGTATACTTGTTAGTGATAAAATGAAGCATAGATTAATTATGTTTTAATGATGTTATATTTTTTCCTATAGAGTGGTCTACTGGTCAGTTACATTTACTTAGTTATTTTTGTGATGTTTTACTTAGTTATTTTTGTGATGTTATTTTATGATGCTATTTTTTCCTACAGAGTGGTCTACTGGTCAGTTACGTGCTCCTGTTTGGGAATGAAATGTTGCTGACCTCATTCTTCCTCTCATCTCTTATCAGCATCATTGTGAGTACATGTATTTATATACAGTCAAAAACTCCATTCTACAGCCAATTATATATAGTCAACAACTTCATTCTGTCATGAATTAGATACAGCCAATTATATACAGTCAAAAACTCCATTCTGACATGAATTAGATTTACAGTCAAAACCTCCATTCTGTCATGAATAAGATACAGCCAATGGAATTTGTTAAAGGGTTTTTTCTGTTATTATTATAATGTTATCATTGTTTGTTTGTATGTTGTTTAACGTCCCTCTTGAGAATTTTTCACTCATATGGATGCGCCACCACTTGCTGGTGGAGAGCTGCAAATTTTGTCCTATGCTCGGCACTTACAGCCATTGAGCAGTGAGGGATGTTTATTGTGCCAGCACCTACTGCGACATGGGACCTTGGTTTATACGGTCTTATCCGAAGGACTGGTCTCCACGTCCCACAGTGGGATTCGAAGCCACGACTAAGGATCAACTCCTTACTTTGCGACTCTAGAGCAGACTCTATAACCACTGTGCCATGCGGGCGACATGTTATCATTGAAAAAATAAAAAAAGAAAAACAGGAATAATCCACAATATAAGGCTGTTAAGTTTTCACAATACCAAGCATGTAAATGATTGTTAAAACAAATCAAAATGAATTACTGCAAACAAGAAAGTTTACACCTCAGTTTTTTCATCAGCATGTTTGCCTTTGTTGCAAAGAACAAGGTTCACTAAGGGCCTTTTTTTGGCCTTGTGAATTTCTGAAAAATCAAAACTGCCTACTTACAGATGACAATACATCAAATATCACTTAAACCATTGATGATTGTGTACCTATTGAAAATGACTTCATTTTCTTGCTAGCAGATGCATTATGACATCATGGATTCTGTTATTATAGCCATATTCTGAGAGAAAAAAACCTCAAAAATGGTTTAAAAAAGATCAAACTTTTTTAATTCTGTAAACAACACATCTCTGATCTGATATATGCAAGTATATAATTATAGAACAGTTTCTGAAGATTATGAAACATTTTATTTTTAGGATTGAGGGGTGTAAACATATATTTTATTTCTTTGCTGATTGCACTCAAGCATACCTGTTTCCTACAAAATGCAAGAACATTGCAGTTTCACAAGCCCATTTTCCAATACCTGGACTCTCAAAGAAAAATTTGTTATACTTAATGAAAGCACCAGGTCTCTACTTTATATTAATGTATTAAATAATACCTAGGGTTGGTTGATAAAACGGGGTACATGGACAGGTCCTTTTTATGCATAAAGTGAACCTAGCTCTTTGCGAATTTAAAACGGATAAATATCAAAGTAAACAGCATTATCACTTTAGCACAATTGTGTTTGAGTGAATTTAAAACGAGACAAAATTGTTTGCAAGTGTGAAAAAGAGAAAGTAATTCTGTATACAGCATTATTTTATCAGTTAAATCAAATATACGTTGTTTGTACTTGCTGTACTGAATGTTTCATTTAGAAAGTAACTTAGTATACAGTGTACGGTATTATCTTATCAGTTAAATCAAATATACATGAACATTGGATGTACTTGTTTTACTGAATGTTTCACTTACTATTATTTCATTTACTTTTGTAACAGGTCATTGTATCAATGGAACCATTCCTCAATATACTGAAGTTCAGAGTAATAATTTGGGTAAGGAAGGAGGAATTTATTAAAATTTATAAATAATAAAACTTTATACTTAACAAAATGTTTCACATTTCCATTAGACTTCAATTTCTTAGCAAAGGAAAATATCTTGGGCAAAGAATTGAATTCATAATGATGATGATTGCATTTATCAACATATATTTTAGTGGTTTGTAAATCTGTGCACATTTTCTACATATACAAGTATGTACATATTACTTAATATATATGATCTATTTTGTAGGCAGTACTGTGTATTTTACAGTTATTAGTTATATATGATCTATTTTTTAGGCAGTACAGGGTATTTTACTGTTATTAGTTATATATGTTCTATTTTGTAGGCAGTACAGGGTATTTTTCTGTTATTAGTTATATCTGTTCTATTTTGTAGGCAGTACAGAGTATTTTACTGTTATTAGTGATATATTTTCTATTTTGTAGGCACTACAGGGTATTTTACTGTTATTAGTTATATATGATCTATTTTGTAGGCAGTACAGGGTATTTTACTCTTATTAGTTATATATGTACTATTGTAGGCAGTGCAGGGTATTTTACAGTTATTAGTTATATCTGTTCTATTTTGTAGGCAGTACAGGGTATTTTACTGTTATTAGTTATATCTGTTCTATTTTGTAGGCAGTACAGGGTATTTTACTCTTATTAGTTATATCTGTTCTATTTTGTAGGCAGTACAGAGTATTTTACTGTAATTAGTGATATATTTTCTATTTTGTAGACACTTCAGGGTATTTTACTGTTATTAGTTATATATGATCTATTTTGTAGGCAGTACAGGGTATTTTACTCTTATTAGTTATATATGTACTATTGTAGGCAGTGCAGGGTATTTTTCTGTTATTAGTTATATCTGTTCTATTTTGTAGGCAGTACAGGGTATTTTACTCTTATTAGTTATATATGATCTATTTTGTAGGTAGTACAGGGTATTTTACTGTTATTAGTTATATATATGTTCTATTTTGTAGGCAGTACAGGGTATTTTACTCTTATTAGTTATATATGCTCTATTTTGTAGGTAGTACAGGGTATTTTACAGTTATTAGTTATATCTGTTCTATTTTGTAGGCAGTACAGGGTATTTTTCTGTTATTAGTTATATCTGTTCTATTTTGTAGGCAGTACAGGGTATTTTTCTGTTATTAGTTATATCTGTTCTATTTTGTAGGCAGTACAGGATATTTTTCTTTTATTAGTTATAACTGTTCTATTTTGTAGGCAGTACAGGGTATTTTTCTGTTATTAGTTATATTTGTTCTATTTTGTAGGCAGTACAGGGTATTTTTCTGTTATTATTTATATCTGTTCTATTTTGTAGGCAGTACAGGGTATTTTTCTGTTATTAGTTATATCTGTTCTATTTTGTAGGCAGTACAGGGTATTTTACTCTTATTAGTTATATATGTACTATTGTAGGCAGTGCAGGGTATTTTACAGTTATTAGTTATATCTGTTCTATTTTGTAGGCAGTACAGGGTATTTTTCTGTTATTAGTTATATCTGTTCTATTTTGTAGGTAGTACAGGGTATTTTATTGTTATTAGTTATATATATGTTCTATTTTGTAGGCAGTACAGGGTATTTTACTCTTATTAGTTATATATGATCTATTTTGTAGGTAGTACAGGGTATTTTACTGTTATTAGTTATATATGTTCTATTTTGTAGGCAGTACAGGGTATTTTTCTGTTATTAGTTATATTTGTTCTATTTTGTAGGCAGTACAGGGTATTTTACTGTTATTAGTTATATCTGTTCTATTTTGTAGGCAGTACAGGGTATTTTTCTGTTATTAGTTATATCTGTTCTATTTTGTAGGCAGTACAGGGTATTTTTCTGTTATTAGTTATATCTGTTCTATTTTGTAGGCAGTACAGGGTATTTTACAGTTATTAGTTATATCTGTTCTATTTTGTAGGCAGTACAGGGTATTTTACTGTTATTTGGAACACTGGGAATTAAGTACCTCATCTCCAAAGCTCTCAATGTCACAGATGATGTAAGTGTTTTATATAGAAACTGGTTCCTTATTTTGTATAGTTAAACCAATGCCGGGGGGGGGGGGGGGGGGGGGGGGGGGGTTCAGGAAGCAGTTAGATTTAATCTTTTGATTGTATCTTTTTATACACTCTTCAACTCTATTTGTTTATTATTCAGATATGTTCATATTTGAAAAAATAATGTTTTTTCTTTTACATTTCTGTTGATTATTCCTCTGTAATAATGATTATGTTAGTTTGATATTTTTGTCAAATTGGAGAGAAATGATTAATATTTAATTAATTAACTGAACAATTGATATTTATGTGTCTACAGGAACATATAGGAGATATATTTAGAAGCAAGTTTTCGGATTTCAATAACTTCCACACCATGTTGTATACGTGTGCTCCCGAGTTTGACTTCCTGGCAGCTGAGGTAAAATTTTATAATCGTAAGCTCTATATTGATATTTGCTATAGGTACTGTACAGTTTCTACAAAAGTTCACTGTGAACAAGTATGAATTCATATATTCATATTCATATGAATTCATATATATATATTGTGGTTAAAATGATCTTATTTCATTGGTCGTAAATGCCTAATCAAACATAAATTTTATTGTGTTGGTCGCAAATGTGGAATCAAACATCAGTTTGATGTGTTGGTCATAAATGCTGAATCAAACATCAATTTTTTATGTGTTGGTCATAAATGTGGAATCAAACAGATGACGTATGTATCCTCCTGTTGTTTACAGACTTACTGGAAATTACTGAAGACGATACTCCTTCCTTCTGTAGCCGTCGTCGCTATAGTGCTGGCTGTCAAGGTGAGTTCTGTCTGTAGAGGTCGTCGTTATAGTGTTGGCTGTCAAGGTGAGTTCTGTCTGTAGAGGTCGTCGTTATAGTGTTGGCTGTCAAGGTGAGTTCTGTCTGTAGAGGACGTCGTTATAGTGTTGACTGTCAAGGTGAGTTCTGTCTGTAGAGGTCGTCGTTATAGTGCTGGCTGTCAAGGTGAGTTCTGTCTGTAGAGGTCGTCGTTATAGTGTTGACTGTCAAGGTGAGTTCTGTCTGTAGAGGTCATCGTTATAGTGTTGGCTGTCAAGGTGAGTTCTGTCTGTAGAGGTTGTCGTTATAGTTCTGGCTGTCAAGGTGAGTTCTGTCTGTAGAGGTCGTCGTTATAGTGCTGGCTGTCAAGGTGAGTTCTGTCTGTAGAGGTCGTCGTTATAGTGTTGACTGTCAAGGTGAGTTCTGTCTGTAGAGGTCGTCGTTATAGTGTTGGCTGTCAAGGTGAGTTCTGTCTGTAGAGGTCATCGTTATAGTGTTGGCTGTCAAGGTGAGTTCTGTCTGTAGAGGTCATCGTTATAGTGTTGACTGTCAAGGTGAGTTCTGTCTGTAGAGGTCATCGTTATAGAGTTGGCTGTCAAGGTGAGTTCTGTCTGTAGAGGTCATCGTTATAGTGTTGGCTGTCAAGGTGAGTTCTGTCTGTAGAGGTCGTCGTTATAGTTCTGGCTGTCAAGGTGAGTTCTGTCTGTAGAGGTCGTCGTTATAGTGCTGGCTGTCAAGGTGAGTTCTGTCTGTAGAGGTCGTCGTTATAGTGTTGACTGTCAAGGTGAGTTCTGTCTGTAGAGGTCGTCGTTATAGTGTTGGCTGTCAAGGTGAGTTCTGTCTGTAGAGGTCATCGTTATAGTGTTGACTGTCAAGGTGAGTTCTGTCTGTAGAGGTCATCGTTATAGTGTTGACTGTCAAGGTGAGTTCTGTCTGTAGAGGTCGTCGTTATAGAGTTGGCTGTCAAGGTGAGTTCTGTCTGTAGAGGTCGTCGTTATAGTGTTGACTGTCAAGGTGAGTTCTGTCTGTAGAGGTCATCGTTATAGTGTTGACTGTCAAGGTGAGTTCTGTCTGTAGAGGTCATCGTTATAGAGTTGGCTGTCAAGGTGAGTTCTGTCTGTAGAGGTCATCGTTATAGTGTTGACTGTCAAGGTGAGTTCTGTCTGTAGAGGTCATCGTTATAGTGTTGGCTGTCAAGGTGAGTTCTGTCTGTAGAGGTCATCGTTATAGTGTTGACTGTCAAGGTGAGTTCTGTCTGTAGAGGTCATCGTTATAGAGTTGGCTGTCAAGGTGAGTTCTGTCTGTAGAGGTCATCGTTATAGTGTTGGCTGTCAAGGTGAGTTCTGTCTGTAGAGGTCGTCGTTATAGTTCTGGCTGTCAAGGTGAGTTCTGTCTGTAGAGGTCGTCGTTATAGTGCTGGCTGTCAAGGTGAGTTCTGTCTGTAGAGGTCGTCGTTATAGTGTTGACTGTCAAGGTGAGTTCTGTCTGTAGAGGTCGTCGTTATAGTGTTGGCTGTCAAGGTGAGTTCTGTCTGTAGAGGTCATCGTTATAGTGTTGACTGTCAAGGTGAGTTCTGTCTGTAGAGGTCATCGTTATAGTGTTGACTGTCAAGGTGAGTTCTGTCTGTAGAGGTCATCGTTATAGAGTTGGCTGTCAAGGTGAGTTCTGTCTGTAGAGGTCGTCGTTATAGTGTTGACTGTCAAGGTGAGTTCTGTCTGTAGAGGTCATCGTTATAGTGTTGACTGTCAAGGTGAGTTCTGTCTGTAGAGGTCATCGTTATAGAGTTGGCTGTCAAGGTGAGTTCTGTCTGTAGAGGTCATCGTTATAGTGTTGACTGTCAAGGTGAGTTCTGTCTGTAGAGGTCATCGTTATAGTGTTGACTGTCAAGGTGAGTTCTGTCTGTAGAGGTCATCGTTATAGTGTTGACTGTCAAGGTGAGTTCTGTCTGTAGAGGTCATCGTTATAGTGTTGGCTGTCAAGGTGAGTTCTGTCTGTAGAGGTCATCGTTATAGTGTTGACTGTCAAGGTGAGTTCTGTCTGTAGAGGTCGTCGTTATAGTTCTGGCTGTCAAGGTGAGTTCTGTCTGTAGAGGTCGTCGTTATAGTGCTGGCTGTCAAGGTGAGTTCTGTCTGTAGAGGTCGTCGTTATAGTTCTGGCTGTCAAGGTCAGCTTTGTGTTTTTCTGATTGATAAATTTTCATTCTTAACAACAAAGCTGCATGAAACAAAGTCTTATATAATAGAAAAAGGTTGTATTGAGAAATTATTATGACAGTTATGACTTAATTTGCCTTATTTTGTGTAATGAATTTGACTTATCATACTTATTGATCAAAATTTTAACTCTGTGCTCAGAAATCTTGATGCCATTTGTTAAAAAAAAATAAACCCTTTCACGATAACTGAGTACTACTTTTTTGCAGGGCAAAATTGTATATTTTGGTGAAATATGATGTAAAAGTAATTTTTTAATATACCTCATTTAATTATCTATCAACAAAAACTTCACCATGTATTAATTTGCCCTGCAAAGAGTAGTACCACAGTTCTCGTGAAATGGCTAATTGTATAAGACGAGGAGATTGTTGAGATCTTCCCCTCTGCTGTTTCAGTTGTTGAAGTTGGAATATAACCTATGGAGACAGACATGTACAGAAGAAGAAGAAGAAGACATTGTTCTGGAGGGAGAACATCGCAGTAAACCACACGCTGAGGTCCGTCTCTTTAATAAGAGAAAAAATTAAATTAAAATAAGAGAAACACATCTGACGTCAGTTTCTCATATCAGTAAAATTAGAGAAACACATACTGAGAAGGAAAAAAACTATTTTTGATGTTTTTTGATTGTTTAACTTTTTTTTTTAAAGTTGGGAAAATTTCTTTGATATTGAATTACATGTAGTGCCCCATCATCATGATCATATAAAAAGTCCTCTAAATATCTGTTTACTGATTGACATCGAATTAACCATACAACATGCAGCATATCTGTATATTGATTGACATCGAATTAACCATACAACATGCAGCATATCTGTATACTGATTGACATTGAATTAACCATACAACATGTAGCATATCTGTATATTGATTGATAACGAATTAACCATACAACATGCAGCATATCTGTATACTGATTGACATTGAATTAACCAGACAACATGCAGCATATCTGTATATTGATTGACATCGAATTAACCATACAACATGTAGCATATCTGTATACTGATTGACATCGAATTAACCAGACAACATGCAGCATATCTGTATACTGATTGACATCGAATTAACCAGACAACATGCAGCATATCTGTATACTGATTGACATCGAATTAACCAGACAACATGCAGCATATCTGTATACTGATTGACATCGAATTAACCAGACAACATGTAGCATATCTGGCCAAGAATCCTGAAACATGTTGGACTTTTGTCAAAATCTGTACATAACAATCTGTATTGTTAGGATGTGTTAACAGTCCAAAATTGGATGTCTTGAAAACCTGATTATCATTATACTGTTTATATATATATATATATATATATATATATATATATATATATATATATATATATATATATATATATATATATATATATATATATATATATATATATATATATATATAAATTTTGAGTTTCACTCCAAGAGTCATTAAAAGGCATCTTACTAGATATAATTGAAAGATAAATACTGAAAGCTGTTTCTATGATGCTTTGTCTGATGTTTATTATCTTTCAAGGCCACAGATTTTCTCATTTACATGTAAATTAATTATATGTAACTGTTTCTGTTTTTTAGTATGTGTATCACATGTTCCAGTTAGCGGCCTTTACACTAATGGCAGTCATCATAATGAGGCTGAAGTTATTCTGGACGCCACACCTCTGTCTCATGACCTCATTACTGGCTTCTAGAAAGGTAAAAATGGAAACATGTAATCATGGCTATGTACTGTATCAGTTTCTATGTATACTTATTTGTGGGTAAACTTGAGAGCATAAACCATTGTAGTGCATCATTTAAATACTAACCAGTGGAGCATATCTGATCTGATAACCTTGGATATGTACCTGTCATATTTAATAACTTAATGCCTTGTTCGCACAGGGAGTGTAATACGAATTAAACGTAAGTTACTGCGAATTAAATTTGAACCACCTTCACACAGAGAATTTAATGCAAATTAGTATAATTCTAATTAATTTATTGTGCATCAAATTACTTAGCATTAGGTCTAATTTAAATTAAATTCTGGCGCGTAATAGCAACATTAAGCCACCTGCTACATGTCAGTGGTAAGATATCAGTACTTATACTATTTTTTAGCAAAAAACAAAGTAAAATTAAATTGATCACTAAACATCTGTACAGGCACCACGATATTATGTCAAATGTAATCTGCTCTGCATAAGGTGACATGATTTGCAAATGACATCATAATAACCTTACTATAAAGAAATAAAATTTGAATTTGCATATGTTTACTTTGCATTGACTGTCCTGTGAAGCCAATTTAATTTGCATTAGTTTAATTCATATTATTTTACTTTGAATTAATTTACTGCAAATTAAATATTTAATGCGCAATCAACGACATTCCTGTGAACAAGGCATGAATTCTAGGCTGTCTAAATATGTTTTACGCTGAGCTCGATATAAGGCAAAAAAAATTAGTCAATAGTTTCTCAGGCACCACCGCATCAGGTCAAAAACTACCGCATTGATAAATTTTATAGACACATGAGAAGGGAAATAACTCAATTCTTTATTTTTCCAAGTTGAAAAAGAAAATCGAGTTATTCACCTTTTCGTATATGCTTATAGATAGATGTTTTTATTACATAAACAACATATTTCTTTTATGAATTAACTTCTAAACAAATTTTTGGAATAACATTAAAGTTGAATGTATATTATCATTAATGTAAGAGAACAAAAAAAGTAAGAATCAGTTGATATCATCAATTTGTTGAACGAATGACATGGGAAAAAAAAAAATAATAACACCTGCTTCCAAAAAAAAAAAAAAAAAAAGAACCTGCCTGCCAAATTGAATTTTGAAATTTTTGGCCTGAGAAACTATTAATTATTTTTTTGGGGCCTAAATATGGGGCCAGCATACTGAGGAATCATGGGAACTTTCATATCTTATTACAATCAAACCTCGTTATCTCCAACTTGATGGGACCAAGATTAAAACAATATCCAAGAATTCAAGATAACAAGTTAAAAAGCATACAGAATAAGTGGTTGGGACTTACAAATCACTTTGACATGTCTCTGGTATTTGAAATATTGATGTTTGAGATAAGAATGTTCCACTGTATTATAACTCTAGGAATGTATTAAAGGTGCTTAGACACAGATTTGAACTTAATATTTTCTCAAATTTTCTGTATAATGTCATGACTTATATATTGCTATAGCATTTCACATAAAAATATAATTAAAAACTTATTTTATCTGGAAGTTATTGGAACTACGAATTCCGGAACGAATTTGATTAACTCATCTTTGCACTTACACAAATTTTAACTTTATCCTTAATATTTAAGAAAAGAAGCGATTTTGTTATTTATTAATGAAAAATATTACATCTATAATCCAGAAATTCAGAGTAAAAATGTTCGAAAGCAAAACCAGCTCACCAGTATTGTCAGTCCATGCTCTGTGATGTGTATAGAGTTCATCAAATTGAACACACCCATGAAACGTAAACTGTTTTTGTAAACAGGGCACGAGCTCTGTTATTGTTAATGTTTACGATTCACAGGGTGTGTTCAATTGTTAAACTCTGCACACACCACTGAGCATCGACTTACAATACTGTGAGTGGGTTTTGCTTTCGAACATTTCTACTCTGAATTTTCTGGGTTATAGTTTTAATATTTTTCATTAGTACACAACAAAATTGCCACTTTTCTTAAGTTTAAAGAATAAAATTAAAATATGTGAAAGCGCAAGGATGTGTCAATCCAACGCGTTCAGAAATTCGAAGTTTTAATAACTTCGAGATGAAATAAGATTTGTATTATATTTTAGTATGAAATGCTATAGCAACATACAAGTCATGAAATTATACAGAAAATTTGAGAAAATATTAACTTCAAATCTGTGTCCAAGCACCTTTAAGCCTTTTTTGTTTATATCTTCTGTTTCGTTTGGAAAGTGACAGAATTCTTTTGTTGATTGTTTACAGTTGTTTGGCTGAATATTTTGGAACAAGACAGTCTAATGACTGGGATTTAGGGTGAATTCACCATGCATCGGACACCCTTGCACTTCAACAAGTTCTAGCGATATCGCTACCGACCGAATATTATCAAAATGGAACTTAACATGTAGTATGTAGTTAAATTATAAATTTTTGACACATTCGTGCCCTGTTTATTGAGAAAATATCATTAAAAACCGATTTTTTCGAAATAAGTCAGAATTCACCATGGATCAGACAATATTCACCATGCATCGGACATACGATATTTATACCAGAAAAATATCATACCTTGATCTCAGTGCTTTAAAATTACTGATATCGAAACATTTTTATCTTTTATTAAAAAATTAAACTTCTAATTAAATTTGAATGACCATTTCGATCCACAAATATGAAGAGATTTTAGTTGCATCACATCGCCTTAGAAAGGCTTTTCAATGCTAGTAATATGGCAACTCGCGCCTTTGTCTCATGGGTTAAAATAATCTAGTTTAAAGAAGTAAATTGAGTCCACTTCTAGTCGTCATATATCCATAATTTGTATTTTCACTGAAAATTTAGAGTTTCTATTTTCGTAAAAAACAGCTGTCATTTGGGTTTTACATGAAAATGGAAGTGATTACCCATGCATCGGAAAGTGTCCGATGCATGGTTAATTTGTGTCAGATGTACGGTGAAATAAACATACTAGTAAAAGACAACTCTAAAAATTATTTTACAAACATTGAAGTAAAATTTTTGAAAAATTTCTGTAAAATTATCAATCATTGATAAATTTTACCTAGGTCCGACTTGTTCCGTTGAAGTCTATTTAAAAGAGAGACAACTCTAAAAATTGCAAAATCATAAAATTCTGGTTACTCCCCTTTGATGATGCAAAATATGATGTAATTTCAAGGCCATTCTTGTGGATTTTTATCACAACATGGAAATAAAAATCGGCATCATTAAAAAGTTTATATCTTTACCTTTAAGACAGAAACAAGTAAAAACACGGGGAGACTCGGGTTCAATGAAAGTTTATTGCTGAAAGTTGTCTGAAGCAAGGTATGTGTCCGATGCATGGTTAACTCACCCTAATTGATTGTTTACAGCTGTTCAAGCTGTGTGAATTGAGATAGGGCAGGTGTCTGAGTTATAAGAGTTATTTTGTTTTACAGCTGTTAAGCTGTGTGAATTGAGATAAGGCAGGTGTCTGAGTTATAAGAGTTATTTTGTTTTACAGCTGTTAAGCTGTGTGAATTGAGATAAGGCAGTTGTCTGAGTTATAAGAGTTATTTTGTTTTACAGCTGTTAAGCTGTGTGAATTGAGATAAGGCAGTTGTCTGAGTTATAAGAGTTATTTTGTTTTACAGCTGTTAAGCTGTGTGAATTGAGATAAGGCAGGTGTCTGAGTTATAAGAGTTATTTTGTTTTACAGCTGTTAAGCTGTGTGAATTGAGATAAGGCAGGTGTCTGAGTTATAAGTGTTATTTTGTTTTACAGCTGTTAAGCTGTGTGAATTGAGATAAGGCAGGTGTCTGAGTTATAAGAGTTATTTTGTTTTACAGCTGTTAAGCTGTGTGAATTGAGATAAGGCAGGTGTCTGAGTTAAAAGAGTTATTTCATTTTTTCAGCTGTTTGGCTGGATAGGAGGGAAGGAGAAGCACTATGCCGTGGTAACCGTACTCCTGGCCTGTATGACCATCGAGGGAGTCCAGAATATCATGCATCAGTGGAGCATCATGGGAGAATACAGTAACTATCCGCTAGAGGAAATGGTGGAGTGGATCAAAGTCCAGACCCCTAAAAGTAGGTCATCTATCCAGACACCCCCCAGAACAGGTCACAGTTACCAGACCTAAATGTAGGTCACAATATCCAGACCCTAAGAGTAGGTCATACTGTCCAGACCCAAAAAGTAAGTTAAAGTATCCAGACCTTAAATATAGGTTCATACAGTATTAACCCATGAGAGGAACTGATGGAGTGAATTGAAAACCAGACCCCTAAAAGTAGGTCATACCATCCAGGCCCCCCAAAATAGGTCATACTAACCAGGCCCCCAAAAGTAGATCTCAATATCCAGGCCCCTTATTCATTTTACGTAAGTCATAATACCCAGCACATTTTTTTGTGTGCAATAAATATGCATTTTTTTCAATGGGTGGCACTCTTGCTCTCTGGTTGTCCATCCCAATTTTTTTTCAGACCAGAGAGCTACAGATCTGCAGCTAATATAGAGGCTGTATTCTCTGGTCTAATAAGACCTACAGTTCTGATAATACTGAATTTTCTTCATGTTATATAGAGGCTGTGTTTGCTGGTCCTATGCCCACCATGGCGACCATTAAGTTGTGTACAGTAAGACCTACAGTTCTGATAATGTTGTGTTTTCTATTTATATAGAGGCTGTGTTTGCTGGTCCTATGCCCACCATGGCGACCATTAAGTTGGGTTCAGGAAGACCTCAGTTCTGATCGTGTTGTATTTTTTATTTATATAATTATATAGAGTCTGTGTTTGCTGGTCCTATGCCCACCATGGCAACCATTAAGTTGTGTACAGGAAGACCTCAGTTCTGATCGTGTTGTATTTTCTATTTATATAGAGGCTGTGTTTGCTGGTCCTATGCCCACCATGGCGACCATTAAGTTGTGTACAGGAAGACCTATTGTAAATCATCCTCACTATGAAGACGCTGGACTCAGGTAAAAAAAAATATTATAAAAAACAAACCTTTTTTGAAAAATAAAAAGAAATCAATATAGTCATAATAAGTATGCTCCTAGTTTTAATAGTAGACAGATTTGTGTTGCCGCATTATGAAATGCTTCATGGACAAAGAAATGTGAATTTTAAGTCTATGTTCTAAATACAGTCATTTGAATCGCCTATCTCTTGAACATTGGTAGTTGGAAGTCCCAATTACTATTCCCTTTTTTTCAACTGAATATCTGCATTTGCATCCATGTAAGGCCATCTATAAAATATTTTTTGCTTGCTCTCTCCAGACCAACTGGCTAAAAATAGCCTAACTCTAAAATTTTCTCATCCCATCAACAACTTTCAAGATTTTATTTATCTTCCATTTTAAACAGATTTTGAAAATTCAGTATTGATGTTGAAAATTTCTAGCCTAAGGGGATAAAAACATTCTCAACCTAACTACCCACCCATTTTTTTCCCCTGAGTCAGAAGAGGACAAACAGACATTTTAAAGATGGCTCAACTTGAAGACCTTTTAAGTCTGGAATGACAATGTTTTACTGTATTTTACTATGATACTGCTGATGTTTGTTTCACAGAGCAAGGACGATGAAGGTGTACTCTATGTTCAGTAAGAAACCTTTGTCAGAGGTCAAACAGAACTTACTGGATCTAAAAGTGGACTTTGTCATCCTAGAGAACTCCTGGTGTGTCCGAAAACAAAAGTAAGTATTCATCATCTCCTGGTGTGTCCGAAAACAAAAGTAAGTTTTCATCATCCAGTAAGTGTGTGATCTGA
Organism: Saccostrea echinata; assembly: GCF_033153115.1. Classification (NCBI taxonomy): domain Eukaryota; kingdom Metazoa; phylum Mollusca; class Bivalvia; order Ostreida; family Ostreidae; genus Saccostrea; species Saccostrea echinata. The sequence goes on along the minus strand of NW_026889795.1, from coordinate 9,961,878 downwards.
TGGAAAAATCAACTTTGTAGAGAAACGAGTGGAATAAATATTTGTATGCAATTAACATACATGTAATTATGTGATATTTATGGGTTTATATACACTTACTGAAAGCTACGATAAATGGGTTTGGTTGGTACATGTACAGGATCAAATCTACTGGGAAGCTTTAATAATTTTATAAATCAATTGTTTGTAATTGTGAGCATGGAAATTGTAGATTTGTATTTAATCTATGATTAAAATGCATGCATATAAATTGATCCCACTTCAGACAAATTTGTAGATTACTGATTGGATAAAAGCTAATCACAAATTTTCCGTATTACATCTCCACCTGGGGTAATATTAAAATCTGGAACGCGATTCTGTTCAAAGCGTCATTATTGTAAATAAAAATGGCAGGTAAGAAACAGTTTGCGTAGGCAGTTAAATTTCTTGCTACTTGTTATGATATTTTATGTTGATTGTTATTGGATTATAAATTGATATTTTAATAATATGCTCATATATTCTTTCTTTTTTTTAAATTTAAAAAGGTGTTCAGCGGGATAAATTCATAACACGGTCAGTTAGGGACCTAATACGGAGTCATACAGGGTGTGAAATGGAAATCCGTATTGGGACTCGGCTTGGCCTCGTCCAAAACGGATTTCAATTTTGCACCCTGTATGACTCCATATTAATTCCCTAACTGACTGCATAATTAAATATTGTCTTTCAGAAAGCAAGCAAAAGAATGCCTTTTTTCAAGCATTAAATTTTCCTATTATTTTTTGTAGAACTCATTCATAATGCAACTCATTTACATGTAGCTGATGGGTAGGTTAGAAAGTCACGCTGTTGCGTCAATTAGCATATGAATGTTTCTACATCAGAAAAAGATACTTTCCTCGTTCTGTTCATAATGAGAAAGGCCATCATTTATGTCTCATTGTTCACTACCTGTTTACTTGATTTTTACAGAGAGGGTTGTGGTATGGCTGAGATCTGGGACATCGAGGACCAGAAAAACCGCCACCAAACCGTCCAGGCATGTACCAAGTTACGAGAAAGACCCGAGCCTCACTTCAGTCGTGTGTTCCGGAATGATGTGTATGATGTCCTCAAGATCTCAAAGTGGTAGAGCAGGGGAAGGGAGACCAGTTTAATTTTCATTGTGATATGTCTATTACTAGTCCCTGATATTTTGTATTTTTTCTCATTATAAGATCTTTGATAGCTAACCAAAATGTATGACTGGTTTTTTTTTAAACATGAAAGAGTAGGTGTGAATGAAATATTTATTTTTATCATTTTGAAACACAAATTGCTTTATGAAAGGATATTTTTTTTCTTGCCAAAATGTGTTTTACATGCAGTATTACAGAATGTTATGTATAAGATAAAGAAATTTTAGCAATTGTTTACACATTTGTTACAATGGTCTGTGTATGAGAATTACACACAACTTTAAAAAAAAAATGGAAAGATACAAAATTCTGAGAGATGACTTTTCACATAGTATTTTTATCCCTGCTCCAAAAAAATAATGTTTACAATACCGTACTTATTTTTGGTACATCAAAGATTGCTCCTCATGGAAATTTGATTTTAGTTGCGTAATATATAAGCTGCCAAACTATAATATTGTCAGAAATCCTGTTTGAAACCCCTTTTATGCTATTTTTTTTAGGATGTATATATGTAATTGAGTCATTCATGTCTGTTCTTTTATTGGAACTTCTTTTAACTTAAATTTTTATGTATATTTTCTGGATGACAAGACTTGGGTGTAGAAAGGGGACAGTAGACAGATAAGATTTGTAGTGTATGTTTTCGAAAAACTTGCTGTTAAATTCCTTGTTATTGTTCAACTTATTTATTTCCTTTTGAGTTTAAAATCTAGTTGTAAACATTATTGACCTCGGTTCGTTGTAAACATGAATTCATTGTAAGAGTCTTTTCTCTAACCATGATTTACTGTAGTTCAAAATTTAAAAAGTTATACATAGTGACCCATTATTTGTTTTTTTTTATTGGCTGTTGGACTTTGTGTTAATTTGATCATTACTTGCTTTTATTATTAACATGGGTTTGTGTTTGTATGAGATGATCACTGGACAGGATTGTCTGCTCATTTAAAGTTTGTGAGTACAATTATAATCATGAAAATTCTTCTTGTCTACTTTCTTATCATTATTATTTATTTATTTTATGTTTTTTTAAACATTTTTTAATACCATAAATTATTTTTCTCAACTTTTGTTGGTATTTAAGACAGAGTAGGGTGATGAAATAGTTAAAAGCTTCGTATAAGAAATTTAACCAAACAAAAGAAAACTTGTCTCAGAAGTAATTGATAATGAACTTGAAAGAAGTCATCGTTTAACAATTTCCTGGTAAAAGCTTGATGATTAAGGAACATTTGACTCAGTCTTTCAAACAGTTAATTAAAATTAATTTGTTACAACATGCAAAATGCAGTAGAAAGCAGTTACTGTAACAGTTTGATATTGTCCCAGCAGGTATTACATATTCTTGCAAGTTATTATGTTCTCAAGTTTATATACTATTTTTTTTCTTTTTAAGTTCATTCCCTTTTCAAAAATATAATTGTCAGTCTGTATTTCATTCCATGGCTTAAATTTGTCTCCCTTTAGTTGAACATTGTCTTTCAGAGATAGTGAGAAGATGCCGACTTGACTGCATGTTCAACAACAGAGAGAAGCTGTCATCAACCAACTTTATTGTTACATTTTTTACAACTGATTCATAATATAGGATTATCTTGTACTTGGTCACACAGAAGTCACTGTAGAATGAACAGTTTTACATCAGCAGCTCAAGCCAGATGTTGAGATGTTAAACTGTTATCATTTCTAGATAACGAGTACTCTGAAATCACATATTTTACATCAGCAGCTCAAGCCAGATGTTGAGATGTTAAACTGTTATCATTTCTAGATAACGAGTACTCTGAAATCACATATTTTACATCAGCAGCTCAAGCCAGATGTTGAGATGTTAAACTGTTATCATTTCTAGATAACGAGTACTCTGAAATCACATATTTTACATCAGCAGCTCAAGCCAGATGTTGAGATGTTAAATTGTAATCATTTCTAGATAACGAGTACTCTGAAATCATATATTTTTAATTAGTGCGTCATTAAAAATTATTGCTGTCTTATCATATAACATTTATTCTGTATGTTCTGAACTTTGTTGAATGGGGTTGGAAAATAAAAGAAGACAAAGATATTGCTTTGTTTTGTTATTTTCTAGTTTTCATCTAAAATTTGACTTATATTTAAATCAAATACATAGTCTATTATTCACAAACACCCATACATGTATGTATCAAATAATTATTGGAAAAAAGTTACATCTCTATAGTTAAGATAGAGCACACAATCAATTGTAGAAAAAGTTACAGATCTCTCTATAGTCAAGATAGAGCACACAATCAATTGTAGAAAAAGTTACAGAGCTTTCTATAGTCAAGATAGAGCACACAATCAATTGTAGAAAAAGTGACAGAGCTCTCTATAGTCAAGATAGAGCACACAATCAATTGTAGAAAAAGTTACAGAGCTCTCTATAGTCAAGATAGAGCACACAATCAATTGTAGAAAAAGTGCCGAGTAAATCATTAAGAACCCTCTATACACTGCACACTAAAGAGTTCTGATTCTGTGGTATTTTTATGTAGTTAGAGTAATCTGCCCTTAGTTCTGAAATAAAATAAATTGAAATTTACAAGTTATCGATCAATTTCTAATCAATTCAAGCATTCTTAACATTTTGATGGGCCAAGATGAATTAATTGAAAACCTCATCTGCATGCTTTTACACCACTTAGGTAAACAACAGTGATTTCTGTTCATCAAAACTTTGTTGACTTTGAACATTTCTCCTGGCGGTAAAAGCCAGGCACCCTGTGTAAAAAAAAAATGTCAAGGTCACACGACTTTTGTTTTTAGCATAACATTTGTAAACAGCATTGAATTGAAGCATGCAAAGGTGAGGAATATGTTCTGAAAATCTTTTTTTGAAGATTGTATTATTATCGAAATCCTCGGTCGACCGACATTTATTTCTTGGGGCTTAAAAATCATGGTATAGCCTCTTCAACTTTTCTGCGCATGCACACAATAAGGAAAAACTTTCATCTTGTGGCAGACAGAAATTATTTTTTCTCCACAGAAAGAGATTTTTTAGGTTTTGAAATCTGTAATTTTTTTTAAACATGATAGTACTTTCAAGAATCGAACAAAATTTGTATGAGTTCTATTTTTGTCAATTTTCCAGTTTTTGCGTCACTGTGTCGTTTTAAAGAATTCAACATGTTCAAATAAATGTTTTACGCTCATGTCAGTTAAAAAAAAATCAAACATAATTATGTACATTCGTCAGAGAGAAAAGCTGCATGGTGTTACATTGAAATTGAACAAACTCTTTGTGCTACATTAACTTAAAGGTATTTTAGACCCCCTTCCCCCCCCCCCCCACACACACACACAAAGAAGCTATACATAGAGAGGTAAATAAATAAATATTTCAGCAAGAATAATTCATTAAACTCTCCCTTAAAAATTCTCTTTCTTCATATTCAATCAATGGTCATGTATTAAAGGTCTCACTCTCCTGCAAAATTTTTTTTTTAGAGTTTTTGAATTTGTACAATAAACGTAATAAAAAATGTTTCTTAAGACCCCCTCAGAAATGTGGAACCCTAGCAATTTGATATGTACAGTAGAATGACGTATAAACGAAAGTGGTTTGTAAACCCACAGATGGTTTTTAGCTCACCCGATCCAAGGGCTAATGAGAAGTGACCCCTTCCACAAAATATGTAGAAGCTCACCTATGCAAATGACTATACATCTGTAATGTGAAGTGCCCCCTCCCACAAAAAAGGTTTTTAGCTCATTTGAGTTTTTGTCTCACCAGAACCAAAGACGAATGGGAGAGCCCCCCGCTCCCCCAAGCTAATGAGAAATTTCCACCTCCCACAAAATAGGTTTATAGTTCATCAGAGCCAAAGGCTAATTAGAAGTGTCCCTCTCTCAGAAATTAGGTATTTAGATCACATGAGCCAAAGGCTGATGAGAAGTTTCCCCCCTCCCATAAAATATGTTTACAGTTCACCTGAACCAAAGGTTAATGAGAAGCCCCCCCCCCCCCCCCCAATGGGTTTTTAGCTCACCTGAGCCAAAGGCTTATGAGATGTATCCCCCCTCCCACAAAATAGGCTTTTAGCTCTACTGAGCAAAAGACTTAATGTAATAAGTGTCCCTCCCACAAAATAGATTTTAGCTCACCTGAGTCAAAGGCTACTTAAAAGTAATTTGTCTCACTCTCTATTGAATTTTTACATTTTCCATCTATTAAAGAAACACTGAGTCAGAAAAAAAGTGAAACATACCTACTGACATGCATATAAATTCAAGTTTGTTCAAATCATGGCCACTGAGATAGAACTGTGAGAAAATGGAGTTTTACATTTTTGATGTATATATGTACATAAAAAAAGGGGGGGCTTAGAAATCTTCTTCTCAAGAACAGGGCCATGATAAGTCATTTCAATTAATATGCAGGCATCCTCGGGTATTCTTCATTTAAGTTTGTTCAAATAATAGCCTCAAGGAGTAGAGTGTAATACATTACGGGATCAGAGTGGGGCTAGCTAGCAAGACAGGATCAGGATGGGACTATAGCCTAAAAACAGGATCAGGATGGGGCTATAGCCTACAAAACAGGATCAGGGTGGGGCTATAGCCTACACAACAGGATCAGGGTGGGGCTATAGCCTAAAAACAGGATCAGGATGGGGCTATAGCCTACACAACAGGATCAGGGTGAGGCTATAGCCTAATATTTACATTCAGTGTAATTTTTCTTTATTATTGGAAATATACAACATTAAATACTATATAGCACACACGAAACCCTGTCACTACGCGAAAGAATACACAAAGGGAACTATATGCATTTTCAATACTCTAGGAACACAAAAATGTACATTGTTTTGGTTCAGTTTAATTTAAAACAATTACCTTATTAAATTATTATAAGAATATTACAATTGTACATTTAAAATTAATTTGTATTTTTTCCCCCTCGCAATATTCATTTCAGTGTGTTATTTAACTTTCCATGTCACAACGGTTCTTACGTCTATTAAGCACATCAGTTCTTAAAGGCGCTAAATTCATAAAAAAAAATTAACGAAATTAACAATTATGAAGAGATAAAATTAGAGAATGTAAATATAAGCATTGAATTCTTATTTTTGGATGTCGTTGGTCCTATAACAGCACCTGTCCATGCCGACAAACTATCATACCGCGCTAACGCGCGGTATTCAATTTGTCGGCACGGCCAGATGCTGTTATAGGAGCGACGACATCCAAAGAATAAGAATTCAATGCTTAACAAAACAGGAACAGGATGTGGCTATATAGCCTACAAAACAGAATCAGGGCGGGGCTATAGCTTAAAAACAGGATCAGGGTGGGGCTATAGCCTACAAAACAGGATCAGGGTGGGGCTATAGCTTAAAAGCGGGTCAAGGTGGGGCTACAGCCTACAAAACAGGATCAGGTTGGGGCTATATACATGTAGCCTACAAAACAGGAACAGGATGTGGCTATATAGCCTACAAAACAGGATTAGGAGGGGATATAGCTTAAAAACAGGGTCAGGGTGGGGCTATAGCCTACAAAACAGGATCAGGTGGGGCTATAGCTTATAAACAGGGTCAGGATGGGGCTACAGCCTACAAAACAGGATCAGGGTGGGGCTAGAGTTAAGATTGTGATATTTGAAATTCAAAAAATCTTTTAAAGAGTAGTAGCAGGGACGTACATAAAATTAAATTCGTTGCATTCCATACTTATCACGTGATCACATACTATATATATCCTCACTCATTCATGTTCGATTATCGAGTCTCGCTATAACCTACGGGTATACACATATATTTAAAAATGAGATAAACATTATGTATTTGATATTTTATGTATGTTTATGGTTCTGAATGTATTGATTAATGAAAAAATTATTTATAATAGACAGAATCAATATTATAATTATATAAGGCAATGCAAAATAAAAGGTTATAGCGAGTACCATTCCTAACATATGAGTTCTTTTCATTACTCTCATACTTAGAATATAATTGTTTTATATTCGGACGAACATAGTGAGGGAGAATATAATTATTAACCCTGTATAGTAGGGCCATGCAACATATAAAGAACGAGGGCGCTTTTGATTGGCATTCGGCAGGAATCTGGGCGCACTTGAAAAGTGAAAATTTCATTGATCTGTCACATGAAATTTTAGCATTCTTTTCATGTATCGGGTTCCTGTGAAATAGGAAAGGGCAATATTTTCCCGATATTGTATTCTGATTTGCTAAAAGAGAACTTGAAAATTGGCTAGATGAGTCATTTGGTACAAAATCTTACATTTTAAACACGTTTTTCTAAAAATTTGCTATCTCTGGGTCATCTCTCCATGATTTTGAAACGTTATTTGTGTGCATTTTAATTCAAAGGAACTAACAAACATTTGTAAAAAATGGAAAGGAGGCCCAGAGACGATAAAAAATAAACTTTTCCCCAGAAAATTCCAATGTGTAATGCGGTGCTTCATTGTCGCTTTAAAAACCATGTAGTGTCTGTAGCGGTGATAGCTCAGTAGTATGCATTACCCGTACAGTGCAATATAAAACAAATATTTTTGGTTCGATCCTCGCATGGAGCGTTAATATTTTTTTTTAGTACAAACAATCAATCCTTTTGTCTGTTTAATTTTATGTACTTATTTATTTTCAAATAGATAAATTCTGGTTCCTTTGCACCGAAAGCGAAAGCAATTCTTCCAACCTACATGTACTGATACTTTAATATATATATACATGTACTTGTAATTGTGTTGCCCTATATGCTGATATGTGCTTATTATTTACGTGAAGCGTTACTAAGTCTTATATGTAGTAATTATTAAGATGAGGGGGATATATTAAATTTGACAAAGTATTACAAACTAAATGTAACATTTTTCCATGTGCGTAACTTCGTAAAGTATGTCCAGCTATGGTCAACCGACCAAATCGTAGACATTTAAACTATAAATGTTTCGTACGCCTCATTCCTGCAGATCACACGCCAAACACGCCCATCTTCTTCATAGTTCTGAGGAATTGATCTTTTTATTTTTTAAATTATGGATTCCCGGAGCTTAGGGTTAGTTTAGAATTGGGGATCAAATTTTATACAGGAAAAAAAAAATTTAAAAAATCTTATTTAGATACTAAAACCTTCAATTTTTTGTCATGAATTGGGGAAAGTGTATTGTATAAGTATCGCTATTGAAGCCCCCCCCCCCCCCCAATCCAACCAAGAAAAAAAATCTGGATCCTGCACATAGATCTTTCTCTAGACCTATCTATAATGTTTTAATGTTTTGAGATTTTTCTTCAGTTTTTCTCTTCCTTGGTCTACAGGTACCTGTTTGCATACTTCAATCACTACTCCTCTGTTTACACCCCCCCCCCCCTTTTCACACATTTCAGTAGAGAATTCCAACCCTGGAGGAATATACACGAAACCATATCAATTGAGATACGAATGAAAATACATAAGATCTAGCTTTTATAACAGTATAAGAAAAAATTAATTAAAGTTCTGTTGAAAATAATAAAACTGAGGTCCGCGGTAGCAATAAACATGTTATCATTTTGATTAAAATGTCTACATATGTTTCGAAAAAAGAGTACACCTGGCTGTGTTCATTTAAGTTTTTAAAGCGATTTTATGTGGGTCTCGATTAAAGCCCATTTATATGTCAATATTGGTTCTGTTTCGGTGAAGAGATCGACGAACCCACATATGTACTCTAACACATGAGGGCGAATTCAATGTACACCGTCTACGCGCAGACGTCAAGACGAGACTGAGGGCGAGCACTTGGTGAGCGCTCTTCACTGCTGCCTGCACCGTAAGAAGAAATAGGTACACGTATCAAATAATTGGTAATCCATATGCTTATATATATACATGTATAGTTATATCTCTGAATTATCACCTGTGTTTGGCTTTGTTTACGAAAATTAATGAAGTTTTGTTTATCATGAACAAGGAAGTTATTTAAGGATATAATCAAAATTAACAAATGCCTGAAATTTTGTTACAAAATTTTGAAGTTTTCATAAAAGAAGAAAGTTTTTAAGGTCAAGATCTAGTAAATGAAAGGTGCCTACAGATTTTCAGTTTTGTTTGTTTGTATGTCAGTCTAGACGAACTCCAAAAACAGCGTTTACGGAAGTAACTTCGAAAAAAGAGTCCGCGCATGCGCACATACACAAAAAGACGATTTTCGGCAAAAATGATGGGTCTACAAAAACTGTCCATGCAAGGTTTTGGAAAATATGGCAATTATGACAGTACTCGGAAATGCTAAATAAAAGACTTCGGAAGAGATCGTATTTGTTAGATTTTTGATTTTATTTGCAAAAAAGGAGATATTTACTTTCAAAGTTGATGTTTGAAGTCCGATCAATTACAGAGAAAATGATACGTTTGAGAAGTAAATATGCATTTAATAAAAGGGATATATATGCATAATTGGACAATATATCTTGTAACTGTTAAAAACTTGACTGAATTTTACATATAAATTAGCATACCGATTTTTTATTTGTATACGACATCTGAATTGAACACGTAAGTTCTTACCGTCGTTATTTACCGATTTTTTTATCACATACGAACAAATATTATGAGAACATTTTTAAAACTATAATCTATCAATATGAAAACTTTAAAAACCACTCTTCTAGAAGTAAAGGTCACAATATGTCTTCTAAAAATGAACCTGTGAATATCTCTGCTCCGTGTTGAAAAATACGCATTTTCTGATTAAAATAAATACAAGCTGGATGTCTTCAAAAACAAATAAAAGCACCTTTATTTTAGGAACGACATAAAATTTAAATCAAGGAGACAATAAATCAAATAAGAAAATAATTCTTACCGGCAGTATTTAATTTGATGTCGTATATTCAATTTATTAGTATGCAAGAGTTTGAAGCAATAAATAAGTCAACATCCACAAAATAATTTCATAAATGTAATTATCCATTCAATATAAATTAAAATAAAGTCACAATGCACTAAATACACCATTAGGCCACATAAATTTAAAATTTAGATTCTCATCCTAATTTGCTAAAAAATTGGGGCGGGTGGGCGGATTTTATTTTTTATTTTTTATAATTGAAAGTATCAACAAAACATTCGTACACATAATTTTTGCATTATGTTAATGCCAATATGAAAAGATTTTATTGTTTTCATATTCTTTTAAATATCTACAGAAGATTCTTGTTATAGAAAATTAAAATATTTATAGTTTTATTAACAAATATCAAGTACAGATAGGTACGGCACACGCTAAACAAAATGGGGTGCTGATCCTAATAAATTGCATATGCATTTTTTCTCATCGGTCTTTCCCCAAATACCTTATAGTTTTATCAACAACTCCTTCTGTTCTGTGTGATATACAGATATCACAGATTTCCACTGTCCTCATACATTCAATCGTTCTTGAGACTTGATATGTTCGACATTAAAATATATCATATTTGCAAAACAGGATTGTGTATATCTGTAAAATATTCTACTGAAAAGACCTAGGCCTGAACAGTTTTAAGATTTAACATTTCCTTAGCACTGTTATTCTCTAAAGTCTTTGGACGATGTTTAATTTTTTTAATGCAAAATCACATATAACTGGAGATCGTTATTTAAAACTTGACCATGTGTCATTTTCTTCGTCTGTTTTTACATGGTTAAAATCTCTTTAAAAACTTGTTCATGCCAGTGATGGTATCTAGATGTGTTTATGTTATTTTTGCTTTTCTACCTTCTCTATACTAACAAATTATCTTTACCCTACATATTTAAACTGCTTTTATTGCCGATTTTTCTCCATTCTTCACATAGTTTTTTTGCTATAAATAGCGCCACGCGACTTTTAATACAGACGGGAGATAACTCTTAAATTTTGACCCAGATTCTTGCTGTATAAAAATACATGAAAATAATACGTTTGACGCTCAAAAAGCAAAATAAAAAACAACGGGGCGGGGCCTTTTAAGAGGGGCGGGCGGGGATGAGAATCTAAAGATTAATTTTACCTGGCCTTATGCAGCTGTATATTTGGAGAAAGCAAACGATAATCCATTTTGCCGCAATGCATGATGGAGCCAAAGACTACGTTTTCGTAGTTCACACCGTTTTTAGAGTTCGTCTAGACTGTATGTTGTTTAACGTCCCTCTCAAGAATTTTTCACTCATATGGAGACGCCACCACTTGCCAGTGGAGAGCTGCAAATTTTGTCCTATACTTGGCACTTACGGCTATTGAGCAGTGAGGGATCTTTTTCGTGCCAGCACCTACTGCGACACGGGACCTCAGTTTATACGGTCTCATCCGAAGGACCGGTCTCCACGTCCCACATTGGGATTCGAACCCGCGACAAAAGGATCAACTCCTTACTTTGCGACTCTAGAGCAGACGCTCTAACCACCGCGCCACACGGGCGACAATATAGCTGGGTAAAATAAGGTGTATCGGTACATAATTTTTAGGTAAACTCAACGAAAAAACATACTTTAAACCAGCATTTTCAATGCAAAATGAAGAAAATTAGGTATAAATTTTGGAGTTTTTTTCCATTTGAGGAAAGGAAATATATCAATATTGCCCACAGTCTCCCAGAAAACATTTTTTCTTATCTTCTTGACCTTTACTTTAAAATGATATTAAATTGAATATAGGTATCAGGGTTACTTTGACATGATTTCAAATTGAATAACATGAAAATGCT